>NC_135885.1:30983211-31583211 GCF_964194155.1 Cetorhinus maximus | reverse complement strand
AGGAGTGCTGTATGGGAATCAAACTATTGGCGCACGTGTGGAGGAAGGGATGGGTCTTCAGATAAAATGCATCTGTAACGGGAATGGAACAGCAATGGGGATCCAGTGGCGGTGGTTTCAAGACGAATTTGGCATGTTTGCCCCTTCAGTAGGGGATGTCGGGGTGCCATATAAAGGAAAAATATCCCAACAACCTGATGGGAAGAATGGCCTGATACTAATTCAAACATTAAACTGGCCCCAGTTCTGGGAGAGGCACACCGGTAATGTCCGTTGTGAACCAAATGATGACAGTGCCTATGGCAGCTCTCATGTGAGGTTAGAGGCTATCAGGAAACCAGGTAAAAACGCTGCCAGGAGTCTGGGTACCCCTTGCCCCATGTTACTCACTAATCCACAAACAAATGGGTTAGAAGTGATGGAATCAGGAGATTTTTTATATAACGATGTGCGCTTTGAAATTGTTCCGGTTGTTTTTAATTTAACCTCTCTGCATATGCCAGACGGATTGTGCCATAGTAGCTACATGAATTTGTTTCACCTCATGTTGAAGGAATTGGTAGGAGACTCGCAGGCGAGGAACCAAAGGACGGATTGGCAGAGCCCTGACCCAGACATGGGTGATGGGCTGAAGACCTCACGCAAACGAAGAGGCCTGGCTGAATGGGTAGGGATAGGAGCTACTGCAGGTGTGGCTGGCTTGAATCGTATAGATGTCGAATCTATGTGGGAACATGATGAAGTCATGCGGAGGCAACTGAAGGGGCTTTTGACTAAATTAAATGACCAAAGTGGGGATCTAATCCATGAGCAGGGTAAAACTCTGTTATCCACCCAAGAGATTGTGACTGCCATGCAGACCATTGCCAGTAAGGTCAACGAGATCATTGGGGAAAACAATCAGGAGTTTGCACAGCAGAACATCTCCAAAGCAGTCACCTGTAGTATGTATGGAAACTTTATGCTCACCTTACTGCAAAAGGGATTATCTGACCTTGAATCTAATCGCATTCCTGCCTTTGTCAAGAATCACCACTTGGCCATGTGGTTAGGGGCCAATAAGACGGAAGAAGAATATAAGCGGATCAGGCGGCATGGCCTGGCCTTTTTTGCCTCTCGGGCTCACTCTCAGGATACCAATGGCCAGGTCCCAGTGATATTGGCAGTCCCAATTGTCATGAACTTCACAGCCCCTCCTGTGCGACTGTATAAGGTAGAATCCATAGGAGTCATTGAACTTTCCAATGACAATGCCATCTTTAAGGAATTTAGGGACCATCCTCGATGGCTGATTAACAAAAAGGGCACATGGCTGGCCCCGGACTTAGAATGTTGCCGACAAGTTGGAAACGAGTGGGTGTGTAGGTGTGATGTGTACCAGCATACTACACCCGCGTGTGGGTTCACACTGGATGAGCATTCGCCAAACTGCACAGTCGCTGTAAACCAATGGAGTCCTGGGCAGGCAAGATCTGCCTATGTGGGCAGGGGAAGGTACTGCGTTACAACCAGTGCCTCACACCTACATCATGGGGTAACTTTATGCCCGATTAATACCCCTATGTTTTGTTTCTCCCCAGTTGAACCAGTCAAAGTTGGAGGTAAAATGTTATTACCGGTTCACCTGCACAATGTTACAGAAATACAGTTGGAGCTGCCTCTTCAGGAGGAAGCTCTAAAGTCAGTGGTCCATTTTGGACACCCGATTCCCCCTCTGTCCATTAGTCTGAAGTCAATCCTTCAACGTACAGCTACCTCGCAAGAACATTTAGTTCATATGCAACAGGATAATAAAGATATTGAGAAAGGAATCAAAACCTTAGGAGACCACAAATGGTGGGATGTGGTATATAATGTGGGACAATCCGTCTGGGCTCGTATGGTCTCGTATGCTTTCTTAGTTGTTCAATTTGTGTTGACCATTACAGTCATTATTACTTTGATATATTTTCGTGGCGTTTGTCACCGGTTGGAGAATCAGCTGCATGAGCGGCAGGTTCTGCCTATTTATATGGGCCTTTTGGAAGGTCCCCGTGAGTATGTATAGCTCCCATAAAATTAACAAAATCCACAAAATTATCAGTAAATATGGTGTAATTTTTAAATTTGTAAACTCAAGGTGAACAAGCTGGGAGGAACGTAATTGGAAGGGAAAGGGAAGAAAAGAACCAGAGTTTAAAAACTAAAGTTCATTAGGAGGAAAGGCTAGAATTTGCTTTGCGTCAAATATTCCATCAAAGTTAAACAAACCTTGAGGATATTGTCCAATTGGGATGTGCTAATATTGGAGAGTAGTTGGGTCAATGGGAAAACAAGAGCAATCACTCAGATCAGCAACATTCCATGTGAGATGTTAATATCAGATCGGTCAGAACAATAGAGACTCTGCAGCTAGCAAATGGGCTATTAACCATCTGGAACGGTCCAGGGATTTTCTTTATAACATCAGAAAGCAAACAGGTTAAATCGATTAGCAGTTAAACCATGTCACAATCTGGTGGTTTTGTGAGAAGGAACCTCACTTCAATATAAATTTTGTATGACTTGTGTCATTTATGATTTACTTTAGAGGGGAAGGTCCTTTAAAGATACCTGGAAGGTCTTATGGGCATGTGATAGATGAGTAAAATAGGATACACAAGAATGAGTAGCAGCTAGCGTGTAGTTAGAGGTCACGGGACAGTCAGATGTCCAATACCTACAGGAGTCAAGCTTGATCACCTTAAGTCTGCAGGAACCCAGTTTCTATGAGTGTATTGTATAACCATAATGATTATTATACTATTGATGTCTGAGCCTGAACTACAAGGAATTATTCAATTGCGAGATTTCCCAACAGAGTTCACTGATTCCTTCAGCACATTCAGGTTCATACTGTGCCATTTTAATCTGCATCAAAGTGACAGTCAGCTCCAGTATTAGCTCCGCCAAATACCCTTTTCTTCCTTTCAGAGGCAATGTCCTTTTGTCACATCTAATTGATTAATCTTTCAGTCATTCATTTGGTGAACTCCAGGTTGGTTTCTGGCCTTGTTTCTGTTGCCAGTGGGTGTTATGTAAATTGCAAACTGTTTTTGCGTACAAAGGTTGATAGGCATCTTCCATTGTAATTGTCCATGTCAATTGCATGCTAGCTGAAGAGCAGTTGATATACAAGAGTACATTCCCAATTTAAAACAAACCATAAGCAGAAGAAATGCTGCCAGGAACTTGGTATAACAACTCCAGCAATTTGTTATAAAACTGTTCCTTTCCTATCTCTTGGCTACTTCATTTGATGCATAGGCCTACAGAGGTTATCATCATATCAATTCTCATCAAAGTTACATCATGGCTTCTAAATTGTTTCTCAAATTATTCTCTATTAACAGTTTATTAATCTCTCAGGGAATTCATTCTGCCAATTGTCTAAATAATCCTTTGGACCATCTCTAACCCGAGGTTCTTGCCAATCTTTGGAGACCCTCCCTACGACATGGGGATGTCAAGCCAAGGGAAAACAGCACTGTTCAACTGGAGACTATGGCCCACATTACACTCACATACTTGAGTGACAACATACTCAGTAATTACCAAACTTGCAGGAATACACTCCAAAACAGGAAAAATCATAGAGAAATGAGAAGTTTCTGATAAAGAGTCATGGGCCAAGATTCTCCTCCGAGTGGTGAGGCAGCATCAGAAGAAATGTCCAGAAATGCAAAAGTATAGAAAAACCCTGAAGGTCCAGAAATTGGCATCCTGGTAGGTCAAGGACTACATAATAAGGGAAGGGGGATAAGATTTGATGGAGAGGAAGCTGACACAAAGCCCTTTCCCTCTTCAGGAATAATTCAAAGTTGTTACCACTGCTTCCCAAAATTTTCCATCACCTACCCCATGGCAGCCCCAGGAAGCAATGAGAACAGGAGTAATTTGGAGGGAAATCGTCTGGGGGTCTGGGTTCTGTTGTCCACAACAATAATCACCCACCCCTCCACCACTGCCCTTCAGCAATCCACTTTCATTCATCGGGCAAAGAATGGAAGGCTAGAAGCAATCCCAATAGGAAGCAGCAGCCTCACCGTCAGCGTTTTCCTTTTTTCTGTTGCACGATCCTGCCTGATTTTAGATCTGATTGTGTAGGGGGGTCCTGGTAACTCCTGAAAAATTCTCTAAGGAAGGTACAGAGACTTGAATTTGGCAGTCCAGTCTCAGTTTCATTGGAACTGAAAATATTCTGGGTTTGACACAGTCCACCTTGAAGACAGGTGAGTCCTGACAACCATGACAAATATATATTTCAAGGGCAGATCTCTCGAATGATGTCTTCATCCTCTGATCCTTTCTGTTTTATCATCTTGCTTTTTTTTTTATTTATTCCACCTAATGCCTTTTACATATTTCAAACCTTAAACTACTAATTTCTATAAAATAAAATGTTTTATAGTAAAAAGCATTAACAGCAATACAATTTCAAAATTTCAGAAATACTGCTTAAAGAACTTACTGAGGACGGGCAGTCTGATTTCTTTGTAGGTGTAATTCGGGGTGAACTATCCAAAGAAAACAAACATAAAAATCTTCTATCATTATGTTTTACAATACTCTATTCAATCTCCTTCCTTATAAGAAATTCTAGAGGTTTACATTCCACTGACTAAACAACAAACTCCTGCAGGTTAATGTTATTCCCAGTCTCCCAACCAGCATGGCAAGATAATTATGGAAGCAATGAAAACACAGTTTTGTTCCACAGTCTACCTTTTTACCTGGACACTTTCCAATGGGACATCATAACTGCTTGCCTCGGTTAGTCAAACTGAGATTAGAATTCATCAAAAATATATTCACAATCACAAGAAGCCAAACTAAAATGAAATGTAATAATTCAACAAACTAGAGAGAGACCTCTCCTTTCCCCATTTGGAACATTAGCACTTTCATTAGGAATTATTTTGGATGTTAAAGAACATAACAGCATTGGATAAGGCAAAAGAAAAGAAAACTTATGTCAGACATCATGAATTCAATGCTGCAGGAAGCCTTGAGGGATACAGAAAGTGCAGGGGATGAAATTAAAAGGAAATTAGGGCAGGAAAGAGAGGAACATGAAAAAAAATATTGGGAAGTAAAATCAAGGAAAACCCAAAGATACTTTCTAATACATAAAAAGCAGCAGGGTAACTAAGAAAGGGTAGGGACAATTAGAGATCATAAAGGTAACTTCTGGGTATGGTTCTCAACGAATACTTTGCGAATGTTTTTACAAAAGAGAGAGATGAAGCAGACTTTGTAGCCAAGGAGGAGGGATGCGAGGCTGAATTTTACGCTCCAAAATTGGGACCCTTTCCTGCTTTGCAGGGTGTATTATGAGGTGTGATGACATCGGGCGCCACTTACGACGTAATCGCACCAGTTTCTGATAATACCGCATGCGGGCAGGTCAAAAAGTCAGGAACCCACCCACGTTATTTAAATATCAGTATAAAAGGCAATTCAGCTAATCAACTGTCCATCTCACTGCAATAATATGGTCAGAGGGCAATAATACACCTTCAGGGTGAGATGTGCGACAGGTGGGGAATCCGTTTTTTAAGGGCAAGCTTGTGTGGGCGGGTTTTGAAACTGCAGCTGAGACCAGTCTCAGTTTTGCAGTTCAAACTCTACTGACCGCAGGGACTGCTCAATTGAGTGGACTGAAAAACCTTTTAGATCTTTTTCATGAGGAGAGCTCTCTGATTCAGAGGGCTCTTTTGATGGATTATTTTCTTGTCCATTACCCAGGGGTGAAAAGTGTCTGAGACAGATGGAGATTGTTGGAGCTGGAGACACAACCTCTGGTAAGGAGGAGAGGATTAGGAGGAGGAGGAGGAGAAGAGTGAGAGGAAGAAGGGAACTCAGGGAGGCTCAGGATGCTGCGGTTCCTCAGGAAGGGGACAGATCCTGAGGGTCCTCCCTCACTCTGATGGTGCAGAAACCTATGCATGGCAATAGCAGAATCTTGCAGAATTTTCAAACTTCTGCCCGCCATGAAGTTTGACATGGTTGGCAGAGATTAGCTAAAATTTAAAATTAAAACAGAAAATGCTGGGAAATACTCAGCAGGCCTGGTAGCATCTGTGGAGAGAGAAACAGAGTTAACGTTTCAAGTCCATGTGACTTCTTTAGAGCTGAAGAGAGGTAGAAATGTAATGGGTTTTATACTGTTGAAGAGAGGGGTTGGAGCAGGTGGAGCAAAATAGAAATTCAGGGATGGGTGGGAGTGCAGGAGAGGTTTGACAAAGATGTCATGGACACAAGACAAGGGAGTGGTAATGATAGTGTTAAAGACTAAGGCAGGTGTTAAAAGTTGCAAAAGATCAGATAGCAGAGTGTGTTAATAGCAGAACAAGGGTCTTGGCTCCCTGAAAACAAAACTTATGAACAAGTGGCCTTGTGGGGGAGAGGGTTGGGAAAAAATATCAACATGGAGGACAAAGTTCATGGTCTCATGTTGAACTCATTGGTAAGTGCAGCAGGCTTTAAAGTGCCTAATCAGAAAATGAGGCGCTGTTGCTCTAGTTTGTTTTGGGGAACTCGAGGAACAGCATCCCATCTTCCAATAAGAAGTCAGAATGCCACTGGCATTCGGGTGCAGAACCCGCCGTCGGCGAGCGACTGTGTTATTCAGCCCATTGGATGGGATAAGCATAGTGAGGGAAGAAATATTAAGGTGTTTTTGCATCCTTGAAAGTGGATAAATCATCAGGCCCAGAGGAAGTGTATCCCAGGCTGCTAAGGGAACAAGGGAAGAAATAGTGGAGGCTTTGGTAACTTTTTCCAATGCTTTCTGGCTCCAGGCATGGTGGCAAAGGACTTGAGGACAACTATCATTGTACCACAAGTCAGATTAACCTCAATGATGGGAAAATTATTGGAAAAATCTCTGAGGGACATTGTAAATTGCCATTTAGAGAGGCACCCATTAATCAAGGATAGTCAACATGGATTTATCAAGGGAAGTTCATGTCTGGCTAACTTGATGAAGTTTTTTAAAGAAATAACAAGGATGGTCAATAAGGTTAGTGTGTTTAGTGTAGTCAAAATGGATTTTAGCAAGGCTTCTGACAAGATCCCAGACTGATCAGTAAATAACAAGCTCATGGGATCCAAGGAAAGGTGGCATGTTGGATCCAAAATTGGCTCTGTGGCTGGAAGCAGTGTTGTGGTCAACTGGTGTTTTTGTGACTGGATGATTGTTTCCAGAGGGGTTCCACAGGACTCAGTAATGGGTCACTTTTTGTTCAAGGTACATATCAATGAAAGGCTGAAATGTAAGGAGCATGATGAAGAAGTTTTCAGAGCTTACAAAGATTGGCCATGCGTTTGATGGTGAGAAGGAAGCTGTAAACTGCAGGAAGTTATCAATGCATTGACTAGGTGAACAGAAAAGTGGAAAATGGGATTCAATCCCAGAGAAGTGTGAGCTAAGGACAAACAAGGCAAGGGAATACACAATAAATGGTAGGATTTTGAGAAAAGTGCAGAGGAACAGAGGAATGCATGTCTACAGACTCTCGAAGATAGCAGAACAGGTAGATAAGACGGTCAAGAATGCATATAGAATATATTCCTTTATTGGCTCTGACGGCTACAGTATAAAAGCAGGGAGTTACAAGAGAACTGTGTAAAATACTAGTTAGAATGCAGATAGAGTGCTGTATGCAGTTCTGGTTACCACATTACCGGATGGATATGATCACACTAGAGAGGATACATTGTAAGGCATTGGGCATAGTTCGGTTGGCCTTATTAACGTATTCATAATCAAATATAGTTCAACAGTAAGTATTTATTAACTGCTAGAAACTTTATACATAGGTACAGGAAAGGTCCAAGCTAGGCATTCTCTCCATGCTTGCTTCTACACACGGCTCTGTCCAACACTACACTGATCCCTAGGTGCTAGTCATGTGTTCTCTTACATGACTATGTGGGTAGTACTGTACTCAGACCCACATTAATCCTTTATGTGCCAGACCCTTGTACTACAGATACAAAAGAGATTCACAACGATGTTTCTAGAAATGGGGACTTTTAGACACGAGGAAAGACTGGGTAAAGCAGAGTTTATTTTCTTTGGGTCAGAGGAGGCTAAGGGGACTTTTAATTGAGGTGCAAAAAATTTGGAGGCCTAGATAGAGTGGATAGGAAGAACCTATTTCCATTAGTAGAGAGTTCAATGACCAGAGGCATAGATTTAAAGCAATCGGTGGAAGGATTAGAGGGGCATCAATGGAGATTTCTTTTCACCCAGCATATGGTTGGGGTCTGAAACTCTGCCTGAAGGAATGGTAGATGCAGAAACCCTCATCACGTTTAAAAAACACTTGGATATGCATGTCAGACACCATAACCTACAGGGCCACAGCCCAAGAGATGGAAATTGGAATTAGGCTGGATAGCTCCTTTTCAGCTTCAAACATGATGGGCTGGATAGCTTTGCTCTGTGCCATAAATCTTTCTATGTCTCTATGTTTCTATTTTGTGTTTATCTCAGTTTCAATTCTATTTGCACCTTTTATCATTTTTAACTCTCCTCTTGACTGCCTTCTTACTGTTAAGCTGCTGATTACTATATTTAGCCTCTGCAGCTATTCCTTTCCTAGGTCTCTCATTTCAATGCCGTATTCTTCATCTTAACCTGTTTCTGCCTCGATCCCCTTCCCTTTTCTTTCGCTTGGATCTGTGGAGATCAGTTTCCTCTTCATTTCAATTTGGTTAATTGATTTTGGGTTTGCTTCATTAGTTTGGTAAGTTTTGGAAATGCATTAATCCTGCAGACCAAACATTATACTTTCAAAGGCGTTTCACTTTCCTCCAGTGAATTGTGACTGAAAACATTTCTGCCGATCTATTTAGTGTTGTTTCCACATATATTGCACTTAGCCCTTTGAAAATTATACTGGCTCTTGTTCTTAGGCATTTCTGACTTCCATATTATTATATACTTATATATAATTTTGTAGTCACTTTTCCTCAGGGTGCTAAGTATGCTATTTCCTGTACACTGGGTGGAATTTAATGCTCTCTCTCCTTTGGCAAGTTTGATGGTGGGTGAAGCATTACATTGTGCAGCTGGGAGGTTGGCGGGTGGGAACCTTGTTTCCTTCCTGTCACTGTCCCAATTAAGTCCATGGCAGCAATTAATGCCCACTTATTAACCCAGCAGGGGTGGGGGACTTACCGTGCAGGAAAGGCAAAAAGCAAACTGGGCTTCCCGAAGGCCCCTCATTATCAGGCACTCAGTACCTGATTGAGCGACCGGGCATGGAAGGGACGGCCCGCTGAAAGCCACCCACTCCTGCTCTTGCTGCCGACTTTCCTCCCCTCCTCTCACACGGCCCCCACTCTGAGACCTCACCTACCACCAGCCCACCCCACCCCCCCTGCAGTCACATGTGCCTGGCTCTATGGTGCTCCTAGGCCTCGAGTTGGCGTTGTGTCGGTAGCAGCCACCACCTCCCTGGCGGCGCTGCCAAGCAATGAAGGAACGCCAGCCTCTGATTTGCTGGCAGCCCTCAGTAGGTGGGAGATGCGCCCCTGGGAACCCTGATCCCGGGGGAGACCCACCATTGCCCAGTTAAATGCCTGATCGATATTTAATGTGGCGGATCTTCCCGGAAAGAGGTGTGCAGTGCTCTCGCCAGCTGTCCAGCTGCCAGGCGAGACTCCCATCGTCTTCACTCGATATACTGCCCACTATCTGGCTCATTTACCTGGTCAGGATGAGCACTGCTTCTGCTGCTCCCTTGATGCACTTAGGTCATAAAACAGACATGCATTGTATTTTTCTTCTCTGATCCTAAAATATTTGTGTTACCCCAGATTATATTTTGCTGACTGAAACAACGGGGCCGGGGTTTTCCACACCCACCCCTTCCCCCGCCGCCGCGATCTTCCGGTCCCGCTGTAAGTCAGTGGGCTTCTGGGCGGGGCGCTCCCTCGCCAGGGGTGGGTCCCACCCGCCACGGGGCTGGAAAATCCCGGCCGGCATTCCAGTTCTCACCTGCTCTTTCTATCGCTGTGTAAAGCAATTTGTTCTCCTTCTGGTGTTAACCTGGGGTCTGCAGTATACCTTGTGTATTATGTGGGGTTTTTTTGCTCTTTGTAGATGTAGCTGTAGCTCCCCACCTGCTGCTCGGACAGGATCAAGTTTTTTTTTTCCTTGCCGGTACTCTCATCTATAGGCAGGGGGACCAGCACTCAGGAAATAAAATAAGGGACACTTCACCTGGAGGGCTGGGGGTGGGGGTGTGCTGATGACTGTGGGTGGAATTCCCCCAAAATGAAGCTAAGTGCGGTGCCGGGTGGTTTCGGCAGCCCCCAGCCCGCTCTCCGTAATGGCGGCAACCCGCGCCCGATTCCGCGCTTGGAGCCTCATTAATTATGCAGAGGCGCATTTCCCTCCGAATCACCTAGCGGGTCAGGAGCTGGTTCATCCGCCCGCCTCATCAACTGGCGGGTTCGCTGGTCCGGGCTTCATATTTAAAGGCCAGTCCAACACACAATATCAATCTCTCCAAACCACCAGAGATGTCTGCAACCCCCTAAGAGGAAGGCTGAGAGCTTCAGGATGAAGTCTGCACCCCGCTTCACCCAGCGGGCCCTCCAGGCCTTGGTCAGAGGGGCACAGGAATAATGACACGGGTGGCTGCAGGAAGCACAGGAAACTGACTTCTTGCCGCCCGCTGGATTCTCTGCTCCCACCGCCATGAAACCCGCTGCGGGAGAGGTGGGAACATTCCGGCCTGTGAGTGGGGGGTTGGGGGGGGGGTGGGGAGCAGAGGTGGAGATTGGTAAGTGTGAGACCTCACGGGGGAGGGGTGGGATTTCAACATGAGAGTGGGTGGGGATATGAGTCTTGAGACCATAATAACAGGCAGGGTGGGGGGGGGGTGTTAAAATCAACTAAAACTTACAACTTATGTTGTTGAGTCACAACATTTACCATCTCTCTGCTGGCTGACTAAATCAATTGCGTTCCTGCTCAAATCATTTAAACTCACCCTCGAGACTCCCAGGATCTATCTCCCGCAGGCTGTCCAAGAAATTCAGGGCAAAAGGCATCCCTTCAGGGACACTGAGCAAACATTCTAAATAAGGACCAATCTCTTAAAATATGGGACCATCAGTCGCCCTGCGTATAGGCTGCATCATCTCTTTTCTCACTTCCATTCATCTAAACATCCTACACCTCAGAATGTTACATTCACATCCAACTTCAGTATCTCACCATGCTTCTGGCATTCCCATTACATTGTAGTTTTCAATTGCTACAACAGCCTCCAGATGGTGGGCTTGATTTTGATTGCTTTTGCCTGACGCTACCAGGGTGATAATGGCCTCAAAATGGGGTCGGTAGCATTACTGTTCCACCAGCATTGGCAATACAGCCGGCTCTATTTTTAATCGGCTCTACCATCTGGTGTCCAAAGCACCCACTGGTTTCAGGCAATAGACCCATTCTAACATGTATATAGGTGTCTTATGACATAAATATAACCCTTATTTTCAATTTAGGGCAGAGCTTGTTTGGAGCCTGCACATGTGCCAAGGATGACGGAACCAAAGAGGACACAAAAAAAATGGTGTTGGTTTATTTTTGTAAGTCCTGCTCCTTCACAAAATTAACCTGCGCTCCTATCACTCTGGCACCCCCACCCTCTGTGATCTCAAGCCCTTTCACCTAGCGGCCACACTGATCTGATTTCGAGGCCTCAATCCTGCAAGCTGCACCAAAACATCTGTTTAACACATCATATGTTGCCTGCCAGATTCAATTGAGCTGTTGCCTTAAAATCCTCGAGGCCTCTTTGTCACCTGAATTGGCGGGCAACAAACACACTCTACTGGTTGGTCACCTAAAAGTCAGAATCAATCCCTTTCATTCCTAGTGCATCTAGTATTCATGTATATATCATTTCCTTTCAAATTCCCGCTTGTCCACCTATTACTGGTCTCCAGCTTCACATCTGGGTATTAAGTCCAAGCCAACCTTTTGGCTACTTTGTCTGCTATGAGAAGTCTGATCTGGGATCGTGTTTCCTCCCTGCCTTTGCCAACCCTTCTCCCACCCTCCTCATAGCCTACGTAGTTTAAAAGATTTTCAACTGGTGCTTAACTATTATTTGCCAGTCTCTCTGGCCACTTGCTTTAGGTACAGTTCTCACTCTGCGTACCTGCCTTATGGTTTTGAAAAATATTCCCAGTTTTATGACCACATAATTTCAAGGTCACAAAGTCCTAAATAAATCATGGATAAGGATAAAAATCATGACTACTAGCTACCTTTCATGGGCAAATGCAAGATAGTGGCATGGGTTTTGCAGGTACTAATAACGGTGAAAATGACAGCAACGTCTGGAGTGTGCAGTGAGCAGTAAAAGGTGAAAATCCGCTAGCTGTGGTCAAGTGATTCTGCACTTCTCCATTGGGTGAGCTTTTGGAATGCCCCCAGAATGCAATCAATTAGAAATCACTGAACTGATGAGAACATGTCATTATTAATCTTGCTGCAAAATCTCTTGAAAAGATTACACTTATTGAATGAAGTGTAACTGGGTTTTTAGTGGGGTACCAAGTTCATAATTATTACTGAACAGCTTCACTTGCCCTGAAAAGCTAATTTTATACTTGTAGAAAATCAAATTTCTCAATTGTGATAAAAAAAATCAACATTTAAAAAAAAAAATTTTTTTAGTTGGTTATGATATTTCAGCTTCTACTTTAAACCCATGTGTATATCCCAATCTTTATTCTGCTCTCTGTAAAATGATAGTAAAAAGTGAAGAATAATCAGGGCTTTTAATGTCCCGGTTTGCTGTCTATGAGAATGCTCCAATGTGATTGGCTGCTTAGCCTGCTGGATGCCTGGAGACCCCTCTGACTTGGTGCCAGATTCAAACTAAGGGGAAATACACACCATACTGATTGCTAAATCTTTGTGGGCAGCTTTCTTTGAGGTCAGCTGACAGTACCATCGCTTTGCCACTAACTGTGAAATCCAGCTCATTGTATTATGTTAAACCATGCTAATATGCTGTGGATCGTAGAAATATATTTGAAACCACAAATTTGGAACATCATAAAAACATAAATTAATGTAAAAATATATCCTAAGTATATCATGTAAAGAGATTATTTTTGTTAGCATAAATATATGATCAATATATTGCCAATATCTCCACCAAAGGAATGAGCCATAACACACTTGTGACTTTGCTGCTCACAATTTAACTGGCCACCCTCCCCATAATACTATTGCTTGTATCTCACTGTTGATGGTTATATATTGCTTATCTACACAATATTTATTATTACTAATGCAAAACGTTATGCAATACAAATGCTTGGCTCAAATGTTTTGATGCTCCAATTTTAAATTAAAAGAAACTTACCTTAAACTGAATGTACTTGATTATTTTTGTAAGAACTCTGTACAGGTACTCATTTCCTATAGGGAGCTCTGTTGAAGTAGATTCAAGATTTAAAGTCATGGCCTGAATGTTCATAAACCTTCACTCTCGCAACACTTTAATAATCAGCTACATTAATAACTAAGTTGAAAAGCAACATTCATAATTGGCTATGAAAACATAATGCGGAATTATTTTGAACAAGAATGTGCAGTCATGTAACCCTTAGCTTGCAGTTTGCCCACAGTAGAGGAAAATACTATTAAAAAAATGACATGCTCATCCATCGGTCATTTTGCTTCGGCCTACACCATACAAAGCAGCAGGATTTCAGGTTCAATCCTTGGGACTGAGGCAGCTTGGGTGATGGTGAAGATCTACAATTAGCCTTCGCATCCTTTGACTGAAGTGGGGAAAATACTAGCCACACTCCCTTTTACTGCACACTCATAGCCTGATGCTGAAATAATGTGCACGTGCAGTTGTCAGGATTGAGCAAGATTTTGATTCACCCTTTTGATTGAGTAGAATGCTAATATTCACTGTTCAGGTTCATAAGTCAAAAATGACCCCTCTTGTTTTAGTACTAAATTGTGGATTAATCCATATTAATTCGAAAGGGAACTGGATTGTGGTGCGATCCATATGGTGATGGCATCAGCTCATCTCACACAAAGTGGAACTTACACAGGATGACCATTTGTACAGATAACTTAAGTACATGATATTCTTTATCCAGACAAAGGGAACAAGGTGAAATATGGGTACTGGACCTCGTATCCACGAAGCTGGACATGGGGATTTTCCAGATTTTGGGTCCTGGAATTCAGGGGCCTGGGGGTGGGTTAATAGAATAATTTAAAGCTGGGCTGATTTCTCTGCAAGGTGGATCCAGCCAGGATGGGGAAAGGAAGGGATGAGGGGCAGACCAGGCTGGCTTCTGCTGTTAACCTCAGACCCAGAGAGCAGGGGATCAGCGCATCACGAAGTGGATATGATGGACAGCAATGATTAATGAGGATTGCATTTTCCAGGACAGGACCCAGTTTTTGGAACGCTGGATAAGGCGTCCGGGACCTGTACTTCATTTCATGCAATTAGGAGCTATGAATTCTGAAAAATGTCAGTTTTGAAACATCTTAAACCCTTCAAACACTTTTGGAGGGAGGGGGTAGTATATGTTGTTATATCAGAAAGGAACATATTTTAATGGTTCATGCTGAACCTTGAAAATATCAGCAAACAGTTTGGGCTGGATCACAACAGCCCTCTGGGAATGAGGATGGGCTGGGAGGCGGTGAGAGGGGAGCCATAAAATAACAGGGGAAGGCATGGGGTTGGAGTGTCTATTATCTCTCTGCCACCATGCCATTTTGCCAGTGGCTGGGAGGGTGGAGGATGACCCTCCCATCCAGAGGCCAAATGAGCCACTTAAGTGGCCAATTAAGAGCCACTTTCCACTACTGCTGGCATTTTAGCACGTGGAGGCAGCCAGATGACCAATTCCCTGCAGGCTTATGGTGCTTTGGCCAACCGAGGGGCCTCTGGTGGCAACGGCCATCCCTATGACAGCTGCACCACCTGACCTCACAAACCCCATCCTCACCTTTCGTCGGGGCCTACCTGGCTGGCCCTGGACCCCGCTTACCATGTTGGAAAGGCACCTTCCTTTCATGGCATCCTCTTCGCCCAGGTGCAATCCCAGCTATAGCCACCACTCCTGGTGTCACTGCTGAGACTGTTGAGCTGCCAGCCCTTCAACTGGCTGGCAGCTCCTGGGGTCGGACATCCCCAACAGCAACCATTCAGTTTCCTGAACCTCGAGGAATGCGGCCATGTGTCCCACGAGCAGCTGAAGTGGGGTGGCCCCAGCTTTCCAGCCCATTGTCCTGGATGAGGGCAGCTCCAACAGCACTCAAGAAGCTTGACAGCATTCAGGAAAACGCAGCCCGCCTTGTTTGGCACCCCATCCACCACCTTAAACATTCATTCCCTCCACCACCAAAGCACAGTGGCAGCAGTGTGTACCATGTATAAGAGGTACTGCAGCAACTCAAGGCTCCTTCAGCAGCACCTTCCAAACCCACGAACTCTGCCATCTAAAAGGACAAGGGCAGCAGATGCATGGGAATGCCACCACCTGCAAGTTCCCCTCCAAGCTACACACCACTCTAAATTGGAACTATACCACCGTTCCTTTACTGTCACTAGGTCAAAATCCTGGAACTCCCTACCTGACAGCACTGTGGACGTTCCTAAACCACATGGACTGCAGCAGTTCAAGATGGTGGCTCACCACCCACCTTTTCAAGGGCAATTAGGGATGTGCAATAAATGCTGGCCTAGACAGCGATGCCCACATCCTGTGAAAGGATATTAAAACACCCTGCCACAAGAGCAAAAATTCCAGCCTTTGTTTAACTTCACCTGTGCTGAGACAAGGTATTAACACGAAAAATTTCCTCTGAGGTTTTCCTAATTGGCTGCTCTAAACCTGGCAGGTGATAAAAGGAAGCCCCAGGTAAACCGTGTAAAACGGGTTTATAGTAATCCACCATCAAAGGTACAGCAACTGAGGAAATTGCCAATGCTACTGTTCTGAAAGACATACAAACAAACAGGCAGCAGACAGATTGAAAGGGTCCATTTAGCATTGAGTCCTTTCAGATTTCATTAATTGTAAAACTGGAAGAGGTTCAACCGACTAGAAAACAAAAAGCTTACCTTTTGGAAAGAGTAAAGAATTAACCACATGAATAACACCATTGTTTGCCATGAGATCAGATTCTTTGGACTTCACGTTATTTACTAACAGTGTGTCGTTCACCTGAAAGCAAAGAGGATTGATGACTTGAGTGCATTCCCAGCCTTTTATCAATAATCTTTTTTTACAATAGATGACCCATGTACTTTTAATTTGTGAAAGATGAACTTCCTTGGTTTCATGTTTTAAAGTTAAGTAAGTTCCCCCTAATGGTTAAGTTTGTTTACCCAGTGAATAGCCATGCCATACAAACACGAAAGGTCTCAGGGTCAATCCCCAGTCTGTGCAGAATTAGTTAATCCCAGCCGTGAGAGCAGTTGAGTGCAGCAAGTGCCCACAGCACCTCTGGGTCATGGGCAACAAATAGCTTAGAGTTCTCATTCAGCAATCCCTGTTACAAATACAGGTGAACAAAATTGTGGGTGGGAGCTTGGCTGCAAATTCCTATCTTTCCTTTCTCACTATAGTTATAAAGATTGCCGACATTCACCGACAAGGTTCACACGTGAATAATGGTCACTTAAGTGAAATACTAAGATTGTTCCATGCTGATGGAACAATCTTAGTGCTTTTCATGAACTTGTTGAAGAACATGAAACAGATGAAGATATGGTGACCCTGACATTACCCTGTAAGAAGGTTAGCTGTTCTGTGCATTAAGGACATATGCTCTAACGAGGCCTGTATTATCATTTATTCTAGTGAAAACATTGTCTGCGTTTCCTTGCTAAAATTTCCCCTACATGGCAGAATTCTGGCTTCCATTTAATCAGAGATGATTTTGGCAGCTGATTTTTAAAAATATACATTAGAAATAGATGCCTAGAATTTGAACATATAAGTGTTAATTTGGGGTAATAACATATTTTCTCAATGTGTAACAAGGATTGGAATATACATGCTGTGGAATATTCCAGCTTTAAAGTAAACTGGGCTGAAAGGTACATGTAGTCAAGGTGAAACTCACCAGTTTTACCATAACTCTGCTGCCCTGGTATGATTTTAGTACATTGGTGACTCCATATTCAATACCACCTCCGACGTAAACTCCTTTGAGGAGGTGATACAAGAGGATGTGTCTCAGAACATTTTTATCACCTGTAAAATAGAATGGCAATTTTCATCTGATTTTCTCTTTATGTAAATTTCTGAGAATTTCCTAATAAGAAATAAATGCTAATATGTGCTTACACTTTAACAAAGCCATAAGAATAAAAGAAAATGGGGACAAATTTCCTTTGTGCCCCAAACTTTATGCGATTCCAGTGTCAAGCAGTGACAGTGAGACCCATGGTCTGGATTTAAAAAAGCAGACTAGATCAAACAAGCTGCAGGCACCAATCAATTCATCCCTCATAATTAAGTCTGGGGGCAGTGCTCAGTGAGGGGAGGGAGAGTAAGCCGTAGGTGGCCTACATTTGCCTTAGGGAGCCCGGAAGACCATGCCTGTTTCTTTGGGCTCCACAAAATGCAACATTTAAAAACATGTTTTGTGCCTTTTTTACAAGTAGCCTTCAGCTGTCGCTTTCAGGGCCACTGGTCAAGATGTTCAAGACCCTTGTATTGCAAATTCTGATTGGAACATACAAAATTAGGAGTGCGTTTCTGACATGAAGGCTGGCATCTCATTTCAATATTGAAATTTAAGCATGTGCTCATTTCAGGATATAACCAGGGCCGCCTAAAAAAGAGACCCCAACCAATTTAGTGATGGCCTCACCTCATGCGGATAAGGACAGGAGCTCTGCATTGATCAGTTAGTTATTGTCGCCTCTGCTTTAGGCCCATAAAATTGGTGCAAAAATGTTAAATCTAGAACCCATTCTTTAAAATCTGAAACCTTTCAACTGGAATCTTGGATTTTTGATTTCTTACTTGTCAACACCTCTAGCTCATCTGGTGAAAGGCTGTCAAATACATCATTGGTTGGAACAAATAAAGTCCAGTCTCCCTCTTCAGTAAGCAGGTCTGTCAACCCTGCAGATTCTGCCAGATTCAGGAATATGCTGATAAGAAAAGTAATCATAACTTTAGTGAAAATGCATTAACAAGAGAAAATTCTGAGGAAGATATAAATGGGAAAAGGGCAGTCATCCCCCTTAGTTGGCCGTAATATGAAAATTCAAGTTGAGCACCCAAACAGAACAGTCTCATATTTCTTCTGCATTAACAAGGATTCCGTATTCTTTTACTCCCTCCTGTGGGAATTTACTATATAAAGTGGAACTATATTCAATAATTTGAGAACTGTAAGTTCCCTTACTTTGTAATGATAGCTAACGTATTTCTTCTGGTTCTACACTGGAGTTCTGCATGGGGCCCCAAAAAATTTCAACTGGGCTACTGTCTCACTGTACTACCCATTCCATGGTCATAAATCCCCATCCTTGCTGCTAACTGTCACATTCCAGCCCAGTTGACTTTGTGCCAATCCAAATCCAGCAAGCTTTATTGTTTATTCATTCGTGAGATGGGGGAAGCACTGATATGGCCAGCATTTATTGCCCCTCCATAAGTGTCCTTGAGAAGGTGGTGAGCCACCTTGTTGACAATGGGGGGACTTGCTAGGCCATCTCAGAAGTTGGCTAAGGGTCAACTACATTGCTGTGGATCTGGAGTCACATGTAGATCAGACCAGGCAAGGACAACAGATTTTCTTCCTGAAAGGAAATTAGTGTACCAGAGGGATTTTTACAGTAATCCAGTATTTTACTAGTCACCATTTACTAGTCACATCAGCTTTGTATCCCAAATTTAATTTATTTAATTGAATTTAAATTCCCTAGCTGCCGTGGTGGGATTTGAACTTGTGTATCCAGATCATTTGTCCAGACGTCTGGGTTACTAGCCCATTAATAGAACCACTATGCTGCCACTGCATCAGAATGCCCGTGTGACAGCCAATACTCGGCGGTTCTACTTAGACAAGGTCTGGGCCTCAAAAGGGCTCCAACCTCTTCTTTGCCAGAAATGGCCAGGTGGCCTGGCATAAAAACAGAAAGTGCTGGAAAAACTCAGCAGGTCTGGCAGCATCTGTGGAGGAAAAACAGGGTTAACGTTTCCGATCCAAGATGGCTTCTACGGAACCTGGCAGGTGATCTGGCATACCCTGCTAATCAGTTAGCCAGAAGTTAAAAGCTACTGCTGTGTCAGTGGATGTTGGGTGTGTTTTTTCAGCTTTGATCAGTTATATGCATGTCAGTGCAATTGGCAGTTGAAGCAACTGACCCACTGGCACCCATGAAATGCCTACGACCAGTATTTTTCGGCACCATTGGCATCAGGTGTCATGGAGGGTGGGAGGGAGGTACAATATGACGAGGAAGGCCAAAAATTGGTTTCACGCCAGTGTGAAAGCGCAGCGGGATGTCCGACACGGTGAAACGCCAATCCCGCTGGAGGTCCAGTGTGAACCCGCTTTGCATCCCGCTAATGGGATGCAAAGTAAAGGCTCGACCGGGATCGACTCCCAGAAACTTAACGACGACCCTGGCTGTCGAAATCGAAAATGTTGGACAAGCACATGTGCTGCATGGGAATGTGATAAGTGGGTGGGCGGAGATGCAGGTCAGCTCAGATGGACAACTGAGCAGGCGGCATTGAAAATGCTCGGGGCAGTGAGATGAGTGTGATGGATGAAGGCTCTGCGTGCGTGGGAGTGTGCTTGCATGAGCGTCCGTTAGGCTGGCGGGAAAACACGCCAGTCCAGAACACGTCCGGACAAGTGTGACGTGCAGAAGTCGGGACTTACCATTAGGGCCTTGCTCACATTGTGGACATCCGCGGAGCAGGAGGTGCTAGAGCCCTACAGCTACCAGATCCTGGAGCAGCATGTGCATCGCATGCTGGGTGGATCCTCGTGCGCACGGCTCCACCCCAAAGCAGCTCATGGAAGGTGGGAGGTCTCCGTTGATGTCTGGGGTCTGTTAAGGAACATCTTGGCCTTGGGCTGCTATGGATGATCAGCGAGTGAGGGGGCGGGGGTGCTGTGACTGGCAGAGGAAGGTGTACCGCCCGGGGGTGGGGGGGTTGGTGGTGGGAGAAGGAGCTCTAGATTTGACTGGGGGAGGAAGGTGTACCAGGGTGAGGTGGGGTGGGTATTGGTGAGGTTGGGAGGGAGCAGATGAAGGTGTCCAGGGTGGTGGGGATGAGTGAGTGTGGGGTGAGAAGCGTGTAATGGGGGAGAATGCGGAAAGTGGAGAGGTAGGTGTAAGGGGAGAGGAAGGTTTATGGGAGGGAGTTCAGAGGGGCGAAGGAGTTTAGAGGTTAGAAGGTGTCCGGGCCGGTGTTGGGGGGGCAGGAAGGAGTTTGGAGGGAAAAGGAGTCCAGGGGGAGGAAGGTGCCCAGAGGGAGGAGGGAGTAAGGGTGGAGGAGGGAGTAAGGGTGGGGTTATGTCCAAGTGAATGTGCAAGGGAGATGTCTGTGGAGTTAATGACTGCCTCCTGGGGAGCAAACTGAGGTTGGACGTGGTAGGAGGGAATGGCGAGCATGAGATGGGGCAGAGGGAGCCGGAAGGCTGGCGCTTGAGGGTGCGATGGTAGCGGTGGAAAGGATGGCGAGGGCGATTGGTGGGGATCTGGAGGCAGACACAGACCCTGGGGGTGGGAAGGAGGGGGTGGGGAGGTCAGTGTGGATGGGAGTGGGATTCTGAGGAAGGTAGGAAGTGTGCACATTCACCTGGACATCCTGGAAAGAAAAGGGTTTGGGTGGGTAGGTGATGGTAGGGAAGTGGGAGGTGATGCAAGGCGGGTCAACAGTGATGGGGGAAAAGACATGGGTGACTGCGGGAAGGGAAAGGATTGGGGAGCTGATCAGAAACTTAATAACGACCATGGCTGTCGAAATCGAAAATGTTGGACAAGCACAGGTGCTGCATGGGAGTGTGATCAGTGGGTGGGTGGAGATGCAGGTCAGCTCAGATAGACAACTGAAAGAGAACCCCACAGGCAGCATTCAAAATGCTCGGGACATTGAGATGAGTGTGATAGAGGAAGGCTCTGCGTGTGTGGGAGAGTGCTTGCACGAGGGTCCAAAAGGTCCTGCCACACACACACTTCTCCCTTCAGAATTACTCGTGGGCCGGCTTTGTGAAGCTGAACTGCTAGTGGGGGTGAATGCAGTGGGAGGACTCACGAAGGCTGTAAATAAAGCTGAAAAACAACATTACACATCAGTCAGTGAAAGTGAATATATTTACAGATTATAAAGTGACAAAATGTGTTCACCCATGCAACCACTTGTTATCAGAATTTCTTAACTTTTCTAGACCTACCATTTCTTCTAGGTGTTGCCCTGACATCCGCAGCAGAGGTGGAGACAGCCTGTGCAATGGTTGTCCTTGTTGCCTCGGATGACTTCAGTGTGCATCCTCTGGAAAGCCAAGGTTTTGAGGGACCCAGCTTGCTTTTGCTGTCCTCCTATCGGCCAGGTGCTCCCTCTGCAATGGCAGAGGACAAGATTGAGGGGCTCACACGCAAAGTGGACTCGGAGGAATCAGTAGGCTCATATTCCTGAGTGGATCACCCAGGGGTGTTCAGCTGTTGCTCCTCCTCCCTTCGGGTGACCAAGGGTCTTAGCCTGATCCTTGAGGGGGGGGGAGCACCTGGTGTCGAGGTGCTCTGTTTCCCTCTCATGTTGCCACTGCAGGAACTCACTCATGGCTACCGTGATGAAGTGCAGGTCTGCGTGCATCTCCGCGTTGTGCTGGATCAGGGTCTCCATGGCATCCGCCAACCTTCCCATGGAGACCTTGTTATGCACACGTGGGCACCACTTCATCAGAGAGCAGGCGGACGCACTCCTCAGACTCACGTGCCACTCTGCTGAGTGACAGCTGTCTGTTGCTTCCCCGTCTTCTGCTGACTCTCCACGATGAGCTGGAAGGCTGAAACCAGAGGTTCATCATTTGACTCGGACCTCACAGACGCCTCTTCCCCAGAAGTCCTACGAGTGCTGGGGAGCTCGGCTGAACCTGCCTCTTCCTGCTGCGGATACATGTCCATGCGGTGACCACCAGATTGTGAACCCGAGTCTGCTCTAGATCTAGGTCCCACCGAGGTGTGTGTCTCTGCGTTGGTGCAGGGTGTGGGTAAGCGCTGTGATGGGTCTTCCAGTCTGCTAATTTTCAGCTCTTCAATAGGGGAGGTGTCCTCTTGGCTGGAGGTGAGGACCTGGATGGAACTGAGGGACTGTCTGGCTGAAGGCGTTTGTCACTTGGCAGAGCTCCCTGCAAACCATGGTAGAGATAATTAGTGCATGGCAGCAGAGAGAGAGCACTCATAGTTGCATTGAGGGAGGGGTGATGTGGTGCACGATACTCATGTGGGTTCTCGCTCCGACCTCACCATCGCTGCAGGCACAGTTCATGTCCTCAACAGTCAGCGTGATGGCACACTCCTCAAAGTGACTGAGGTGCCTTATGTGGGCCACTCCACCCACGGTCTGGGACATCTCCCTGCTGTTGTGAGCAGGCTTCTCCTGCATGAAAACAGATGGGGAGAGTGTGAGCAGGATACATGGCGCTGCGTGGAATGTTTGTGTGGTGAGTGGAGACATGGACGGGATGAGGACACGAGCTTGAGAGGATATGAGCCTGATGGAGATGTGAGGGTGTGTGTGAGAGTTAGTGGTGTTGTCCCTTGAGGTGTGAGATCCCTGTGGATGTGTGATGAGATTGAGAGTGTGTGAGTTGAGAGTGATGAGGTGGTTGACTCACCCTGGCGAAATGGATAGGAGCATTCATCCTCTTCCTGCACTGGATGGCTGACATCCTCTGTGCTCCAGTGGCGCTGACCGCTGCTGCCACCGTCTCCCAGGCCGGATTGGTGACTCTGGTGGACCTCCTACGGCCAGACTGGGGGTAGATGACATCGCGGTGGCCCTCCACTGCATCTGGCAGGCACCCCAGAGTGGCGTGACTAAATTTGGGGGCTGCCATCTGCTTTTGTCACCTGGAGCAATCCTGGTCTGAGGGCATGAAGTAGGCATGCACCTGGTGCACTTTAAATATGGTGCCCGGAGTGAGGAAACGCTGAGGTCAGGGACTGGCGGGCAAATTGAGCTGCCTGCCAGCGATCAGGAGTGTTTCCCGTGAATGCATTATTAATGAGCCGAGGCTTGTTGGGAATAGCACGATACAGCGTGAAAACCCGCCATTGCGGCCGCCGGGTAAAACATCCCTTTTCCTGCCTGCCACCACACTTAGTGCAAATCTGGGATGATTCCATCCCACGACAAAGGACTTTCTTAAACCCCAACAGCTGGAACAGCTTAATACTCACCTAAAGCGAGAATCCTCTCTCAGAATTTGCAGCAATGACTTCTCCGCAGGGACAATGACCTTCCTGATCGTGTGAATCACACCATTTCTTCCCTCCTTGCTACCTCTGAGCATGCAGGAATTCTCAATGCAAACTGCCTGCCAGAAAGTAAATACAAACTACCTTCAATAACCTGACAATGTCAACTGCATCTTATTGCAAAACAAGTTATTATTCTTTGGAACCTCAGAAAGAAATGTTTTAATCAGGGAAGACGTTTCCCTTGATTCCTTGCTCCACCCCCTCTAAACAGTATAAAACCCAACCCATTTATCTTTCTCTCCAGCTCTGAAGAAGAGTCATATGGGACTGGAAACATTAACTCTGTTTCTCTCTCCACAGATGCTGCCAGGCCTGCTGAGTTTTTCCAGCATTTTCTGTTTTTTATTTCAGGGGCGGAATCTTCTGTTCGGCCTGTGAGGCCCGCCCCTGCACACCAACGTGTAAAATGACACGGGGTGGCTTCGGGCGTGCGTCCCCGATGTCACCGCGCGTCATTCCGATCGGCGAGCATGCACCGGAGTCAGCTGCGCGCCTGCCGAACTGTCAAGGGCCTGTTAAGACCACCAGTAAAGTAATTAACCCCATTGAGAAAGCTGCCCGTCCAACCTTAAGGTTGGCGGGCAGGTGAAGAGCCCAGGCGGCCTTCGCATTTTTCATGGAATCTCATCCACGGGCGGGATGAGGTTTCCGGAAGGTTTAATAAATTAAATAAAATTTTTAATTAAAATTCATAAACGTGTCTCAGCTCATGTGACACTGTCACATGAGGGGACATGCCTGAATAATTTTATTTATTTATTTTTTTCTAAGTTTAAAGCTTAAATTAATCTCCCTGAGTCCCTACAGGGACCCAGCATTGGGTAGGCAGGCCTGCTGAGAGCCACATTCCTGTCCTTGCTGCTGACCTCTCTCATCCTGCTCGCTCTGCGACCCCCGTCCCCCCATCCCACAACCCCCTCCCGCCATCATTCACCTGCGCCCTGGCCCCTCCTCTACCTGAAGCTTCAGGTGGGTGTAGTACTAACAGCAGCCACCGCCTCCCCGGTGGCACTGCTGAGTACAGAAGAGCTGCTGGCCCCTAATTGGCCAGCAGCACTCGGTAGGCAAGATTTCTGCCTGCTGGGTCCTTGATCCCAGGGGATGTCCTGCCGCTGGCCTGTTAAATGCCTGATTTGCACAAGATATGGCGAGTCTTCTCAAATGAGGCAATGCGTGAGTCTTGCTGGCTCTCCGGCCGGCGGCCAATACCACTGTCGCCTCCTCAAGGATCCACCCAATTTGTTTGAACAATATGGAGTTACCAAACTTCAATTTTCCAAATTCAGTGCCTCTTCTAAATTACCCTTATATGGTTTTATATTAAAAACAGTACTTAAAACAGAAGGGAAATGAAAATAATTTAAATGAATAGGTTGAGAGCTGATTATTTTTAATTTGACAGTCTTGGGAAACGGCTTTCCTTCCGGGACATGTGTATTGGGATATCATAATGGAAAATCGTGGGGTCTACATCTCAGACTGGCACCCCCGCTGGATCTACCCCAGGAATACACATGTAGAAGTTCTGCCCTTGTGTACTTACAGTGCGATAGATAAAAACTCTCAGAAAATTTCCTCCTAATGTCTCCAGCTTTTGCCCATTGTACAACTCATTGAGGACCACTTTCAGTTTCAGAATATGGTTTTTCAGGATTAGTTTCAGTAATCGTTGATCAAGTCCCATAATGTCCGCTGTCAAATAGAAAAGGAAAAGTTAAGTTCAAAACTGAATAGTCTGATGAGGACACCTATTGAAGGAAAGGGTGCCATATGTATATACTTATAAATAAAATTGTTATTCCTTTCATTCCTTTACTGTGAACATATATCACTGACTACTAAAATATTTTTGCTGAAGTATGGACAATATCTGGGAACTTGTTTACCAGGTTTTCCATGTGAGTGAACTACATTAATGTAAGTCTGTACAATCATCAATTTAGGATCCTAGGTGACATTATCTGCTAACTTGGCCTCTTGACTTGTCAAATTCCAACTGTTCAAATCAATCACTCGCACTGGATTTTTTTTTAAATGAACAAGTCATCAAAACACAGAAAAAGAAGCTAAAGGATATCAACTAGGTTAACAGGACTCTTTTTAAAGGTTGATTTTTAAAAGCAGTACTGATGATGGAAACACCTCCTCCTTCAGTTAATCTTACAATAGACCATGCATTTCAAACAAAGAAATAGGTTAACAATGGAAGCAGATTACATTGCGGATAGTGATTAATTCCAAGCATCTGTGTGCGGACTATGTCCGAATTGGTGTAATTTTAACATATCGATCCAGCTTTCCTCACCACTCTGTGCAGGGGCACTAAACAAGCAGAGCACAGCCAAAGTATTGTTAGTATATCTAACCCAGAATTTGAATTTGCTGTTTTAGGACATTAACACAGCCCTGACGTACTCATTTTACTGGCAACTCCTGTAACCATAATGAGGGGCAGAAAGTGGAATAAGAAGCCTGTAAATGCACTAATGGCTGCTCTTCGTGGTGCCTTTTGTATGCTTGCCCAAAAAGCACCCAAAAGACCCTCAGCTCCAAAGAGCTCTGATTTATGTTGTATTTTGAGGTTTGTCACTAGTGAAGAGAAACTAGCAATAAACAATCATTTTGAATATAGATCCACTGAGATTAATATCAACAAGCAACAGAAGATACAAACAGTGACACAGAAGCTTTTTGCTGTCTCACTGCATGCTGCCATGAATTAATAAAGGCTGCCACCTAGCAGCTCTATACTAACCTAAATTAAATAGTTGGAAGATTGGCTATTGTCTAATTTGAAACTTGTCAAAGAATTGTTTCATTCAGAGTTTACTGTACCTAAAGTGTAATAAGGATAATTCAATGTTGCCAAATAGAAATAAAGGTGAAAATATTACACCCTACCTGGGGATGGGGCTGGTGGGCAGAGGAGCGGAAAATCAGGCGGGATGCATGCTAGCTGGTGGGGGGGGGCGCGGAGGAAATTTTCCTGTCACTTACCCACCTCCGTTGGTATTTTCCCAACAGCATAATAGGTGTGGCTCATGTTTGGGTCAATTGAGGCCCTTAAGCGCCCAATTAATGGCTCTTAAGAGCCCCTTACCGGAGGTTTGTCTTGTTCAGTCACCCTATGTCCACTAGAGGTTCTCCCCAAAGGTGATCACTGCCTCCCCTTGTTCCTCCCCACTGGCATCATGATCACGGCCACCATCACATCCCCCACCCCGCCCTCTCACTGCCCAGAATGAAAAATCAGTAAAAACTGGGAAATAAGAACACTGGTCTTTCATACACTAAAATGGAACACCAGTAAAATCTGGGAAATAATATTACTGGTCCAAGCTGTTTCTCCTTCTGCCTGACTGGCCCCGTCAAAGCAGACCCGACTCACCTTTAAATCCGGCCTCCATGTTGCTCTTTCTGGTGGATAGGCTGCAGTCCCAGCAGGTGGCCACCGCTCTCAGTGGCGCTGCTGGGACTGGAGAGCTGCCAGTCATCTGACTGGACCAGCAGCTCTCAGAGGTGGGACACCCTCCTAGATGGAGTGGAAACGCCAAGACCTTAGCCACTTAACACTTAGACCCTAGGCTGGACCACCTCCTCCAGCCAAAGTGTTTAAAACAATTATGCTGATCAGGATTGTCTTCAGAAATAACCGATTGTATTAGCACTCAAGTGACAAAGGCACCACAATAACCTGAAAATTAAAGTCCACAATATTTTTGGACTATTGATTAATATACTTAGGTCAAATTCCTTTGTCAGCTATTCTAAAAGAGGCATTAAGCCATTTAGAATATCCAGCTTAAAGTCCCTTTAGAAGAGCAGTCAGAGAAATGACATCTGAAAGCATTAAGCATTTGTACCATAATACCACAAAGTGTCAGCTTATTTTGCAAAAGAAATCAGCATATTGCATGAAATATTTGACAGTAATTATTTACCATCGAAGGCATCATTCATGGGAGCAAATAAGGTGTACTCATTATCTTCAGTGAGAGTAGCAGAAACTCCAGTTTCCTTCACTAAGTCATAAAACAAGTCCTGTTTGCCATTAGCCAGCTCCAAGACCTGCATAGCTTTAAATGCAAAAGAAAAGAGTATCGGTAATGGTACAGTTTATCAGTCATTTATCTGATTTTTTAAACTCGTATTAAAGGCAACCATTCTGCTCAATACAGCTCTTTAAACAATTGTATGAATCTAGCTGCGGGATTCTGATTATTGGGTATATATGGAATGCCTATTGATTAAATATTGACATTTTACCTTAGAGAACTATAAGTAAATATCACTTTTCATTTTTATTGTTATCAATATAGAGCCATTTTATCCTCTCAGAGCAGTTATTTGAAGGTGGGAAGATAAACAAGTGATTAAGGTGATCCATGTCCAAAAACATACACTTTCTCTTCAAATTCAATTCAACTTCAGATTCCAGACCTCCGGAAATAACAATTGTATTAGCACTCAAGAGACAAAGGCACCATAATGGCCTGAAAATTAAAGTCCACAATATTCTTGCACTATTGATTAACATGCTTAGATCAAATTCCTGAATGGCACATTAACATCACTCTACTGGCAGATGTTGCACTAAAAGACACTATAAATATTGTTTCCAGAGCCAAAACAGGAAATAGTAGAGGCTCTGATCATCAATTTCCAATTGTCTCTGGCTACAGATGTGATGGCAGAGGACTGAGAGACTGCTAAGATTGTACTATTGTTTAAAAGGGTGAAATGGATAGACCAATGTAATTGCAGGCAGGGAAAATTATTGGAAAAGATTCTGAGAGATAATACTAATCATCACTTAGAAAGACATGGATAAATCAAAGGCAGTCAGCACAGATTTGCCAAGGGAAGGTCGTGTTTGACTAACTTGATTGAATTTTTTTGAGGAGGTTACAAGGAGGATGGTGCCTTTGCTGAAGTCCATATTGATCTTAGCAAGGCCTTTGATTAAAGTTCCACATAGCAAACTGGTCACAAAAAGTAAAAGCCCCTGGGATCTGTGGGATATTGGCAAATTGGATCCAAAATTGGTTCAGCAGCAGAAAGCAAAGGGTAATGGTCAAGGGGTGATCTTGTGACTGGAAAGCTTGTTCCAGTGGGGTTCCAGGGGGCTCAGTACTAGGTCCCGTTCTTTTTGTGGTAATTATCGATGATATAAACATAAATATAGGGGGCATGATCATGAAGTTTGTAAATGGTACGAAAATTGGCCAAGAGGAAGAAGGAAGTAGACTGCAGGAAGATATCAATGGTTGGGTGGACAGAAAAGCAGCAAATAGAATTCAATCTGCAGAAGTGTGAACAATGCATTTGGGGAAGACAAACAAGACAGGAAATACACAATGAATGGCAAGATACTGAGAAGTGTCGAGGAACATGGAGACCTTGGAGTGCATGTCTACAGAACCTTGAAGATATCAGAACAGGTAGTTAAGGTAGTTAAGAAGGCACACACCATACTTTCATTTATCAATGGAGGAGGAAAATTATGCTGAAACTGTATAAAACACTAGTTAGGTCAGAGTTAGAGTGCTGCATATAGCTCTGGTCACCACATCATGGAAGGATGTGATCTCATTAGAGAGGGTACAGAGGAGATTTGTGAAGATGTTGTCAAGAGTGGAGAATTTTCACTGTGCAGAAAGATTGGATAGACTGGATTTGTTTCCACTGGGAAAGAAGAGGCTGAGGGGAGATTTGATTGATGTGTATAAAATTATGAAGGGCCTAGACAGAGTGCCTAGGAAGGACCTGTTTCCATTAGCAGAGAGGTCAATAACAGGCATAGATTTAAAATAATTGGTAGAAGGTTTGAAGGGGAGTTGAGAAAGGTGTGAGAGTCTGGAACTCACTGCATGAAAGGATGGTGGAGGCAGAAACTCTCAGAACATTTAAGGAGTACTTGGATATGCATTAAATTGCCATAATCTATAAGGCACAGACTAAGAATTGGAAAGTGAGATTAAGCTGCATTGCTACTTTTCAGCTGGTACAAACAAAATGGCTGAATGGCCTCTTTCTGTGCTATAAACTTCTGAGATTCAATGATTCTCTACAATGGTAGCATCGTCAACTTTGCCAACACAAATAAGATCTGCTGATGGTTTCACATTGTGCCATTATGTCATATTGACAGCAAACCCATTTTTGTAAACTTAATAATTAGCTATAATCTAACTTTTGGGTCAACAGTGTGTTTAGGCACACTGGGTGGTCTAGCTTTCTCAGTGGCTTGGATCAGCACCAGAGATGCAGATCTGATATGTGACAGTACATCATTCAGCAGAGTGTAGCTACACTTATAGTGGAGGGAATCAGTAGATGAAGACAGCACAAAGTGCCCAGCACAATCGAGTCATGTTAAAAAAACTGTGGACTGCACGTCAGCAATCAGGAATCAGGAGTCATGCTACAAGCTAAGTTTGATAACAGCATAGGGAAATCTAAATACCTAATTACCCAACAGATTCCTTTGAGAGGAAATTCCATACAAATACTGGGGATTAATGGGACCCATATTAATAGTGATAATATCAATAAAACTAAATATACAGTACTGTGGGCTGAATCTTAACTATGTTGGGCAGGCTGGGTGGAAGTGGGCGGGCGGGCGCACAGCTGATCGCCACCCGCGATCAGCTGCGCGCTGCCATTTTATGCGGGCGTGCCAATTAAGGCATGCACACGAAAGAGCGCAGCAATCTCCCTGAGGCAGCTCCACGCCCCAGGGAGATTAAGTTTATAATAAAACTTTTTAATAAAGGAAGTAAAAAAATCATTTAAACATGTCCCATCATGTGACAGTGTCACATGATGGGAAATGTTTGTGAATTTTGCAAAATGTAACTAATTATTTTATGAAACCTTCATGAAGCCTCATCCCGCCCGTGGATGAGGTTTCCTGAAAAATGCGAAGGCCGCTTGAGTTCTTCACCTGCCCACCAACCTTAAGGTTGGACGGGCAGCATTGCTAACATCTTTAATTGCTTTTTTAATGGCCTTAATAGGCCATTGACAGTTCGGCGGACACACAGCTGCCTTCGGCGTGTACCTGCCAAATGAAATATCGAAATGGTGTACCATGACGTCAGAACACATGCCCAACATCATCACGCGTCATTTTACACTTCGGCATGTCGGGCCCGCCCCCGCATGCTGACGGTAATATTCTGCCCTGTGAATATATGAAATTGAAATATTTTTCTGTTTATTTTAATATATTGTAATTTAAAGAATTGTGATTTTTCAAATGAGTAATTTTCCTAATGAGTAAAAATGTGTCCATTGAATGACTGAGTATTATACAAATATGGCTACATTAATGCTTTTAATGAATTAGCTTTCTAATATAATAGTTTCACTGGGTCTCCTGTAGCTGTAGTGGGTATTTGGAGTGTAACACTCAAGTAAAATAATGCATTGCTCTATTGAAAATAATTGTAGTAAATGTATTCTTTGCAATACACTTGCCCTGTTTTCAAACCTTTAAATTTTCCACAATTTGAATGCTCGTGTTGAGGAGCTGTTAGATTAAATGGAAAATTGTGCTTGTGTGGATGTTGGGGGAGGATATAATCAGGCTTGTTTGTGATAGCCTTTTATGATTGTCCTTGTCTATCAAATCAGTTCCTCCAGGGAAGAAAATGATGTACTAAAACTCAATGTAAGCCTGCTGTATCACATTTTACTGTGCCAGCAGGAAAAACACCTACTAAGCTTCACAATGAACGCGCATACTGCCATCTACGATCCACTGTATTAGTGAGATTGTGTGTACTTAATGACCGGTACAAAGCTAATTTTGGGGTAAGGTATTCTTCCCATTCTAAGGGTGGGACTTTCCGGCCCCAACCGCTGCCGGGATCATCTGGTTCCGTCGAAAGTCAATGTACTTTTGGCTGGGCCGCTGCAACCCCCAGCGGGTCACACCCTGGCAGGGCCAGAAAATCCCAGCCCAAGGAGATTTGTGTTTTTATAAACAAGGGTAATTTCAGCATCATCTGCATCAAAAATTAGTTCCTGGTAATAAGTTATTTTTGAATTGGTACAAACTCACAAGATTGTTCCTTATATGATAAGCGCTGATTTGTGTAAGAAAGGTATAGATCTTTTATTTGCTTCAAATTAGATCAAAGAAATTTGTTTGGCAAAAGCTAGAAATGTGACAGTTTCTTTGGAAAGTGGACCAGGAAGACAAGAAGTACAAGTAATTTAATTAGTTCTGTCACCCATAGACTTTCATCAATTACCTGCATCTGGAATCAGCACGTTATCAATTAAGTGAATCACACCATTGGTTGTGACAATGTCTTTGCGATTGACCATCCTCTGCCCATTAACAGTGAGGCTATCACCATCACATCCAACCTCTATATGTGTTCCTTCCAAGGTAGCATAGGTTGACCCAGACATAATGGCTTCTGAACACTGAATAGAGTTGAGAATGTGGTAGTTCAGCATAGCTGCAAGAAAATGACAAGATTAATGTCTACAAACTGACTAGATCACATTCAACATACTCAGATACTGAATCCCAGCTGAAGGCACTGGTGGGAGTTGAAGTTTGTTCAGTGTGAGGGGTGTGTCACAGCATTGTCAGAGACATAGGGAAATGGATCTTGATAGCAAAGATCAGGAATGTGGAGAGGGATCGGGATAGTCTGGCATTGGTTGATCCAGGACCAAGAGAGGGGAAGGGGTAGAAGCCCTGGGCAAAAAAAGGCCCAAAATATCCTTGCATGTCAGATCTTCATGAAGGAAAAAGAACGTGACTTACCTGGGCCTTCTATGGTCTTTTACTGGAAGGATCGGGATTCTGTAGGGTGTAATCAGGCCTGGGACACAACTCTGCCATTTAAATTAGGATCTTGCTCTGCTGAGTCAGGGAGCCATCCAGTCAGGTGAGGAAACATCTTAGGAATGGGATCTTAACCATCCATTTACTGTTATTTCTTTTTTTATTCATTCATGAGATGTGGGCACCACTGGCTAGGTCAGCATTTATTACCCATCCCCATTTACCCTTGTTCAGAGGGCATCTAAGAGTCAACCACATTGCTGTGGGTTTGAAGTCACATGTAGGCCAGACCAGGTAAGGACATTAGTGAACCTGACAGGTTTTTATGACAATTGACAATGGTTTCATGGTTATCACCAGACTTTAATTTCCAGATTTTTATTGAATTCAAATTTCATTATCTGCTATGTTGGGATTTGAATCTGGGTCCCTGGGGCATTACCCTAGGTCTCTGGAATACTAGTCCAGTGACAATACCATTATACCACTGCCTCTTCGGCGCATTCCTAGCAAAAGGGTAAGAGGGATGGGCAGAAAGGGGATATTAAAATCAGGCAGACCTACTATTTCAACCAGAGCCAACAGAAGTAATAATACATTCATTAACTCAACATTTCACTAACGTATGCAATGGACCTCATTTTTAATCATATCCAATATAGCTGCTAAATTGGTGATATCAAGAAGAGAATGGCAGGAAGTGTTTTAAGGCTAAAAAAATTTAAAAAAACTTTATATAACTGAACTAAAAATGAAAATTGAAATCAATGGAATGAAATTGGGATAAAGGGTGGCTAAACTGGTAGGTAGATTTTGCCATTTCTATCGAGTTAATTATCAAGTGTCAAAAGTATAACTGGTCATGGAGCAACAGGTTTCCTAGGGATAACAGGAGAGATGGAATGTTGGGCTGCCTATCAGCAATGGGGGATGAATTATGTTCCACTCCAGATGTCTTCTCATTATCTGCAAGGGATGCCTGTGCAAGGAAATACGTGACTGGAACAGTATCAACCATGAATGTATAGTTTTAGCAATGAGTGTAAAAAATACAAGCAGAGGGATAAATTAACCATAGTTTGGGTGTCTGTTAAAATTTGAGTAATTAAGCTGCCCTCAAAAAAGTCTGGAGACAGTAAATTCATGAATCTGGAGGTAATAGAACATGAGCAAGTTAGACATGTTGGTAATCCAAACCCGATGTTACAATTTTTACTGTATGGATTGATCACCTGAGCTGGATGAATAAAGTCTGTTCTTAAACTCAATCACGTTGTGAAAATCTTACTTGAAGCGCGTTGCTGACAAACATAGAAGGAAGGAGGTGGATTTGACATGTTTCCAGCTCTCTATCCCTTTCACCTGCTGTAGGCATCTCATACAGCAGCAGCCACTTCCCACCCTCTCCAGAGAAAAAATGACTTCCAGGGAAGTAACGCTGAACTTTTATAAAACACTCGTTTGGCCTCGACTGGAGTATTGTGTCAAATTCTGGGAACACAGTTCAGGGAAGATATGAAGTTTTTTACAGAAGGTGCAGAAAGGATTTATGAGGATGGTCCCAGAGATGAGGGACTTCAGTCAAGCTACAGCTATTCTGCTCGGAGAAGAGAAGGTTGAGAGGAAATTGATAGAGGTGTTCAAAATCATGAGGGGTCTGGACAGAATAGATGGAGAATAACTGATCCCATTGGTGAAAGACTCAAGAACCAGAGGACATTGGATTTATGGTGTTTGGCAAAAGTACCAAAAAAAAACGAAGAAAAACTTTTTTTGCTTGAGTGGTTAAGATCTGGAATGCACTACCTGAGAGAGTGTGGTAGAGACAGGTTCAATCATAACTTTCAAAAGGGAATTGGATAATTATCTGATCTGGTTATTATCTGGTGGGGGAGTGGGACTAGCTGAGTTCTTTTTGCAGAGAGTCGGCATGGATACGATGGGCCGAATGGCCTCTTTCTGAACTGTGACCTATGATTTTATGATGTTTTTGGGCTTTTCACAACTTCAGGATGTCCAAGACACTTTACAGGCAATAAAGTACTTTTAAAGCATCCTTCCACCTGCGTAAGACGATGGACATAAATGGAAGCAATGTGAAAAGGTAGGAAATGCACAGCAAGCTCTCACAAACAGCAATGATCAGATAATTTGTTTTAGGGATATTGATTGAGAGATAAACATTGACTAGGACATCGGGGATAAATCCCCTGCTCTTCTTCGACATAGTGCCATGGGATCGTTTTCGCCCACCTGAAACAGGACCTTGGTTTAACGTCTCATCCAAAAGACACTCTGACACTCCAGTGGTGGGCTGTCAAGCGCAGGTAAGAACTCAACAGACAGCAAGTAAAACATTTAGCCAAGTCACTTTGTGAGCTTCAACTGACTGGGCACTATGCTTATTGCATCACACTTGGTCTTCAGTACAGGCTGGGGAAGAAAATCTAAGCATACAGAGAGAGGTAGGTAAAGTGTAAGAAATCTTGCCAAAACTTGACTTTACTTTGAATGAAATGTGATTTTTATTCCACTGGGATTTTTAAAAAATCCGTATTTATGTGATGTCCAGAAATACATGATCAGACAAAATTAAATATTTATATACATGTCTGTACATTCAAAGCTTAGTAAAATGATCAGCTAAATCCTTGTGAAAAATATGGGTTTGCTTTGATTGTAGTTCCTAAGTCACTAGTGGATACAAAGCTGTTTACTTGCAGCCCCGTGGACTATTCTGCCATTCTTTAAGCCATGTTTACAAATCATCAGGACTCGTTTTATGACCAGCAGGATGTTATTTTAAAAACTCTTTGCAGACTGAAGCCTGCAAGCATATTGGGACAGATCTTTGTGTGATAGAGTGAATATCTTACATCCCTTACATCCCTCCTGAATTTTGTTTCATTGACCTCAACGTATATCTGAATTTACACTTTTGCACAAAATCAGGATCTATGACCTTGTGGGGTCATGAAGACTCGAAACGTTAACTGATTTCTTCTCCACCGATGCTGCCAGACCTGCTGAGTTTCTCCAGGTAATTCTGTTTTTGTCTATGACCTTGTGCCTACTAAGCCAGTAAACCATTTTAACATATCTGAAATGCAAATACTGACACAAATCAAAGCAATTCGTGGAATGCAGATGTAGCATCTAACAAAAAGGGGGTCATTCAAATGTTTGCTTTGAGCTACAGGTAATTGACCTTGCTGAGTCATTTACTGCATTACATATTACTTAACAAAGTACCTCTCAGTGCCACAGGGTCACTTAGGATGCGTTCCAGAACATCTTGAGAAAGTTTGTCAAAGGCTTCGTTGGTAGGAGCAAAGATTGTGTAATGTCCATCGTTGCTAAGGGTTTCAAACAGCCCTGAGGCAGCTGCAGCAGCCTAGTGGGAAAGCACATTAAGTAGCATCCACTAAGTTACAATTCTTGATATTTTAGGATCCCACAAATGGACATTTATTCAAGTTAAAATGCAGCTATGAAATAAATGTAAGTAGAGATACTAGAATTGTGCAAAAAATCATCAGAATTTTCCACAAGGTAAGCAGCCTCCAGGCTTGTTAACAAAAACATATGGCTAAATGGTCTCTGGTCTACAGTTAAGTAGTCCCATTTTTAATTACATAATACCATTACATTATACAGTATATATTTTCCGATTAGCTTTCTCTTACAAACCTATGTAAATTGAACAAAAAAGGAAATTTGAATGAAGAGCCATTACCCTGGATATTAGGATCTGTAACAAACTTTGGAAAGCCATAAACTATGAAGTCTATCTCTTTAAAGTGCTGTAAAGTCTTTAAATCCATTCTACAATAGGCAACCTCCCAATCAGACATTTGCAATGCCGAAAGTTCGCACTAATTTGGCAATGAGGCTGATTCATTAAAAGTGATGTTTGCCCATTAAAAGGCGAGACATGTATTTTTCATGGTCACCTAATTGTCAGTTGAAATTCAGCCAGTAAGGAAATATAGGTGTATGGGTTTATAAGTGATAATAGTATGGTATATTATCTTACTGGTATTTAGATGATATGTTAACACAATGGTCCACTTATCCTCTTTCCATCATCAGCGACGTATGATTTCCACGCTGTGCAACCATGTTGGTTACAGGGGCAATTGTAATTCACTTATTGGTCATTGTAAGCATCAATATCACCGGCTCCAAATTTTGTTGGGGTGTGATCTCAGCGGATCCACCAGGGTTATGCTTTATGGTACTGTACTAACCTTGCTGAAGCTTATGGAAAAGAGAGTATGTACCTCAATACCATAGGGCAGATGGGACACACTGTAATGCCTCCTGCTCAATGCCCACAGTAACTCTGGCTTTGTGAAGCCTTTGGATTAGGGAGTTACCTGCCCAATGGTATTGAGGTACATACCCACTTATGCCATAAACTTCCACAAGATTAGCACAGTAGTATAAGGCATAACCCTGATGAATCTGCTGAGATCACACCCCAACAAAATTTGGAGGCGGTGATTGATGTTTACAATGATTTAGTAAGCGAATTACACTTGCCCCTGTAACCAACATGGTTGCACAGCCTGGAAATCATACAAACCTAGAAACATTCTCCTCAGCCCCCTTAGCAAAAATGATGATTTGCACAATTTTTAAAAGAAAATTCTTTTAGGGTCGAAGGTGCTTGCCTGGCTTGAACACTAGCGATGCTGCCCAATTCACCACATATGAGGCTGTAATGCCTCCACTCTTTCAACAATGCCATGCTCTCACTGAGGATTGGCGGTGGAAAGTTGCAATTAAAGGAAATCACTGCCCCCGGCAGGTATTTGCTTGGCAAGGGTAAGGCACGAGTTTGACCTTTTAACAAGGCATTGAGGAAACTCTCTGAAATAGTAGATAGCCGGCATAACTAGATCAATACCACTTCCTGGGGGTTCCGCTGGTTTCCTGATATAGCGATAGTTGGAGATCAGTAGAGTCACCACAGAGTTTGAGGGAGGCCTGTCTTTATGATCCCGCACACGCAGCCTTTTACCTGATGGTGACAGAATGCTAATTTTGACTGAATACACATTCTTTCATGCAATACCATGTAAACAATGGCATGCTGTGACTGGGAACTTCTAAAGAATGTTCCTGCATAGAGTTAGAGAGGAGTCTGCACCTCATTGTATTGCCACAACAAGGTCTGCAGGCATAGCTATCTTTGGGAAGAGGAGGCTTTACCAGCAACAGCTGCAAAAATGAGGTTTGCTACCTCTCTCTGCAAAATGTTGGAATGTGGTTGTGGGCAGCACATCAACCTGCCTGGCATCCCCCCACTGGTTCCCTTCATTAACTCAAACAATGTCTAGTGACAGACCTTCTGAAGTCACAAGGGAGAATAAATAAATAAATAGCTGAACCTGGCACAAAGACTCGTGGAATTCTAAGTGCGAAAAACAAAGAAAGATACCAAAAAATGGTCTTTAAAAAGCCAACTGCACTTACCTTGATATGGAGCAGGTCCTGCAACCTGCAAATTCTCCAAATTTCTTGGCCTATGTCAAGTTTCACTGGCATGCTGGAGAATTAGTGAGCAACAGGCCTTGGGCCTGTAAACACTATGCAGCCCTTTCACTTGCCCTCTGAATACATTAATTAAGCTCCCATCTTGCTTTGGGTGGGGGCTTCAAAAACCCACACAGGCCCAACCCAAAAATTAAGCAGGACCTTAACCGAATGGAAATATGATTTATGTCTGATTTTCATTCCTCTACTGCCCAGAATTGGTATGGGAGACAAAAATCGCCTCCAATGTGTTCATTCACAATGCCACATTTTAGCTCAGTCACTCAGGTTTTCCAGGAAGAATATCTCGCATTTAATAAAGAAATATTTAAACCTCGGTGCTGAAATATTTTTGTATGTTCTTAACCCCTTAAATTAAATATTTAGTCAGTATTGGCAAATTCAATAATTGTCAATATTTAATGTGCTGACAATCAGAGATCAGAAACCCTTTATTTTGTTGTGATGATGCTTAATGTGGATTATCTGTTATACATCAATTTACCCTGAAAGATGAAAGCTCCTCAGTTCCTTCAACGACATCCGCTATACTGTTAACGACTGTCGTGATAACTCGGTCAATGACATGCACAATGCCATTGGTTGCAATCTGGTTTGCATAAAGTACTTTAGCACAGTTCACTGTAACAATCTGCAAAGGTAAAAAAAAGGAATATATTCTGTCAGTTTTTTGAAATTGGTGGGTTTTTTAGCTCAGTTTTCAAACATTTCAACCTTAGCTCCACATTTTTAAGACTCTGCTGACAGAGGAATATTATAAACAGACCTTTTAGCCTTACATCAATAGTAGGGAAAATGCTAGAATCTATTATAAAGGATGTGATGATATGATTGGGCAGAGTCGACATGGATTTATGAAAGGGAAATCATGTTGACAAAACTGTTGGAGGTTTTCGAGGATGTTACGAACAGAATTGATAAAGGGGAGCCAGTGAATGTAATAAACTTGGATCTTCAGAAGGCTTTTGATAAAGTCCCACACAGGAGGTTAGTTAGCAAAATTAAAGCACTTGGGATAGCAGGTAATATACGGGCATGGATTAGGGATTGGCTAACACACAGTAGGAATAAACAGGCCATTCTCACATTGGTAGGCTGTGACTAGTGGGGTACTGCAAGGATCAGTGGACTTGGGCCCTAGCTGTTTATATACTGTTTACAATATGTATCAATGATTTGGATGTGGGGACCAAATGTAATTTTTCCAAGTTTACGGATGGCACAAAGCTAAGTGGGAATGTGTGTTGTGAGGAAGATGCAACGTGCCTTCAAGAGGATTTGGACAGACTTAGTGGGTGGAATTGTATGGCCCCAACGTGGTGGGGGCAGGGCCAGAAAATGCAGTGTGCCGTTCAAAAGTCCTTTGATTTCCATGGCCACATAGTCATTTTAAAATTCCATCTTTTCCCAATTCTTCTTTTTAATTCACTGACAATTAAAGTTAGACTGAAAATTGTGATATTATGTAATCTGTACATTTCAAATGAATGAACATAATCACTGTGGCTACAAGAGCAGGTCAGAGGCTGGGAATTCTGAGGCAAGTAACTCACCTCCCGATTTCCCAAAGCTTGACAGCCATCTATAAGGTACAAGTCAGGAGTGTGATGGAATAATCTCCACTTGCCAGGATGAGTGCAGCACCAACAGCACTCAAAGCTCAAGGCCATCCAGGACAAAGTAGCTGGCTTGATTGGCATCCTATCCATTACTTTAAATCTTCACTCCCTCCACTACAGGGTGCACAGTGATAACAGTGCACACCATCTACAGCATGCAGCAATTCACCAAGGCCCCTTCAACAGCACTTTCCAAATCCACAGTCTCTAGCAGCTAGAAGAATAAGGTCAGCAGACCACCACGACCTGCAAGTTCTTCACAAGTCACACACCATCCTGACTTGGAAATACATCACCGTTCCTTCACTTGTCACTGAGTCAACATTCTGGAACAACTCCCTAACAGCACTGTGGGTGTACCTACACAATGTAGACTGCAGTGGTTCAAGAGGGTAGCTCAGCACCACCTTTTCAAGAGCATTAGGGGTAAACAATAAATGTTGGCCTTTCTAACAGTGCTTGCATGGACAAATTTTTAAAAGTGGCAGGGATGCAATAATTGATCAGAGCGCTCATGGGCTAGGAGAGGGGACAGCCAACCAGGCATTTTGCTTCTCATCTCTATCCCAGCAATTACCACCCCTGAAAAGCAGATAACAAAAGGTAGTGATGGTCTTCAGGATTAATACTCAGCAACATTGGCTGGAAAAGTTCATATATCAAAGGTAGGCACTTGGATGAGGGACCGGTCCACATCAAGTCAATAGGAGCGAGACTGGATAGTTCCCAAAAGTGGGTACTGGGGTGGTGATGTGTGATTTTGTCACACCTGTTCAAAGTAGTGCAAGCAGCATGCTATCTTTATGGTACCTGCTCATTATTATGATTGCTGCGTGCAGCCAGTGCTAACCACACAGTTCATTGACTGCACCCTTCAACAGGGTACCCAATATTGTGACTTGGTAGCAGTATTTTAAAATCAGCCACTGTCTCCTAAAGGGAAGAGTGCTGCTGGAGGTGCGAAGGTCATTCAGAATAGTGTTGTTCAATAATGGCTAACCATGGGGGAGAGCACGCACCAAGGTCTTTGAAAGTGCGAAGAAGGAGGGGTGCTCTGTATTCCCAGAAAGCCCTCCAGACACACACTGAGAAGTCAGTGGGACCAGATAGCCATGAACCATTACTTCAGCCATCATTGCAGTGAGTCTGGCATGACAGGCAGGACAGCAGATGTCTTTCCCTAATGGACATTTTTATTCACAATCCAGTAGTTTCATGGCCATCATTACTGATACTAGCTTTTTACTCCAGATTTATTAATTAACTGAATTTAAATTTCCCAACTGATGCTGGTGGGATTTGAACTCATGCCCTTGGATCACTAGTCTACTAACATAACCACTAGGTTACCATTTTCAACAGGGCTTAGATTACTACTACCACACCTGAATTAATTTTTCACATCAAGCCCAGGCAGAAAGAGGAGCTTCTCTTTCTCTTCCTCATCTTCAATCACCTCCTCATGTACCTGCTCTTCAGCTGTTTGCTATATAACCAATAACAAGGGCTGTCCCCTCATAATTGTAAAATGGTGCAGCTTACAGCAGACCACCAATAATCTTGACACCTAATCTGCACAGCACTGCAGGCTGGTCCAGAGTAGTCCAGGCAACAGGATTGTTGCTTCAGTGCACCAATGGTCTATTCTATAACATTCCTCATGGCAGCTGGCTCTCATTGCATGCTCGCGTGTGTGTGGGTTCCAAACCAGAGTCATGAGTTGAGTTACCAGTGGCTAGCCCTTGTGGTCCAGTATGCAGCCTTTAGTTCGCAGTAGTGGCTGGAAACCAGCTGGCACTGCAGACTGCTGCAGAATGAAGGCATCAGGACTGTTGCCAAAACACTTGGGCATTGGCCTGCATGATGCATTGTTGATGGTTACACACCAGCTGGACATTGAGGGAGTGTAATCCCTCTCGGTTCCAAAACAGGGCAGAGTTGATTTGGGGTGTCTCCAAAGCAATGTGCATCCAGTCATGGATATCTAGCACCTGCAATCCCTGCAGAGCCTCATGCTCACTTGATCCACTTCCTTTTGGAAAGAGGAAATTAAATGAAGTTATCCCTTTTTGAACAGAGAACCTCACTGGTCTCCTTTCCAGAGGATGCCAAATTGTGCAATGTTGCCAATATCACCAGCTCTTGCTTAGAAGGAGCCAGATGCAGAAAAGTTCATAACCACAGTTACCTTCATAGCCACGGGCAATGCGATCCTTACCATGCTCTGGTGTTGGTCTTGTGGCTGCAGCAGCAGATTTCAGTGAAGCAGCGACAGCTAATCATAGTCATCACTGAGGCTCAGGTAGGGGAATTGCAGAGATCCTTTCTCCCCCTCTTCCCCTCCCACTTCCTGCAGCTTGTCTTGCTGTGCGTGACCTCTGCTCATTCCTTCAGTCATGTTCGATCCCAAGAAGAATGCTTACTATTGTACCCACACCAGGGAGCAACTGAAGTAAAATCCCAATTAGTTGAATCCTAGGAGGTCTACCCACAAATTTGTGTTAAGCGGAGCTTCTTGATAGCTGAGAAGGCCCCATTCCCACATGGATACATCTCTATGCAGCCTGATATGCCTACACGAGGTCTATGTCAAAAACAACAGATCCAAATGCCAAATGTAAACACAGTAGAGCAGTAAACGTGTGAGAGTCTTTATTCAATTTGTTCAAATCTTACAATGGCCTGACCTTGTAAAAGACCAGAGCTTTGCAATGAAAAATGTCAGGAGTTAGCACCGAAAAAACTCTGTAAACTTTTTCTGCTTAGCATGCAGCCTTCGGACATGCGTGATACAGTCCACCATGTTGTCAATACAGTCAGACATGTTTCGGTGTTTTCGTGCTGCAGTGCGAAATCCAGAAGCATCCCTACAGCCTTTGCAGCACCGGCTAGGGAAGCAGGTGGGCAAGCAGGCGGGCGTTCATCGGACTCTTTGGGGTCATCAGCCTCCTCGGGCTCTTCAGCTGAAGAATATACTGCATCAACAATGGCATCAACTATCAGTTCCGTCATGCAGGGTACGTCATCATCCACCCCTACACAAGTTTCAATGGTTGTCTCTGCTGGAATTTTCATGCTGGTCTCCTGTAGGTGAATGAAAATCGCCTCATCATCGGGTTGGTAATCCTCATCCTGCTCCTCCTTGTTCTTGACATCATGTGCAGTTGTGACCTGTTTGAACCCAGCACGGTGGAAACAGTTGCTAATTGTGACTTCTGTCACCACCTTCCACACCTTCTTCATCATTAGTATCACCTCCAGGACAGTTGGATTGTACTTCTGCTTCTTATCAATGGTCTCGATAAGCTGAGAGATCAGCTGCCATCGGTAGTGGGCTGTCAGGTTCCTAACTACCCACTGATCCATTGGCTGGATCTTGGAGGTGGTGTTTGGAGGCAAGAACATCAGCTTGACCCACTTGAGGGTAGAGATGTCGGGGTGTGTGGGGCAGTTGACAATCTTCCGTTTCTTTGGGTTATACGTTTTGTCCACTTTCCTGATTCACGGTGGAGGTTATCCAGGCCGTTTTGTTAGCCTCGTACTGCAAAGCAACATGGCTTCTTTGGACTTTCCTATCACAAGAAGTGGCAGTCTTTTGGTGCCATCGATGTTGATGCAGATAATAGCAGTGACACGTTCCTAGTTCTGATTTCCACCATTGCACGTTTCACCTTAAACATCAAAGAGCGGTCAGGCAAAAGATAGTAAAACAGTGCGGTTTCATCCATGTTAAAAACGTCTCCTGTTTCAAGACCTGAGCGAGACCATTTTGGAGCCAATCATCTTTCATTGCTGACGGACAATTAAACAACTCACTGGAGGAGGAGGCTCCAAAAATATCCCCATCCTCAATGATGGGGGAGCCCAGTACAGCAGTGCAAAAGATAAGGCTGAAGCATTTGCTACAATCTTCAGCCAGAGGTGCCAAGTGGGTGATCCATCTCGGCCTCTTCTGGAGGTCCCCAGATTCACAGATGACAGTCTTGAGCCAATTTGATTCACTCCATGTGATATCAAGAAACGGCTGAAGGCACTGGATACTGCAAAGGTTATGGACCCTGACAATATTCCGGCAATAGTACTGAAGACTTGTGCTCCAGAACTTGTCGCGCCCCTAGCCAAGCTGTTCCAGTACAGCTACAACACTGGCATCTACCCAGCCATGTGGAAAATTGCCCAGGTATGTCCTGTACACAAAAAGCAGGACAAACCAAATCCGGCCAATTACCAGCCCATCAGTCTACTCTCGATCATCAGTAAAGTAATGTAAGGGGTCTTCGACAATGCTATCAAGTGGCACTTGTTTAGCAATAACCTGCTCACTGACACCCAATTTGAGTTCCGCCAAGGCCACTCAGCTCCTGACCTCATTACAGCCTTGGTTCAAACATGGACAAAAGACCTGAACTCCTGAGGTGAGGTGAGAGTGACAGCCCTTGACATCAAGGCTGCATTTGACTGAGTGTGGCATCAAGGAGCCCTAGCAAAACTGAAGTCAATGGGAATCAGGGGGAAGCTCTCCACTGGTTGGAGTCAAACCTAGCACAAAGAAAGATGGTAGTGGTTGTTGGAGGCCAGTCATCTCAGCTCCAGGACATCGCTACAGGAGTTCCTCAGGTAGTGTCCTCAGCCCAACCATCTTCGGCTGCTTCATCAATGACCTTCCTTCCGTCATAAGGTCAGAAGTGGGGATGTTCGCTGGTGATTGCAAAAGGTTCAGCACCATTTGTGAATCCTCAGATACTGATGCAGTCCATGCCCAAATGCAGCACAACCTGGACAATATCCAGAACAAAGCAGCCCACTTGATTGTCACCACATCCACAAATATTCACTCCTTCCACCAACGATGCACAGTTGCAGCAGTGTGTACCATCTACAAGATGTACTGCAGGATTTCACAAGGCTCCTTGGGCTGACAAGTGGCAAGTAACATTCATACCAAACAAATGCCAGGCCATGACCATCTCCAACAAGAGAGGATCTAACCATTGCCCCATGATGTTCAATGGCATTACCATCGCTGAATCCCCCACTATTAACATCCTGGGGGTTACCATTGATCAGAAACTGAACTGGACTAGCCATATAAATACTGTGACTACAAGAGCAGGTCAGAGGCTAGGAATCTGGTGATAAGTAACCCACCTCCTGACTCCCCAAAGCCTGTCCACCATCTTCAAGGCACAAATCAGGAGTGGGATACTCCCCACTTGCCTGGATGAGTGCAGCTCCCACAACACTCAAGAAGCTTGACACCATCCAGAACAAAGCAGCCCACTTGATTGTCACCACATCCACAAATGTTCACTCCCTCCCCCACCGACGCACAGTAGCAGCAGTGTGTACCATCTGCAAGGTGCACTACAGGAATTCACCAAGGCTCCTTAGACAGCACCTTCCAAGCCCACAACCACTACCACCTAGAAGGACAAGGGCAGCAGATGGATGGGAACACCACCACCTGGAAGTTCCCCTCCAAGTCACTCACCATCCTGACTTGGAAATATATCGCCGTTCCTTCCCTGTCGCTGGTTCAACATCCTGGAACTCCCTTCCTAACAGCACTGTGGGTGTACCTACACCACATGGGCTGCAGCATTTCAAGTAGGCTGCTCACTACCACCTTCTCAAGGGCAACTAGGGATGGGCAATAAATGCTGGCCCAGCCAGCGAAGCCCACATCCCATGAATGAATAAAAAAACACCACCCCCTCACTGCTTACCGCATGAAACAATGCCGTGACTTGTCTTGAATTGGTCCAGCCATCTGTGACTTCAGGTCAACTCCATCTGGCCCAGCTTCTTTGCTAGGGTGACTCCCCTTTCCTGCAGGATTGGACCAGAGATGGGAATGTTCTATGCTCGAACTGCCTTGAACCACATTAGCAGAGCATCTTCAAGTTCAGGATAGGCAGCTGTTCTCACCCTCTTCTTTGCAGGAGAGATTGCCCACTTGCTGAAATGTTCTAAGATGTTTGCCTTGTGTTTCATAATGGTGGACAAAATCGATGGTGGAACCTCTGACTCCTAGCGATGCCTGCTTTCCGCTTTATGCCACAATTTTTGACTCAACTTCACCTTCCCTCTGATCGACAATACTTTTAACTTTCCCACACGTTTAGCCATACTCATAGGTTTTCACACGGAGATCTTGATGTCAAATGGTGGCTTTCCAGTGCTCCGTGATTTCACACCCTTGTGCAGCTTAACTACGTTCTGACTGGTTAGCATGGTCACCTGGCCAGTTTAGACAAATTTGGCTAATCCGGAGTTACCAGTGAAGAATTTCAGTTTATCATGGGTATTGTTCCATGAGATTTACTATTCTGCTGGCGGGATTGGTTGACGACTCTGACATTACCGGAATTTCATGTCATCGGATTTAACTCATCACGATTTCAATGTGGTTTGTGCAGAAGCCTTGAAGTGGACAAAGTGTGGTTCAGCACCTGCCACACCACCCCTGCACGCATTTGAAACTTGGAAGAGCTATGGAAGGCACCAAAAATATGTAGAATTGTAACAACAGTCAGAAGAAATAAACCAGCAATTAAACTACTTGCAGGTTATGATCCCTTTAAGTAGCTCTGCTTTTGTGGATGGGGGGTGAGGGGTGCGAGGGAGGGTGGCCATCCATGCTGTATAATGCACGTTTGCTTGTGTGAGTTTAAGAGAGGGCATGACTGGAGCAAGTCACTCCAAAATACTAGCACTGGTGTCAAATCAATGTTGCAAACTAATTGAAGACAAGGTCTGCCTGTTCTATATGTTTCCATTGGATATTAATTCTGCATATGTAAAACTCTTTACCAAGATGGCCTCTGATGCAATTCACATGCCATGTTGGAACCCTAGAAGCACTTGTAGAACCTCAATGTGCCCAATTTTGCCCTCAGTGCCTTCAGGGAAGAAGGAAGAAAAGCACAAAAAAGGTAATTCTTTGGCGCACATACATCATGCATTGGCACAACTTCTGCATACAATTTTCTCACTTATAAATGACTTAGAATAATTTAATGTTTTACGAGCTAGATCTTTGTTGCTTCAGAATATGTACCAGGTTCCGCCACAAATCAAATAACTTTGTGCACTGCAACTAACTTTCACACCGAGTAAACACTGATGCGAACTTATTTGAAATTGAATGCATCTTGGCAATTAGCTGAAGTCCATGAAAGACCATAGGCAATTTTCCTATGAAGAAAGAGACAATTGGTTACACAGCTCAAAGGGCACCACTCCAAAGTAAGTGTGGGGCAAGGTGAGGAGGCAGGCCTCCTTGAAACACCTGTTAAGGAGATTGAACCTGTGTTGTAAACATCATTCTGCATCACACAATCTGAGATAACCAACGCCCACACACAGGTGCTGAAAGATGTAAAACTGAGTAAAGGCCACAAACCTACCCCATTTGGATAGTGATTGATTAAAATTCTGAGGTCATTGTACATAGACGGCACAGTCATTCCATCCTTCATATCCTTTGTCAATAAACGATAGTTCACCATATGATAATGCAAGGCATTGAGGAGTTCAACGTTCACATTGCTTAGCAGTGCGTCGCGAATTTCCTGTTAGAGAATAAAAGACAATGTCAGTTACTTAACCAGTGCTTTGTGCATACAAGTAATAATGCTATTTAGAAATATATTGGGTGGAATCATCCCAAAATTGCATCAAGTGTGGTAGCGGGGCATTTTACGCATGGCGGGTTTTTGTACCATATTGTCCACTTCCCGGCGCGTCCTACCTCACTAATAATGCATGGCTGGCGGGTTCAGATTTGCCCGCCATGCCATGACCTTAGCGCTTCCTTGCTCCGGGTGCCATGTTTAAAGCGGACCAGAGCGTAACCTACTTCATATCTACAGACCAGGCTGCTCCAGGTGACAGATAACCCTGAAAGCAAAGGTGATGGCAGCCTTCAGATTTAGTGATGCCTCTCTGGAGGGCCTGCTGCATGCAGTGGGCGGCCGGCACAAACTCCTCTAACCCTCTCTACCCACAGGAGGTCCACCAGAGTCACCAATCCGGCCTGGGAGATGGTGGCATCGGCAGTCAGTGCCAATGGAGCACAAAGGAGGTCAGCCACCCAGGGGAGGAAGAGAATGAATGCTCTCATCTGTTCCGCCAGGGTAAGTCAACCACCTCATCACTCTCAACTCACACACTCCCAAACCTAACACACATCCACAGGGATCTCACACCTCAAGGGACAACACCACTAACTCTCACACACACCCTCACATCTCCATCAGGCTCATACCGTCTGGAGCTCACGTCCTCATCCTGTCCATAGCTCCGCTCACCACACAAACATTCCACACAGTGTCATGTGTCCTGCTCACACTCTCTCCATCTGTTTTCATGCAGGAGAAGCTGGCTCACAACAGCAGGGAGAGGTCCCAAAGCGTGGGTGGTGTGGCCGACATTGCACTGACTGCTGAGGACGTGGACCATGCCTGCAGTGACGGTGAGGTCGGCAGCATACGCCCAGTGAGGATCCTGAATCAGGTCATCCCTCTCTCAACGCCACTGTGAGTGCTCTCTCTCCTGCTTTTGACTCTGCTGCCATGCACTAATTATCTCTACTTTCATTCACAGGGAGCTCTGCCAAGCAATGCCCTCAGCCAGCCAGTCCCTCAGCTTCATCCAGGTCAAGATCATCTCCTCCAGCCAAGAGGACACCTCCTCCATTGAAGAGCTGGAAGAAAGCAGCCTGGAAGACCTGTCACATCGCTTACCCACACCTTCCACCAGTGCAGAGACACACACCTCGGTGGGACCTAGATCTAGAGCAGGCTCAGGTTCACAATCTACTGGTCACTGCATGGACACATGTCTGCAGCAGGAGGAGGCAGGTTCAGCCAAGCTCCCCGGCACTCGGGGGACCACTGGGGAAGAGGCCCAAGGTCTGAGTCAGATGACGAACCTCTGGATTTGGCCTTCCAAGAGTCAGCAGAAGGCAGGGGGACATCAATCGGAGCTGTTGGAGGCCCCCCACAGAGTAGCATTCAAGCCGAAGGAGTGCGTTCACCAGTTCTCTGATGAAATGGTGCCCATATGTGCATGCATGGAGGCCTTCATGGGAAGGATGGCGGACACCATGGAGACCCTGATCCAGCAGAACGCAGAGATGCGCGCAGACCTGCACTTCACCACTGTAGTCATGGGTGAGTTCCTGCAATGGCAGTGTGAGAGGGATATGGGACACCTCGATGCCCCTACAGGTGCTCCTTCCCCTCAAGGAGTCAGGCTGGAGCCTCTGGACACCTGAGGGGAGGAGGAGTGACAGCTGGACACACCTGGGTCATCCATTCAGAAATCTCAGAGGCTGTCCTCTCTCTCCAAGGCCCCTTTGCCTGTGACCCCCTCAACCTCATCCTCTGTCATCGCAGAGAGAACACCTGGCCACCAGGAAGACAGGCAAAGTACCACCCCCAAGGGCTCGGCTTTCCCGAGGATGCAAGCCAAAGTCATTAGAGGCAACAGGGCCAACCATTGCACAGGCTGTCTCCACCCCTGCTGTGGATGTCAGGGCAGCACCGAGAAGGGGTGGTAGGCCTAGAAAAGTTAAATTCTGATTGCAATTGGTTGCACTCGTGAACACATTTTGTCACTTCATAAACGGAAAATATCTTCACTTTCACTGACTGATGTGTAATGTTGTCTTTCAGCTTCATTGACAGGCCTTGTGAGTCCTTCCCCTGCATCACCGCCCCACACTAGCAGTTAAGCTGCACACTGCTGACCGTGAGTGATTCTGGAGGGAGATGTGGGTATGTGGCATGGCCTTTCATAGAAACATAGAAACTAGGAGCAGGAGTAGGCCATTCAGCCCTTCGAGCCTGCTTCACCATTCATTATGATCATGGCTGATCATCCAACTCAATAGCCTGCTCCCGCTTTCTCCCCATATCCTTTGATCCCTTTCACCCCAAGAGCTATATCTAACTCCTTCTTGAAAACATACAATGTTTTGGCTTCAACTACTTTCTATGGTAGCGAATTCCACAGGCTCACCACTCTCTGGATGAAGAAATTTCTCCTCATCTCAGTCCTAAATGGTCTACCCCGTATCTTCAGACTGTGATCCTTGGTTCTGGACACCCCCACCATCGGGAGCATCCTTCCTGCATCTACCCTGTCTTAGATCCCCCCTCATTCTTCTGAACTCCAGCGAATATAATCCTAACCGACTCAATCTCTCCTCATATGTCAGTCCCGCCCTCCCAGGAATCAGTCTGGTAAAGCTTCGCTGCACTCCCTCTATAGCAAGAACATCCTTCCTTAGATAAGGAGACCAAAACTGCACACAATATTCCAGGTGTGGTCTCACCAAGGCCCTGCATAATTGCAGCAAGACATCCCTGCTCCTGTACTCGAGTCCTCTCACTATGAAGGCCAACATACCATTTGCCTTCTTTACCACCTGCTGCACCTGCATGCTTACCTTCAGCGACTGGTGTACGAGGACACCCAGGTCTCGTTGCACATTCCCCTCTCTCAATTTATAGCCATTCAGATAATAATTGCCTTCCTGTTTTTGCTACCAAAGTGGATAACCTCATATTTATCCACATTATACTGCATCTGCCATGCATTTGCCCACTCACTCAGCTTTCGGAGCCTCCACACACACAGAGCCTTCCTCTATCACACTCATCTCACTGTCCTGAGCGTTTTCAATGCTGCCTGCTGGGGTTCTCTTTCAGTTGTCTATCTGAGCTGACCTGCATCTCCACCCACCCACTGATCACACTCCCATGCAGCACCTGTGCCCGTCCAACACAAGGCTCCGCCCACTTTTAATTTCAGCGAAATGGTAGTTGTCAAGTTTGAGATAAGCTCCCCCGTCCTTTCCCCTCCCCCAGTCGCCCATGTCCTTTCCTCCATCACAGTCCACTCCCTTGGTATCACTTTCAACCTCACCACCGTTACCCTATAGCTTGAACCCTTCTCCTTCACGAATGTCCAGGTGAATGTGCATAATCCCTACCTTCCTGAAGATCCCACCCCCATCCACATCGACTTCCCCGACTTCCTCCTTCCCACCCCCAAGGTCCATGTTTGTCTCCACGTCCCCATCCCATCTACTGTTACTAATGCACCCTCACCCTCCCACCCTTCTGGTTCCCTCTGTCCCCTCTCACATTTACTATTCCCTCCTACCACAGCCACACTCAGATCGTTCCCCAGGAGGCAGTCACTGACTCCACAGACCCCTCCCTTGCACATTCACTTGGACATTCCACTTCCACCCTAACACTATTCTCCACCCTTACACTTTCCTCCACCGTTACTCCCAACTCTCTCCTTGCCCCGGACGCCTTCCCCCCTCCGAATTCCCTCCCCCCCCTCCTTGCCCCCGGACACATTCCCCCTCCGAACTCCCTCCATTACTCCTACCTCCCCACTTGCACCATTCTCCCCGTTACACCCTCCTGCCTCTTGTACTCCCTCCTCCCCCATACTCCCTTCCCCCTGTGGACACCTCCTTCCCCGTCCCAACCTCACCCCCTAACATCTTCGCCAACCACCGCAATGTCACCAACCTTGACACATTCACCGCACCCACCCGCCCAGCCTCAACCCACCCCCCCCCCCCACCAGTAAACCTTCCTCCCCCACTCACAACTAGACCATCCTCTCCCACCCACTTCGCTGATCATCCATACCAGCCCATGGCGAAAGTCCATGAAGGTCCAAAGCATCAAAGGAGACCATGGGAGATTGCACTAGCCCATGGTGAAGATTGTGCTAGCCCATGGTGAAGATTGTGCTAGCCCACGGTGAAGATTGCACTAGCCCATGGTGAAGATTGTGCTAGCCCATGGTGAAGATTGTGCTAGCCCATGGTGAAGATTGCACTAGCCCATGGTGAAGATTGTGCTAGCCCATGGTGAAGATTGCACTAGCCCATGGTGAAGATTGTGCTAGCCCATGGTGAAGATTGCACTAGCCCATGGTGAAGATTGTGCTAGCCCATGGTGAAGTCCGTAAAGTTCCAAAGTCTCAGCAAAGTTGAAGCTGGGTGTGTTCTCATGGCGTGCTCTGATGCAAAGCAGCTCTCGCCACCTTCCGAGAACTGCTTCACGGCGGAGCCACATGCATGAGAATCCACCCGGCTTGTGATGCACGTGCTCCCCCAGGGGCCGGTAACAGTAGGGCTCCAGCATCTTCCGCTCCTCGGATGGCCCACGTTCTGAGCAAAGTCCCGACTACCGCACATCACACTTGTCCAGACATGTTCTGGGTTGGCGTGTTTTCCTGCTGGCGCGAGGGTAAATCGGGCGCGGGGAGACGACTCCGGTCAGGCCTTTCTTTGCGCCCCATTAGCGGGGCACAAATCCTGTTCATGCCGGCCTCCAGTGAGGTTCGCAAACCGCCATGGCCGACACCATCGGGTGACCCCGCTGTGATTTCACGCTGGCATGAAACCGATTTCTGCCCCTCCTGCCAAACTCTCCCCCATCCCCCCCCCCTCACCTGCCATGACGCCCACTGCCAACGGGGGGCAGAAAATTCCAGCCATTATGTTACCATATGTAAGATTAAAACTTCACCGTTGAATTAATGTGGTGAAATACCATCGTCTTTTTGTAAGAGCTGGAAATTTCTATTATTAAATGTCTTGCAATTTAAATGTTAAGAACAGTCATGAATAGAGAAACATTTTTAGCTGATGCCAAGCAGTTGTTTACGAGCTCAGCTTTTTCATTATTATATTTAATCCTGATGTCTTGCTCCCTTGCTAGTCTTCTCTCTTCCCCCTCCCTCAGCCCCAGCACAGTTATTGCTTCTGGATATGTTTTCTCCAGCTGAGCGAGTCCTAGGACAGGAATTTACGCTGAGGGGATGGGTGCGTGCCCGACCCACTCGAGTGTAAAGTGGCGCGCAAAGATGTCGGGCGAGCGTCCCGACGTCAACGTGCGCTCGCACGATATTTCAGTCGGTGGGCACACGCAGGAGTCGGCAGCACGTCTGCCAACAATTAATTGGCCTATTAAGGCCATTAAAAGGGTAATTGAAAGAAATTTTCCGCCGCCCATCCAACCTCGCAGTTGGCGGCCGGGCAAAAAGGCCAAGCGGCCTTTGGATTTTTTAGGAAACCTCATCCACAGGCGGGATGAGGTTTCCAACAGCAGTTAAAAATTAAATAAGAAATTTTTAATTTCATTTGCAACATATCCCTGCTCATGTGACAGAGTCACTGAGGGGACATGTTGTTTAACATTGCTAAGTTTTTTTATTTCTGAATTTTCAAATCTTCAGCTCCCTGAGGCAGCTCTGTGCCTGAGGGAGCTTTCATTGCATGCCCCCGTGTGCATGCGCGAACTTCCGTGCTCGCCCTCCTCCCCTCCCCCACCCCCCACCCCACCCCAGCAGCGCTCAGCGTTGCAGCGCGCAGTTCATGCTGGCTGGCCGTTAATTGGCCAGCCAGTGTAAAATCGATGTCGAGGCCCGATCGTGGTTTCAGGGCCGCTTCAAGGCCCGCCCGCTGGGCCCAACCGACAAGGGGAAAATCCTGCCCACCATCTTTTTAAAAAAAATTCATTCCCAGGATATGGACATCGCTGGCTAGGCCGGCATTTATCACCCATCCCTAATTGCCCTCGAATCTGATCAGGCAATTCTTAATTCTGTAAGCTTCATGTTTTCTTTTAAAATGAATCATTTTTACTTCGAAGGGAGATTTTCTGAGCTGGGACCGTCACATGGCAGAATGGCTGACAACTCATCACATCCACTGGTTACTACCATCAGTCAGCAGTGGAATTCAAACTATCGCCACAGCTGTTCAAATTGACTGTCCTCAAATAACTAGTAATTTGCTATCTTTGCTGAAGCTTCCTGACCTTACTGCCTATTGAAGAGGGCCATTTCTATTGCAGATCTTTTATGGACAACTTACAGCATCCAGCAGCATCCAGGCTTCATCACTCGGTGCAAAGAAGGTGTGAGATCCGGCTCCTTCGATCTCTTCTCTCAGGTTGGATCTGTCTGCATAACTCTGTGTACTTCTGGCCCCCACAATACCCAAAGTACCATAGACATGGTCAATAGGGGCGACTAAAAAGAGAAATAAACAAGGAAGAGTTTTAGTCAAAACTGATCTTCATAGGAATATGCAGCAGCAAACACAATGTAAGCCTTTGTAGTTCTGTAAATTAAGAAACTGATAATCTTAGCAACAGACTGTTGGCTTGCACTGAATTATATTAAAAGTGTAAAGTGTCATGCTATCACTATTTCCATTATGGACATTTACAGCGTTGTAGTGACTGTGCTCAGAAGAAGCTGGACATTCAATATAAGATTAATTTGGAACGACATAACATTTATCTATTTTCTGAGGCAGGTATGACGTGAAGTGCACTATACTTTTATCAGTATTGTAAAATGTGTCATCTGATTGCATCTCAAAATGTCAAAATGTGTTGCAAAGTATCATTCCAAATTCTGTGAGTTAGTTACGCACTGAAGTGGAAATGTTTAATTTATTTCTGCATTTAAATTAGATCAAGGATGTCAATTCTGGGAGAAAGCCTTGTAGTGCAGGGGGTTGAGTCCCTGCCTCTAAGTCATCCAAGCTTCAGGTTCAGTTGCACCGTAGAATATTAAGGGCTAAGGAAGGGGCATTCATAATATGGCCAAACAGGTCGAGTATCAGCCTGCAAATTCTTCCAACGTGCACCAATGGCAGGCGGCAAGAGTGGAGAGATTCCTGAGCAGCCATGCGATGGAAAGGAATCGCAGCCTCTACTATCATTATCCAAAGCTCCAGGTTACAACATGCATGTAAAAGTGCATGTTGCCAGAGCAACTCAGACTCAGTGACCTGTAACATCCCACCACCACCTATTTTGGGAGTAAGCTCTCTTAAATGTGGCTGACTCTTCTTCCACTAAGACTTTGTTACATCGATGAAAACTAGCATCCTAGTGAGTAATTATATCTGAGAAAAATAACAAACGAAGCAAGTCTCATCTCACTTAAATAACATTGGATTTCATGGGGGGGCGCAGGCTCACCCCCACACGCCCATTGCAAGAGTCAGCCATTTGCCGGCACACCTAAAATGCCTTCCCCTCAGCGATAGCACACTGAAGGCAGGCTAAACAAGCAGAGAGTGAGATTTCCACCCCTCTGTGGGAGGATCAAAGTCCTGCCCTCAAGAGCTGTGGGCCAATCTAATTAGCTGGCAGCTCCAGCAGTCCCAGCATTACAAGAGCTCAGTAGTTGGCATTGTTGGGGCCGCAAGTAAGGTCCACGAGGAAGAGCGATCGTGTCTGGAGTGAGGTAAGGCCTGGGCTTTTCGCACGGGAAGGAATCTGGCAACCCGAGAAAGTTTGGGGTTGGGGGCAAGGAGGGTGGGAGGTCGAGTTTTAGAGGCCAGGGGCAGGGGTGGTAGGAGAGGAACAAAGGAGCTGTACATCTTGGGGGGGGGGGGGGTACCCCCAGTATGCACGGAGCAGCCCCCAAAGGATGTACCCCCCCACCACTTTCTTCCCACCTTTCAGGTAGTTTGCTTAAGAAAACGCCCTGCCCACGCCAACTGTATTATGGCATGGGCAGTGTATTATCCAGGTCAATTGACTTGGTAGCAAGCCCTAAAGTAGTTATTTAAAAATGGCGGGCGGGCTGCTGATTTTAGAGTCCATCAACCTATCATGTTATGGGGGACAGCTCTGGGGTGGGCAATAAGGTGGTAAGCTTGCCACCCCTCCACTCCCCCCAAACCCTCAATCCACCCCACCCCCACCGCTGAAAATATGCCCGGCAAGGGGGTCATAAAGTCCACCTCATGGTTTTAAAATGCCTTCAGTTGGTATTATTTTAATGTGGTAAAATAATTAGTGGAATGGAACTAAAACATTCACACTTGAAAATGAAGGTGAAAATTAATGAAGTGGGGTTTTGCTTTTAGTAGTGATGCATAAACTAACAGATTGTTTGCTATCTGTTACACAGAATTGATTAATTGGTTAGAAGTTTTTAGACTATGATTGATAGATTGATTAAGTGTTATTGAACAAAGGGAACTATGCTCTCTAACTCCTGTTGTACTATAGCAAATACTCAATGATTTACATGACAACTCAAGACTTCTAAACTCTCTTTAAACGATTAACAGCACGATACAGCTCCCCTGATGGCTTGTCAGGCTAATCCAAGGATTAACTGCAGCATGCTGAATGGGAAAGCTGCCAATGTTGAATATGCTGATCCCAAGCAGACCAGCAACAGAGCATTAAAATTACTTTCTGCACTTCTCAATATTTCTGGATGGATAGTAGAAAATTACTCAAATATGAGTAGTTGATTACAAAATGATTACCTGACCATGGGTTTAATCTAAAAGGAAAGTTTGTGTAGTAAATAACGATCTTCAAAATCTGATCTTGAATTCCAAATTACCTTTCTTCAATATAGTATATTCGTGTGAATAATCTTGAATGGTAGAGGAAGCCAATACTTCTATGCTCTGTGCTACTGATGCGTGATGATGGATTGTTAGCTACTATTTACTAAATAATTGACACAATACATCAGCTGAAAATCAACCTCCATTGTCTCGATTAAATTACGTGCCTTCTTAAAATTCTGCCTGGATTTTTGCAGGAAAAAGCCTTGTGCAAGATGCCAATTTATTGTACAGATTGCTAACATCAACTCAGTTTGTCTGTAATAAACCAAATATTTCACACCAGAAAGCTTAAATTCAATATCTGTTATTTGCACTGTGTCTTCATTGCAGTACCTAGGGTATTGCTGCAAAATATATTATGAAACTAACATGTAGGATCTCTAAGATTATATACTAATTTGCATTATCCACAGGCAAGACCTCTGGATGGTAGGAGATGACGGAGGTGCAATCGCATGAAGAGAAAATATAATTGCCATATGTTGTTATAATAAAATCAAATTCCCTATTCTTTAGTGATTTTGGTATGTGCAACAATTAAAATAGCTTCTAATTCAAAGTTAAAAATTATTAAATCAGGACATCTTAATTACCTGCTGGGCACCCGAGCCCTCCATCAAGCCTCATGTAACCTGGGCAGCATTCATATAGGACCAACCTGTAGTCAAACAAATGAAAATAAACATATAAGTTAGTCAAAAAAAAATGCCAAGAAGCTGTATACACAGACAGAGAACAAACAAGTCTCTTGAAAATGAGTTATGATTGAATTGTTCACAGTTCTCAACATAGAATAATGTGCGATTCTCTGTGGTTGGTAGCTGTAATCTCTCCTCCAGCCCACAAACTTCCAAGCTATCTGCACTCATCTAATTCTGACCGATTTTAACGTTGCTGGTGATACACATATCCCATGAATGAATATATAAAAATAATTAAAATTCACTCCACTATTGGTGACTGTGAATTCAAGCACCCAGGACCTAAGCTCTGGAATTCCCCCCCTACAGTTTGCCTTTGCACTTCGATTTCCTTCTTTAAAACACTCATTAAAACCTAGCGCTTTGACCAAGGCTTTGGTCAGCTGATCTAATATCTCTTTCTGTGGTTCAGCGTCACATTTTGTTTTCTAATGCTCCTCTGGGATGTTTGACGATGTTGTTGTTCTTTTCACAGCTCACAAATGCCAATTAAACACTGCAGCAAATCACAGTGTCTTTGAATGAATGAGCTGGCGACTGTGTAGCAACAAATGTGTTTTTTTATTCATGCAATTCTTCTCAGTTCTAAATTATAGGGGTTAAGATTCAACTTTGGTGGGATGCAAAATGGCCCATCATGAATCAGCCAAGCATTATACACATTACCTTATTTTCCATTCCTTTAGAAAACTGGCTGGAGTATATAAAGGGGAGGTGATCTGCTGCTCTTTGTTGAATTTTACCTCCATAATCATACACATCTTGGTTGTTAGCATGTTATGCAGAAAGCATCATTGGGTGTACATGATACAATATAAACTGGTAGGAAATTCTAATGACTCTATATGTATTGGTTAATGCAAATTTTCAATGTTACTGATATTCAGCTACATATCTACCAGCATAGTAACAACTACATTGATTTAGGAATCAACATAGAATATGACAGGCCCAAGAATAATGGCATTCAACATAATCTGGCAGCCATGTGTGTCCCACTTACACTTCACTAATGGTCCTCAGCAGACCCTATGTTTGTGAAGATGGAGGTGCACTATCATTTTTGGGGCCGATTTTACAATTGTACTTTCCTGACATAAAGCTTTGCCCACTGGCAGCTCGTATCCTAAGATTTCAGGCTTGTTATAGAATCATTGAATGGTTACAGTGCAGAAGGAAGCCATTGGTCTTGTCATTTCTCTGCCAGCTCTCTGCAAGAGCAGCTTAGCTAGTTTCACTCTCCTGCACTTTCCATGTGGCCCTTCAATTGTTTTCTCTTTAGGTATTTATCCAATTCCTTTTGAAAACGGTGATTGAATCTACCTTCATCACACTCTCAGGCAGTACATTCCAGATACTAACCACTCGCTGTGTAAAATAGATTTTCCCCAGGACACTTTTGCTTTTTATTAATTCACCTTAAATCGGTGTTGTCTGGTACTCAACCTTTCTGCCAATGGGAACAGCTCCCTATCTATTCTGTCCCGAACCCTCATGATTTTAAACACTTCTGGCAAATCTCCTCTCAATCTTTTCTTCTTCAAAGAGAACAGTCCCAGCTTCAGCACATAACTGAAGTTCCCCATCCCTGGAACCATTCTCATAAACATTTTCTGCATCCTCACTAATGCCTTCACACCCTTCCTAAAGTGTGGTTTCCAGACTTGGACACAATACTCCAGTTGAATCCAAACTAGTGTTTTATAAAGGTTCATCACAACTTGCTTGCTTTTGTACTCTATGCCTCTATCTATAAAGCCCTGGGTCTCCTATTTCTTATTAACCACTTTCTCAACTTGCCCCGCCACCTTCAACAGTTTGTATGCATATACACCCAAGTTCCTCTCTGCTCCTACACCCCTTTTAGAAATGTATCCTTTACCTTATATTGCCTGTCCCTGTTCTTCCTTCCAAAATGAATCACTTCACACTTCACTGCATTAAATTTCACTTGCCATATGTCCATCCATTCCACCAGTCTGTCTATATCCTCTTGAAGTCTATCAGTATCCTCCATACAATTCACAATACTTCCAAGTTTTGTGCTATGCAAATTTTGAAATTGTGCCCTGCCCACTCAAGTCTAGATCATTAAGGAAATTCAAGAAAATTCAAGATCAAGAAAAGCAGTGGGCCTAGTACCAATCCCCTGGGGAATCCCATTGTATACCTTACTCTAGTCTGAAAAACACCAACAACAACTACCCTCTGTTTCCTGTCACTCATCCAACTTTAGGGTCATAGGAACAGGAGTAGGCCATTCAATCAGTCGAATCCATTCAAACAGATCATGGCTGATCATCATTTTTTCCCTACTAGCCGCATTTACCTTGATGCCATCAGTATCCAGGAATTATCTATTTCTGTCTTGAACATGCTCAGTGACTGAGCTTCCACAGCCCTCTGGAGAAGAGAATTCCAAAGATTCACCACCCTCTGAGTGAAGAAATTCCTCATCTCAATCTTAAAAGGCCTGCCCCTTATTCTGAGACTGTGTTCTTTGGTTCTAGATTCACCAACCAGAGGATACATCCTATCTACATCTACTCTGTTAGAACTTTGTATCCATGCTGCCACCATCCTTTTCATTTCATGGATTTCAAATTTGCTGACAAGCCTGTTATGTGGCAAATGCCTTTTGGAAATCCATCAACTGCATTACCATCATCAACCCGTCATGTTAGATCATCAACAACTCAATCAAGTTGGTTAAACATGATTTGCCTTCAGCAAATCCATGCAGACTTTCCTTAATTAATCTACATTTGTCCAAGTGACTGTTAATTTTGTTCTAGATTATCATTTCTAAAAGCTTTCCCACCTTTGGGGTTAAACTATAGTTTATTCTTAGACCCCTTTCTTAAATAGGTGTTCAATATCTGCATTACCCCTGTATCTAAAGAGAACTGGAAGATTGTGGCCAGCACCTCCACAATTTCCATCTTTACTTCCCTCACCATCCTTGGATGCATCTCATTTGGTCCTGGTTACACATCAATATTAAATACAGCCAGCCTTTCTAATACCTCTTCTTTATAATTTTTAAAAATCTCAGCTAACCTCTTTTTCACCATGACTTTGGCAGCATCTTCTTCCTTGATAAAGACAGATGCCCTCTGCCTCCATGCATAAATCGCCTTTTTGGTCCCTAATCAGCCCTACCATTTATAAGCTGAAAGAAGGATTTTGCATTCCCTTTTCTGTTAGCTGCTAAATTCTCTCATAATTTCTTCTTGCTTCTCTTATTCCTTTGTTTCCACTTCCCCTCCAAATTTTCTACATTCAGCCTGGTTCCCACGGGTTTTATCAGCTTAACATCTGTCATACGCACACTTTCTTTCGTCATCCAGGGAGCTCTGGCTTTGTTTATTTTTTAAGTTTTTTCTGGACATTCATCTTAATTGTCTGGAAGCTGTCAGGAACATGCTCACCATTTCCCAGTGCAGACTCTTGGCAGGCAAAAACTGCCCCTCAAGAAGACCATGCGTTTCTCCATGCAGGGGAGGCGATGGCACAGTGCTATTGTCACTAGACTAGTAAGCCAGAGACCCAGAGTAATGATCCGGTGACCCGGGTTTGAATCCTGCCACGGTGGAATTTGAATTCAATAAAAATCTGGAATTAAAAGTCTAATGATAACCATTGTCGATTGTTGTAAAAATTCATCAAATGCCCTTTAGGAGAAGGAAATCTTCCGTCCTTACCTGGTCTGGCCTACATGTGACTCCAGACCCACACCAATGTCGTTGACTCTTAAATGCCCTCTGAAATGTTTCTCAGTTGTATCAAACTGCTAAAAAGTCTCAAAAAAAAAGGAATGAAACTGGATAGACTAACTGGCATTGACCTAGGTACCGGAAATGACAACAGCAAGCTCTGCCCTGTTGACCCTGCAAAGTCCTCGTTACTAACATCTGGGGGCTAATGCCAACATTGGGAGAGCTGTCTCACAGCTCAGTCAAGCAATCAAGCAACAGCCTGATGTAGTCAACCTCATGGAATCATACCATACAGATAATGTCCCAGACACTACCATCACCATACCAGTAAAGGTGGTGGCACAGTGGTATACAGTCAGGAGGGAGTTCTCAACATCGCCCTGAGAGACTTCAACATCGACTCCGGACCCCATGAAGTTTTATGACATCAGGTCAAACATGGGCAAGGAAACCTCCTGCTGATTACCATGTACTGCCCTCCCTCAGCTGATGAATCAGTGCTCCTCCATATTGAACACCACTTGGAGGAAGCAATGAGGGTGTCAAGGGCGCAGAACATACTCTGGGTGGGGACTTCAATGTCCATCACCAATATTGGCTCGATAGCACCACCACTGACAGAGCTGGATGAGTCCTAAAGGACATAGCTGCTAGACTGGGTCTGCGGCAGGTGGTAAGGGAAACAACAAGAGGGAAAAAACTTACTTGACCACATCCTCACCAACCTGCCTGCCGTAGATACACCTGTCCATGACAGTATCGGTAGGAGTGACCATCGCACACTCATTGTGGAGACGAAGTCCCGCTTTCATACTGAGGATACCCTCCATCGTGTTGTGTGGCATTACCATTATGCTAAATGGGATAGATTTCAAACAGATCTAGCAACTCAAGACTGGGCATCCATGAAGCGCTGTGGGCCATCATCAGCAGAATTGTACTCAAACACAATCTGTAACCTTATTGCCCGGCATATACCCCACTCTACCATTACTATCAAGACAGGGGATCAATCCTGGTTCAAAGAAGAGTGCAGGGGGGCATGCTAGGAGCAACACCAGGCATACCTAAAAATGAGGTGTCTGCCTGTTGAGGCTATAACACAGGACTACTCCAGTACCAAACAGCATAAGCAGCAAGTGAGAGATAGGCCTAAGCAATCCCACAACCAATGGATCAGATCTAAGCTCTGCAGTCCTACCACATCCAGTCGTGAATAGCAGTAGACAATTAAGCAACTCACTGGAGGAAGATGCTCCATAAATATCCCCATCCTCAATGATGGGGGAGCCCAGCATATCGATGCAAAAGATAAGGCTGAGTTTTCGCTCCAATCTTCAGCCAGAATTGTCAAGTGGATGATCCATCTCGGCCACTTCCGGAGGTCCCCAGCATCACAGATGGCAGTCTTCAGCCAATTCGATTCACTCCACGTGATATCAAGAAACAGCTGAAGGCACTGGATACTGCAAAGGCCCTGACAATATCCCGGAACTAGTACTGAAGATGTGCTCCAGAACTTGCCACGCTCCTAGCCAAGCTGTTTCAGTACAGCTACAAGACTGGCATCTACCCGACTATGTGAAAAATTGCCCAGGTATGTCCTGTCCACAAAAAGCAGGATAAGTTCAACTTGGCCAATTACCGCTCCATCAATCTACTCTCGATCATCAGTGAAGTAATAGAAGGGGTCTTCAACAGAGCTATTAAGCGGCACTTGCATAGCAATAGCCTGCTCACTGACGCCCAATTTGAGTTCCGCCAGGGCCACTCAGTTCCTGACCTCATTACAGCCTTGGTTCAAACATGGACAAAAAAGCTGAACTCCAAGGTGAGGTGAGAGTGACTGCCCTTGACATCAAGGCTGCATTTGACCGAGTGTGGCATCAGGAGCCTTAGCAAAATTGGAGTCAATGGAAATCAACGGGAAAACTTGGAGTTATAACTAGCACAAAGGAAGATGGTTGTGGTTGTTAGTGGTCATTTCAGCTCCAAGACACCACTACAGGAGTTCCTCAGGGTAGTGTCCTTGGCTCAACTTAGGGTTAGGGTTAGGGTTAGGATGCTTCATCAATGACCTTCTTTCCATCATAAGGTCAGAAGTGGGGATGTTTGCTAATGATTGCACAATGTTCAGCACTATTCGCGACTCCTCAGATACTGAAGCAGTCCATGTCCAAATGCAGCAAGACGTGGACAATATCCAGGCTTGGGCTGACAAGTGGCAAGTAACATTTACACCACACAAGTACCAGGCAATGACCATCTTCAACAAGAGAGAATCTAACCATTGCCCCTTGACGTTCAATGGCATTACCATCACTGAATCCCCCACTATCAATATCCTGGGGGTTACCATTGGCCAGAAACTGAGCTGGACTAGCCATATAAGCACTTTGACTACAAGAGCAGGTCAGAGACTAGGAATCCTGAAGCAAGTAACTCACCTCCTGATTTCCCCAAAGTTTGTCCACTATCTACAAGGCACAAGTCAGGAGTGTGACAGAATACTCCTCACTTGCCTGGATGAGTGCAGCTCCCACAACACTCAAGAAGCTTGACACCATCCAGGACAAAGCAGCCCGCTTGATTGGCACCACACCCACAGACATTCATTCCCTCCACCACTGACGCACAGTAGCAGCAGTGCGTACCATCTGCAAGGTGCACTACAGGAATTCACCAAGGCTCCTTAGACAGCACCTTCCAAGCCCACAACCACTGCCACCTAGAAGGACAAGGGCAGCAGATGGATGGGAACACCACCACCTGGAAGTTCCCCTCCAAGACACTCACCATCCTGACTTGGAAATATATCGCCGTTCCTTCCCTGTTGCTGGATCAAAACCCTGGAACTTCCTCCCTAACAGCACTGTGGGTGTACCAACACCACTGGGACTGCAGCGGTTCAAGAAGGCAGCTCACCACCACTTTCTCAACTAGAGATGGGCAATAAATGCTGACCCAGCCAGTGAAGCCTACAACCCATAAATAAATTCTACAAAGTCACAGTCAGGATTTAGTCAGTCAGTTCCCATTTACAGCTTGCCAAGCTGGAGGACATTTCAATAGCTGAACTCAGCATCATTCTCTCTCTGCAGTCATAATGGAACTATACAGGGAAATACCTGGTTTCTACTGTTGAACTGCTCAGCATGGTCTATTTGAAATCTGCAACTCATTGTGTAAGACATAGGTACCAATATACCATCTCACTGTAATGCAGAGTTTCAGACCATTGCTGAAGTTGGCCTCACAAAAGATGCTGCCTGAGATTGCAGCCCTTAACAAAAAGTTAATAAATAATGCAGCAGAACGTACTGGGAAAATATTTCCCCTGGTTTCCACGTGTGACTTTAAACATAAACACAGCAGGAAGATTTCCCGTGTTTATTCTCTCCAGTAAAATCATTGTAAAAATACCAAGTTTATGATTTCACTAGAAACAGCAAATCGAAGAAATCTTCCCACCACATTTATGATCCCCCAACATCGGAGGATCGAGAAATAACGTTCATCACCGTTGATAATCCACATGCAAATTTTAGACGATGTGAGTTATTTATTTTAGAGTCAATACAGCTGGTAGCAGTAAAGCACTCAATACATTAGCGACTGCGAAAGAAAGAGCAATTGAGTCATTCCATTGAATCATTTTAGCCATACAACAAATAGAAGTGTGTATTATGTCTACAGCAGAAAGCCAGACAGGATTTCGTTGAACAGACATCAGATAGCACGTTTGCAGATTGAACATGTTTGGAATTAAGACAACCGGGGGTCCTCAGGTCCACTGTGACTGCACCTGACTGTTTGCACAAGCCTGTGAATCATGTTACGCTGCTGCAAAGCAAATTGAAATCTACACCCTGCAGGTGGGAGTTTGTCCTGCACAACAAAGCCAAATCAGGCCACTTTTAATTGCTATATACACGAGCACATGCCTAATTCGGAACAGCTGCTAACCTGATGAAGAAAGAAAAGGCAGCTGCTGGCTAACCGGGGTAGGAGACAAATAACTTTACCGTGGAGCCAAGTGATGTAAAGAAAGATCAATGTTAAAGTGTGCAAACAAATGAGACTTCTTTGCAATCATTTAACAGTAATTGATTAGGTTCACTGACATGTCACATTCCAGACAACTGAATGTTATTGTGGGAAGATCGAGGTAATGTGGTGCTCCCTATGCTTTATTTTTTCAACTGGTGTTTGATTTAGAAGACGCAGAAAATAAATGTGCCACATCTGCCATTTGTCTGGATCAAGGAATTGGGCCAGCATGTGTCTTCTAGCAGCAGGACCATGGCCAACTGGTATCGCTGGCCTCATTTCTTTATTGCCGGTGAGCTGAGCAGAGTCGGTCTACCCCAGAGGTCATGGCCAGAGAGGTCAGGGTCACACAAGGGGTGTAAATTTGTCCTTCTCACATGCCAGCCAATATCCAGACAACCATCCTGGATGTGGAGGCATGCAAATGGTAGGGGTGGGAGTTGAGTGGTGACTATCAGGGGCCTGTAGATTTAACATGAAGCTTGGAGGAGTATTCCTTCTTCTTTAATCTCTACAGTTCAAAAAATTCAAACTTACCTTTTTGTGGCACTCCCAATGGTCCCTGAAGGCCTGCTCATTTGCCAAATACTTGAAGAAACTAACCACAATAGGGGGCATGCTGAAGACTGCTGCAATCAGATATTGCAAGCGGTATCAAACATGCATTATGTTTCACATTTGTATATGCATATTTCTGACAGCCATTTCAGGCATTTTCCGTGAATGCCAATGGAAAAGCCTTTACCAATATGGTAAGTGGCGCATTTCCAATGAGGAATGAGCATATGCATGCCACCTGCCATATTGGACCCTTGGCATAGGTGTAAACCAGGCATTGCAACTTCTAACTTCTATTATATGGATTGATTTGTTGTCAGTCTGCACATCCAAAAGACAGCATAGCACTCCCTCAATGCTATGTTGAAGTGTCTGTCCAGATTATATTTAAATCACTGGAGTGGGATTTGAACCCATAATCTTCTAACTCAAAGGCAATGAATGCTATCAACTGAGCTAAGACTGACAGTACGGAAATTCATATTACATTATAATGGTATTGAAGATGTTGTACTTCCACATAACTAATATAAAAATGTTATATATCTTTTCAAAAATAGTTGACAAAAATAGTTCAAATAGCAGGTATGTGATGACCAGCAGTGCGATATGGGTTATGCCCCATGAGCACAATACATAATTTAGGAGTGGCAATCTCACAAGTGAGTCATGATCCTGAATGGAATATGGAACAGATAAGCATTAGATGCAGCTACAAGCTTCTCAGGCCCATGGCCGTTTCTCAGGCATTGGAATTATTGGCAGCCTGTTGGACAAAAAAAAAATGATTGGGCTGGGATGGTGAGGGAGGGGATGGTGGAGTAAATAATGGCAGTAACTTTTAACCATGGTGTGGATGTAAAACTGGTTTCAATGGTATGGAATAGGAAATTGAGCAGGCTGTATTACCACTGATCTGATAGTGTTAGTTTTGCACTCAGAAGTTCAAAATTACAACCAAAGTCTGAGTCCTAGCATTGATTTTTCCAACTACCCTGGTAACCCACAGACTTTCTGGTTGGTTAGGTAATGGCATGGTGCCATCTTCTTTGGATGATCTGCACTGGAGACTCCTACAAGCAGTCGACCAAAGCAAGAGGCTGCAAGCCAGGAATGTATTTTGCTGCCTCATTCATACAGCTCCACTTGACATGTGCCCACTGCTGTGCACCCTGAAGAGCCTGGAAAAATAGGGTCACAGATCAGCTAGATCAGGAAGCAGGTTCCTTGCCCTGAAGGGCATCAGTAAACTAGTTGGGTATCAGCTGGCAGTTGCATCTATTTTATCTGTTCCATATTCCATTCAGGACCATGACCTACTTGTGAGATTGCCACTCTCAAATTGTGACAAATCGATAGCAAATTATCAGACCATTTGAGTTTAGTTTCATAACTTATGACCTCTAGGTTTCCAGTTTGGTGCCATAATCACTAGACCCCTATACTCAGTATGCTTGGTACCAGAGAAGATAACTGTTTTTATAGGAACTCCAAAACAAGTGTTACACTTACCTGTGTCAAAGCAAACCACTTCGCACTGTATGAAAGTTATCAGAAAATAAACCAATACAATTAACGACTGAAGTGACACTTTGGACTTTGAATTCCTGAGCAGTGGATTGGTAGGAATGATCTGCAGCTTTTGAGTGTCCCTATGTATGCACATGCTGTATCATACATAGAACTTAGGAATGTAGTGTTTGCGTACATTGTGTGACTTTTCGAAGGAAGTGGAACACCCCTGTTTGCAGCAGTATAATCAGGCTGACATGCGTAAGGCTTATTTATTGGGCTTCATTTGTGATGGCCCAGTAAATGCAATAAAGGCAAATGCATACGTGGCTTCAAAATATTACAGTCCGACTAACTACTGCCTGCATTACCTGTTCCCAGCAGAAATGAAATTCTCCTGCATTGAGACTTTTGGAAACTGAATTTACATTTTGGAAGGAAGCCATCTGGAAAAGTAAACATTCTTTCCAGCCAGGATTACAAGGCATCTGTACACTTGGGACATAATATTAAGTTCAATAAGCAACACATTTCCACTTGGTAAAAAACTTTTAAGGGAAAAAAGTATCACCAGACTGCAGTCTAAGTGGCCTATTCCATATGTTCCACTGAATGGCTGCGCACCAGAAAATTATCTCAGCAGAGGTCATTACAGAATACGAGCCCAGAACTGCTTCTGGAGAAATCACTGGACAACAACCAATGTCAATGATTAGAGAAACTTATGGGTAGAATTTTGCCCTTGTTGGGCCGGCGGGTCCCACCAGCTCGGTGGTGAGCGGGCAGCTGATCGCCGCCGCCTAAACAGGCCCTGCCGCCATTTTAAGTGGGTGGGCCAATTAAGGGCCGCCCGACGGGAAACGCCTTGCGGGGGGGGAGGGATTCCCCAACTGTCAGAATGCGCTCTTTCTTGCACGCGGGCAAAAGCACACATCTCCCTGAGGCAAAGTGCTGTCTCAGGAAGATCGCTGAAAGGCTGGCAAATATAAAAAATAGAACAATAAAAAATTCATTAACATGTCCCCCTCATGTGAAAATGTCACACGAGATGGGACATATTAATGAAATAAACAAACACTTTATTAAACTTTTTAAAAACCGCTATCAAACCTCATCCCGCCACTGGATGAGGTTTGTACAAAAATCTCCTACCCGCCTGCGCCGAGCTGAAGTTCGCATGGGCCCCTCAAAATCCTCGATGATTGGCAAGTTAAGGGCCTTAATGAGGCCTTTAATTAATGGCAGGCACACGTCCCACTGCATAACGCGCCTGCCGACTGAAATATCGCGATGCCGCACGCTGACGTCGGGACGCTCACACGACATTTTAAGCACTAGTGTGCGGGCTCCGCCACCTGCACGCCAGCCAGAAGATTCTGCCCATATAATGAGCCAGACTGAATTAGTATCGTGTCTTATCTCTGAAGCAGGTGGAATACCTCTCTCAAGGCTAGAGTTTCCTTATCAGTCACAAGTCAATATTCCCAGTGAACCAGAAAGTAGGTGCCATCTCAACAATGAAGAACTTTTACCTCCCTGATTAGCCTGCAGTTAAAATAAATCACTTGATTTTCACAAAAACTAACATTTGCTGATGTTAATCTGATTGTTAGGGCTGATGAATAGTTACGCCTGGAATGTTAACTTGTCTGTTCTCTCCACATTTGACCTGCTGACTGTTTCCAGCACTATCTGTTTTTATTTCAGATTTCCATTATCTGCTGCAATATATTTTTTAACTACAGATAATTTGTACACAATCAGGAACTGCCTCGAAGCTGATTTCCCATCATGTCAGTATCCAAATGTCAAAGGCTTAACAAAGTCCAGCTTTTGCATGTACACAGCTCTTCAGCGTTATCTAATGTAAATATACACTACCACATCAAGGGTTAGTAACGCAGATTCTTCAAAAGCTAAAACTCTTGGACACATTTTCCCACAAAGGCAATTTTTTATCTTGAGACTCAATAGTAAGCTCTGCACAAAGTAAATTTAAAAATATTTTCTAAAAATACATAGGGCCAAGGAGTGACATTGCTGTCCACTCAGCCTCCTCTAAATGGGTAATGTAGGCTCTATTCACTTTTCGTTACTCTCTTATCCTGTGAAAGGCACAATTTTACTCCTAAAGAATAGGCAGACAGATTATCCATCCCTCAATTTCTGTAATGATGCCTTATAATCAGAAACTATGAGATGAACAGGCCTCCCTCGGGAATGCTTGGCCGCTGATTGTTCCTCCCAGCGATGGAGTACTTTACCTCATTTTGTGGCTCCTTCCTAAGCTAGTCAACATCAGCACTGCAATCTTTTTGCAAGTGTGAATACAAGCTTGTATCTTTCCTCCCCTTAATGTGTCAATACGACTCATTTTTCTTTTGAAGCATGAACCTCCAAATTTTCAATCTTTTTATTGCCATCCCCCTTCCTTGTTTTTTCTTTCTGGCCTTTGTCAATGCTGTAAGGACATACCTGAAAGTAACTGAAGATGTAAATTCCTCTAGTTGTCCCCTCTTTCTCCAGTATCTGTTGGGAACTGCCTAGTTGGCTCCCCTGCACAACCGTATGGCTGACATTGAGAACTTGATTCGTGCAAGATTACGAATGTGAATCTCTATCTTGCTCATGTGTGGCACAGCACATTGGGATCCAAGTCATGTCGCGGGACTGTGCAAACTCTTTGCCTTCTTAATTGTCTTTTTTTTAATGCTCATTCTGATTAAAGATGATATCTCAGAGTGATAGAAAACTTTCAGCTCGTCAAGGTCTGACAGTATCCAACATTCTACAGTCTGGTATGTCATGGGTCGAAGGAAAGGATACAGTCTATCTACATTTGTCTGAGCCCCTTCCTCTTCCACAAGCTTACAAAAGAACCCTTTAGTACACCACTGAGACAATTCATATCCTAATATTTCCTATCCTTTTGGTTTAATTCTAAGGGTGGGATGGATGGGGATATTATTAAAATAAAAATTATTGCTGAATTGTGCACTTTTGTACTCCTTTCACTCGGAATAGAATTACGATCATTGGAACTTGAAAACATCGAAGACGTCATCTCACATGCCTGAACTAGATTCCAGCTTGCTAAAAAACACAGCCCCCAAGATCTTTTTGTATTTCACAGATGTTTATCTAATTATTGTAAGACTGGATAAATGAGTGTTTTCATCATTCTCATTGAGCCATTATATATAACAAATACATGCTTCATGTTAAAGCACTTCTTTGTTGCTTGGGAAATATTAAAGGATCATTATAATAACTGCATGGAAAACGGCTGATTCTTGGTTGTTAACATATTCTATTTAATGAAATTGCCCACAGAAAAATCACCCACAATAAGGGCAATTAAACGTTTTTCAAAAATAAAGGAGATACAGCCCTTAGGGAAAAAAATGGCTGCCTAAGACATTTCCAATATCACTAAATCAAATTACAGACTCTTTTGGGATAGAAGAAGATCATTCGGTCTATCGTACCTATAGCGGCTCTTTGAAAGAACTATCCAATTTAGTCCCACTTTTTCCTCATAACTGCAAATAAATCAACCAATTGCCTTTTGAAAGATCTTGAGAAAATTGATTCCACCATCCTTTCAGGTAATACGTTCCAAATCTTAGCAACCCCCTGTGTGAAAAGATGTATCCTCACTGGTTCATTGCCAATTGTTTTAAATTTATGACCTATGTTTATCGACCCACTCGCCAGATGAAGCAGTTTCTCCCTGTTGGTTCCAACAAAACCCTTCATAATTTTGAACACCTCTAATAGATCTCTCCTTAACATTCTTTATTCTGACAAGCACACTGCCAGCTTCTCCAATCTCCCCATATAACTGATGTCTCTCATCCTTGCTATCATTCTGGTAAATTTCCTCTAGACTCTTCAAAGGCCTTTATAATCCTTATTAAAGTGTGCTATCCCAAATTGCACACAATACCTGAGCTGAGATCTAACCAGTGATTTGTAAGGTGAAGCGTGACTACTTTGTTTTTACATTCAAAGCCTAGATTTGCAAAGCCAAGTGTCCTACACAATCTTTTAACTGTGGGGGACAGCACTGCATATTTTCCTTCAGTCAGAAAAACTTCTATTCATCACCACTCACTGCCTCCCAACCCTTAGCCAATTATATACCCACATTACCACTGTCCCTCTAAAAACATGTGCTTCTATTTTCTGAATAAATCTGATTTATGATAATTTATCATGCCTCTTGAAAGTTGGTATACACGACATCTGTTAGTTGTATATTAATTCTGTTTAAATTTATACAGTCAGTGGGCATTTACTGAGGATTCACTTGAGCCCCTATAAGTAGACACAGACTAAAACTTTGGTTATTGGGGTTAAGAAGTGTATGCTTGCAATGTGTAACTCCGTAAATAATGCTCAAGAACTGTGTAAGTATTGGCACCAGATCCATTATTTACCAATTGGCTTTCTGGAATAGAACATGATAGCAGAGGTTAGTTGCCCAAAGATGAAGGTTAGAAGCTAAGAAGACATTTTTCAGACAGAAAACTATAATCCGAATGGTGTTATAAATATGATGTTTATAAGGTTGTTATGTTTTGGGACTGTGTCTTTAATTTAGGGTAAAATGAAAGGGGTCATGTGACCTGTTCTGAAGTCTGCCTGACAACAGGCCTGGTTGAGAGGATTGTTAAGGATTAAAGGAAGGCCCAGATTATTTTTCTAGAAAGAAGATGCAGGGTGTTCACACTGGGAGGCAATAGCAACAGCATTTGTATTTACAGTATTTACAGCAGCATTTGTGTTTACTGCTAGTTTTCAAAGTCCCAGGAGGGTGTTGAAAGTGTCAGGTTGTATATAATTAAGCTTTAAACTGTCCATTTATTTCCATGATAATAGAGAGTTGGGATCTCAAAGATAGATAATCAGCATTTCTATCTGGATGCAGGGCTCATGTGATTCACGCTGCGATGTGGATGGGCTTTGAGAGAGGAAGGGTTTCTAAGATATCCCTGAAACTCAATGATAGAGTTAGGCTGCCAGGATCCAGGAAAGAAGAAGCAGCTAGAGGCAGAAAGTCTCTATGGTTCATGGTGCAGGGATGCGGGCTGCACTCAAATTGAAAAGACCAAATTCATGAGGATTTGAAATGAGACTGGAAGATTCACCTAGCTTGTGCAAGGGGGAGACTCACCAGGAAAAAACCCTCACCGTGAATGGCAACTCTAGGGTTAAAGGTTACCAGGCTGGGAAAGGAAAGTAATAGAAGTAAACCCTCAGGACTAAAAGTCACTTTGGAGTAGGTCTGAGAAAATCAAATGACTACTTAAGGGACAGTGTAAAGTGTGAAGTGGGTTTTCAGTTGTGTTAAAAGTAAAAGTGAAAAGTTCTCAGTTTAAAGTATAAGTCACCTACAAAAACAATATTTAGTCAACAGTGCTTTTGGCCAGGTACAGTAAAAGCCTTAAAACATGAAATCTTGTCATGTCATCCTTTCAGCCTTTCCAATGTTCTCAGAGTCTGAACCATATGGCCAGTGGAAGAATAAATTGGATATGTGGACTTGGGTTACATTCCTACCAAAGGGGGAACATTGTCATCTTTGACCAGAAGTAAAATCAGAAGTAAACTATTCCACAAGCTGGGTGTTCATCAGTTGGATAGCTTTGAAGGTTTGGGCCTTCAGTTAGAGGTTTTGGATGAATTCTACAAGAAAGTTGCTTGTTAAGTGCCTATGGGGCATAGTCAGACTGATAGATTTCAGAAAACAGATGGGACCTCCATGGAAGAATATATCATGAACTTTAAAAGATTGCATTAAAGATTGATGAAGTTCCATTTTGGGATTCCTGGATCAGCACTAACGTTTAAATTTTTGAATTGTGCAAAGTTGTCTCCTAATGACAAGCTCCTGGTTCTGACTGGTGTTTGGTTCTTGGAGAGGGAGACCTTATTGGATCAGATATCTGCTTCCTTGAAATAAATTCCCAGGGAAACAGTCATTCATTTAGCCTTCATGGAGTAAGTGGGACATTTCACACTAATACAATAAATAGAGGATTCAATATTTGCCAGATTTTGGAATGGTCCAGATACTGGATACAGACATCAATACAATGGAAGGATTAAAGACAGCAGAATCAGGATGAACCTTTAGCAGATCTGGACACCACCAGAGAAGACAGAATTGGAACAGCAACAATAGGCGAATGAATTCCAGGAATGCCAATGGAACAATTAATAAGTGCTTCAGGTGTGACTTGAAGTATCATTATGTGATTGATCGCCCAAAGAGGAAAGGCACGGTCCTCTTAGTGACACATGATGAAGAGAATTCTCAGGAAGAGGATAAGAAACAGAGAATCCAAGCAAATTATAATGGTCACAAGGAGTTTTAGTCCTGTAATGAATGTGTTAATCTGGGACTCGTTTAATTGCAGTGCTAGATAGTCTTTGTACTTTGACAACATGTGGAGCAGATTGGTTGAAATATTGCTGAAGTATAAGTACTATCTAGCACTGCAATTAAATGAGTTCTAGTTTACGAGGCTAATATAAGAAATTAGTGAAAAGCGTGAAACCTGTTAAATATCAAAGGACACAGCCATGCCCTATTGTAAGCCTTCATTTGGCACATGACTTTATCGAGGTGTTTGCCATGGATCTAAAGGTGTGGGTCAAAAATAGAAATATTTTAATTTGACATTTTATAGACCTGGTGGCCAGATTTAGTCATTCTACAATACTACTTAATAAGGAAAAAGGGTTATTGTAGACCAAATCATGGAGAAATGAATAGGGATCGGACTTGGGGCACCAGACAAGTTTCCGAATGATAATGAAGGGGAATTTGCCAACACTGAGTCAAGAAACATGTGCAAAAACATGAATATCATGGTCATGAATATCACAGCTGAAAGTTCTTTGTGAAAGTTTTTCTGTGAAAGGATTCCTGTGGTGAACGATGCAATGCTGCATAAAATTTTAGCTGATCAACTGCAAGTTGACAACCACTCTGGCATGGGCAGTTTATGTAAAGAATTCACTCCTGATGGGTGTATGGTACAGTCCCTATTAATCAGTTTATAGACCAAATCCCAAATTGCCTTCTGTGCTGTGTGGTAGTCCTCCTGCTCTAGAAAGCACTACAATTAGTTTCATTTTCTTCTGCACATTTGAATAACTTACACACAGGAAGACAGGGCTTTCATCAAGGCTGAGGTGTCGGGAAAGATCCAGAGAGCACTTTGGCACTGCAGGAGACCACCTAAGACAGAATTTAACTCAGGTGATTTGGTGTATTATAAAACAGAGAGCAATAGGGAATAGAAAGGCCCTGGCATGGTAATAGGTCATGTTGGTAAGATAGTATTTATCAAACATGTCAATCAAACTGTTTAGATGCATTCCTCACAATTAATCAGAATTAATTACCAAATCTCACACTCTTGTAAAAAGGCACATTGAACTTCATATACTCATGTGTTTTGTGATGAAGGTCCTAAGGAACCAAATATGTTAAAACAAGGGTTGGATAATAGTGATGTGAACGATCATGACACACTGGACAGAGCTGCCATATCCAAAGGCTCAGAGTGGGTACTTGGGTGAATCAGAGGGATCCAGTGAATGAAGGGCTGCAGCAATTATGGCATGTGCATGCAAAGTTGCTGACAAGTTTAAATATTGGTTGAATATTCAAGATGACCACCAAGAAGTGAGGTTCATGGACTGGCAATTAGGGGTGAAAGAGTGGAGAGTAAGGTCAGTGCAACTACTGATACTGGGTCTGGAAGTATCAACTGACTTTCTGGAATAGAATTCATTACTGCACTACCTTCATCACCCCTTCCTGTTACTTCATCAAGGAACCTAATAAGGTTAGTCAGAAACAATTTGCCTTTAACACATTTATGCTGGTTGTCCTTTATTAATTCTTATTTCTCCAAAGAAAAAGTAATTTTATCTTTGAAAATGGCCTGTCAAGAAAACAAGAAATTGTAATATTTTCCTTCTGGTAATAACCCTGGCATATTTTCTTATGTATTGGAAGCCAGGCTGTTTGGGTTGTAGATATGGTAATTGGATTAAGAGTTAGAGTGACTGCAAGGGTCTAAAGCCAACAGTGGTTTTGATATGTTAATGGACCAAGTGGAACTTCAATCAGAGTTTTAAATAAAGCAATAGCAGGAATAGTTTTGACTCGAGTTGTTTTAGTTCAAAGGTGGTACATGCAGGTTGTAAAAAGGTGTAAGGAAATAAGAAAAAGATAGGGCTTGTCTGTTTTTACTAAGAGTCAAAGTAAAGAACAATATAATCATTTCTGAGAAGAAAGCATTTCTGAAGGGATTGGTAGAGATAATAGAGAGATCAAAGGTAAGGAATGCATTTAAGGAAATACTGAAGCCTGAGGGGGTAGCTGCTTAGATCTCCCAGAAGACATCAGGCTAGCTGGTCAGAACTCCCAGAAGACAGTGTGAACAAGGCCAGATTGAAAGAACCAGTTGCTGTCAGCCTCAGAGGGTACTCCATGGAAAAAGCACTGTGTGGTAAAAATTACTGGACTTCTATAGATTCTAAAATCTACAAGGATAGTTGCTGAACAGAAAAGGGGAAAATTAGCTCTTGACAATAAAGTTAAGATTTGTGGAACTGTTTTAAAGTACTGTTTGCTGTGTGAAGCCATTCATGTGTTTTAGTGTCATTGTGTTTTATTTGTTTTTTTCTTTTTTTAAATACATTTTTACTTTACTATAAAATCATCACATGTAGTTGGAGACATCATTTCCTGATTTCACAACCACTCCTCATACTATACAAATTGCAAAAAACATTTTGGTAGCTGTTTCAAGTTTCCCTCTGGGATTTGAGCAGCTTGGTACTTACTATCTACCATGCCATAACAAGTCCCTCATAATTCCTCTCCCCCCCTCCCCCCCCGCTCACCCCACTGACATTAAACAGATTGGCTTATAGTTTCTAGGTTTATCCCTCTTTCCTTTGTTGTAGAGGGAGTGGTCCTCTGACACCACTCCCATAAACAAGGAGGATTGAAACATTGTGGCCAATGCTTTTGTTACCATCACCCTAGCTTCTCTCTGCAAGCTAGAATGCATCCCACCAGGACTGAATAATTAACTTTGAGTGATGCCAGCCTATTTAAAACCTCCTTTCTACCCATTTTAAGCCATTGAATATTTCTACTCCCCATCCTTTACTGTGACATTATCATCCTCTTCTTTTGTGAAGACAGGTACAAGCACTTATTCAGTACCTCATCATACCCCTGAGTCTGTGTTCACAAGAAAAAATATCCTTGTCTATCTCTAATCCCTACCATTCCTTTAACCAATCTTTTATTTTTGCATGTTTGTAACATATGGTTAGGTATCTGGTTAGGTTATCTGCTAATCTTTTCCCATGCTCTTTCTTTGCCCTTCTATCCTTTTTCGATGTCCCACTGTGGCGAGTAACTCACCCCCTGACTTCCCAAAGCTTGTCCACCATCTACAAGGCACAAGTCAGGATGGAATACTCCCCACTTGCCTGGATGAGTGCAGCTCCAACAACACTCAAGCTTGACACCATCCAGGACAAAGTAGTCTGCTTGATTGGCACCCCATCCACAAACGGTTCACTCCCTCCACCACCAACACACAGTAACAGCAGTGTGTATTATCTACACGATGCACTGCAGAAACTCACCAAGGATCCTTAGACACCACCTTCCAAACCCACAACCACTACCATCTAGGACAAGGGCAGCACGAGAACACCACCACCTGGAAGTTTTCCTCCAAGCCACTCATCATCCTGACTTGGAAATATATCACTGTTCTTTCACTATCACTGTGTCAAAGTCTTGGAACTCCTTCCCTAACAGCACTGTGGGTGCAACTACACCACATGGACTGCAATGGTTCAAGAAGGCAGCTCACCACCACCTTATCAAAGGCAATTAGGGATGGACAATAAATGCTGGCCCAGCCAGTGACACCCATATCCCACAAATTACTTTAAAAAAACTAGATCCAGCACTGTTTCTGTTCTCACTGAACTAGAAATATACAGATTAAGAAAGTTCCTCTATATGCTTTTAAGAAATTCTTCTCTCTCTCTGCTCCTTGTACTATTTTTCCCTCTCTATATTAGGATAGCTGAAGTCCCTTACTATTACTGTTCTATTATTTTTACATTTCTCAGAAATTTGCTCACACATTTATTCCTCCTTCTCCTTCTTCAGGGATCTATAGTAAACACTCATAAATGTAACAGCTCCTTTTCTGTTCCTGAACTCCAATCAAATAGATTCAGTCTTTAAAGTTTCCATTATGTTGTCCCTCTGTAGGATTATAATATCATCCTTGTTCATTACTGCCACACTCATCCTGACCTTTTTCCTTCCTTATCACTCCTGAATGAATTGGATCGAGGAACTTTTAATTCCCACTTCTGGCCATCTTGAAGCCAGGTCTCCATGATAACCATTATATCATAACCCCAAATGGCAACTTGCGAGTGGACCACGTCAACTTTATCTATAATACTCCTCACATTCACACACATGTAATCCACATCATGGTAGTTGGCTTTGCTTTTCTCTCCTTTCGGATTCCTGCTCTAGTTAAAATTATTTCTTTGATGGTTAAGTTTCACTTTGAAATCCGAAATAGTTAAATGCCTTCGCTACAAATGCTCACTAAGGAATAGAAATGTTAAGTACTGTGGATGCTGGGAACCTAAAGTAAAAACAGAAAATGCTGAAGATACTCAGCAGGTCTGGCAGCACCTATGGAGAGACAAAGAGAGGGGGAAATTTAATGCTGACTCTGGAAGTGGGCTGGGTGTGGGAGGTGTAAAATAGGATAGAAAGTGTGGGTTGGTAACCCCATCGCTTTCCTGACTCCCTCCAATTAAGCCTAGGATGGGAAGGATCGAGGATGACCTTCCTGCCCCAAGGTCAGTTGAGGCCCTTAAGTGGCCAGTTAAGGGCACCATTTCACTGCCACTGGTATTCAACCAGCAGTGGGCGGGGGCCACATCATGTGGGTAAACTACCAAGTGAACCCTGGCAGGCATACCTGCAACTTGGGGGTCGGGGTTGTCCCTCCTACTTGGGCATCCTGTGCCAATGGAGGGAGGAAGGGACCCTCAAGAAGACACCACCCTTCCCATCACAATTACCCCCTCACTCCACCCACTCCTGCCTCTCCCTTGCTGGGACCTCACTGACTGGCCCTTGCGATCCCACCTCACTCACCTTCGTCCAGGGGCTCCAGATTTGACCTTCATTTTCTGGCCTCCTACAGTACTGGCAGTGGCCATCACTCCCAGTGACGCTGCCGGTACTGGAGAGCTACCAGCTTCTGATTGGCTGGCAGTTCTCGGAGGCGCGACATCTGACCCGTACCTGGAAGTCCAGTGAGAAATTGTCCCTGGTGGAGTTAGGAACCCTGGCGGCAGCCAGTTGGCTGCCTAATTGGGGTTTAAACCCAATGGGACTCACAAAAATGGCCACCAGTTCTCCAGCTGGTGGATGGGCCCGCCACTGTGACCATTAAATTCCGCCCAAAATCAACGTTTCAGGTCGATGCCCTTTCCTCAGAAGTGGAAAAGGTTAATGATGTAACTGGCTTTAACCAGGTACAGAGGCAGAGAGTGGGGGTAGGAGAAGAAGGCCACAAGGAATGATGGCATAAGACAAAAAGAGATGACAATAAGACAAAGAAATATAAAATGGCACCAGAGGAAAAGGGGAAAGCAGAATCATCAAAAACAGCTGCAGTTTGAAACAATAAATAATCCAGTAAATAAATGGGAGGAGAGGTAACGAATTTAAATTGTTGAACTCCGTGTTGAGTCCAGAAAGCTGTAAGGTGCCTAATCAAAACATGAGATGCTGTTCTTAGACTTATGTTGACCTTCATTGGAACAGTGTGGGAGGCCAAGGACAGAGAGGTCAAAGTGGGAGAGGGACAGAGAACTATCTCAGAGTTTTGTCTCAGTACTGAATCCCTGACTAAGAGTGCATTTCACAAGTATGATTTATTGCATAATTATTTTAATTTCTAGTTTTTAAGAAATTCAATATGCATAACACAGTTGCTTGTTGCTTCAATGCATTGTTGAAAGTATGGTTATATGGGATAATAACTTGATTGGCAGTTTAAACTTTTTACACATAGGTCAAAAAAATATGCTTGCTTTGATTTCAATGACTATAAACTACAAGGAATTGTTTACATGTCTTTGAATTTGACTTAATACTAATGCCTTTATGAAGAAACAGTTTAGGAACTCCTTAATTAGTCGGAAGTCATAACATACATTGTCAATATTAGAAAAAAAGCAACATGTCGACATACTTTAATTTTGTTTAATCAATCAAATTGATAGCGTAAAAGCTCAGTATAAAGTTTATGAACCAAAGCCATTGAGGCTTTGAAGCCTTGAGCTATGCACCTCAGTCTTCTAAAACCACACCGTGTGCAGATTATTGCTGAGAAGAGAGACACGTCTGAGCTTTTCATCTTGCACTCATCAGGACCTGCACAAGAATACCAATATCAGGGGAAAAACAACAATTTACACTGGATGTGAAGAGAGTGCTGATTGGTTGGCAAGTGGCCTTGCCATGGAGAATTCACCAGTGATGGTGAATAACAGTTAACTGTCAAGCAGCTAACTGTTCTTTGCAGACAGAAAGAACATGCACATTGTGCTTGCTTCAGCTAAACAAGTGACAGCCATTAGCTGACTCATTCCTCAGGGCAATGCCTTGACCAATCAGGGTCAAGCTGCCTGGTTTAAATTTCAAACAATGCTTGGATCTCTGGAATACTAGTCCAGTGACAATACCACTATGCCACCACCTGCCCCCGAATATGTGCATACATCTGATATATTGACATTAGTTTGTTACATTCCTTGAAGGAGTTTAGCATGTGTTGCGATACAGTGATGCTGCAGCTACCTAAGATTTGTATTAATACAGTACAGTGCCAAATCATCAGATCGTATTATATTGCTGAATATGTGTCAGTCTGGGTTCAGTGAACTACACTTGCTGTTGTCTATGCATACTACTTGTGCTTTACACCTTTACATCCTGAAAAATTATTGTTCTGAGGGAGTATTGCCTTCTACATAAGACTGAAAATGATTCAACAGTATGTTGCCAAAACTTTTTAGGGCACTTTTAATATTTAGTTTTGCACTAGCCTGTGTTTATTGGGGTCAATTCTCCAAGTATACGGTGTAGTGGGATACCTCTTTCATAGGCTCATATATAGCAAAATCACAGGGAAAGTGAGACAACCTCTTGGAGATGCGGATCACATCTGGGGATCAAGACAATCAATTCAACCGGAGTTGTATTTCCATCTTTACCTCAATATGCTAAACATTGCTTTATTTCAATGCATATTTGGTTTTATCATCGTATTGTTAAAACCCATTCACAATATTTGGGTTCCAACTAGACAAAGTTGCATTTATTGCAGGAACTGGTAGCATCCTCACAGGAGGGAACTTTATTCAAGATAAAGGTACGGGCAGAGCACTTAAGATTTAAATGCTTAGAAAATGGGATGGGTAGATTTTCATTCCATGAACATTTAACTGAGGCTAAGTGGGTGTGCACATTTGCTTTGTAAACCAGGTTTGACACCACATTGGATTTATACTCCATGCAGTGTTCAATTAAAGGAAATTGAGACTGTTTGGTTTGAGGGGTGTTATTCCACTTCTCCCTGGAGACAGGTAGGTTTACACTCCCAGTTCATGTTGGTCTGAAGCTCAAATCACTTCACCAAACAGGAAGTTTTAACACACCTTAGTTATAAAGACAAGTACTGAATGCACTAGAACAATTTCACTATGGACTCTGAACAATTAGGACAAGAGAGTATTGTTGGCAAGATTAGTTAACCTGTTTATTTTAAATGCAGTGTAAAATTAGCAGGGAAATGCCATGTAAACATGTTAAGCATTCATCCACTATTATTGGAAACAGTAATTTTTCAGTCTTAATGATTCATTATAAAGGCACAGGCAGAGCAGTTGGTCTAAGGTGGTCTATTACATAGACCAACTTAGACCAACTGGGCGCTTCTACTGCTACATCAGCCTATCTACCACTGAAAGCTCATCCATGCCTTTGACATCTCCAGACTCATCAGTTTCAATATTCCAGCCAACCTCCCTTTCTACACCTCAATAAACTCCAGTTCATCCAAAGTCCGGTTGCCTGTATCTTATTCCATACAAGGTCCTGCTTGCCCATTACTTGTTGACCTACACTGACTACCAATCACTTGGAATGCCAACTTTGGTTGGGTCTATCTTGAAGACTCAATCACATGACATCCAATTGCATGACATTAATTAATCTCAAAATATAGAACAGAAATTAATGGTCTACCTTTAAATGTTTATAATATTCCCTCATTTGGGTATTGGTCATTAGAAGTTGATTTAACTATTATACCTCATCTGATTGGTTGGCTGGGTGCCTAAGAAAGAAAGCGTTCCTCTCTTTAGCACTACCAACTCTCACCTTGTTCAAAGTTCATAATAAAAAAGTTAAAATTAGATGTGCTGACATTTTAATTCATTTATGGGATGTGGGCATTGCTGGCGAGGCCAGCATTTATTACCTACCCCTAATTGCCCTTGAGAAAGTGGTGGTGAGTATTTGCCAGCTTATTATAGTTCCATCTTCCTTTTGTGATATGTACCTTTTTAGTGACTAGAAATCAGTAGCATAATATATCATGCTTTTGAAAATTACTATGCACTTCTGGTTATGATTATTTCAGTTACACTTAACAGACAGATATAAAATGAGAAAAAAAAGCCTTTGGTATGTACTGTGGACTTTGTCCAAACCACATCACAAGTTGATTGATGTTTTCACTAGTGTTGCAAAATACAGAAACAATTGTCTAGATGCTATGATGTGAGTTTGGTAGACCTTAATTGGGATGGGCATGATACTAACCAACAAATACACAATTGGTGGCCAAGTATGAACCAATGCACGACCTAACATTTCTCCAGGTTTGCCAGTAGCGTCATTCAGAATGTTGACTGTTCATTCCAGGAAACTCCTGGACATTCCAAGGGGATTAGCAACTCTCTCAGACCCCAATATTTCAAATTTCAAATTTTCATCCTTGTTCTTAATTTGTTCCATGGCTATGTCTATCCCTATCTCTGTAACCTCCCAACTCTACCTCCCCTCACCCAAACTCTCAGTTCCTCTGATTTTGACATTCGAGAAATCATAGAAAACTTATGACACAGATGAAGGCCATTCAGCCCATTGTGTCCCTGCTGGTTGACAAAGAGCTGCCCAGCCTAATCCCACCTTCCTGCAGTAGGTCCATAGCTCTAGGTCAAGGCTCTTCAAGGAGACATACAAGAACTTAAATATGGTGAGTGCTTCTGCCTCCACCACCTTATCAGCCAGTGATTTGCAGGTCCCTACCACCCTCTGGGTGAAAAAATGTTTCTTCATTTCCCCTCTAATCCTTCTATCAATTATTTTAGATCCATGCTCCCTAGTTTTTGACCTCTCTGCTGAGTTAATAGATAATACCTAATCACTCTATCTAAGCCCCTCATAATTTTATACACCTCAATTAAGTCACCCCTCAGCCTCCTCTGTTCGAAGAAAAATAACCCCAGCCTATCCAATCTTTTCCCATAGCTAACACTTCCCAGGCCTGGCAATATGCTTTCAAATCTCTTTTGCACCCTCTCCAGTGTATTCACATCTTTCTTGCAATGTGGTGACCAGAACTGTATGGAGTACTCAAGCTGGAGTCTAACTAGTGCTGTATACAGCTCTAGCATAACCTCCCTGCTCTTATACTCTATGCCTCCTCAAATAAAGGAAAGCATGTCACTATGCCTTCCTTACTACCTTATTGACCTGCCACGCTACCTTTAAAGATCTATGGGTATACAATCCAAGGTCCCTCTGTTCCTTCACACTGATCAGTATCCTCCTGTGCATTATGTATTCTCTTGCCTTGTTGCACCTCCAGAAATGCCTTCCTGCTTTCATCCCATCATTGGCAGCTGTGCCTTCAGCCACCAAGACTATGCGCTCTGGAATTCCTTCCCCAGCTCCACCTTTGAACCTCACCTCTTCGACCAAGTTTTTGTTTGACCCTCCTAATATCTTCTATTTTGGTTCAAGCATCCATTTTTTGACCACATCTCTGTGGTGCGATTCCCACCACCGCCCCCATGCCCGCTCCACCCCCAGCATCATAGGTGTTATATAACTGCAAGTTGTTATGATTTAATGCCAGGTACTATATATCCCAAACTTTCCTTAAAGTTGCTCCGCTCATGTGGAAATTCCTGTCGAAATCTTCTTTTACCAGTATAAACAGGCTCTTGTCATAGGTTAGCTGTCAGCAAATAAGACTTGGTAATCACACTTGAAGAGAGTTTTTTATTGATAGGGAAATGAGTTTTTAAATTCTGGGGGTCTGGTGGCTCAGGCAATACACTCCTGCCTCTGATTGACAATGTTCTGGGTTCTAGTCCCACGCCAGCACTTGTTGGCCATGGAAGTACCCAGCCACTGGTGCAGGCAAGCCAGCATGTATCAGTGCTGGCTTCCAGTCCAGATAAATGGGGAGGGTGAGTGGCAGAAGGGGCATGAGGCTGTAAAACCACCTGCCAAATTCAGACATGAAGGTTGATACTACTGGAGATGGAGAAGGGCGATCGACCAGTATTGTGGTGACCCCATGTAACATGGGGAAAGCCCACGGTTTTTAAATTTACAAAATATCAAAGTCATTCGAATACCTGGCTCCAGAAAAGTTCAACTAATGTTAATTGGGGTCTCATCCCTTTTCCCAATCTGTGGCACCTCTTAAATATCCCGATTTCCAAATTTCAAAACATCCCTAGCTGACTCTGGTAATGCAATATCCATCGAGAAAGTGAAATCGACCTGTTCTGCAATCAAGACAATAAACTTTCTTATAATCCAAGTTTTTAATGCAATAGATTCCGATCGAAAAAATCCAACCAAACAAACCAGGCTCAAAATTCACACTTTTAAAAAATGTATTTATAAATCCTAATCCAAGTGTAAATCCATCCATCTGTTTCCCCCAATTCGGAACCGTGACACAATAAGTTTGCAGCTGGCTACAAAGTTTCAGAGTAAGCCAACTGTAATTACATTTCATTATCCTGCTCCTGAATTGTGAGTGAAAGGTTGCGATGGAACTTACGCTTTTTTGCCGCAGATGGACTTTCGATACCAGTTCCTACAAGTGCTGAAGTATTTCTTTTTAGTCCCAACCACTTGCTGAAGGGCACACACATTAGGTCTGCAAACAACAACAAAAAAGAAAATGAAGGGAACAGAGCGATTGAAGCAATGTAATAATGTTAAAGAATGAATAGGGTGGTTTGCAGGAGGCACGTTAAAGCCACTTGCTAAATTAGTCTGAAAAGTTTTAACATTGAAACTGTCTCGGAAGTTCATTTTAAAGTTGGTAAGTGCTGTTTGCTGCAAGTAGATTTTTATTGTACACATATTCGCAATGTATATTTTCATTGTTTTATGTTACTTTTATATTCAGTTGAAAACTAAATGTATTTACTTACCCCTTATCCTTTGCTCTGATTCGACTGTGAGTCAGTATTTTGTCATAGTAAGAAGACTCGGCTTGGTCAAAGGATGTTAAAACAAAGAGGCTGAATGTGCTTAAAAATAAAAGCTTCATCTTGGCTGCTGTACCACCTTCGCAGCAGTGAAATTGGACTGGACAGGAGAAAAAGCAGCTTTTATACAACAGCTGAGCCCGGAGGAGGACCAGCCCAGACAGACTGTACCCACCCCGAAAAGAAAAAGCGAGATCAGGGAGCAAACTGACTGCCGATCACTCCCAAAGCAATAAAATGCAGACTGCCAGACCAAACTCCCGTCGGTTAATCACAATCATGAAAGTTACCGAGAAAGCCCCACTTCCATTTAAATAAATATAATCGTTCTAATTTAACAGCCCAGACAAAAAAAATCACACTTTAAAAAAATAAATCCAAAACCAAGTGTAAATTGATTCATCAGTTGTACACTTCAGCAAACTTATAATTACATAAATATGGTTGTCTTCCGAGAGGCTGAAACAGGTTACAAAGGTTCTCTTGTGTGTTTGTGTGTGCGCGCACAGCGCTAACCTCGCTGAGTCTAACCATTGTTTTACTGTGGCAACCATTTAGATTTGATGTTGGCTAACTTCAGCAGACTGACTGACCATGTTTTTTTTTATTCATTCACGGGATGTGGGCTTCGCTGGCTGGGCCAGCATTTATTGCCCATCCCTAATTACCCTTGAGAAGGTGGTGGTGAGCTGCCTTCTTGAACCGCTACAACCCATGTGGTGTAGGTACACCCACAGTGCTGTTAGAAAGGGAGCTCCAGGATTTTGACCCAGCGACAGTGAATATATTTCCAAGTCAGGATGGTGAGCGGCTTGGAGGGGAACTGCCAGGTGGCAATGTTCCCATGTGTCTGCTGCCCTTGTCCTTCTAGATGGTAGTGGTCGTGGGTTTGGAAGGTGCTGTCTAAGGGCCCTTGGTTTAAGAATCAAAGTCTCACTCTCACTGTTTTCACTTTATTTTATTAACCGAATGCTGACTAATTTCAGGAACATGATACGATGTCATGGGGACCATGAGTATAAGTATCCATGCCCTTTCTAACCAAAGAGATTGAATATAAATCTAATAGGGGAAATAAAACGTCATTAACTGAAGATCCAAGTAACACTAAAGGAAGAATGTAAAGACTTTGGAATAATTCTACTTTTTTGCACTTGACGTCCAGCATTCTCAGCGTGAGAAGTATTATGAATGTAGAAGTAACATACAGTAAAAATCTGTTCTGCATTTTTTGCGTGTTATACAAATATTACATTTTATTTTTGGATTTTCCAAAGGATTCATTCGCTTCCGAAGCATTTTCAATGTTTTCTTACAGCAAAGATGCTAAAGAAGTGTAAGTTTAGATATTATTTCAAAGAATTATTTCAGAATCGTACTGGAATTTTATTGGTTTCCTTGTCACAGTCGAAACGTGGTTGCAATTGAGCCCTTTCATCATCACTCTCTGATGCTTAACAATATCCACCTTCAAAGTTTGAAGCTGCTACCCTCTACTGGCTGAAATCTATGAGAAAACTTTCTCCTCGGCAACAACATTTCACACTGTGCTTTTAATGCTAGTTTACCAAAAAAGTACTCCCCTTTCCAATTAACTTTAGAAGAAAGATTAATGTCTTTTCTTAGTTTAAATGAAAACGTCTTAGAGCAGACATGTGTGGGGGGAAAAATACTGTAACAGTTTCATAGTAGTCCAAGCTGCTTTCTTTCTGCTGATGTTATGATTTTGGGGAAACAGCATGGGCTGGGTTTAATGCAGCCCCTCACGGTGGAAACCATGTTGGCCAGACCTACTGAAACCAGGGGGAGACCCCACGCCTGTCTCCCAGTGGTGGCAAAAACCTCCCCCCAATTAATTGGAGGGCGGAGGAGCTGTCGTGGGATTTCCGCCCATCTGCAGTGGGATATCAGTTAGGCAGATCACTGGTGGCTCAGGGATTAAATGGGAGCCACAAGACATGCCCGTGCTCTCCAAAGGTCGGGCTTACCAACAGTCTCCTGGGGAGGTGCCTCATTATAAGGCAATCGGGAAGTCAGCTCCCCTGCCGCCCACATGACCCCCACCCTGCCATTCCCATACTGCCCCCGCTCACTTTTGGCCTGGGGTCCCTTGGCGATTCTGGACCTTTGCTGGGTGCATTGCCGGCAGCTGCCATTGTCCCTGGTGGCACAGGAGAGCTTTCAGATTCAAAACAATCGGCAAAAAGAGTGAATGTGATGTGAGGAAAAATGTTGTAGCCCAGAGGGTGGCTAGAGTCTGGAACAAACTTCCTGAAAGGGTGGTGGAGCCAGATTCGATCGAGGTATTCAAAAGGGAATTGGATGGCCACCTGAAAGGAGAGAATGTGCAAGGTTACGGGGATAAGGCAGGGGAATGGCACTAGGTGAAATGCTCTTTCAGAGAACCAGTGCAGACTCGATGGGCCAAATGACCTCATTCTACACTGTAAAGATACTATGATACTGAATAGATCAATGTCAGACTGACCACTGGACAGTTACTGGGAGGGTTTGGGCAGTCTGTTTGTTTAAAATAATCCCTCCATTGAGGTGACATTATGATTGCCCTCTCCACTCCAGTGCAGCTTGACTGTTAAACCTTTAGCTTATGGGCTTGTCAGAATTATGTTCAGAGGCACAAGAGATGTAATAGTACAATTTCCAGTAAGGAACAGCATTTACAGTTCCAAGCATACTGAAGTCTTAATGTGTGGAATGTGGAGCAAACATTCAGCATGCATCAGAAAATCTACTATATAAGTCAAAACATGAGCAACTTCACACTATAAAGAGTATTTTAGTTTGCTTTTTCTCAAAACCTTCAAACAAGCCAAAACAAACATCAGAATCTTCTGAGGCAAGTTTTGAAAGATGTACTATTTTCGAAGGGTTCTTTCTTAACAGACAGAGGAAATTACAGGGAAGTGATGAGATATAAACAGATGGACCAATAGACAGGGTAGTGAGAGAGAAACTGACAAGGAGCCAGACTGAAATAGATAGAAAGTAAGAAAAATAAAAAAAAGGATGTAATTTTGCTGTCCTTATCAGCCCAATTCCACTTTTAAATTGAGCAACTGGGGGAGAGAAGTGTTCCATTCCTCCTGATCATTTATTGTTGATTTTGCAAATGCCTTGATATTTTGGATAAAATTCTTGGTATTCAGAGATCCCATCCGAAACAGACAGGAAACAGGGAATTACAAAGAGACAGAAGTACTTACCATGAGAGATGGTATCATATTCCTGTTCCATTCTATGACTGCACATGGCACCTGACTACAGCTCAGCACCCCTGCTCATTTTCAGGAGAACATGGTCTAGATCAATGATCAAAATGAAGTCATAAACTATCCCTTCTTGTTCATCTCAACTTGACTGCAGCCTTTGACATGATTGACACACCATCCTCCACTAGTGCTTCTCTTCTGTCATCCAGCTGGGTGGAACTCCATCCACCTGGTTCTATTATTATCACATGCAATGGTGTCTCTTCCCACTCCTTCAGCATTACCTCTGGTGCCCTCCAAGGATGTGTCTTTGCCCCCTCCTAATTCTCATCTACATGCTGTTAGTTTTCACATGTATGCTGATGACACCATGCTCCACCTCATAACATCCCTCTCAACTCCTCCACTGTTGCTATGCTATCAAACTGATAGTCCGACACCCAGCCTTGAATGAGCAGAAATTTATTCCATCTCAACATTGAGAAGAGTGAAGCCATTGTCTTCGGTCTCCTCTAGAAACTTCATTTCTTAGCTACTGACTCATCCTGTTGTGTTTTATGCTTTGGAGATTTGCAAAGATGACACACCAGGTTCTATGTGTGCAGGAGTTTTATTCAATGAGTTAAAATGCCTGCTTGCATGCTTACAGCTGCTTGCCTACAGTTAGTTTCTCTTTCTCAGTCATCACAGCCAGCCTTAAGTAATCACCCCTGGTGCAGAGAAGAGTCAACAGACACACACAATCAAACACTGAACAAGTGAAATGGGCAAAGCTGCCACCAATCAGTCGGGTGGAGTGGGGCAGATAAGATGGGGTTTTGGGCAGCCATACAGTGCACTAATCTCTGGCCATCCAAGTGGTGGCCAGCATTCTCCAGGAAGCATTAGGGACCCTTCAGACTTAACCTGGACAGGCTCTTAGTACACCCATGCTAACCATGTGTCCCTGTCTTTCATCCTGTAGGAGGAACATCAGGATCATGGAGCCTGGTGAACTAGCTGTATGCCTGATGGCCTACAGAGAGCAAGGACAATGGAGGAGAGAGCGACTGAGGCTCCTGGCTGCACAGAGGGAGGAGCAGCACCCTCTGGAAGAAGGGACAGCTTGGGCTCCCGCACACGGCGTTGAAGAGCCACAGTGAATCACCGCTGGTCGGTGCCTAGCGGCACCCATGGTCTACAGATGCCGCCTGTCATTCCTGTAGATTACTGAGAACCAGTGTTACCAAAGACTGCACATGTCTAGGGAACTGGTCGGTCACCTCTGCCAGCTACTGCAGGATTTGGCGCCATGGGGACATGGAGGACATCCACTGCCAGTGGCCAGGAAAGTGATCATGGCACTTAATTTCTAGGCCAGTGGCTCCTTTCAGGGCTCCACAGGTGACCTCTGTGGGATATCACAAGCCTCAACCCACAAATGCACCCATGAGGTCATGGATGCCATCTGTGTGAGGGCACACAACTTTGTGCATTTTGCTCGGAACCAGGACAGCCAGGATGCAAGAGCGATTGGATTCGCCCAGATCTCAGGTTTCCTACAGGTGCAGGGTGCGATTGATGCACTCACATGGCTGTCAGGTCTCCATCGCAACACACAGTGAACTACATCAACCACAAGGGGTTCCATTCGCCGAATCTGCAGCTGGTGTGTGACCACAGAAACGCATCCTGCAGGTATGTGCATGCTTTACAGGGACTGTGCATGACTCCTACATCCTCAATCGGTCGCAGATCCCTGAAGTCTTCCAGGGTCCACAGAGGCTGCAGGGATGGCTCCTCGTGGACAAGGGCTACCCGCAGAGGCCGTAGCTGATGACACCTGTGCGGTGGCCTCAGACTGCAGCAAAGTGATGGTATAATGAGGTTTATGCTGCAGCTCGCACATTGGTGAAGCAGACCATCGGGATGCTGAAGATAAGATTCCAGTGCATGGACTGGTCTGGTGGAGCCCTGCAAAACAGTCCGCAGAGGGTGTCACGCATTGTTGTTGTCCGCTGCACCCTTTACAACCTGGCACTGCAACGGGAGACGAGCTGGCTGAGGAGGAGATGGGGGAGCTGGAGCTCTCCTTCGATGAGAAGGACGCTGAAGGGGGTGAGGATGAAGAGTTCCTCGAAGGCGACGATGGCGGAGATGAGGCTCTCACACTGGCTAGGCGAAGCAGGCACACTCGGGAAGCCATCATAGCTGCTAGATTTGTGGAGGATGCTGACAACATGCAGTGAGGATACTCCATAGATCCTCACATTGCATCTGAGAATGTCTGTCTCCTGTCCGGCCAAGGGCAGCTCGCTTGCGCTCTGTGGTCAAGGTCATATCATAGAGTCGCAGCCACGAAGCTTTAGAAGCATCTGATCCTTTGTCTGCTTTCAGCACCTGAGCGCTTCAGGAGCATAGCATCAGTGATCATAGATGCTGTAGAGATGGGGGCCAGCCCCACTTTAAAGGCGCTGAGAGCACACAGTGAGAATGAGAGAACTCTCTGACAACTGCCTACTACATTCTGGCAGCAATGACGGACACCATCAAGGTACAGGCATCAGTAAAGTGTCCAGGTAGGGTAAGGCTGTATCATCACTTTGGTCTGAAGGCTGCATAGAGCACAGGGAAGAGGCCCTGGACTGAGACACCTGCCTTTATCTTGTGCAGAAAGTTTTCACATTCTTGGGAGTTTATTACCAATACTGAACAGTATGTACAAATGATTAACACCCATGCCCAGGCTGTGCAACTAATTCTCCTTAACTTTCCTAACCCTGCAGCTATGCCTTGGTGCTCCCCCAACATCCACGGCGGAGTTGGAGGCAGCCTGCTGACTGTGACTGTGCTGAGGTCACAGGAAGAGGGGATTCGGATGGGCCGGACACTCCCGGATTGTGCACCTGCTGATCCTCCTCCCTATGGGTGCCTGAGGGCCTCAGGCTGACTCCTTAAGGAGAAAGGGTAGCTGGATTGAGATCAAGCTGCCCATCATCCCTCTCGTGTACGCACTGTTGGAGGCCAACTATGGCATCAGTGATGGAGCTGTGCCCATGCAGCAGTGCAGGACCAATGTTCTGGACCAAGGTCTCCATGGCGGTCGCCATCCTACCAATGTTGCCCTCAGTGCATTGGCATGCTGGCGCTATCGCCTCAAGAGTGAAGGCGGACGGACTCCTCCATCATTTCTTGCGGTCTGAGGAGTGCAGCAGACATCCCTTCCTGATGTTCCCGAGCTTGCCTTTGCAGCTCCAGCAACTTAGGTACGACCGAGCCCAGAGACTTATCATCTGACTCAGACTCAGCAATGTTCTGGCCTCCAGTAGTCCTCTGAGTGCCGGACACCAGGGAAGTCCCTGCTGCCACCTGCTGCAGATCAGACAGTGCAATGTTCTCACCAGATCCTGATCCCAAGGCTACTCTAAAGCTAGGCCTCACCAAGGTGTGTGTGTCTATGCACACTGGTGGAGGGTATGGGTAAGCGCTGTGATGGAACTTCAGGAAGGGTACCTCCAGATTCCTCTTTCGAGACTTCTTCGGGGCTTGATTAGAAGTCCTGGGTCATGGACCCAGTCAGCTGCCTCCCAGATGTGCCTGAAAAACAAGAGGAGATAATTACTGCATGGCAGTGGCCTGTGAAAGAGGACACATCACTCACAGCATGGTAGTCTGATGGATGTTGCACTGCTGGATCCTCACTTAGTAGAGCATCTCTGACCTCACCGTCAGCACAGGACTGATCCAGACCCTCGCTGGCCAGCTGGATGGCTCTGTTTTCAGAGTCCATGAGGACTTGATTTCAGGCATTCTGCCACCGGTCTGTGACCTCTCTCTCTTGTTGTGTGCCAGCTTGTCCTGCATTAGTAGAGATGGAGTGTAAGCAGGACGCCTGCTAGGCCAGATGAAAAGCATACATGGCATGTGTGGGTAGTGAGTGGTCCCAAGAACGGGATGAGGACAATGAGGGTGTGTGTGAGAGAGTGAATGGTGATGTCCCTTGAACTGGCACTGAGTGACAGCCCTGTGGATGCGTGATGGGTTTGTGAGTGTGTGAGTTGAGAGTGATGAGAAGAGTGACTTACCCTGGTGGAATGGAGATCATTCATCTTCTTGCAGCACTGAGTGGCTGTCCACTTGAAGGCCATTGGTGCTGACCACCACTGCCACCACCCCCCAAGCCTGATGGTCTCGCCGTGCCCATCCTGTGGCCAGAGTGGGGGTAGAGGACATCCCAGACAGGACTCTACGGCATCCAAAAGACGTTCCAGTGATGTGTCACTGAACCCGGGGGGCTGCAGTTTTCTTGTCTTTCAGGGTCATATCTTCTCTGCAGCAGTCATGGTCTGGAAGCATTGAGAGGCGTGCGTGCAGCTGGACTTTAAATAAGGCATGATGAAGCGGCGCGGTGATGGTAAGCCGGTAAATAAGACCCTGCCCACCATGGAAATGGTGTGTTTCTCGCCCACTACCGCACTTAATGCAAATCTGGGACAATTCCACCCCTTATTTTAAGTTAAACCATCTTAAACAAGGACCATATGTACATTGAGTCATGTCTTAGAGTACAGCATGTCCATCCCTGAGTACAGAAATAGTCTTTGCAATATGAAGGTCTCGGATGATGACACAGATCTACAAATTTGAGGCTGTGGTTCTGCATGATTAAGTCGTTCACAGTCACTCATTGGAAAAGGAAATGTATCCATATAATTACTGCCCTCAATATCTCCTTGTCTACTTGCTATCAAACATTTCACATTCCATATTTCTTGTCATCTGACGGATGAGCATTGGCACAGAGCAATTACTTGATCTGCTTTGGTTCAGATGGAGACAATGCGAATTTGTCGTCACGATTTGGCCGTTTGATGCAAACCCAATCTCCAACTTCAAATAGTGGTTTTCTTGTAGGTGTTTGCTTGTTGAAGTATGGTTTTGTTTTACCCTGTTGCTTTGTGATCTCTTCTGCTTTCACTCTGACATTCGCATTGGATGCCAATGACAGCTTAAGAATTGTCAGTGCATATGAATGTTATGACCAGTCATAGGTTTGGCCGGTGCCTTTCTGATCAGAGACTATGAGGTGGATCGATATGTGCAAAGTAGGATATGAATGGATTGTTCAAACATTTTCCTTCCAACGTACAAGGTCTCAGGCTATCCTTTATCACTTTGTTGAATCATTCGAAGCCGCTATTCGATTGCAGATTGTATCTTGATGTCAGAAGGTGATGAAAGCCATACCTTGCTACGAATCCTGTAAACTGATTGGAAACAATCTGTGGCCCACTGTCTGGAGTGATAGTCTCCGACAAACCCTATTTTGTAAACATCTTATTTAGAATGTCAATGATTGAACTGATGGTTATGGAATTTGTTGTAGCAATTTCCAGCCATTTGCTATGTAGATCTTGAGCAACAAACAAAAAGCATTGATTCCTAGAGGCTACTCGCACTTCCCCAAAAATGTCTACTTGGAGAGTTGTTGCAATGGATTTTTTTGGCAAGCGGTCAAGTGTAGAGGTGCAGGACACGGTTTGAAGGATTTTTCACTGACTGTATAAGCTATGCAGTTCCTAATGAACTTTTAAATGCAACAATCTATTACTGGCCACTAGATTGCTTCAGGGGTTTGTTATTTCATCTTAACGACACCCAATTGTCCTTCATGGGTGAGATGCAATACACGTTTGTGCAGCAGTTTTTGGGTGCTTGTTCGAGTTTCTCGTACGATGCAGTTGTCATCAAATGATGCGAGTTCAATGCATATTGGATAGTATAGGACCAGTGCTTCCTCTATTTCAGCAGGCCACTCAGTTTTTACCTGCTGGCTTACTTTGTGCCATCTGTTGCTCTGTCATCAATTCTGCCTTCTTGCATAACAAGATATGTGATTGTGTGTGAAATTACTGTGATCACATCAGCTTCAATGTTGCAAGTTGCTATTGCTAACGCTGTCTGTGATAGTACTATGACTAAGCACATCAACTACTCAGTTGCATGAACATGCGAGATACTCAACCTCAAATTTGTACTGATGAAGTTGATTTGACCATCTGTAGATGAGTAGAGGTCGATGGCCAGATTTTGACTTGGAGCCAGCACTTGGTGATTTGTGCAGAGAGTGAACTTTCTACTGTAGAGATATATGTGCCAATGTGCATAAGCAGGCTAGGGTTTCCTGCTCTCGAGTAGAGCATTTGCTTTCAGTTTCCGACTATAGACATGATGCATAAGGGATTGGTTGTTCGCTTTCTTCAATGTCCTGTGAGAGCACCACTCCTATTGCATTTCCTATTGCATCTGTTGTGACATACTTTTCTGCATGTGGGTTCAAATGCGTGAGGATGGGAGAGATGTCTTCTTTGCCTTTAATGTGTCAACCTCTGTGTATCTTTGCACAGTAGCTTCTGGAGAAGCTTCACAATCTCTGCATATGTAGGAATGAATTTGTGATAAAAGTTTGTGGTATGAAGGAAATGATATTGACTCTTTCACATTAGACGGGTTCAGAAGCAAATGAATGGCTTTGATGTTGTGTGTAGGTTTTAGTCTAGCTGCTGTCATTTTGTATTCTTGGAAGTCAATCTTGGATGCGGCAAATGTACATTTGTCCTTGTTGAATTGTTAAATTGTGTTGTGTGAGTTGAGTAAGTATGACTGGTATCCACTGATTATGTCCTGTTTTGCACCTTTCATGAACAATGGCATCATAAAGTTGAGCACCCCTCAATGTTTGACAAGACATGAAATAATCTTCTGGAAAGCGCTAAGTGCTGAACTTAGTCTATAGGACATTCTGAAACACACCTTCATGAGCAATAAAAGCCGTCAGATAACGGCTTTGCTTTGCTGGTGGCATGTGGAGATACCTCATTTTAATGTCAAGTTTCATGAAGATTATGGAGTCATGAATTGATGCTGTTAGCTCTTGGATCATAGGAGGTGGATACTTGTCTGAAATGATTGCTTTGTTGACCGCCTTAAGGTCAACGCATATTCTAAGTTTGCGAATTTTATGTCGTGCAATGACCAGGTTCAATTTGCTCAATGATACCATCTGCTTCAAATTGTTGCAGCTCCTGTGACACTTCGGCATGGATTGCAAATGGCAACCACCTCAAGTTTTGCAAAACTAGTGGAATTGACGCATTGACCTGAGGAAGATGACAGTACCCCTTAATCTCCAAATCCAGTAAATAAGGAGTGGTACTGGCATGTATAATCTGCATCATTAATCACATTAGTGCGTAGTCCTGTGGGATCTTCAAGTTTGAAGCCAAGCTTATCAAAAAGGTTTTCACCCTTAACGCTTCCAGCATCCCTGGTGACCATGTGCGTGGAAGGTGTGTCCAAATGCAGCCTCTAGCTAACCGGATTTTGGAACTGGAGCTGCGGGTGGACTCAATGTAGAGCATCCGCGATGCTGAGCAAGTCGTGGATCACACGTTTAGCAAGGTGGTCACACCGCAGGTGAAGATTACACAGGCAGAAAGGGAATGCATGACCATCAGGAACAGTAAAAGACTCAGGAAGGTAGTGTAGGAGTCGCCTGTGGTCATCCCCCTCTCTAACAGATATACCGCTTTGGATACTGTTGGGGGGATGGCCTCTCAGGGGAAAGCAGCAACAGCCAAGTTCACGGCACCGTGGGTGACTCTGCTGCTCAGAGGGGCGGGAGGAAAACAAGCAGCAGGACTATAGTGATAGGGGATTCAATAGTTAGGGGCACAGACAGATGCTTCTGTGGCTGCAAACGTGAATCAAGGATGGTATGTTGCCTCCCTGGTGCCAGGGTCCAGGATGTCATGGAGTGGCTGCAGGACATTCTGGGGAGGGAAGGTAAACAGCCAGTGGTTGTGGTACACATCGGTACCAATGACTTAGGTAAACTAAGGGATGAGGACCTGCAAGCTCAGTACAGGAAGTTAGGAGATAAATTAAAATGCAGGACCTCAAATGTAGTAATCACAGGATTACTCCCAGTTCCACATGCTAGCGAGAGCAGGAATAAGAGGATAGACCAAATGAACACGTGGCTGGACAGATGGTGTAGCCCGGAGGGATTCAGATTCTTGAGGCACTGGGACCAGTTCTGGGGAAGGTGGGACCTGTACAAATCAGACGGGCTGCACCCAGGCAGAACTGGGACTAGTGTCCTTGTGGGGGCTTTTGCTAGATCTGTTAGGGAGTATTTAAACTAGTGTGGCAGGGGGATGGGATCCCAGGAGTAGGATCAGACAGGTCAGATTCAGATCAGAAAAATGGAGGTAGAACATTAGCTAAGGACGCTGTGATAGACATGGAGTTACAGGAGAAGCAAAGTTTACAAAGTGTCCAGCAAGGGAAATTGATGGGGTTAAACTGTTTATACTTCAATGCAAGGAGTATTACAAACAAGGTAGATGAGTTAAGGGCACAGGCAGACACATGGCAGCAGGATGTCATTGCTATAATGGGGACCTGGCTAAAGGAGGGACAAAACTGGCAGCTTAATATCCCTGGTTGTAGAGTCTTCAGACACGATAGAGTAGGAGATAAAAAAGGAGGCGGGGTAGCACTAATGGTTAAAGAATCAATTCCAGTTGTGAGAAGGGATGATATACTAAATGGGTCAACAAACGAGGCTTTATGGATTAATCTTAGAAATATAAAAAGGGGCAGTCACACTACTGGGAGTATACTACAGACTCCCAAATAGTGAGTGGGAGATAGAAGAACAAATATGTAGGCAAATTTCTGCTTGTAAGAACAAGAGGGCAACAATAGTAGGAGACTTCAACTATCCTAATATCAACTGGGATTCAAACAATATAAGGGGCACTGAGGGAGAAAAATTCATGCAGTGTGTCCAGGAAAATTTTTTCAACCAATTAGTGACAAACCCAATGAGAGGAGATGCAATTCTAGACCTGGTCTTGGGGAAAGAAGAAGGGCAAGTGGGTGAAGTGATAGTTGGCGATCATATCGGGGACAGTGATCACAATTCAGTTAGATTTAGCATTACCCTGGAAAAGGACAGAGATAAGGCATGAGTAAAAGTCTTGAACTGGGGGAAGGCAAATTTTGCAGAAATGAGAAGGGGCTTGGCTGAGGTGGACTGGACATCACTGCTGGAGGATAAAACAGTGGAAAACCAGTGGGAAGCACTAAAAAGGGAGATCCTAATTGTACAAAGTAGACATGTCCCCTACAAAAATAAGAGTAGTACTGCCAAATCTAAACCCACCTGGTTGTCTGGAGGAATACAGGGGAAGATCAAACAGAAAAAGAAAGCGTATGATAGGCACAAAGAACTAAGCACTGCAGATAGTCTAGACGAATATAGGAAGTGCAGGGACGAAGTAAAAAAGGAAATAAGGAAATCAAAGAGAGGGCATGAAAAAAGATTAGCAAGTAAAGTTAAAGATAACCCAAAAATGTTTTACCAATACATTAATGCTAAAAGGTTAGTTAAGGAAAAAGTGGGACCTATCAGAGATGATGATGGAAACTTGTGTGTCGATGCAGAGGCTGTGAGAAGGGTTTTGAATAAATATTTTGTCTCCGTGTTTACAAAAGAAAGGGAGGAACACTGCAAGATATTGGACGGAATAGTCATAAAGAGAGAGGAAGTACTCGAAGGGTTGAAATCCTTGAAAGTTGATAAGTCACCAGGGCCAGATGGATTGTTTCCGAGGCTGCTGAAGGAAGTTAGGGAGGAGATAGCAGATGCTCTGAGGATGATTTTCCAATCTTCACTAGATACAGGGGAGGTACCGGAGGACTGGAGAAATGCAAACATAGTTCCATTGTTTAAAAAGGGATCAAAAGAAATGCCAAACAATTATAGGCCAGTTAGTCTTACATCAGTGGTGAGCAAATTAGTAGAATCAATCCTGAGAGTTAGGATTAACTGTCATGTGGAAAGGCATGGACTAGTCAGGGATGGTCAGCATGGATTTGTTAAAGGAAGGTCTTGCTTCACAAATTTGATTGAATTCTTTGAGGAAGTGACAAGAAGGGTTGATGAAGGTAGTGCAGATGTTGTGTACATGGATTTTAGCAAGGCATTTGACAAGGTCCCACATGGTAGATTGGTCAAGAAAGTAAAATCCCATGGGATTCAGGGTAATGTGGCAAACTAGATAAAAGGTTGACTTTGTAGCAGGAAACAAAGGGTACTGGTCGATGGATGCCCTTGCAAATGGAAAGTTGTCTCAAGTGGTGTTCCACAGAGCTCGGTGTTGGGACCCTTGCTGTTTGTGTTATATATTGACAATTTGGACGTGAACATGGGGGGCACGATTGGGAAATTTGCAGATGACACAAAGATTGGCCGATTAGTGAATAGTGTGGAGGATAGCCATAATCTCCAAAATGATATAGATGGGTTGGTGGAGTGGGCGGTAAAGTGGCAGATGGATTTTAACATAGAAAAGTATGAGATTATACATTTAGGGAGGTCAAACAGTTACAGAGATTACACAATAAATGGGAATATACTAAGAGGGATAGATGAAGTGAGAGATCTTGGCGTACAGGTCCCTGAAGGCAGCAGTTCAAGTAGACAAGGTTGTAAAGAAGGCATATGGAATGCTCTCCTTTATTGGCAGAGGTATAGAATATAAAAGTAAGGATGTAATGTTGGAATTGTATAAAACACTGGTGAGGCCACAACTGGAGTATTGTGTGCAGTTCTGGTCGTCACATTACAGGAAGAACGTAATAGTTCTGGAGAGAGTGCAGAGGAGGTTTACAAGAATGTTGCTAGGGTTAGAAAAGTGTAGCTATGAGGAGAGATTGGATAGGTTGGGGTTATTTTCCTTAGAACAAAGAAGGCTGAGAGGTGACTTGATTGAGGTGTACAAAATTATGAGGGGAATAGATAGAGTGGACAGGATAAAATTATTTCCCTTGGTGGACAATCCTAGAACCAGGGGACATAGATTCAAGATAAGTGGCAGAAGGTGTAGGGGGGATATGAGGAAGAACTTTTTTATGCAGAGGGTAGTGGGTGTCTGGAATTCGCTGCCCAAGTTGGTGGTAGAGGCAGAAACTCTAAACTCTTTTAACAAGTACCTGGATCTGCACCTTAAGTGCTGTAAGTTGCAGGGCTATGGGCCGGGTGCAGGAAGGTGAGATTAGAAAGGGTGTCCTTGGGCTAGCATGGACAAGATGGGCTGAATGGCCTCCTTCTGTGCTGTTATTTTTCCATGGTTCTATGGTTCTATAAGGCTTCTGCCTTTGCCTATGTAGATTGTGAATCTGTCTAAGCTGATGTTTTTGTAGCCCATTGGAACTGTCATCCCAAAATCAGGATAATCAAATTGTCCTAAGTTTGAAGAGTGTCTGTCACAGGAGTGACAGATAGTTGTGAAAAATACCAATGGTAAACTTAATATAGATATTTCTGCACCAATGCTGAGCTGCCTGCAATTTCAACAGAGCATTCCTTAAAATGACTTGGTGTTAACGTGCATGGTGCTATACATACCTCACTCTCAGGAAGACTCCCCCATGTGTCAAACTGATGAAGTCTTCTTTGTCTTCAACCGGCACACCTTTACAAAGTGATTCCACTTTAAGCATGAGTTACACTTTGTCCCTCGAGTTAGACATGGTGTTATGAATCAAAGGGCATTTCCACAATTTGGGCACATGTTTGAGGGTATCTGACCATGATAGGGCACGTATTCAGGAGATTGTTGAGGTCCCTTTGTCTATACCTTTATACTTGAGCTGGTTGGGCAAGCTGTGTCTGTGTCTCTGAGTTTGAAAGTGCAGTTTTGTGTAACCTCTTTGAGCCTAACATGGCAGGCTTGGACTCTCAAAGTCATGGCTTTTTCTAAGATTAGATCACCAATCTCAATGTGGAAATGTTCTCTAATTTGTGGAATTGAAGTATTTTCAATTAATTTGTCACAAATGAGCTCATTAGTCAATGTGCCAAATTTAAATGTAGAGGCCGATTCCCACAATGCCTCACATACTATTTTATGGGCTCACTATTTCCCTGGCATCTCTGGCAGAATGTATGTTGTTCGATCAGCACAATTTTCTTTGGCCTGAAGTATTTTTCAAGAGCACTAACTGGCATATCCAACATAGACCTGTCTTCTGTGAGCTGCTCGAATATTCACTGGTTTCTGTTCTAAGACAAAGAACGAGTATCGCCTTCTCACTTCTTTCAGTGCACAGTGTCAAGCTGGGAGTTTGGGGAGTAAGGGAGTTTGATGAAGAGGAGAACTACAAATTAATAAAGAAAAATAAATTGATTTAATTAACACAATAAACAAGGCAGGGTGGGTAATGTGTCACGGCTGCAGCATGTTGGAGCTCCTAGATACCACTGCAATTCTTGGCAACCACATCTGCAGTAAGTGCCTGCTGCTTGAGGATCTTTGGTTCAAAGTTAATGAGCTGGAGGCTGAGCTGCAGACATTGCGATGCATCAGGGAAGGGGAAAGTTACCTGGACACTTTGTTCCAGAAGACAGTCACACCCCTTCGGTTAGTGGCTTCTGAATTGGTTAGTGGTCAGGGACAGGAGGGCGTGACTGTGAGACAGGCATGAAGGTGATTAAGAAGGTGTGAGTGGAGAAGCCTGAGCCGTTGCAACTGACCAACAAATTCAAGGTTCTTGCAGCTTATATGGAGAAGAGCTGCAGTATGGATGAACAGGCTGACCATGGTACCATGATAGATGGATCTATTCAATTGGGGGAAGTTAAAAGGAATGTAGTGATAGTAGGAGACAATATAGTCAGGGGAATAGACACAGTTCTCTGCAGCTGAGAGCGCGAACCCAGAAGGCTGTGTTGTCTGCCTGGTGCCAGGATATCTGTTCAGGGTTAGAGAGGAACTTTCAGCGAGAGGGGTGGATCCAGTTGTCATTGTCCATGTAGGTACCAACAACATAGATAGAACTAGGAAAGAGATTCTGCAGAAAGAGTATGAGGAGCTAGACACAAAATTAAAAAGCAGAGCGTCTAAGGTAATAATCTCTTGATTACTATCTGAGCCATGTGCTAATGGGCATAGGGTAAATAAAATTAGAGACACGAATGCGTGGATGAAAGATTGGTGTGGGAGAAGTGGGCTCTGGTTGATGGAGCACTGGCACCAGTAATGGGGAAAGTGGGGGCTATATACCATTGGGACGGACTTCACCTGAACCATGTCAGGACTAATGTTCTAGCGGACTGTATAACTCGGGAAGTAGAGGAGGATTTAATCTAAATAAAGGGAGGGGGGAAGGGACCATGTAGGAGAAGACTGAGTAAATTAAAGGGAAAGGACAAGGCAATGGATCAAGGTAGCAATAAAGGTAGTGATAATCAGTGTAAGGCAGGGAGGGGCAGTGATTGCAATCTGAAGAATGTGTCAGCGGATAGGGCCAGAGTTCACAAAAACAGTAAAATAATTGAATTTAGGGCTGTGTCTGAAGGCCCACAACATTCATATTAAAACAGATGAATTGTCAGCTCAAATAGAAACTCATATGTATGACCTGAAAGCCATTATAGAGAGGTGGCTAATTATGGGTGTAATAACAGGACACTTAGAAAATAATGGTAGGATTGGACAGAGTCATCATGGATTTATAAAAGGGAAATCATGTTTAAGGAACCTTTTGGCGCTTTTTGAGAATGTAGCTAGCAGAATCAATAATGGGGGACCAGTGGATATGGTATATTTAGATTTTCAGAAAGCTGTTGATAAGGTCCCACACAAGAGGTTAATAAGCAAAATTAGAGCACATAGAATGGAGGGATTATACTGGCATGGATTGAGAACTGGTTAACAAACAGAAAACAGAGAGCAGGAATAAATGGGCCATTTTCAGGTTGGCCAGCTATGACTAGTGGGGTACCACAAGGATCAGTGTGCCCCAGCTAGTCACAACTTACATCAATGATTTGGATGTGGGGATTAAAGGTAATATTTCCAAGTTTTCAGGCGACACAAAACTAGGTGGAATTATCAGTTGTGAGAAGGATGCAAAAACAGTTCAAAGGGATTTGGAGAGGCTAAACTAGTGGGTTTAGCAGAATTTGGCAGATGGAATACAATGTGAAGAAATATGAGGTTATCCACTTTGGTGGGAAGAACAGAAAGGCAGAGTGCTTCTTAAATGGTGAGAGGCTGGATAGTGTTGAACTTCAAAGGGACTTGGGTATCCTTATTCACGAGTCACTTAAAGTAACATGCAGGTCCAGAGAGCAATTAAGAAGGCAAATGGTATGTTGTCATTTATTGCAAGAGGATTTGAGTATAGGAGTAAAGATGTCTTACTGCAATTATATAACACCTTGGTGAGACCTCACCTAGAGTATTGTGTGCAGTTTTGGTCTTCTAACCTAAGGAAAGTGCAACAAAGGTTCACTAAATTAAACCCTAGGATTGGGGAATTGTCCCATGAGGAAAGATTAAATAGACTACACCTTTATTCTCTGGAGTTTAGAAGAATGGGAGCTGATCTCATTCAAACATACAAAATTCTTACAGAGCTCAACAGGGTAGATGCAGGAAGGATGTTTCCCCTAGCTGGGAGGTGTCTAGAACCAGGGACACAGTTTCAGAATAAGGGGCAGGTCATTTAGGACTGAGATGAGGAAGAATTTCTTCACTCAGTGGGTGGTGAATCTTTGGGATTCTCTGTCCCAGAGGGCTATGGAGGCTCAGTCATTGAGTATGTTCAAGGCTGAGATGGATAGGTTTCTACATATTAAAAACATTAAGGGATATGGGATAGTGCAGGAAAATGGTGTTGAAATAGAAGATCAGCCATGATCTTATTGAATGGTGGAGCAGGCTCGAGGGGCTGAATGGCCTACTCCTGCACCTTTTCTTATGTTCTCCAGGATCGCTACTATATCCGGTCTGTCCATACCTATTGTGACAAAATAGGTCTTGAACCCTGAAATCCATGGATCCCACAGCATGGGTGGATCTCCCAGCATAGAAAGGAAAGGTGTTGGAGCCAGTAACTTTAAACTTTTCGTCATCATCCTCATTGCCAGTTGCGTTTTATGCCTTGGAGATATGTAGAGATGACACACCAGTTCTATGCCTGCAGGAATTTTATTCAATGCTTTAAAATGTCTGCTCTCATGCTTACAGCTCATCTTGCCTACAGTTTTGTTTCTCTTTCTCAGTCACCACACCCAGGCTTAACTAAGTGGACAGAGTGCAGATAAAAGCCCGCAGACACACATAATCAAACAACGAACAATTGAACATGACACATCCCTCTCCCTGCATATTTCTGAGGCTGGACCAGATTGTTTGCAACATTGGTGTCATATTTGACCCTAAGATGAGTTTCTAACCATCTATCCGTGGCATCACTCAGATTACCTTTTTCCAGTTCCATAACATTGCCAAACTCTGCACTGCCTCTAGTCATCTGCTTCTGAAACCCTCACCCATGTCTTTGTCATCTCTAGACTTTACTATTCTTCCCACTTTCTACCCTTCTAAACTTGAAGTTTTCCAAAACTCTTCTGCCTGTGTCCTAATTCGCACCAAGACCCATTCACCTTTCACCACGCTTTTAACTGACCTACAATGGCTCCTGATCAAACAGTCCTCATCCTTGTTTTTGAACCCCTCTATAGCCTCATCCCTCTCTATCTCTTTAATCTCCTCCAGTCCCATGACCCTCCGAGATTTCTGCACTCCTCCAATTCCAGCCCCTTGAACATCCCCGATTTTAATTGCTCCAGCCTAGGCCCTAAGCTCTTGAATTCCCTCCCTAATACCTTCAAGCTCTCTATCTCTCTTCCCTCCTTTAGGACACTCTTTAAAACCTACCTCAAATTTATTGGCCATCTGCCCTGATATCGCCTTATGTGGTTAGGTGTAAGATTTTACTTTGTAACATTCCTGTGGAGTGCTTTGGGGATGTTTTATTTTGTTGAAGGTGTTATATAAATCCAAGTTGTTGAGGGTGTTATGTAAATTCCACACCTAATACCATTGTGGGAACACATTGAACACTAGTTTAGCGACAGTTCAATGAAATGGCCTATCACTGTCCTTCAGAGCAACGAGGGATGGGCGATCAGTGCAGCTTTCCCCACGGCCCAAGAACCAATTTTTAAAATTAAAACATGAGTAAACAAATACAACTTCATGGTATGAAAATCTAGGGGGAGGATTTTCCGCTCGTCGAGCTAGCAGGCCAGGCAGCCACCCACAATACGGCCCCAACCGCAATTTCACACTGGCTGGCCAATTAACAGCGAGCCAGTGTGAATCATGCGCTGAAATGTTCAGCACAGCCTGGGTGGGGGAGATGAGGGTGAGCGGGGAAGTCAGCGCATGCGCACGGGTGCACTTACTGAAAGGTCCCTGAAGGCACAGAGCTGCCTCAGGGAGCTGAAGATTTTTAACGTTAAAAATAAGTATTTCAAAAATAAGGAAAATATGTCCCCTTATGTGACTCTGTCACATGAGCAGAGACACGTTAAAATAAGTTTTAAAAATTTTTATTGGTTTTTTTTATTTACTGTCCGAAACCTCATCCCTGCCCATGGATGAGGTTTTGTTAAAAATGAAAAAGCCGCCTGGCCCATTCGTCCACCTGCCACCCGAAGGATTGGAAAGGCAGTGAAAAATTCAATTTAATTAAATGAATAAGGGCCTCAATAGGCCTCTTAATTGTCGGCAGGCATGCTGCTTCCTCTTGAGCAAAATATCGCGAGAGTGCGTGATGACGTTGGGACGCTCGCCCAATGTCATCGTGCACTATTTTACTCCCGTTTAGATCTCTCACAGTGAGACTCATAGATGTCTACAGCACAGAAGGAGGCCATTTGGCCCATCGTGTCTGCCCGTGCCTGCCTGACGAGGGAAAAATTCTGCCCCTAGAATACGAACAATAACCTCATAATTGTGGGTTTCCTAGTCTGGTTGCAAACTTTCCTTGATGCAAGTGGAAAGGCCTACAAGCCAATAATGCTGAAACAATAGCTTTAGTTCATTAGCTTCTTTGCAGTGAAAGGGGGCATTTAAAAACTTAAGGCACTTGAGGACTAAGCAACTGATTGCAGGTCTTTGAGAGTGCATCCTTGTGGTAGACAGATGCCTAGCCTTCCAATGATCTGTTGGTATGCTGCATAAGTAGGGAATCAGGACCACATTTTCTACAACACAGAAAATTTTTTATTCTGTGAAAATAGACTTACAACCATTTCCAATATTTACATTCTTAATAGTGCACTAACGTAAAATGTGATGCAATGAGAGATCGTGGCATTTATTGCAATTGAGGTGTAATTCATCAGTTTTAGTGTATTTCTCTGGACCCATTAATATGGCATGTATGCTCATTTTAACAGACTCCTTAAAATAAAGCCCTGCATCACATTGACTTTGATCTGGTATGTGGATTACGACCTGGCCCAAAATCTAGCAATGTACACCAAGTAACTATTTCATATTTACAGCGGGACTAAAGTTAATTATGTCCATTCTCAATAACTGGCTAAGTTAATGTTTACTGATATTTTAAACCAAGGTCAGAATTTGCAAATTGGCATGCTAATCAGACACAATACAATTTTCCACCAGTGGTAAACTGATGTAGAAATTTTGTTAGTCAAAAAATTACCCCGACACGCCTTAATACGTAGTCTCGTACTTAATCATGTAATTGAATATTAGAGGAAGGAGTAATAGCCTTCTCAATTTCTTTAGTGGTAACATAGTTGTATTTACGAGACATGTCTTCATTTTATGTGAAAAATAAAAATATGTTCTCACATTCTTTGGAAAATATTTCCAGTGGTGGCTGCAAAATCACATGTGTTTTTAATAGGAATGAGAATTTTCTTTTTAACCTGGGATTTCTGTTAGATTTGAGTAGAGAGGAAAGTTTTGGTATTCATGATCTTCAGTCCAAAGATCCAGCACTAATTCCATCAAGAGTCATCCAAATCCCTCTAGACTAAGGATTATGGATACACTCTAATGAAAAAAAGATTGATTTATCCATACTTTATGCCTTGCATTCTGTACTGCATGTTTCAACTTAACATAGGGCAGAATCTTCGGGTTGGCGAGCGGGGGCGGGCCCCACTCGCCGACGTGTAAAATGATGCGCGGTGATGTCAGGCGCGCACTGGAGTCGGCTGCATGCCTGCCGAACTGTCAAAGGCCTATTCAGGCTATTTTAAATATCAAATAAAACACTTAGCTGAGCTGCCTGTCCAACCTTAAGGTTGGCGGGCGGGCAAAGAGCCCAGGCAGCCTTCACATTTATCATGAAACCTCATCCAAGGGTGGGATGAGGTTTCAGAAGGTTTTTAAAGTTTAATAAAACGTTTAACTAAAATTCATTGACCGTGTCCCAGCTCATGTGACACTGTCACACGAGGGGACATGCCTTAAAAAAATTTTTTTGTCCTTATCGAAATTTTTAAAAATCAAACTAATCTCCCTGAGGCAGCTCTGTGCCTCAGGGAGATTTCTGCACTCTTTCGCGTGCATGCACGAATGAGTGCAGGCCCCGACTCAGCCTCCTCCCCCCCAGCCTGCACAGGGAAGGCTCAGCACTTCCGGACACGCGTCACGCTGGGCGGGTCTTAATTGGCCCGCCCATGTAAAATGGAGGCGCGCAGCCAATCGCGGGTGGCGATCAGCTGTGCGTCCGCCCGGGCCTGCTCCCATCCAACCCCCCCACCAAAGGGGAGAAAATTCTCCCCATAAGACTCTTTTAAGAAAGATACTAAACTTAAAATGGTTTCTGTAACTGCATGCTGGGAAAATGGCTTCTATTCTTTTGGCTGTGCATGAAGTATAAAAGGAAAAAGCCCGTCAAGCTATTACTGTTAATTATTGACAGATGTAAGTGGCTGGATAAACTGTGACCAAACATAGACAAGTGGTGGACACAATTAACATGATCTAATCAGGATAGTCCCAGGCCATGTCAAACTCTACAGCACACATCAGCATGCATCGTAACATTGAGTTTCCTGTGTAATGTTCAAGTAAACAAAAATTAGAACTTGGGGACTACACGTCAGTGAGTTTGATACCAGTTGTAGAAAATCTATTCGGCGTCATTTCACAGGAGGTGGGTTTTGAACATTTGGAAACCTCTGCAGTAATTTGGGATTCTCTGCATGAATTTAGGAAACACAAGGCAGAATTTTGCCATTTCCCCCTCACCCCTGTGTTGTGGATCGGGAGGTGGAGGCTGGGGAGGGAGGGGCAGTAAAATAGCAGGTAGCCATGCTGGGATAGACCCCTGATGCAGTCCCCCGCCGACGCATCTTCTCAGTGGCAGGCTGCAATGCGAATCGGCTACTTTCTCCAAGGAGGTCAGTAGTCTGTTTGCATACTTAAAGGCAACATTAAGGGCTATTTTACAGAGCCAACAGCATTTTATCAATGGCAGGGTCACCCTGTGCCGCATGGGGAAGCCACCAGCTTAATAGAGGTGGCCTCCCTGCGGCAGTCCGGGAGGGCTATCCAAGCCATGGAAGCCATGCCCCTCAGCACCATTGATCTCCCTGAGGCTTTTCCCTCCGATTCTTGGCCCCCTGAATTTTTCATTTTTTTTCCTCTCCAAGTTTCTGAGGTCTGCTGCCTGCCTCAGTGACAAGCAACTCTCCAATTACGAGGCTGGCTGCAGTAAAATCACTGGGCCGGCCACTTGAAGCCCACTGTCGACATGCTGTTCAGGCGATGGCAAACTGGCTTCACGGCCATGGTGTCATATTGTCTGCTCACGCCACCAAACACGCCCACACCGGTGGGCATGGAAAACCCCAGCCCTTGTCTACATCTCTCCTGTCAAACAATTTGCTAATTTTAGAGATCGTTACCAGGTCACTTTTCAGTTTTCTCTTTTCAGATAAGGAGCGGTAAGCCGCTCAATCGTTCCTGAACTTCTCACTTCTGGTATCATTTGAGTCAAACGTACACAGATGAAATGTGAGGATCTATGGTGTCTCCTCACTGCATATCGTCATCATCCTCCACAAATCTAGCAGCTATGAGCCCCTCCCGAGCACGCCTGCCTTGTCTGGCAAGTGCAATGGCCTCATCACCATCATTGTCGCCTTCGAGGACCTCCTCAGCCTTATCCCCATCAACATCCTCCTCACTGGAGAAGGCCCCTGGCTCCTCCATCTCCTCCTCAGCCAGCTACTCTCCCCGTTGCAGTGCCAGTCTGTAAAGGCACAGCAGGCCATGACGATGTATGACACCCTCTGCGGACTGTATTGCAGGGCTCCACCAGACCGGTCCAGGCACTAGAACCTCATTTTCAGCATCCCCATGGTCTGCTCCACCAAGTTGCAAGTTGCAGCATGAGCCTCATTGTCCCTTCTCTCTTCTGCAGTCTGAGGCTGCCGCATGGGTGTCATCAGCCACGTCCTCTGCTGTCCCCAAGGAACCAACCCTACATAGAAACTAGGAGCAGGAGTAGGCTATTCGGTCCTTCAAGCCTGCTGCTCCATTCATTATGATCATGGCTGATCATCCAACTCAATAGCCTGCTCCCGCTTTCTCCCCATATCCTTTGATCCTTTCACCCCAAGAGCTATATCTAACTCCTTCTTGAAAACATACAATGTTTTGGCCTCAACTACTTTCTGTGGTAGCGAATTCCACAGGCTCACCACTCTCTGGGTGAAGAGATTTCTCCTCATCACAGTCCTAAATGGTCTACCCCGTATCCTCAGACTGTGACCCCTGGTTCTGGACTCCCCCACCATTGGGAACATCTTTCCTGCATCTACCCTGTCTGAGATCCCCCCTCATTCTTCTGAACTCCAGCGAATATAATCATAACCGACTCAATCTCTCCTCATATGTCAGTCCTGCCATTCCAGGAATCAGTCTGGTAAACCTTCGCTGCACTCCCTCTATAGCAAGAACATCCTTCCTCAGATAAGGAGACCAAAACTGCACACAATATTCCAGGTGTGGTCTCACCAAGGCCCTGTATAATTGCAGCAAGACATCCCTGCTCCTATTCTCGAATCCTCTTGCTATGAAGGCCAGCATACTATTTGCCTTCTTTACCACCTGCTGCACCTGCATGCTTACCTTCAACAACTGGTGTATGAGGACACCCAGGTCTCGTTACACGTTCCCCTCTCTCAATTTAGAACCATTCAGATAATAATCTGCCTTCCTGTTTTTGTTACCAAAGTGGATAACCTCACATTTATCCACATTATGCTGCATCTGCCATGCATTTGCCCACTCACTCAGCTTGTCCAAATCACACTGAAGCATCTCTGCATCCTCCTCACAGCTCACCCTCCCACCCAGCTTTGTGTCATCTGCAAATTTGGAGATATTACATTTAGTTCCCTCATCTAAATCATTAATATATATTGTGAATAGCTGGGGTCCCAACACCGATCCCAGCGGAACCCCACTAGTCACTGCTTGCCTTTCGGAAAAATACCTGTTTATTCCTACTCTTTGTCTCCTGTCTGCCAACCAGTTTTCTATCCATCTCATTACACTACCCCCAATCATGTGCGCTTTAATTTTACACGCTAACCTCTTATGTGGGACTTTGTTGAAAGCCTTCTGAAAGTCCAAATGAACCACATCCACTGGCTCTCCCTCATCAACTCTACTAGTTACATCCTCGAAAAATTCCAGTAGAATTTGTCAAGCATAAGTTCCCTTTTGTAAATCCATGCTGACTCTGTCCAATTCTGCCACTGTTTTCCAAGTGCTCAGCTATTAAATCTTTTATAATGGACTCTAGAATTTTCCCCACTACCGACATCAGGCTGACTGGTCTATAATTCCCTGTTTTCTCTCTGCCTCCCTTTTTAAATAGTGGGGTTACATTAGTTACCCTCCAATCTGTAGGAACTTTTCCAGAGTCTATAGAATCTCGGAAGATTAGCACCAAAGCAGCCTCTGTGGACTCTGGAAGACGTCACGAGTCTGTGACTGACTGAGAATGTAGGTGTCATGGACACTCCCTGGGAACTGTTTGCAGACCTGCAGGATGGGTTTGTGGTGATCGCAACCAGTTGCACATTCAGCGAATGGAAGCCCTTCTGGTTAACATAGTTGACCGCTTGGTGCGAAGGAGATCTGAGTGCCACGTGGGTGTAGTCGATGGCATCCTGCACCTGAGATCTGGGCAAATCCAATTGCTCCTGCTTTTTTGGTCCCGGGTGGAATACACAAAGTTGTGTCCCCTCATGAAGATGGCGTTCGTGACCTCATGGATGCATTTGTGGGTGGAGGTTTGAGAAATCCCACAGAGGTTATCTGTGGAGCCCTGAAAGGAGCCACTGGCCTAACGATTGAGTGCCGCAGTCACTTTCACGGCCACCTCCATGTCCCCATGGTGCCAAATCCTGCAGCAGCTGGCAGATGTGACCAACCAGTTCCCTAGACCTGTGCAGTCTTTGATGACATTGGTTCTCGGTCATCTGCAGGAATGAAAGGCAGCGTCTATAGACCCTGGGTCTAACTAGGTGCAGACCAGTGACGACTCGCTGTGGCTCTTCAGTGGCATTTGGGGGCGCCCCAACCACCCCTTCTTCCTGAGGAAGCTGCTTCTTCCTCTGCGCAGCCAGGCACCTCAGTCTTCACCTTCATCGCTGCTCTCTGAAGGCCACGAGGCATGCTAGGTCACCAGGCTCCATGCTCCTGATGTACTCCTCCTGCAGGATGAAAGAAAGAGATGCGTGGGTTAGCATGGGTGTTCTAAAAACCTCTCTTGGTTAAGCCTGAGTGCTGGCCACCACTTGGATGGCCAGAGTTTAGTGCACTGCATGGCTGCCCGAAACCCCACCCACCTCCGTCCCACTCCGCCTGACCGATTGGCAGCAGCTTTGCCCACGGGACTTCAGGCTGTGCTCTCAGCTCAGGCATAGGCATTCTCCTAACCTGCATTGCAAGGCTGCGCTGTTAACTTTAACCATGAGGGCGACTGGTCCAAATTGGGATGATAACATTGCAAGGAGCTGTGAGCACCTCCACCAGTGACTGCTCCATGGCCAGTTTTCGCAAGGAGACCGTACAACATGTGCAGTTTTGCTGTCCACTAAAATACTCATTAGTTTGCAGTCTGTGCCCGAGGGGTGAAAAACTCTGGAGCACTTGGTGGCACTTTGATGCCTCTGTGTTGCTTGAGTGGGCAGGTAAGCTAGGTGCCCGACTCCAAGTATGTTAATGTGGCTGGGTCTGAACTGTCTCAGCTGTGGAGGAATGGTCACTTTATACAAGGTTTGCCTAATGTGTGGCTGCTTCCCTCCCCCCAACCCCACACATTTGGACCACTCTCCCCCATGGTTCAAGCTAACAGTGCAGCCTTGCAGTGTGGGTTAGGAGAATGCCTGCGCCTGAGCTGAGAGCACAGCATGCAGTCCAATGGGCAAAGCTGTCGCCAATTGGTCAGGTGGAGTGGGACGGAGGAGGGTGGGGTTTTGGGCTTGAGCACCGCTTTCAGCCATAGGGCAGCCCTTGCGCCCCCCAACTCACCTCAACTGCAGGGCAGCCATTGGGCCCTCCCCAACCCACCTCAACCTTGGAGTCAACAGGCGACTCTCATGAGCGCTGCACAACATTACTGTGCACTCACCTCCGGGTTCCCCTCGAAGTGTAGCCCGCCAAGTGCATGCCTTACGTATGCTGTTATGAAACACATCAGTGTGCTTGGATGATCCAGCGTGCGGAAGATTTTTCCAGCGGAATGGGCTTATAATGATATGCAGATGTATTACAATGAGGTTCCTGATGTCCAACGGCAGGAAATGCAGCCCACCATTAATGGGCAGAATGGACAATTGCAAACTGGTTCCATGACGTTGTGAAACCGTTTTTGGTTTTCTTGCCATATTGTCCGCTCATGCCGCCAAACACACCCGACGTCAGCAGGCATGTAAAATTCCACCAATAATGACCTCATGTTACTCAGATATTTTCTAATATTAGTAATGACTACCCTTATATTTCTCTATGCAATATTTTTAATGGCTTGGTTCCCCAAAGCCTGTCCACCACCTACAAGGCACAAGTCAGGAGTGTGATGGAATGCTTGCCTGGATGAACGCAGCTCCCACAACACTCAAGAAGCTTGACACCGTCCAGGACAAAGCAGCCTGCTTGATTGGCACCACATCCACAAACATTCATTCCCTCCACCACCGATGCACAGTAGCAGCAGTGTGTACCATCTACGAGATGCACTGCAGGAATTCACCAAGGCTCCTTCAACAGTACCTTCCAAACCCACAATCACTACCATCTAGAAGGACAAGGGCAGCAGATAGATGGGAACACCACCACCTGAAAATTCCCCATCCAAGTCACTTAACCATCCTGGCTTGGAAATAAATCGCTGGTCCTTCACTGTTGCTGGGTCAAAATCCTTGAACTCCCTTCCTAACAGCACTGTGGATATACCTGCACCACATGGGCTGCAGCGGTTCAAGAAGGCAGCTCACCACCACCTTCTCAGGGGCAACTAGGAATGGGCAATAAATGCTGGCCCAGCCAGCGAAGACCACATCCCGTGAATGAATTTTTTTTTAAATGAGGTGCGTAAAATTCTTGCTTTTTTCTAATGATTAATTGGTTTAAATGGATTTAGATCTTTGTTAAAACAGTAAACAGATAAATACTTATGTGTTTGCCATTCAATAGGAACTGCACAAAGAGGATTTATGCTCCTAAGAGCTAATTTTATGAACATCTATAACTGGCAGAGAGCCTCTCATGCAAGCTGCACACATTGGATACCATGAGCACTGCTCAACCTATTTTGCCCAGTGTTTCATGAAGATTGCTCCTCATTGTAATGTTTATCTACTGCCACCCAGTGCATGTTAACATCTATTACATATTGGGCTTGGGATACTTATTAGTTTAGCAGGCTAAAATTGTGTATATATATCTTCTACCATAATTCAGATTTTGTTTAAAATAAGGTTGTTTCTAACTCCCTCAGGGTGTTAGTTGGACAGTGCACACCTAAATTAGAAACAGAAATGCTGGAAATACTCAGCAGATCAGGCAGTTTCTGCGGAGAGAAACAGAGTTAATGTTTCAGGTCAATGACCTTGCATCAGAACTGAGGAAAGATAGAAATGTAATAGGTTTTAAGCAAATGAAAGGGCTGGGGAAGGGGGAAAGGGCCTAAAGGGAAGGTCTGTGATAGGGTGAAGGGCAGGAGAGATTAAATCACAAATGGTTAAAAAGCCAAAGAAATTGGTAGCTGATAAAGCTAGGAACCAAAGGTTTGTTTGGATGAGGTACGAATGGCTGGATAGCAGCTGTTCAAATGTAAAGTGAAAGAATAAAGAACAAAAAAAATCAGCAAAAAGAGAAATAAAATGGAGGCAGAGGTTATGATCTGTAATAGTTGAAGTCAGTGTTGAGTCCAGAAGGCCGTAGAGTGCTGAGTTAAAAGATGCGATGCTCTTAGAGCTTCTGTTGGGTTCATTGAAACATTATAACAAGCCAAGGTCAGAAAAGTCAGAGTGGAGACAAGAGGGAGAATTGAAATGACAAGTGACAGGAAGCTAAGGGCACACTTGCGGACTGAACAGAGGTGTTCCGCGAAGCAGTCACCCAGGGCCAGATTTTCATGCTTCCATCCATGTCAGAACAGAACAGAAGCAGTTGAGATTTAAAACTGGCAAGTAGTTCCAAATCCAGGATTCTGCTCCCATTCCCATCGCCAGCTATTATTAATGGTGCAGGATAAGGGTATAGGTAACGAGCCCGCACGCACCGCTCCCTACCTTGCCAACTCCATTACTCCAAAACTGCTGTTTTCGTGGAGTCAGGCCTGTTTTGGTAGGCAACGTGGTTCATGGCATCTCAGAGGGGTTGTGAACCTTGGGGAACCCTAGTTTGGAGTCAGGAACCTTGGACAGGTAAGTTCAAAAGTTGTTGCCAGCTTCATGTGTTATAATGCAATGGTCTATGGTAAGCTAAATATCTTATTAATACAATGGTTTTTGATAGGGTGTTGTTCAGAAAAGATAAATGATCATTAAATTGACCAGTATTGTGAAAGTAGAGAAACCTTAGAAACATTATCCAGTGGATAAAGTGCCCTTCAGCAGAACAGTGTTTAGATTCAGATTTTACTGTTTCACTTGCACCCTGTACTTTGAATGTTTTCATTAATTGACAGGTCAGCCAGATGATCAGCCTTTGAAGCAGTGCCACAGATGACCATTGTTCCACTACGGCAAAGTTTTTGAATGTATTCAGCTCTGAAGGCTGTGTTGACACAGTTGTGCAATGGAATCTTATTATGAATATTTGGGTGAGCTGCAAACCTTGCTAATGGATTCAGCTCAGCAGGGGCTGGTGACTCGGATATCTAGGGGGCTATGAGCTTTGTTTAGATTGAGATGTTTATGAAGTTTTTGAAGATATTTTTGAATGGCTATTTATTATTCAATGTAGAAGAGACCACACCGTGGGCAGGGAATACAGTGTACTCAATTGAAAGAAGTACAAGTAAATCGCTGTTTCACTTGGAAGGAGTGTTTGGTGGCTTGGACAGTGAGGTAAAAGGGCAGGTGTTGCATCTCTTACACTTGCATGGAAAGGGAGGGGTTGTTGACGGAGACTGAGGAATGAACCAATGTGTTGCGGAGGGAGCGGTCTCTTCAGAAAGCTGAAAGGGCAGGGCAGAGGGAGACGTGTTCGGTGGTGTCTTCATGCTGGAGGTGATGAAAATGGTGGAGGATGATCCGTTGGATATGGAGGATGGTGGGGTATAAAGTTAGGAGAAGGAGAACCCTATCATGGCTCTAGGAGGGAGGGAAAGGGGTGAGAGCAGAGTGCATGAAATATATTAGACACAGTGGAGACGTCCATCAACTATGATGAGGAATCCTTGGCTAAGGGAAAAGGAAGGCATATCAGAAGTGCTACCTCTGCTTAGCCAGCCCTGCCTGCTTTAATTTTTTTGACGACAGCCCTTTAATTAGTATGAGGTGGGACTTCTGTCAGTCTCCAGGGGGAAACCCCACTTCACAGGGCTGCTGGCCAATCAGAGGCCAGCAGCTCTACTCACCGGCAGTGCCAGCAGGAGCGGTGGCCTCTGCTGGTACAACTGTTAGGCCAAGGAGATGACATTCAGCGATAGACCAGGACATTCAGGTACGTCCAGGATCCCACAGAGGCCAAGCTGACAGTCCTCAGCGAGGGAGGGCGGAGGGCATGTTGGTCAGGGCAGGGAGGAGAGTAAACATTGTTCAATCTGCTTTTCGTTGAATACACCCAATTTTCAGCAAAACAGGCCTCAGCAAAAAATACCACGCTCTGGAAGCGCCATTCAAGCAATAGACACTTTTACTTTCGATAGTTTTCCTTCTGCCTCTGAGGGCAGTTTCAGAAACTCCACTTTCTGAAAAGTGTCACTCAGTAGAAACTGAGCTTTATGTCGCTTGATCTACCGTCTCATGAATATGAGGTTAAAAGAGCTTTAAATATTTTCAGAGTTACTTTTCCAGCTGCAGGAGAGTCCACCCTTAACATCTGTATCACCCAGTCACTCTTTAAAGTCCCTAGCAGCTAGCATTGCTTTAACCTTTATAATTGCCATTTGTAAGCACTTTTTCAGTACAAATCCACCTGTCATAAAACTGCTTGCCTCTACTTCAGAATAAACTCCAAACTTCCTCCAACTATCTAACTCTCTTTGATTTGCCTCTCTTATTAGTTTATCTTCAGTTTTATTAGCAGACAGCTTCACACTCATGAGGTCTTCAGCTTCCTGCTCTGTTTGGTGGCTTTTATTGCATTGTGTAATCTATTCATGTTACAACATCTCCTTGCACTTTTATATATGTTGGGATTACTTCTGCTTCCACACCCAGTATCAGTACTTGCACTGCCTTTCTTATTCTCCACTCTTTCACCCCATTCCACCAGTCAATGGACCTCTCTTTTTGGCATTCAACCAATATTTAAGCTTGCCTGTAGCTTTTCATGCATGTCCCACAATTGTTGCATCCCTCCATTCACCAAACCCTTCTGCAACGTATGTGTCACGGACACTTCAACGGTTGTTTCCGTAAAGTTGCCTGTGAACAATGTATTTGTATGTGAGTGTGTATATTTTACCTGTGGAGTAATTCAATTTAAAAAAAAATAAGCAAAGCCTTTAGCTTAAAAGGAAAGTTTAGTTTATTTCTTGCATTGTTCTTGAAGTTACTCAAGAAAAGATACGCCCACAAAGATGTGTTGCCAAAGAAGATAAAAGCAACGGTTATAAAAATTGAATTAAGCTCCATCTGTATTTGGTGCAGGCCTGTATTTTTGAAGTCAACTTGTTGCGTTGTCTTTAGTGAAAGTTTTGAAGTTGTAGAATTGTCTTAGCAGCTGCAATGGCTTCCACAGTTGACTTTCTGATGGTTGCATTCACAGATAGCTTGGTAGGTGGAATTAGGTTCACAGGGAAGAGAAGTTCCTTTCTTCTGTAAAATTGTAAGTGTGGCACTTTTGAACTGCCTAGTTACTTACAGCAGAAACTGTGGCTATTTCTGGATGTCTTTCTCTGTCTCTCCCTGGTTTGAAGCTACTCAAGTTGGATATCCAAGATGGATCAAGATGGATATGTGTTTCAGGCAGCTTGGCCGACCTTTTCTATGCATTTCTGCAAGCAAGCCAAGAAGGCCATTTTCTCAAATAAGTGGAATCACGTTCCAAATAAGCAAACTGGTTAGCCTAGGCATGGGGCTTACCTTAGCCATTGTCTGTTTGAGGACCCATTGAATTCAAAATGTCTTTTGTGAATCCTCTTGAGGTCCATATCTGAATGGTAGGGGTAAGATCCACAAGAGAAGTCACATGACCATCAGAATCCATTTTGTTTCAGACTTTTTTTTAAAAATCATTTTGTTTCGAAATTAATAACACTGCCATGCCAACACTGCCATCACACGTTCACCAAGTACCAACTCTAGGTGTAGAATTTTCCGGTGTTGGGGGGGACAGCGGGTGCGGGCGGGCGCAAACCTGGTCGGTGCCCTCGATTGGATCCGTGCTGCCATTTTACGTAGGCAGGCCAATGAAGGCCTGCCCAGCGTAATTTCTGACTCCTGTGGATAGCGGAAGTGTACAGGCGGCAGCGGGCGTGCACAGACCGCCGGGTCCAATGGCGACCTGGCAGTCTGTTTAAAGGAAGGCCTGGCAACCTCCTGTAGGCTGGTGACAATGGCCAATTCGAGGTCACACCACAGGGTGAGCAGGCCAGGCTGCAGGGTCTGTCACAGGAGCAGGCCAGGCTGCAGGGTCTGCCACAGGAGCAGGCCAGGCTGCAGGGTCTGTCACAGGAGCAGGCCAGGCTGCAGGGTCTGTCACAGGAGCAGGCCAGGCTGCAGGGTCTACCACAGGAGCAGGCCAGGCTGCAGGGTCTGCCACAGGAGCCGGGCAGGCTGCAGGGTCTGCCACAGGAGCAGGGCAGGCTGCAGGGTCTGCCACAGGAGCAGGGCAGGCTGCAGGGTAGGCCAGCGAGGGGCCAATGTGCACCTCGCTTTTCAGATGAATGCCTTGCTGCCCTCCTTGAGGAGGTGGCAGCACGGCAGGAGGTGTTGGTCCCCCAGGATGGGAGGAGGGGGCTCCCCCACTTGACCAAACGTGCCTGGAAGGAGGTGGCGGAGGTGGTGAGCTCCCGCAATGTGGTGCAGCGCACCTGGACCCAGTGCTGTAAGCTCTTCAATGATTTGTTGCACCCTGGCAGAGTGAGTACCATGTTGGCATTGGGCATTTAACCCAGCAGGTAGCCATAGCCTTTGAGCCCCCCCACCACAGTCTTACTGTTGTGACTACATTGAATCATGTTGGGCATTTTTCCTACGCTGGGTGGGCAAGCAGATAGTGCCCATGCTTAGATCAACCTGACTGGTTCATGAGGAGATTTGTTCTCCCCTGCCACATGTGTTGCTCTTAGTCGCACATGACTAGTCTGGGGGCAACCTGCAGGAGATGCAGCTAGGCGCATACTCAGAACTCCAGCACATGTCCTATTCACAGTGATGAGATTGTGGATCTGCTGCCCTCGACACTGCACGTAGTTGTGCTTCCTTGCTATGGGAGCAAAGACCGTGTGTTTCCTAAAGCGTTGGATGCAGAATGTGTCCAAGGTGGCCGTTGGGAGGGGTTGGGAGCAGGCGTACTATCTTTGTGTGACTGATCACCAGTAGCGGGGAGAGGAGGCACTGGAGGCCTGATATGGGACACTGTGGTTGGGGTGTGATGTGCGCGTGCAGAGTCCATGTGCAAATTGCCGCAATGAATGGCCTTCTCTCTTTCTCAGGAAGAGAATGTTCATAATGCGTCGGAGCTTTCGGTGACTGGAGGCAGCCATGCTCACCTCCTCATGTTGAGCTGCTTCGAACAGGAGGCCCTGGAGCTTGAGAGGTGCCATGCACCCAGGTTACCTGGTGTCGGTGAGGCAGGGGTGGAATGGCCAGGTATTTGAGGCCAACAGCGAGATCCGCTATGTCCTCCCAACATCCATAGCACTGATTATTGTTTAATTTGTTATTGTTGCAACATTGCTGGGTCACAGTGATAGAGTCAGACGTGTGGATTATAGAAAAAGGTCCTTCGGCCCTTCGAGGATGTGTGCATCAAACACCTTCCAAAGTTGCCTAATCCCATTTCCCAGCACTATGTCCATAGTCTTGTATGCTGGCATCGCAACTGCATATCCAAATACTTATTACATGTTAGGAGGGTTTCTGTGTCCATCACCCTTTCAGGCAGCGCGTTCCACATTCCCAACACCTTCTGCAAAAGTTGCTCATCACATCCCCTGTCAACCTTATGCCCCTTACATTAATTATTTGCCATCTGGTTACTGATCCCTCCGCCATGGGGAAAAGTTCCTTTCTGTTGACCCTATCTATGCCCCTCATAAGTTTATGCACCTCAATCTCCTCTGCTCCAGGGGAAATAACCCCAGTCTATGCTATGTCTCCTCATAAGTCAAACTCTCCAGCCCAGCCAGCATCCTGGTCAACGACCTCTGCACTCTCCCCACTCCAATCACATCCCTCCCATGAAGCACATTTCACAACTGCATTCAGAACTATAGCTGTGGCCTAGGCAGCGTTTTCTGCAGTTGGAACGTTACCTGCCTGCTCCTATATTCCAAGCCTCGGCTAATAAAGGCAAGTATAGCATATGCCTTCTTGAACACCTTATACCTTCCCGCTACCTTAAGGGACCAGTCGACATGCCCAGCAAGGTCCCTCTGATCCTTATTACTTCCCACGGTCCTACCATTCATCGTGTATTCTCATGCCTTGTTTGTCCTGCCCAAGTGCATCACCTCACACTTATCCACATTACATTCCATTTGGCATTCATCAGCCCATCTGACCAGCCTGTCTATATCTGCCTGTAATGTAAGGCTATCCTCCTCAATATTTACCACCCCATCAATGTTCGTGTCCATTGTTTCTGGAAGGTTGAGCGCATAATGAGCCAGGGGGAAAGGGATGAAGTGTGCCAGTGTGTGAACGCTAACTGATCCACTGTCCTTGTTGTTCATTTCAGCATCATCAGAGCATGGCCGGCAGGAGGAACTGCAAATGCCCCCTCTCACACCTGAGGGCCCTCAACTGTCACCTGCGTCACACCATTTCTGCGAGGCAGGCACCATCTCAGATACTAGCACCTCGGTGGGCATTGCAACATCGGCTAGTGTCCCAGGGCACAGTGGAGAGGACACTTCACAATCGCTGGAGGAGCTGGCAGAGGCAGAGAGTGCCGATGGCGCCAGCAGTCGGAGGACTGCAGGGGACCAGGCACATGCTCAGTCAGTGCCTCATGATGTGCCTCTGGAGTCGTTCGCAATGCAGCAGCTGTAGGAAATGTGGCTGGGTGTGCGGGAGCATCTGGGAGTGATACGTGAGGCTATGCTTTGCTTGGTGTCCGTGGTGGAGGAGTCCACGCGGAGCGTCACTGATGCAATGAGCCTCATGGCAAAGCGTCAAGCTTCCTCCATGGAGAGAGTGGTGACTCACGTGGAGAGTCGCCTCCAGGAGAACAATCAGGTTCTCCTGGGGTTATGCTCGGATCTGCAAGCCCTCACAGCGCCAGTGGCTACAGCTGGTCAGTGTCAATGTGGGAGATGGTGTGGGTTTCAAGCTTCCCAGCTCGTTACCCATCCATCCATGGTGAGGTCTGAGGCGACCTCACATCGGCACAGCAGCTGCCTGTTGTCTCTGTGGGCTCTTCTCAGGGAGCTCCAGATGAGGGCACCAGCTGCTCCGCCCCTTTCCCAGTAACCACTTCATCCAGTGAGGCTGCGATGACTGGGGAGATGCCAGCTGTGCAACTGGCAGATCCCTCCCAGCGGGCCCAGCACAGGCTCCATGGGCCAGAGGATGACCGCCAAGGTCATCGAGGCCAACAGGACAGCAGGATCAGCAGGCTGTCTCAGATGCCACTCCAAGCGATGGGGCAGCACCCAGACGTTACACCCGCAAACGGAAACGTAAGGCACATTAGGCACACCACGGGTTTCTCACTGGTGCTTTTGTGTTGGCCCGAGATTAGTTCCTTATGATTTATTTTTTCTTGCTTACAGTATTGTTTTGCAATTGGGAGAACATCTGATGTTAAAATTAAAAATCAGATGTGTTACCATGGCTGAGGGTGGCTCCTTTGTTCTGCATGTGTATGTTTAAGATAAATGTCATGAGTGTTTGTTTGGACATTCAAATTTATGTTTGGATGGTGCAGAATTTGTAAGGTGCATCCAGGAGGGCTTCCTGAGACAATATGTAGATAGTCCAACTACGGAAGGGGCAATACTGGACCTGGTATGAGAGAATGAACCCGGCCAGGTGGTCGAAGTTTCAGTAGGAGAGCATTTTGGGAAAAGTGACCATAATTCAGTAAGTTTCATGGTACTGGTGGATAAGGATAACAGGAGTCCTCGGGTTAAGGTGCTTAATTGGGGGAAGGCTAATTATAACAATATTAGGCAGGAACTGAGGAATCTAGACTGGAGGCGGATGTTTGAGGGCAAATCAACAACTGACATGTGGGGGGCTTTCAAACGTCAATTGATAAGAATTCAGGACCGGCATGTTCCTGCTAGGATGAAGGATAAGCATGGCAAGTTTCAGGAACCTTGGATAACGTAAGATTTTGTGAAATTAGTCAAAAAGAAAAGGGAAGCATTCATAAGGGCTAGAAGGTTGGGAACAGATGAAGCCCGTGGAGAATATAAAGAAAGTAGGAAGAAACTTAAGCAAGGAGTCAGGAGGGCTAAAAGGGGTTATGAAAAGTCACTGGCAACCAGGATTAAGGAAAATGCCAAGGCCTTTTATACATATGTAAAAAGCAAGAGGGTAGCCAGGGAAAGGGTAGGCCCACTCAGGGACAGAGGTGGGAATCTGTGTGTGGAGCCAGAAGAAATGAGAGAGATACTAAATGAATACTTCTCATCAGTATTCACCAAAGAAAAGGACCTAGCGGTCGATTTGTCGAGGGAAGTGTGTGTAGATAGCCTGGATCATGTTGAGATCAAAAAAGAAGAGGGGTTAGGCGTCTTGAAGAATATTAAGGTGGATAAGTCCCCAGGGCCAGATGGGATCTACCCCAGAGTACTGAGGGAGGCAAGGGAGGAGATTGCTGGGGCCTAGACAGAAATCTTTGTATCCTCACTGGCTACGGATGAGGTCCCAGAGGACTGGAGAATGGCCATTGTTCAAGAAGGGTAGCAGGGATAATCCAGGAAATTACAGGCCGGTGAGCCTTACGTCAGTGGTAGGGAAATTATTGATGAAAATTCTTCTGAAAGGTTTTACTACCATTTGGAAGCAAATGGGCGTATTAGTGAGAGGCAGCATGGTTTTATGAAAGGGAGGTCATGTCTCACTAACTTGATCGAGTTTTTCAAGGAAGTGACAAAAATGATCGACGATGGAAGGGCCGTGGATTATATATATATGGATTTCAGTAAGGCCTTTGACAAGGTCCCTCATGGCAGACTGGTACAGAAGGTAAAGTCGCACAGGATCAGAGGTGAGCTGGCAGGATGGATACAGAATTGGCTTGGTCATAGAAGACAGAGGGTAGCAGTGGAAGGGTGCTTTTCTGAATGGAGAGCTATGGAGTTCCGCAGGGATCAGTGCTGGGACCTTTGCTGTTTGTAGTATACGTAAATGATTTGGAGGAAAATGTAACTGGGCTAATTAGTAAGTTTGCAGACAACACTAAGGTTGGAGGAGTTGCAGATAGTGAAGAGGATTGTCAAAGGATACAACGGGATATAGATCGGTTGGAGACTTGGGCGGAGAAATGGCAGATGGAGTTTAATCTGGATAAATGTGAGGTAATACATTTTGGAAGGTCTAATACAGGCAGGAATTATACAGTAAATGGCAGAACCCTTAAGTGCATCGATGGGCAGAGGGATCTGGGTGTAGAGGTCCACAGGTCACTGAAAGTGGCAACGCAGGTGGATAAAGTAGTCAGGAAGGCATATGGCATTCTTGCCTTCATTGGCAGGGGTATTGCGTATAAAAGCTGGGAAGTCATGCTGCAGCTGTATAGAACCTTGGTTAGGCCACACTTGGAATATTGCGTGCAATTCTGGTCACCACATTACCAGAAGGATATGGAGGCTTTGGAGAGGGTGCAGAGGAGGTTTACCAGGATGTTGCCTGGTCTGGAGGTTATTAGCTATGAGGAGAGGTTGGAGAAACTTGGATTGCTCTCACTAGAGCGACGGAGATTGAGGGGCGACTTGATAGAAGTTTACAAAAATATGAGTGGCATGGTCAGAGTAGATAGTCAGAAGCTTTTTCCCAGGGTGGAAGAGTCAATTACTAGGGGACATAGATTTAAGGTGAGAGGAAAAAACTATAAAGGAGATATGTGGGGCAAGTTTTTTACGCAGAGGGTAGTGAGTGTCTGGAATTCGCTGCCAGAGGAGGTGGTGGAAGCAGGTACAATAGTGGTGTTCAAGAGGTAGCTAGACAAATTTATGAATAGGACAGGAATAGAGGGATATGGACCCCAGAAGTGCAAAATGTTTTAGTTGACTGGCATTGTGATCAGCGCAAGCTTGGAGGGCCGAAGGGCCTGTTCCTGTGCTGTATTTTTCTTTGTTCTTTGTTCTTTGTTCACTATCACAGACACACAATCTGGGGCGTACTGGAGTGCGCCCCATGAGCGGTCCAGGCTTCGGAAGTGCATCTTGAGAGGACCGATGGCTCTCTCTAACACAGCCATTGTGGAGATGTGGCTCCTATTGTACCGCTGCTCAGCTTCTGATATTGGATGGCGGAGAGGCGTCATGAGCCACCTTCTGAGGGGATAACCCTTGTCACCCAGCAGCCATCCATCAAGCCGGGCTGGAGCACTGAAGAGCCCCGGCACCTGGGAGCGACTGAGGATGTATGCGTCATGGGAGCTGCCTGGGTACCTTGCACAGACTTGCAGAATCAACATCCTGTGGTCACACACTATCTGCACGTTCATGGAGTGGAAGCCCTTCCTGTTGACGAAGGCACCCGGCTCACCTGCTGGCGCCTTGATGGCCACATGTGTGCAGTCTATTGCACCCTGAACGCGGGGGAAGCCAGCAATGGCCGCGAAGCCTCTGGCTTGCTGTACCTGACTTGCCTGGTCATAGTGGAAGTGGATGAACGTCAATGCACGCCTGAACAGAGGGTCTGTGACCTGCTTGACACAAGTGTGGACAAGCTGATTGGGAGACACCACATAGATCACCCACCAAGCCCTGGAAGGAGCCAGAGGCATAGAAGTTGAGGGCAACTGTGACCTTCAGAGCCACTGGCATGGGGTGTCCGCCCACACAGTTAGCGGAGATCTCAGGCCCAATCATCTGACAGATGTAGTTGACTGTCTCCCTTGAGAGATGGAGCATCCTTTGGCACTGCACCTCATATTGAGGTAGCTGCTTCGCTGCCTGTATACCCTGGCAGCAGGATAGTGGCCCCTTCCACCTTGGATTACCTCTTGGCCCTGCGCCCTTGTGCCCGTGCCTGTACTCCCAAAGGTGGCTCCCCTGGAGGCTGAGTGTGCACTCCTGGCCTCCTCCTGCTTCTAGCCCTCCCTTCCTCCTCAGTGGATATGTCGGATCCCATATCCAGGCTAAGGGGAGGCCTCCGGAAAGCTGCTGGCCCGCTAAAGACTGCTGACTGCAGAGTGTTGACCTGAAGGTTCAAAGTACACAGAAAGCTGCTGGGATGCGTTCTGAGCTACTGCAGATCACACAGGCAAGTTTAAAATAGTTTCTTCAATAAATACTCCACGACCCCATTGAGCCCTCTTATCCCTCCCATGGATGCAGCTCATAGAAAAATCTCTTACCCGCCTGCCCGTTGCGCCCATGTGGCGACCCAAAGATCGCACGAGCGCCTAAAAACCGACATCGGTTGACAACTAAAGGGCCTTAACTGGCCCGTTAATTAATGGCTTCAAACTTCATCGCACGCCTGCCTAGCGAAATATCGCGATGGCGCGGCGACGTTGGGACGCACGCCCGACTTCACCGCTCGTCATTTTACACGCAGACGTGCGGGGCTCCCTCCCTGCACCTCAAACTGAAAATTCTGCCCTAGACAACTGGCTTTTCGATGTAAGCGCTCTGTCAAGGGTATCATGACCACTCACATTACCACTATTCAGCTCTTGACCTACCATATTCTGTTCCTCAAGATCTTCATCACAAAATAACGAGCGCTTGGAGTGCATGGTCCCTTGTTTACTTGTATAAACTGCTCAGAATATGAGATTTTGTAATGAATTCCAATTAATTGTGGGGAATGAACAGCTTGACTGCCATGTATGGTAAATATTGTCTTACTATCATGATCTGTTACTGTGCCAAGTCCTTTCTATTCCCTAACCCCTTCTTTTTAGTAATACACCAATCTCCTGGATTCAATTCTGTCCCAGAAGGTCTTATACGATGCCTCAGTACTCTCTGGATCTTTTTCAAGACCTCTGAAAGCCCTGTCTCCTTGCATATAAAGCATTCAAATGTGCAGAAAAAAAATGGATCTAATTTCAGTGCCATTTAGACTGTGAAGACTATCACACAGTACAGAAGGTAATTTTGGATTTTGCCCATAGACTAATTGATAGGGACTATACCCTCTAACCATCTGGAGTGAATTTTTTGTATGAATCATGCAGGGTGGTGTCAATTTGCACTCTGGTTGATCAGTTAAAATTTTATGCAGCATTTCATCGATCACCATGTGATTCCTTTAACAGAATCCATTGCTGAAAGGATTTTTAGCTGTGGTGTTCATGACCATAAAGTTTTCACATGGCTCCAAAATCCTCTTTGGAAAATTCCCCTCCATTATCAGTCAAAAATGTCACTGGTGTCCCAAGCCCTGTCCCTATTCACTTCTCCATGCTTTGGTCTATGATAAGCCTTTTGTCCTTACTAAGTATTATTGTACAGAGACTAAATTTGTTTCCCAAGTCTACAAGCTATGGAATGAAAGTATTTCTGCCTTTATCCCTTACTTTAGTTCCATGGTAACTACCTCATTAAAGTCAAGGGCCAATGGAAGGCTTAAAATAGCATGTGCCGGCATTCTTTGATACATAATATGTTTCACACTTCTTACTAATCTTCTCTATTAGCCTCGTAAACACTTCCTCAACCACACCTGCATCATTTAACATATTTAACCTTTGACAAGTAGATAGTAAATCATCTATGTAACTTTAAGATAATTTGCTTTTTGTCTCTCTCAGGAATCACCTGATGCTATTAATTCATGTTTAAGAATGAATTAACAATTAATTCTTGACATGCTTCATGTCAGGTATTATTTGTGGCTTTTTCATGGAAGGTTTATTCAACAACATTGGTGTCTCACTGGATGCTGCATCTGTACTTATAACAAGTCATAGTCCAGCAAGTTTATATGGAACTCTCTTCAGTGACTCAGTGCAAAGCAGGTTTATATTTCTTAACCTTGCATTAATTGTCAATACTCAGTGAACCAAGATAACACTTCAACCAATCTGTTCCACATACTGTTAAAGTACATGTACTCTCCAGCACTGCACAGTTACACAAGTCTGGAGCTAACACATTTTGAAGTGGTCGAAAGCTCCTTGTGATCAGTATAATTTCTGCAGATTCATCATTTTCATCCTCTTCCTCAGATTTCTCAATCGTATGTCATTTGGAGCACCCTGCCTCTTCACTTTGTGTAGCCCATCACATAATGACTTGTGTCATGCCTGAGGCACCTTTTAGCTGTTCCTTGGGCATTCCAGGGATTTATTTGCCTATTATTGCTATTCCAATTCTGCCTTTTGCTGTAATAGGCATGTCTGCTAATGGTGCTTTGTTAAATCAGTAACTTAAAGCATCAAGCTTAATTTGGGTCTTTTCAACTGTTTGGCTGCAGTTCCAGCAAGATAAATGCTAATACCATTCCAGGGACCTAAAAATTAAATTGAGTGAATCTTTTACACAATATGTTAAAGTCCACGATATATTCTTCCATGGAATGACCATCTGTTTTCCAAATCTATTGAGGTCTGACCATGCCTCAGAGGAACTTAACAGATCATCTTTCTTGTAGATTCCGTCCAAGAATTTTAATAAAAGATCCAAACCCTCATCACTTTCCAGCAAAATACTTCATTTCTGAATTTTTTTTTTGGTATGAAGTGACAATGCCAAGGCCATACCTTATTTCCTCTTTGGTAGAGATGTAACCCGTATCTACATAGATACTTCGTTCTTCCATTGGTCGTATGTCTCAGGCTCAGAGAACTTTGTAGAGTAACTATACCCTGAGAATTTACATTTGTTTTCTTCAATTTTCCAAAATGGCTACTAAGTTGGTAGTTTTCTGTATGATTTTTTTTTTCTTAGCTTCCAACCTTCACCTTTAGGCAACCATTGTCTGCTACCATGTTGTTTTCCAGGAAGCCAGTTGGTGAAGGAATAATCTGGAACCAATCTTTACACAGTGTTTTGTTTATTTACAGAGTTATACTTTACAAGCATACACCTCCTAATCCAATCACCACAGTTTCAGTCTTTGTCTAGTTATAAGAATTAAATTAATCCCCAGTTAATGCCCAGTATGTACATACAATTAACATTGACAAGTGTTGTCCACAAAGCAATGTGTGTGCTGTCAATGAAACCATGACCTTGGGAACAGCTGCAATTGAAGCAGTTTGCTCGCTCCTCCTGCTTCTCTCTGGCAAGAAAGAATAAAATGTAGTTAGCTATCATTGAATAGAGATTCAGTGACCTCCCTCACGCAACAATGGTTGCAGTTGTAGCTGCAGGTGGCAGATTTCAGTGATGACATCCTTACTGAAGCACAGAGTTGCTCAAGAATATTCTGGGAGAATATGACCTCCTTTCTCCCCCTCTTCCTTCTCCCTCTCCCAGCACCTGGTTCTGTTTTGTTTGCCCTCTGTTCATTCTCCAAGTCATACTGTATTTTAAGGGGTGTTACTAGTGCACACACATCTGGAAACATTTAATTTGTGCAGAAGCCTTGAAGCCAGCCAAAATTTCCTTCTGCATGAGTCACAACCCTCCCTGCAGATTTAGGCAAGTTTATCAACTATTGAAAGCACCAAACATTGTTGAATCCAAGTAACAGCCAGAAGAAATCAACCAACAACGAACCTGCAAGCAGCTGATGATCCCTTTAAATAATGCTGGTGGAGGGTCCTTCCTGCTGCTGAGTGTGTGGTCAGCTGTGTGAAGTGAAAAGAGGGCATTAGCTGGAGCATTGATCTCCAAAATGGCACCATTGGCATCAAATCAACATTGCATGATTGATGTCATGATCTGCCTGCCCTACATTCTTTCAGCAGCCATTCATTGTGCATCTGCTAACACCGTCACCAATATGGTGCCTGGCATGACATAATCTAGAAGTGTGGGTGTGCACCACAAACACTATTTGGGTGCCCAATGGCACCTGTAGCACCCAAATGATGGGTGCTCCCAATCCGAATTCTGCGGCGAAAGTTTTGAGTACAGCTATCATTTTTTACACATTTTTTCTGTGACTCAGACAAGAAGTTAATGATCAGAGCTGCAGCCAAACAGTTGAAAAGACCCAAATTTAGCTTGATGCTTTAAGTTACTGATCTAACACAGCAATGATTAGAAAGTATTTGTGTTTGCTCACATAACAAGAATCACTGCACTTCAAAGTAATTTATTGGAAATGAAGCACTTTGGGATAATTCTGAGAGATTTGATAAGGTGCTATATGAATGCAAATCTTTTTAAAAATAATATATACAGCAAATTTACAGCATGCCCATTTTTATTAGAAATTGGTATGATGACTAAAAGTCACTAATGTGGTTTGGTTAAAATCTAATAAAAAATATGTATATTATTGAGCTGACAAGTCAATGCTCATAGAGAGGTGGCAGACAGGCAACATTAGCACGAGTGATGTAGGGAATAAAAAAATCTAATCTCTGGAATTAAACAGTAAGCCAACATTATCGTTACATACTACATTTTGAAAAGTCTTTAATATTTACAGCAAATGTCAGTTGGAATCTTACAGCAAGGTGCACAACAGAGGGTAGAATTTAAGGCACTTTTACATGTTGATAAAAGAGAGAATGCAGACCTTCTTGAAAGTGCCAAAGGGCATATAGCTGTCATCATTTACCGTATTGAAAAGATGAACCCATTGGGTTTCAGTGTGCAGAATGCATTTTAATTTCAGAAGAGCATGCAAATAATGTCCACATCTTATATAAATTGATGACCAATTACTAAAGACACAATGCATACCTAATCTTAGCCAAATGCAAACATGCATTTTATTGTTTTTACTACCAATAAGTATGAAGGAGGCTGATATAATGAAGTAAAAACAAGTTAAATGGATTTAAATTTGAGCCATGGAATTCTTGCGGGTGAGCACTTAATATATTAATCTGCAAATCTTTTCTGTGCTATTTTGTTAAAGGTGTTAAGTCGTTAATGTATCTAATCAGATTCTGGAGACAGGGGCCTTAGAAGAATGCATGGGTATTTATCCACTGTTCACCCTATTGCTTAACTTCAGAGCCATGGTGTTTCACTGCATAAAGTTCTGCACTATTCATGATTTAACATGATGTAACTCTTGATGCTTCAATTATCTAGATTTAAGAATAAAATATTAAATCACAAAGTCAATATAAAATTGGCACAGTAAACAATCGTGCGGTTAAGATGCTGATCATACATTACAATAAATTATTTATTATAACATCGAGGCAGAAATTAGAAAGTGCTTTTGGCCAGCATTAGTGCAATAATTAAATATGGTAGTTAAAAAAATAAAGCTTAGGGAGTTTAGTCTAATATTTATTTTGAAGGTTTAGGTTTCTTTTTAAACACCAGCACCTTGAAGGACCCTAGTCTTAAGAGTTTTTTTAAAAAATGTAATCAAGATGGGGAATGAAAGTACCAGAAACATAGCTTTTGCAAATTACACCAAATTACACAAAAAGTGAAAAACTGAAATACCGAGGAGTGTTAACTTTCACATTACACCTCCTCTCCAATTTAAATCAACAAAATTAATGAGACACCCATTATTAAATCCTAACTCTTGTTTTACTACTTGAGTACTAGTTAAGGCCTCTCAGAACTAAAACTGCCAAAAAAAAAGTCAATTACAGGACAATTCTTTGATTAAAAATTTGTTCACAAGGATCTGGATTTATGAAGCTCAAACTCACCAGCTGTTTTACTATTGGACAAAATGTTTATATTCAATGGAATTTGTGCAGGGGCTTCTTGTTCTCCTGCCATAATTTTGGATCATTGGGAAAATTCCCATGGGAATTCCAAGTTATGATGCCTATGATTTGGGCTATGGTATAAGATGAAGCAATTGAGAGAAGTTAGTGGTTTAATGGTTACGGGCAGTGTTTTAGCATGATACATTAAGAGTCCTTCTCTAGCTGGTTTATTGGATACTATTCAAAACTATTCATTTCTATAATTTGGACATCATTAATAAATTACACTGAAGCTGTTGCATATTATAAAATGATCGTATATATCCTTATATAAACGTACACAGGTAATCAGTTAACTTGCACTAGCATTTTAGTATATATGAGTACTTCAATACTCATTGATGGTGTTACTTGTCATAGAACAAATGATATTAGCTAGCCCAGTAACTCCACCATTCGCGCACTGGAATTATGTTGAGATGCCTAATTTGGGAGTTTCACTCCAGTTTTGACTGTTATTTAGACTTGACTACCTCTATATGTCTGAGTTCTCATGATCCTTGGCTACTTTGTTGATTGAAGGTCTTCATAGTGGCAGGACTTGCTATCTCAACTTCAGTCAAAGTCAGCAGGAACATTTATCCTGTATAGTAAAATGCATTTCCCAATGAAGCAACTTCAACCCGAGATTCAAGTTGTGTTGCTCAATAAGTTGATGGAATAACTGAATGAAGGCAGCAAGTGGGGATAATGTAACTGGCAATTGAGAAAACAAATACATTTTAAAGTTCTATGTTCCAAATCATCCTTCCAACCAAACTAAACATTTATGATGCAATTAGTAGTGATGTAAGATTGCCTCATAGAAGCATTTCTTATGCACCTGATACCTTAGTGCTGGAATTTCTACACAGAATTCAGGAAATCACTGTCATTTTGCTATAGTTTGAATTAGGAATCACACACAATAGATTCAGAATTTTACTTCAGTATTTTAGCTAGAAATGCAGTGGGTGGGATGGGACTTCTGCCTGGTTATTTGCACTTGCATTAACACCATCCCAAATTGCAGGGAGGAGGTCATTTTGTTGATGGGAGGTGGCACTCACACCAATAACTGTACACTTGGAACACTCATTCCACAGAGCCAGCAGGATTTCTGAGTGATGCTGCTCTCTTGTTAATCTGAATATACAACACTTTTTCTTGGATTAATTACTATTCAAATATGACACTGTGGGACCCAATACCGCTATGCCTGCTACACTTCAACAGAGATGTTATGGTGGGAGAGTTGGTTGGCGGGGGGGGGGGGCGGGTGGGGGAGTGGTATGGAGAAGAAGCACTGGCCTCACCAACAACAGAAATTGTCTTTAGGGACAGAAAGAAGCAGAAGTCCGGTCGAAACAGGTCATGATCCCTATGCTTCCGATTCCGTCCCCACCCCCAAATATTTCTAACATGATTTTTATTTATAACCTGAATCCCTAACTACAATATATTATCAATATACTCGTTTTGAAGGTTTGAAATTACACTACTGTTACCAAAAGTTCCCTTGACCGTACACAAAGTGTGGCCTAGTATGTCCTTCGATAGTTCTTGCCAATGCCAGTCCAGGGCTGAATGAGAGAACGCACCAGAGATGAATGTCACTTGAAATCTGCTTCAGTGTTTTTGGGGAGACACCTGTCGTCTTCTTGACCCCACAATCTGCAATGCAGCTGAGGCCAGGAGTTCATTCGAATGCGGAACTGAATCTACAGGACATGACTGTATGATTCAGTGCTTCATTGTGTCACTAGCTTCTTTTATAGTAATGGTTTATGTGTAACTGCTAATGTTTTTGATTGTAAATGTATGAATAATTATTTCTTTTAGATTTTTACTGAAGTTGTGGAACACAATATCATAGATTCAAAACAAGTCTTTATAGTATGGAAAAAAATATTATTAGAGGCTTAAACTATGAGGAAAGGTTGCATAAACTTGTATTTTATACCATTGAGAATAGGAGATTGAGGGATGATCTGACTGAGGTGTTGAAAACATTAGAAGAATTTGATAGGCTAGATATACATAATCTATTTTTTCTAGTGGGGGAAATCAAGATCGGGGGGGGGCGTAAGAGTTAGTCCATTTAGGAGTGAAATCAGGAAGCACTTTTTCACTCAAAGGGTAGGAGAAAATTGGAACTCTCGTTCCTCAAAAGGCTGTAGAGTTTGGGACAACTGGGAGCTTTCAAGAATGAGATAAACAGATAAACAGAGGGAAACAAGGGATATGGAGCAAAGGTGGGAAAACATAGCCTACGTGTAAATCAGCAATGATAGGACCTGAATGACCTACTTCTGTTCCTAATATTCCTATTCCTTGTATCATACTATTTTTATGTATTTAAGAAAATGTTTGTGCTAAGTTTTATACTATGACATTTAGTTAAACAATCTAGGACGCTAATGATTTGAATGAAACCAATGATGTACATTCATAATGTGCTCCTGATTTGGTACTTGTGGCAAAACATATCCAGAAAATTAGAAAATACTTCTACATTTCTCGTACTGTCTCCATCTGCATACTTACAAATGGTGTATATGCATCACCTGAAAAATAACTGATAAAGTTTTACCTTGAATTTATATGTCAAGCTTAGCAATGGAAAGAAGACTGAAAAATAGGGTACTACAGATAGCAGTTAGACCTCCACTTTCAATGGCTGCAATATTTCTTGGGAAATATCAACTTTTCCTCCCTGATTTCTACCCATATTAATTAGAGATTGTCAGTTACATTTTTCCAGAGCTCTACAGACTCACTCAGGTTATTTGCAAAGGCAACATATATGAGCACTAATAGAATAATCAATAACTTAAAGAAACAAGCGTTGCTAATATGAAGGTTTACCATATCTTCTTAATATAATTCCTTTATTATTATTCTCAAAAGCAATCTGCAAAATAAATACTATTATAATCTAGTTGTCACATAATCACCCTGTGTCACAGTCCATTGATTCACACTGTCTTCATTCCCTGAATCCTTTGCCAGAGTATCCTCTGTTGCTTCTAATGAGTGAGCACTGGTGTTGCCATCTGGAGACTGTCTGTGTGAAAGTGCATGTATCTTTTCTTCTGTTTCTGGCTTCCATGTGTTACTCATATTAAGGTCTTTTATATCGGAGTCAGTCTTGTTGACTACCATTTGATCCAAGTCTCTCATGCCCTCAGAGCTTTCTTTGTTTTTCAGTAGGCATTCCTCTTGAGTAATTTCCTCAGAAACTGTGTAAATCCTATTGCTTTTCTGCTCTGCATTGCATGGTTTTGTTCTTTTTCGAAAGAATCCTAAATTTTTGATAGAGTCTTTAACAATACTTTTATTGTTTTGCCTTTCCTTGGATATATCAATTGCTTTTGGGGTGGACCCATTGCTTAAGGTATTACATGCTGCTGGAGTGTCTGATATTTTAGACACTGGCTTTGGACAAACCAAAGATGTTAAATCATAAAAGCTTAGCTTGTTCTTCTGTTCATTTGCACATGTTATTTTCTTTGTTGAAACAGTCACGTGGTCAGTTGCCCAATCTTCACTTTTCAAAACTTCATTGGAATCTGATACCTTTGATGCTGTGCTAAAGGCCTGTTTACCAGGAAGCTTGTTTCCTTTCAGAAGACCCAAAACCTCATAGCGGAAGCTGGAAATATCCTGTTTCAGTTCCTATGATCACAGCAAAAGTCATCTATTTTAATGTATTCAATGATGTCAAAACAGCCAATAAACAAATATTTTAACAAAATGATCAGCAAATATCCATTTGCCAACAATATTAATGCTTTTCTGTTAACACTTCACTGCTAGAATCAGTAATAATCAGGAAAACTTCAAGTTGCTCAAGCACAGTCTGCAACCAGCACGAAACTGAACCACAGGTAATGTAAATAATGTAAAGTTCTACTTTAGCAATAGAATGGGATTACAGTTGCTTTACACCTAATATATTGCAACATAATGACTGTTGCATTACTGGTGTGTTCTATGTACACACCCACTCCAATTGAATAGACATATTTTTAATAATTATAAATTGGTGACGCATTGCTGGTCACCTACTTTATAATTTAGGGTAATCAAGATTTCTTCCCACCCTTACCAGTAACTTAGAAGCAGAACAAGTGGTAACACTGGACATTGGACACTTTGTGAATTGACACTAAAGCATTTCTACTCATATTTGAGGTTTTACTGGTGAACTTTCTTTTCAACTGGAAATGATCTTTGCCAATTTTTAAGTTATTGCAACTATCACTGTGATTCTTTTTCTAGGAACAGAATTTGGCAAACAATGGTGAGAAAATTACTTTGAAATTCTCTTCAGTCAGCCCTTCTTCAGTTTTCGCATCTCTGATCATTGCAGCAACATATCTTTTCACCAAATTTCTTATAACTTCCTGAAAGACAGGTACAGGCAAAATAAGAATTACTTCATTTTACAGAATATAACAAAATATGCCTAAGATTATACTGTTAGCACTTTTGAATAAATGTTTATGCTTTTGTACTGTCACTTTCATATCAAATCATCTTTTTAAAAACATTAATAAGTTGTTTGCATTTCAATAAAAAATACCTATTTGGTGCAGGTGGCTAACATGCCCATTAGTATGAGAACAGAAGATTGGGAAAAGTTATGGGCCTGTTGAAAAAAATAAACTGGGCTGGATTTTACGGCGTCCTGCTTGGCATGTTTTCAGCGGGATGGGAGGCACGTGCAATATGTCAGGTAGCTAGCCCACCACCTTCCCACCATGCCCGAATTGGACCCCATAATACAGGGGGTGGTAAGCCGCCAACTAGCTTGCCTGCCCTTAGGACTCCACTGCCATAAAATTCTGGCCAGTGGTAGGTGGGTCAGAATGGGAATGCCATTTTTTAAACAACTTTGTTGAAAAGATGGGGAAAGAAAGAGGAGTGCACATCATTTGGGGTGAGGGGTGTGCCCTGTGCACATTCAGTGCCCTTCCCACCCCCCAAATGTAACTTCCCCTTTGTTCTTACCCACCAGGTCTCCAAAACCCATGCCACCACCAGCCTCGCCCCTACCCCCTCCCTAGGCTCCCCGATCCTGCCCTGTCCAAAACCCCAGACTTACCTCTCTCCGTTGGCCATGTTCTCTTCATCCTGTGGCCTGCTTGCAGTCTCAGCAGCATCCCCTACTGAGCTCTGATGCAGTTGGGATCGTGAGAGTTACCCCCCAATCAGATTAGCTGGCAGCTCTTGAGGGTGGGGCTTCCTCTCACAGAGGGGCGGATGTCCAACCCTCAGCTTGTTTAGGCTGCTGGCATTGTGTTATTTCTGCGGAACGGCCTTATTCAAAGTTGGTCGGTTTAGAACCAACCTTTCTTCCTGGGGGTGCTAGCAGTAACCAACCCACCACGCCCCCTCCCCACATGTAAAATCCAGTCCGCTAATTTAATGGATGCACACATAAAGTATATTCATCAGTTCCATCTGGAAGAGCACAATATTCTTCACTCCCTGTGATTAGCACAAACAGGGCGTTCTCTGTTCAAGAGTTGAGCAGAGCCAATGGCTGCACACCCACACAGCTCAGGAAAAGGGAGATCTAGTGCAGACCTTTATCTCCCATGCCACTTTAAAGAGTCTTCAATGCCATCAGGATGAAGGGTCATCACCAAACTGAATCACTGAGCTACCAACCAAGCAGTGGTGGCTGCTGCCAGTAATGCACTGGGGCCCAGGCCCAGGATATTTGCTGGATCCCAGGGCACAAGTGAGTGAGGGCGGGATGGGGGTCACAAGGAGGGGGCTGTTGGAAAGAGGGAGGCAGGGGGCTTGGCGGCAAGAGCAGGGGGGGTGGCTTTCAGCGGCCTGCCCATTCCTGATGCTGGGTCCCTTGATTGAGCACATCGTACCTGTCAATGGGGGATGCACCCCCACCACCCCCCAAGGCTGCAGGCAAACCCGATGGCGTTTGCTGGCTGGCCCTCGGGAGGTATGGGAAAGCCATGCGACTCTCATTAAATCCCTGAGCCATCACGAAGTTCTGGTGGGTTCACGGATAATTGGCTTTAAGTGGTTCACTAATAAGCCTAATTGCCTTCCTGCTGCTGGTGGGTGATATTCATGCATCGGGCCCTTCCTACCCGCAAATTAATTGGGGACAGTTTTCCCAATGTTGGGAATCTGATGTAGGTTCTCCCACCCACTCCCTCCGCCATCATTCCGTCCCAGTGGGCTCCACTAAATCCAGCTTGTTCGCTCTGTTCCGCTCTACAGGTGTTGCCTGCCCTGCCAGGTATTTCCAACATTTTCTGTTTTTATTTCACAATTCCAGCATCTGCAGTATTTTGCTTTTGTACTAACACTCAGTTTCTGGTTTGATGAGCAGATTGCAAATCTATGCATAATTTCAGTAGACTTCATTGTTCTGGCTTTGTACCCAGCATTCCATTAGCTCCTAAATTGCTTTGCAACATGGCCTAGCGATTGAAAGTCATGATTCTGCTGTTATTCTCTTTATATGACATCATAGTGTTCCTTAAGCTACAATATCACACTGCATTTATACAGTCCCTTTAATTTAGTGAAACATCCAGGCTGTATCTAAAAGAGGACTGGATACTTAGCAGGTGTATCTGAGGAGGGATGGGGAGGTGACTGAGGTGTAGACAAAGAGGTAAATTTTCAAGAGAATGGTAAAAGTGGGAAGAGATGTTACAAGGTAAAGGGTTCAAATACGTCTGAATGACTGAAGGCTCGACCATCAATGGTTTATTGGAAGGAATAATCGCAAAAGGACAGTTCTGCCTAAATTAATGAAAGAATGTAGGCCTAACAACACTGCAGAAGTGGGATGGTGCAAAGCCATGAAATGTTTTGTAGGCTAGATGGACTTTGAAGTCAATGGGCAGGAGTTTCAGCTCGGCGTGTGGGCACCTGCCCGACATGCCCGAGCTTGAAATAACACGAGATGATGTCGAGCAAGCGCCCGATGTCACTGTGCACTCGCGTGATATTTTGGTTGGCGGACATGTGCCAGAGTTGGCAGCATGCGCGCTGACGATTAAGAGGCCTATTAAGGCCCTTAAGCTGGTAATTAAGTTGAATTTTCTGCTGCCTGTCCAACCTTATGGCTGGTGGGTGGGCGAATAAGCCAGGAGGCCTTTACATTTTATGCGAAACCTCATTCACGGGCGGGTGAGGTTTCAATAATTAAAAAAAAATGTTTGGGCAGGATTTTAATAATCATCGTGTAAAGGTGCGTGAGTCTGCTGTGCGGACATTTTTTCTAGATTTTTAACATCTTTAATTTTGTTTATAAAAATCTTCAGCTCCCTGAGGCAGCTCTGTGCCTTCAGGGAACTTTCAGTGAGCACGCACCCGCGCATGCGCAGACTCCAGCGCGCGCACTCCTCCCGCCCCAACCCCGGCAGCATGGAAGCTCTCAGCGCACGTTTCGTGCTGGTTGGCTGTTAATTGGCCAGTCAGCGTGAAATCGTGGTCGGGGCCCGATCGTGGGCGGCGGACTGTTTTCGGGTTGCTTCCAGGCCCGACCTGTCCAACGAGGGGAAAATCCCCCCCCCCCAGTGTGTTGGGAACATGAAACCAATGAAGTTTGCTGAAGACAGAGTTGACAGTTGAACAAAAGTTAATGCAGGATAGAATGTGGCTATTGGATGAGTTAGAATCGGTGTAAGATGGAACTTGGGAAACTAACAAGAGGAAAGTGAGAGAAGTTGAGCCTGGAAATTATAAAGCATGAATAAAGGTTTTGTCACACGTAGGAAAGTGGGGATGGAAATGGACCATATGGTACAGGTCAATGCAAGTTGTCTTGCAGGTGGACTGAATGTCCTGGCTTGAGGTTAGAGGTAGTACATTGTCAGGCTCATTCTGATCATGGTACAGGATGCAGTCAGGTACAAATTTTCAGGCGTAACTGGAAAGTGGGGAATGAAAATATTGCTTCAGTTGGAGGAAGTCTTGTCTATACCATGCTCAATGATAATGGTGTCTACATGTATCTCATTGCTGTAGGCTTTCCCACCAAGCCAATCTCGGGTGGCCAGCCAGCAGATTGTGCCAGATGGCCAACTGATGGTTCTGACAGGATAACCAGTCTGTTTTAAGGGCCAGACCACATCAGAATCTGGATAGCGGGCCAAGGGTGGACATCGAGCACCTATTACTGGCCCTCTATCCAGCTCTACCTGTCCCACCCCCTTCAACCAGCTTATATTCCACCTCATTTCTATATTTCTTAGTTCTGATGAAGAGTCATACGGACTCGAAACGTTAACTGTATTCCTCTCCGCAGATGCTATCAGACCTGCTGAGTTTTTCCAGGTATTTTTGTTTTTGTTTCAGGTTTCCAGCATCTGCAGTATTTTGCTTCTAACTTTGGGATAAATGAGTTTCCTTTGCATCCCTCTTATGGTCCTGTTCTTGCACCTCCAAAGTATCCTCCTCAGGATATCCAGAGTTTTAAAATCTTCCTACCAGAAAGTCAGGCAAATTGTCCAACAAACTAGAATTCAGTATAAAATAAATCATAAGCTCTCAAAAATCCATTAATCTGGAACATTTCTGGAGCTACTGCCACTTTGCTACATGAAGTTTCTAGGAACTTTACTGGAAAGCTAATTTACACTTCTGGTGGAGTGGAAACAGGTCTAAGGAAATGTTCGGTATCTAGACCTCACAAGGAGAAAACATACGAGCATAAAAAGATCATATGGCCCATCAAGCCTACTTCACCGTTCAATATGATTATGGCTGATTTTGGGCTACAGCTCTAGTTTTCTGCTCGTTCCCCAAATTCTTTGACTCCCTGAGAGACCAAAATTCTGTCTATTTCAGCCTTAAATATATTAATTGATGTTGCATCCACAACCGTCAGGAGCAGGGAATTCCAAAGATCCACAAGCGTTTAAGTGAAAATATTTCTCCTCATTTCAGTCCTAAATTATCAGTCCCTTATCCTGAACTTGTGCCCCCTTGTTCTAGACTCTCCTATCAGGGGAAACACCTACGTCTCAGTACATAAACTGTCAATCCCTTTCATGATCTTGGACGTTTCACTGAGATCACCTCTCATTCTTCTAAGCTCCAGAGAATATAGACCCAATGTAGGACAACTCTCTCATCCCAGGGAGAAATCTTGTGACCCTTCTAGTGTACTGCCTCCAATGCAAGTATATCCTTCTTTAAATGTCAAGATCAAAATTGTACACAGTATTCCAGGTGTGGTCTCACCAAAGCCCCATTCAATTGTAGCAAGATTTCTTTATTCTTGTACTCCAAACTTTTGCAATAATGGCCGGGGTTTTCCGGCCCAGTCACGGGCGGGACCCTCCGTGGGTGAGGTGGTGCCCCAGCCAAAAGTCCATTGACTTGCGGCGGGACCGGAAGATCACAGCAGCGGGCAGGTGAGGAAAATCCAGCCCAATGACCAACATACTATTGCTTTCCTAACTGCTTTCTGTATCTGCATGCTAACATTTTGGATTCCTTGTACGAGTACACCCAAGACTTTCTGAATGTCAACATTTACAAGTTGTACACCTTTTAAAAAATATTCTGTGTTTCTATTCTTATGACCAAAGTGAATAGCCTCACACTTCCCCACACTATTCTCCATCTGCCACCTTGTCGCCCACTCACGTAACTATATCTCTTTGCAGCCTCTTTGTGTCCTCCTCAGAGCTTGCATTCTCACCTAGCTTTGGATTGTCAGTAAACTTAGATACAATACTCCCTGTCTCTTGGTCTAAGAGGGCCGATTTCTATTAATAAAACACTTAAAGATTTATACAAATATGAGGTCTGTGGTAGCACCATGTGAAAATAATGGATGGAATTTTCCATGCCTGCTGGTGTTGGGCGCCATGGCGGGTGTGAGTGGATTACATGGTGGGAAGGCCAAAAATTGGTTTCAGAGCGTCGTGAAACTGATTTGCAATCGTCCGCTCCACCCGTCAATGGAGGGCCACGTTTTCTGCCGCCACACGTCGGGAACTCATTGTCATACATTTGCATGTTATTATAGGCCCAGCTTGCCAGAATCATTCCATGTCAAATTTACCACCCACATCAGTGGGAAAACACACCAGTTCAGAACACATCTTGACAAGCATGGTGTGCAGAAATCAGCCTTCAGGGACTTGTTTACACCGTGGACATCAGTGGAGCAGAAGATGCTGGAGCCCGACAGCAACAGGACCCTGGAGAAAGGTGCATCGCATGCTGGGTGGATTCTGATAGACATGGCTCTGCTGCAAAGCAGCCCATGGAAGGTGGAAGATCACCGTTGAAGGTCTGCTTTGGGACTTCAGTGTCTTGGATATGGTCTGCAATGGATGCTTATCGAGGGGGTGGAGGGGAAGGTGTAGGTTTGACTGGGAGAGAAAGGCGTGTCAGGGGAGGTGAAGCTGGAAGGGGGAGAGCGAAGGTGTCAGACGGGGGTGAGTTTGGGAGGGGGGAGGAGGGTATAAGGGGGTAGAATATGGCAACTGGGGAATTGGTGTAAGGGGGCAGGAAGGTGTAAGGATAGGAGTTTGGAGGAGGGAAGGACTTTGGTGGGAGGAAGGAGTTCCGAGGGGGGCAGGACTTCGGGAAGAGGAAGGAATTCCGAGGGAGGAAGGAATGCAGGGGGAGGAAGAAGTCCAAGGGGATGAAGGAGTCTGGAGGGGAGAAGGAGTCCCAGGGGTGAGGAACGAGTCCAGAGGTGGGGAAGGAGTAAGGCGGGGGTGGGGATGTCCAGATGGTCGTGCAATGGAGGGGGTTGTGGAATTGATGGCTGCCTCCTGGGGAGCAAAATGAGGGTGGGGGTGGTAGGAGAGAATGGTGAGAATGAGAGAAGGCAGAGTGAGCCGGTAGGGTGGGAGGGTGAGAGTGCAATGGTAGCGGTAGAAGGGGTGGCAAAGGGTGGTTGGTGGGGACTCGGAGGTAGACACGGACCCTGGGGGTAGGGAGGAGAAGGTTGGGGAGGTCAATGTGGGTGGGGTCGGGATTTTCGGGGAAGCAGGGAACTTGCATGTTCACCTGGACATCCCCGAAAAAAAACAGTTCTGGCTATTCGGCGACAGTGGTAAGTTGGAAGATGATGTCAGGGGGGTCGACATTGTTGGGGTAAAAGACATGGGTAACTGGGGGAGGGGGAAGGGCAGGGGAGCTGATCAAGAACTTTTCCACTACCATGTTCGTCAAATCGAAAGTGGGTGGAGCCTCGTGTTGGACGGGCACAGGTGCTGCATGGGAGTGTGATCAGTGGGTGGGCGGAGATGCAGGTCAGCTCAGATAGACAACTGAAAGCAAACCCCAGCAGGCAGCATTGAGAATGCTTGGGACATTGAGATGAGTGTGATAGAGGAAGGCTCCGCATGGGTGGGAGAGTGCTTGCACAAGGCTCCAAAAAACCCTGCTACACACACACACTTCTCCCTCCAGAATCACTCGTGGGCTGGCTGCGTGCAGCTGAAATGCCAGTCGGGGGCGGGGTGGTGGAAGAGTGGGTGGTGGAATGCAGTGGGAGGACTCAGGAGCCTGTTAATGAAGCTGAAAGACAACATTACACATCATTCAGTGAAAGAGAATATATTTTCAGGTTATAAAGCGACAAAATGTGCTCACCCGCGAAACCAAATGTGATCAGAATTTCTTAACTTTTCTAGGCCTAACACTTCTGGGTGTTGCCCTGACATCCACAGCAGGGGTGGAGACAGTCTGTACAATGGTTGGCCCTGTTACCTCTGACGACTTAGGCGTGGGTCCTCTGGACAGCCGAGGCCTTGGGAGTTCCGGCTTGCTTTGGCTGTCCTCCCTTTGACCAGCTGCTCCTTCTGCGGTGACAGAGGATGAGGTTGAGGGGGGGTCACAGGCAAAGGGGACTCAGAGGGAGAGGACAGCCTCTGAATTCCTGAGCGGATGACCCAGGGGTGTCCAGCTGCCGCTCCTCCTCCCTTTGGGTGGCCGAGGGCCCCGGCCTTACTCCTTGAGGGGAAGCAGCACCTGGAGTGATGTCGAGGTGCCCCGTTTCCCTCTTGCATTGCCACTGCAGGAAGTCACCCATGGCTACCGTGATGGAGTGCAGGTCCGCATGCATCTCCGCCTTCTGCTGGACCAGGATCTCCATGGCGTCTGCCATCCTTCCCATATAGGCTTCCATGTGCACACATGTGGGCACCACTTCATCAGAGAGCAGGCGGACGCACCCCGCCGACATGCGTGCAACTCTGTTGAAGGCTTCCAGCAGCCCTGTGTGTCTTCCCCTGCCTTCTGCTGACTCTCCATGATGAGTTGGAAGGCTGAATCCTGAGGCTCATCACCTGATGTCGGACCTGACAGATGCCTCTTCCCCAGCAGCCCTCCGAGTGTCGAGGAGCTCAGTGAACCTGCCTCTTCCTGCTGCGGACACACGTCCTTGTGGTGACCACCAGATTGTGAACCTGAGCCTGCTCTAGATCTAGGTTCCACCGAGGTGTGTGTGTCTGCGCTGGTGCAGGATGTGGGTAAGCGCTGTCATGCATCTTCCGGCTACTTAATTCCAACTCTTCAATGAAGGAGGTGTCCTCTTAGCTGGAGGTGAGGACCTGGATGGAGCTGAGGGACTGGCTGGTTGAAGGTGTTGGTGTTGGTTGCTTGACCGAGTTCCCTGTGAACCAAAGTAGATATAACTAGTGTATGGCAGCAGAGTCAAAAGCTGGAGTGTGAGCATTCATATTTGTGTTGAAAGAGGAATGATGTGGTGCAGGATCCTCACGTGGTGTTCACCACTGAACTTAGTGTTGCCACAGGCACAGTGCTAGTCCTCACCCATTAATGCGTTGGCTCGCTCCTCAAAGTGAGTGAGGGGCCTTATGTGGGCCACTCCAACCCCGGTCTGGGACCTCTCCCTGGTGTTGTCAGTCAGTGTCTCCTGCATGAAAACAGATGTAGAGAGTGTGAGCTGGACGCATGGCACTGCATGGAATGTTTATGTGGTGAGCGGAGCCATGGTCGGAATGAGGACATCAGCACGACAGGGAATGGGCCTGACGGAGATGCGAGGGTGTGTGAGAGAGTTAGTGGTGTTGTCCCTTGAGGTGCGAGATCCCTGTGGATGTGTGATGGATTTGTGAGTGTGTGAGTTGAGAGTGATGTGAAGTGTGACTTACCCTGGTGGAACGGATGAGACCATATATCTTCTTTCAGCAATGGGTGGCTGTCCTCTTTTGCAGGGCGTTGGCATTGACCACCACTGCCATCTCCTCCCATGCTGGATTGGTCACCTTGCTTGCTGGCCTTCGCCCAGAGCGGGGCCAGAGGACATCATGGCCAGCCTCCACTGCGTCCAAAGGGCCTTCCATGGATGCACCACGGCGGGGGGTGGAGGCTGCAGTCTTCTTGCCTTTTGGGGCCATGTCTTCTGTGCAGCAGTCCTGGGCTCGGAGCACTGAGAGGTGTGCGCGCGGTTGCACTTTAAATATGGCGCCTGGTGTGAGAAAGCGATGTGGTGATGGCATGGCGGGTGAATCAGAGGCTGCCCGCCAGCGAAATGGTGTGGTTCCCAGGAATGCATGATTAATGAGGCAGGATCAAAATGATACAGAGTGAAAAGCCGCCACTGCGGCCAGCGGGTATAGCATTCTTATTCCCACCCGCTACTGTACTTAGTGCAAACCTGGGACGATTCCGCCCAATATGACAGATAAGGAATGAAGGAGAGTAGTTTGCTGACTTGGTGTAATCTCGGTGCTTTATTAATTTAGCTGTTGTAGAAAACCAAAGCGTACTTTAAAGATTTCCCTTACCTGGTACTGGTGGTTTCGTCTCAGATTGTTAGCTGCGCGCCTCTTCAAAAGATAAAACACACAGTTGAGTAAATAAGTAAAGAAACATGCTTTGAAATAGCAATTGTGCATTTTAGCGTTTACGATATTAACGTCTGGTAAAATATGTAGGAAGAAATTACATTTCCTACCCCGAGAGAGCCAAGACTTTCAGGTTTCTTTCGTTTTTGCATGCAGAAAATTTTGAGGCATAAGTGTCTTCGAGTCCATGTTATTAAATACCAGACAGACTTTGGACTTGGAATAATGTTAAAAGGAGTTGGGAGAGTTCCACCTTCTTCAAAATAGCTCATCCAAAGCTTTGTCCTTGCAAATTTCCACTCAATATCTGCATGGTCCTACATAAATCAATCAAATTAAAATGGTGACATTTGAAAATGGCCTGCTGGAATATGCATGAATTGCAGCCTCCCACTCAAATTTTTTGTTTCACTGTTTAAATATAAACAGGTGTTGTAACCTCCGCCATAAAAGACTGATAATTCCTTTCATGTTAATTGTTTATCATTTCCATATTTTTCTGTCATTCGTGTTGAATTTAATTTGCAATCATGTCTTAAACCTATAAGGTAATTCTATTTTGATATCTCCATCATAGCAAATTCAAATTAGCTAAGGTCAAACTTAAAAAAAATACAGGAAAAATATGGAGCATAGTCAATATATGAAATAGAAAGACAGGTGAAGATTTTGGTCACTATCAGAAATGGTCAACTGGGTACATTTCTCTTTTAAATGCTAATCTGCCTATATGCACTTTCCGTTTCTATTTTAGATTTCTTGTGTTTAATGTTTACTCCCTGATTTATACTTAGTTTCTTGGATGAAATATATGTCATCATATTTGAAATAATTCTTTCTTTTTAACAGTAGAAAATATCCAGGAAGAACTCACCGCAATAAGCTGGTAAGAATTGTTCATCATAGCTATGAGCATGTTGAGCAAAACCACAAGAGAGATAACATTGTATGTTCCAAACATGGTGGCACCTACAAACTCTGTGAATTCATGACGAGCCTTCACATTTGTCACATATAGGTTAATGAGACCAAATATTGACCAGAACAGTGATTGGAGAGTTTCAAATAACCTGCAAACAACAACAACCTGAATTTATACACACAGAAGGATCAGGAGTATAAGTAATTCATTTAACCCTTCTGACATTCAACAGGCTGGATTGTAGAGGGCGTAGTATTCCCCACTCCCACTATTAAACCCCACTATTTAAAAAAGGAGAGACGGAAAAAAAACAGAGAATTACAGACCTGTTAGCCTAACATCAGTAGTGGGGAAAATGCTAGAGTCTATTTTAAAAGATGTGGTAACAGAACACTTGGAAAGCATTAACGGGATTAGACAAAGTCAGCATGGGTTTATGAAAGGGAAATCATGCTTAACTAATCTACAGGAGTTTTTTGAGGATGTAACTAGTAAAATATATCAGGGAGAACCAGTGGATGTGGTGTATTTGGATTTCAAGAAAGCTTTTGATAAGGTCCCACGTAAGGGGCTAGTGGGCAAAATTAAAGCACATAGGATTGGGGGTAATATACTGGGCATGGATTGAGAATTGGTTGACAGACCAGAAACAGAGAGTCGGAATAAATGGGTCTTTTTCCGGGTGGCAGGCGGTGGCTAATAGTGTATTGCAGGGATCAGTGCTTGGGCCCCAGTTATTCACGATATATATAAATTACTTGGATAAGGGAATCAAATGCAATATTTCCAAGTTTGCTGATGACACAAAACTGGGCAGGGTTGTGAGTTGTGAGGAGGATGCAAGGAGGCTTCAGGGTGATTTAGATAAGTTGTGTGTCTGGGCAAACGCATGGCAGATGCAGTATAACATTGATAAATGTGAAGTTATATGCTTCAGTGTGAAAAACAGAAAGGCAGAGTATAATTAAATGATGATATATTGGGAAATGTGGATGTACAAAGGGATCTGGGTGTCCTTGTACACCAGTCAATGAAAGTTAATAGGCAGGTGCAGCAAGCAATTAGGAAGGCAAATGGTATGTTGGCCTACATTGCAAGAGGATTTGAGTTCAGAAGTACGGATCTCTTACTGGAGTTACACAAGGCCTTGGTGAGACCACACCTGGAGTATTGCGTGCAGTTTTAGTCTCCCTCCCTAAGAAAGGATATACTTGCCATAGGGGTAGTGCAGTGGAGGTTCACTAGGCTGATACCGGGAATGGCAGGACTGTCGTATGAGGAGAGATTGGTTCAACTGGGCCTGTATTCACTAGAGTTTAGAAGAATGAGAGGGGATCTGATTGAAACGTACAAAATTCTAACAAGGCGTTGAGATAGAGGATCAGCCATGATCATATTGAATGGCGGAGCAGGCTCGAAGGGCCGAATGGCCTACTCCTGCTTGCTCCTAGTTTCTACGCTTCTACACCGCCCGCCTGACTGAAGTCAGTCCTCAGCCCATCCACCTGAAACCCAGCTGCCCCATAGCAATATTACACCGGGAGCAGCTTTAATTGTTTCAGAGCAGGACTTCTGCCTTTATTTGGGAAGTTCTGCCCGAGAGAACTGCTGGCCAAGCTGATTGGCCGGCAGCTCTGTTGGCCCAGCAGCGGCGGGGTCAAGAAGTGGCCACTGATGAGACTACAGGCGGTCCCCAAGAAAGAAAAGTGATGGAGTCCGGACTCAAAGGTAAGTCTGGGATTTTGGATGGGCCTGGCTGGCAGACTCGGCATGAGGGGATGGGGGAAGGGGCAAGGGGCGTGGCAGGGTGCCGCTGGGGTGGGGGGCGCGGTGCGCGGGTACGGTTAAAGGATGGGAGGGATATGATCTTGTGGAGGTGCCTCTCAAGGGTGCACAGAACCCCTCCCCCTTCATTCCTGACAGCAGCACGGGCTCCCTGTCTTTCCTCCACCTTCCCCTGCCAGACATAAAACAATGGCGGAGGCAGAATGAGGGCCACTTCAGGGTGGGCTGGCTGCCTGATGTCTTCTCCACCCGCCGCATTATTGGAAACAGGTTGGGGTGGATGGGAAAGCAGTGGGAAGGCTTTATTTTATGAGCACCTTGCCTTCAGATATGCTGGCGGAGGGCTGTAAAATCAAGCCCAATGAAATCATGGTTAGTCTGCAATCTAACTTCACATACTCACTTTTATCCCAAACCCTTTACTATTTTTGGTTGACCTTACTTCTTCTTCAGGTAGCATCCTTGATTATTTGAGGGTCACTGAACCATGATGCCGTGATTTTACTGTGGGGCAGGGCAAGGAGGCAGGGCCCAGTCTACCTAGCCAGAACAGGGATCAAACCCTGCGCTTTTGGCAATATTCTAAACCACATGCTAACCATCGAGTCAACTGAGCTAACTGGTTTAACTTGTGTTAACAAAAATCTATCATTCTCAGTTAAAATGAACAATTGATCTTGCATCAACTGCTATTTATGGCTGCTTTTGTTGCCAAAGCTGTGCAAGCTCAGTTCCAGTGTTTTACTCTGTTACTTCATTGTGAGCGACAGTGTAGGCAGTGGCCAGGAGTAGAGAGGCATATCAGTTATTGGAGTTGCAGGGCAGTTTACGACTTCTGCTTCTGATAAAGTACGGAAAAAATCTCCCAAAAAAGATCAAGGAAGCAAAGTTGAAACTTGACTCATGACAAAATGATTTTCAATATAGCTGTGCAGAAAATCACTGTCCCTGTTTGCTTGCATAGCAACAGTGACATCTCAGCTTCCAAAAGCTGGATCAACCTGGGTTCAGTGAAGAGTGCAAGAAGGCATACCAGAAGCAGCACCAGGCGTACCTAAAAATGGGGTGTGAACCTGGTGAAGGTACAGCACAGTACTACTACATGTGAAACAACATAAGCAGCAAGTGATAAAGAGAACTAAGTGACTCAACCTCTTCTTGCCTCTGGTTTGTTTGCCATAGTAACGAACATCTACACAAATCCCATGCTCCAATTTTTTTTTAAATCATCAAGTCTAAAGCACAAAACATTAAAACAAGGTCCAGTCCCTTATTCCTGTTCTCTTGAAGGCCGCAACCCAAATGAATATAAATCACAGGCAGCATAGTTTACAACTTTACCCTACTAGCCATGCTGCCTGCTTTTGCAAATCAGACAAATTCAAAATTGAAAACAGGTCAAAAACAAAATAAATTAAATGCACTCAACATAGCCCAAACAAGAGACCTAAATATAAAAAAATTCAATCATATTGATAAATTTGAAGGATTAGAAAAACAAATCAGATTTGGTCATGGTCTTCTATGCACCGAAGTTGCAGGCCAACTGTGTTGTCTTCGCATTTCCAAAGCAAACCACCTTCATATATTGTCACTGAGAGATTCCAGCAAACCTAGTACAGTTTGGCTGTAAAATAATGGATGATTCTGAGTGCCAGTTAGATACAAGGCCTGCTTACAGGATTATCTTCCCCCTGTTACTGCACTGGCTCAATAGTAAAAATAGAACATCTGAGTACAGACTTTCCCTTATAGTTTCAATGCAAAGTATGTATAGATATGGAGGTTATTTACTTAGTACCTGTGAGCCAACAATGCATGGTGAAAATTTTGGCACAAACTCAGAAAGGTCCTCCCATGAGCTTAACTACACATTGCAACGTAAAAGAAAACAAAAATGCTTACGTTGAAAAGGCATTGTTCTGTTTTTCACACCTTATTCCTTTGCAGTTATTTGGTTCCTCTGATGCATTTGTCTCATAGTAAAAGTATAACTGATTCAAACCATTTGCAAAAGCTAGTAGCACCAGACAGTATATGAATAAGAACTTTAGAATATCCAAGAGCATACGTCCAAGAGATATTTGCAGGGGTCCCAGATGAGAGTTAGCCGTGAATAGTGAGATTAGGCGAAGGGAACTGAAGATGTTTGCAATAGCAAATAGTGCCTCAGCAACTAAGGTGGGGTGCCACATTTCCCAGTCCTCCCGTTGGCGTGAACCACTGTACTTTAAACAAAATAATGGTGTTAGTATAAAACATGTCTCAACTTTGATGAGCTTGATATAGGTCAATGACAATTTATTTGTCCTGAAAATAAAATATTCCATTGTACAAATCAGAAAATGATCGTAATAATCCCTGATAAAGAAACAATGTTTGTTTTGTTTTACTGACCTATGCAGTCTAAGTATAAAATCTACAGTTATTAGCATATATCAGGTATCAATTTCAAAATGCATGAACATAATGATTTGCAGTTTAATTATTGTCATCAAACCCCAAATGACATTTCTAATGACTGCGTTCTCTTACTGTTTTACTGATTTATTGGAGCAGCTGTTAACCATAGTATCTGGGTGCTTACAGGTACTGTATGTTATATAGATTGTATTTTTAGAGGTTTTTACATTCAAAGAGAAATCTTATTTCTTTGAAAGCATAATGATTACTGCTGTGAAAACCATTGTGTTTTTAATTGATCTGGAAATGATGCGCAGGGTAATCTTTTCTTCAAACTCCTGCTTAATTATAGGATACTGTTAAATTAAAGATGGAAAATAGAACTCAAAATAAAGCATGTGATAGATGAGGAGTGTTTGACTTTTCAGAAATGTAATTCTATATTTTAACAGACAGTTTTGAGCAGGACTACTTAATCTGGTTACTTTTAATACTTCAGAACTATAAGACTACTTTCATCAAAGACAGTTAAACTATTGAATAATAAGAAAAATTAAAAAGTCAGTAACAAATATACAAAAATTTCAAAATCCTCATAAGATAGGAATGGAAAAGCCTGCTTCTAAAATTGTTGGTACAGAAAACATTACATTGTAATTGTAAACATCCTGTATATAAGATGTGGTTCTTTTTTCATTATGTGGAAAACAAATTTGTGTTAAAAATTTCCTTAGCTATGAAACATATCCTAGTTCCTTATTAAAACTTATCTATGTATATTATTGGCATGCATCAGAGAATCATAGGCTAAGTTCCAGGCAGGTACTAAGTCTATCCTCAAATCGTGACAATTTGTGGAACAAGGCTAGAGACCTGGATGATGGAATACTATTTTTGTGCCTGAATACACTAGAAATTTTTCATAGCCAACTAAACCATGAGTTATTAATGTTGCTACCAAAAGGTATTCTAAAGAAAAGTCTGCAAAGTTTACATTGTCCTTTACTACTCTTATGTCTTCTATTTCTGCATTCTCATTATCCTGTTTCCATCACTAGCCTCTCTCCCATCAATTGTTTCTCTTTTATCTACTCTTGCCATTCTTTTAATTTTCTTCTTCACTTGTTTCTCTCTCGCCATTCAGCTGTTTTCTTTTTCTTTCCTTTCACTTCAGTTTCTTTTATCTTGTGTATTTCTTGTTGCTCTTCCTCTCCCCTTTCATTCTTGTTTTTAATTCATTCTCTATTTAATATTTTCTCTTTCATCCCTAGTTTCTTTCCTCTTACTTCATTTCCTTCCCTTTTCCTCTCTCTTCATATCATTTCTTTCTGTCACCTATTATGCAACCCTCTTTGAATAAACCAAAAATCATACTGAAGCAAGAGTTTGTTGCTTTGAATTTTTTAGATAATTTTTTTGTAGTTGTAACCTCGTTAGAATCACCAATTTTCGTTCAACTGCAGCTATGTAATGTAAGAAGTTATTTCTCTGTTCAGGTTTTTGTTCACTTGAAAAGTTCAATTCCTGAGGAGAATGGGAAGAGTGAAAATGAAATTACCTTAGTAAAAGCAACAATTTTAAGAGAAATTGTTGCTAGGTATAAAGAATTCATTACAAAATCCATAAGGTTCCACCAGTCGTGTATGTAGTCCTGAAGTCCACCATCCCACATTTGCTTTACTTCACCCCAAATGAAACCTGTTGCCAAAGAAAAGAAAGGCATCTGAAAATGTACTTATCAATATTCTTGAAAAAAATAACAATATAACTATTAATATGCTTATAGTTAAATCAGGAGTGAAAGAAATTCAGAATTAGGAAAGACCCAGCAAGTTGTCCCTTTTTTGATTGACTCAAATTTATATTCCTACATCTCCCCTTATCTTTCTATGTGCTTGAAATTTCTCAAATCATAAGAAAAGGCAACAAAATCCTACTCACAGAAGTTTATTTCAGAAGCACTTGTTTTGGTCAGGGGAATACTGTGAGCAATAAATCTAAAATTGTGATAAAAACAAAAAAACTACTGTGGATGCTGGAAATCCAAAACAAAAACAGAATTACCTGGAAAAACTCAGCAGGTCTGGCAGCATCGGCAGAGAAGAAAAGAGTTGACGTTTCGAGTCCTCATGACCCTTCAGCAGAACTGAGTATAGTTAGGAGAGGGGTGAAATATACCAGCTAATATTTCACCCCTCTCCTAACTATACTCAGTTCTGCTGAAGGGTCATGAGGACTCGAAACGTCAACTCTTTTCTTCTCCGCCGATGCTGCCAGACCTGCTGAGTTTTTCCAGGTAATTCTGTTTTTGTAATCTAAAATTGTGGACTGGTTAAAAAAAATCAAATACACATGAACATACTGTGCTAGGACATAACAGATGACAACTTCTGTTATTAATTTTGAGAACAATGGATAGATTTTGATCTTCAATGTTTGCTGGTAAGCTGGCAAGGAAACTTCCTGCCCATTATGAAACCCATCTGGTTTTCATTCCACTGATAGCAGTAAAATGAAAATCAGATGGGTTCTATAAATGGATGGTTGGCCCATTCTTACAGATTACCACCCAGGTGGGAAAAATGAAAATGTTTTCAGCATACCATGCTAAAATTTTAAGTTATGTTATTTGTATTTTTAGTTAGACATGTTTTTTTTGCAAGAATATAATAAAATAATTTTTAAATTCATTTTATAACTGGCTCCTTTAAGATTTATTTTTCAATGCTGTCTAAACATTGTTATAATCATGCCGATAAAGCACAGTTGCTTTATGAATAGGCTCCAGTATTAGAATGGAACCATTCCCCATAATTGTGAGAGGTTCCCAGTCATCTAATCTGCATATTGGAGAAAGTGTACATCTGTACCTTTAAACATACCCCACAATATTGAGGCATAAATAGGACACCAAGGAGAACTCCTTTCTTCTTCAAATAATGCCATGAAATCTTTTACATTCACCTGAGAGAGAAGACTGGGCCTTGGTTAATCGTCTCACCTGAAAGATAACGCTACCAGCAATGCTGCACTGGAGTGTCAACTAGGTTTTGGGCCCATGTCTCGAGAGTCAGAATTGAATCCACTACTTACCGACTCAGAGGCCCACTGAGCTACAGCTGACACTAGAATACATAGCATCCATTAAATTCATGGATAGGTCCATCAGCATATCTTCAGTTCATGTATGTGTAAGTTTGGTGTCTTGCATTACATTTAAAGCAATATATCTAATCCAACTGTCAATCCTGTGTCTGAGACAGGAGATGGAGTGAGGTATACTATGGGCGGAATTATCCGTGCCTGCTGGCATCGGGCATGTTCGGCGGCGTGAGAAGACAATATGACAAAAAAAGCCAAAAATCGGTTTCAAGACGTTGTGAAACCAGTTTGTGATCGTCTGCTCAGCCCGTCGATGGCGGGCCATGTTCCCTGCTGTCGGACGTCAGGAACCACATTGTAGTACATCTGCATATCATTATAAGGCCAGCCCACTGGAATCATCTCCTCCTTGCTGAATCATCCAACCACATGGGCGGGAAAACACGCCAGTGCACAACATGTCTTGACAAGGGTGGCACATGGAAGTCAGGACTTACTACCAGGGCCTTGCTCACATCGCGGACATCCGAGGAACAGAAAATGTGAGCCAGACAGCAATGGGACCCTGGAGGAACGTCCATGGCATGCAGGGTGGATTCTCATGGACATGGCTCTGCTGTGAAGCAGCTCACGGAAGGTGGAAAGTCACCGTTGAGGGTCTGCTCACATTAGATGATGGTTGAGGGGGTGGAGAGGAAGGTCCAGCGGATTTTGGGAGAGGAAGATGTATCGAAGGTCTAGGATTGACTGGGAGAGGAAGAGGTGGCAGGATGGGGTGAGGTTGAGAGGTGGGGGACGAAGGTGTCGGGGGCTGAGGTTGGGAGGGGGGGAATGAAGGTGTCGGGGGATGAGGTTGGGAGGGGGGGAATGAAGGTGTCGGGGGATGAGGTTGGGAGGGGGGGAACGAAGGTGTCGGGAGATGAGGTTGGGAGGGGGAATGAAGGTGCTGGGGGATGAGGTTCGGAGGGGGTGAATGAAGGTGTCGGGGGTTGTGGTTGGGAGCGGGGGAACAAAGGTGAAGGGGGAGTGAGGGTGGGAGAGGGGGAATGAAGGTGTCGGGGGATGAGGTCGGAAGGGGGGAACAAAGGTGTATGGGGAAATAAGGTTGGGAGGGGGGTAACAAAGGTGTTGCGGGAGAGGTTGGGAGGAGGGGAATGAAGGTGTCGGGGGGTGAGGTTTGGAGGGGGGGAACGAAGGTGTCGGGGGAGTGAGGTTGGAAGGGGGGGAATTAAGGTGTCGGGGGGTGAGGTTGTGGGGGGAGGAAATGAAGCTGTCGCGGGGAGGCTGGGAGTGGGGAGGGACTAGAGGGGGAGGAGGGGGTACTGGGGCAAAAATGGCAACTGGGGAAGTAGGTGTAAGGGGGGGTGTGGAAGGTGTAAAGGAAGGGGTTCGGAGGGGGGAAGGAGTGCAGAGAGGGGAAGGAGTCCAGGGGGAGGAAGGAGTGTGAAGCGGGGAGAAAGTAAAGGTGGCGGAAGAAATAAGGGCATCTGAAGTAGTCAGGAAAAGGGAAGGACTAAGTTGGGTGGTTCCAGAGGGGGTGGGGTGGCAGAAGGACTAAGGTGGGGGGGGAAAATGAGTTCCAAGGGGGCGAATGAGTTCCAAGAGGGAAAGGGGTTCCAACGGGGGAAGGGGTCCGCAGGGGGGTTGTCCAGGTGAACATGAAAGGGAGGGCTCTGATCTGTCCGTGAATGCCTCCTTGGGAGTGAACTGAAGGTGGATGTGGTACGAGGGAGTGGTAAGAATGACCGAGGACAGAGTGAGGTGATAGGGTGGGAGGGCAAGTGTTCGACGGTATCGGTGGAAGGGACAGTGAGGGTGGTTGGTGGGGACTCAGAGGCAGTCACAAACCCTGGGAGTGGGAAAGATGAGGTCGAGGAGGTGAATGAGTTAAGGAAACAGTTACTGCAGTGAGGAGAGATGATATCCTGGAGGGGGCATCGAATGAAGCTTTGTGGGTAGAGCTCAGGAATAAAAAAGGGGCAGCCACATTGTTAGGTGTTTATTATAGACCCCTAGATAGTTAGTGGGAAATTGAGGAGCAAATATTTGCACAACTTGTGGAGGTGTGTAAAAACAATAATAGGGTATTTATATTAGGTGATTTCAACTTTCCCAACATTAATTGGGATAGACATAGTGTTAAGGGCTTGGATGGAGTGGATTTCTTGAAATGTGCACAGGAGAACCTTTTAGGTCAATATGTAGAGGGTCCAACAAGGGACGGCGCATTGCTGAACCTAATTCTGGGGAATGAAGCCGGACAGGTGGCTGAGGTGGTGGTGGGCGAGCATTTTAGTGATAGCGACCACAACATGGTACAGTTTAAGTTTGTTATGGACAAAGAAATCGACAAGTTGCAAAAAAATGTTTTGGATTGGGGGAGAGTGGATTTTAGTAAAATAAGGCAGGATCTGGCCAAGGTAGACTGGGAACAGCTACTTGTGGGGAAATCTACAGAGGAACAGTGGGGGGTGTTCAAAAAGGAAATGGGGAGGGTACAGGCTCAACATGTTCCCTCTAGGGTGATAGGAAGGAGTAACAAGCCCAGAGAACCATGGATGACCAGAGATATTCAGGTTACGATGAGAAGGAAAAGAGAGGCATTTAACAGGTACAAGGGAAGCAAATCAGCAGAGGCATTAGTGGAGTACAGAAAGTGCAGGGTGGAGCTTAAGAAAGCAATTAGGACAGCAAAGAGGAGATATGAGAAAGCTCTGTCTGGTAAAAGTAGGGAAAATCCCAAGATATTCTATAAGTATATCAATGAGAAGAGGATAACCAGGGAAAGAGTAGGGCCCATAAGGGACCAAGGGGGCAATCTATGGGTGGAGCCAGATGACCTCGCTAGAGTGTTGAATGAATACTTCACATCCGTCTTCACCCAAGAGAATGAGGATGAAGGTATCGAACTTGGGGAGAGAGACTGCGAGGTTCTTAAGCATTTTGATATAGGGAGTGACAAGGTATTGGAGGTGTTGGCAGGCTTAAAAGTGGACAAATCTCCAGGTCCGGATGATTTGTGTCCCAGACTGCTGAGGGAGGCAAGGGACGAGATCGCAGGGGCTCTGACCAAAATTTTTAATTCCTCTCTGGCCACGGGGCAGGTGCCAGAGGACTGGAGAACAGCTAATGTGGTTCCGCTATTTAAGAAGGGTTGCAGAGACGAGCCAGGGAACTACAGGCCAGTGAGTCTCATGTGACTGGTAGGGAAACTATTGGAGAAATTTCTGAAGGAGAGTATCTATCTCCACTTGGCGAGGTAAGGTTTGATCAGGGATAGTCAGCATGGCTTTGTCAGAGGGAGGTCATGCTGAACAAATTTGATTGAATTTTTTGAGGAGGTGACCAGGTGTGTAGATGAAGGTTGATGTAGTTTATATGGATTTCAGCAAAGCCTTTGACAAGGTCCCACATGGGAGACTTATAAAGAAGGCAAAGGCACATGGGATCCAAGGTAATTTGATAAGATGGATTCAAAATTGACTTAGTTGTAGGAGGCAGAGGGTGATGACAGAAGGATGCTTTAGCGACTGGAAGCCAGTGTCCAGTGGCGTACCACAGGGATCTGTGCTGAGTCCCCTATTATTTGTCATTTATATAAACGACATAGAAGACTGTGTGGGAGGTAGGATTGGTAAGTTTGAGAATGACACAAAGATTGGCCGGGTGGTTAACAGTGAGGTTGAGTGTTTTGGGCTACAGGAAGATATAGACGGGATGGTCAGATGGGCAGATAAGTGGCAGATGGAATTTAACCCTGAAAAGTGTGAGGTGATACACTTTGGAAGGAGTAATTTGACAAGGAAGTATTCAGTGAATGGCATGGCACTAGGAAGTTCAGAGGAACAAAGGGACCTTGGCATGTGTGTTCATAGATCTCTGAAGGCGGAGGGGCATGTTAGTGGGGTGGTGAAAAAGGCATATGGGACACTTGCCTTTATCAATCGAGGCATAGATTACAAAAGTAGGGAGGTCATGTTGGAGTTGTATAGAACCTTGGTGAGGCCACAGCTGGAGTACTGTGTGCAGTTCTGGTCGCCACATTATAGGAAGGATGTGATTGCACTGGAGGGGGTGCAGAGGAGATTCACCAGGATGTTTCCTGGGATGAAACATTTAAGTTATGAAGAGAGGTTGGATAGGCTTGGGTTGTTTTCGTTGGAGCAGAGAAGACTGAGGGGTGACCTGATCGAGGTGTACAAGATTATGAGGGGCATGGACAGGGTGGATAGGGAGCAGCTGTTCCCCTTAGTTGAAGGGTCAGTCACACGGGGACATAAGTTCAAGGTGAGGGGCAGGAAGTTTAGGGGGGATGTAAGGAAAAACCTTTTTACCCAGAGGGTGGTGGCGGTCTGGAATGCACTGCCTGGGAGGGTGGTGGAGGCGGGTTGCCTCACATCCTTTAAAAAGTACCTGGATGAGCACTTGGCACGTCATAACATTCAAGGCTATGGGCTAAGTGCTGGTAAATGGGATTAGGTAGGCAGGTCAGGTGTTTCTCACGTGTCGGTGCAGACTCGATGGGCCGAAGGGCCTCTTCTGCACTGTGAGATTCTGTGATTGTGATTCTGTGAATGTGGATGGGGGTGAGATTTTCGGGAAGGAAGGGAACGTTCATGTTCATCTGGACATCCCAGAAAGAGAAGTGTTGTGGCTGGTAGGTCACAGTAGAGGTGATGCCTGGGGCTGACAGTGATGGGGGAAAGGAAATAGGTGACTAGGGTAGGGGATTAGATGGAGAAGCTAAAGAAAAACTGTATTATCACCATACTGGCTAAATCAAAAGTGAAACGAGAGTCATGGTGGGTGAGATCAGGTGCTGCATGGGAGTGTGATCAGTGGCTGGGCAGAGATGCAGGTCAGCTCAGATGGTGAACTGAAAGTGAACCCTAGAAGGCAGCACTGAAAATGTTCAGGACATTGAGATGAGTGTGATGCGGGAAGGGTCCATGTGCGTGGGAGAGTGCTTGTACAAGGTTGCGAAAGGCCCTGCCACACACAAACTTCTCCCTCCAGAATCACTTGTGGGCCAGCTGTGTACAGCTGAACTGCTAGTGGGGTGGGGGGTGCGGTGAATACAGTGGGAGGACTCGTGAAGCCTGTCAATGAAGCTGAAAGACACCATTACACATTATTCAGTGAAAGTGAATATATTTTCAAATTGTAAAGTGTTCAAAATGTGTTCACCTGTGCAACCAACTGCGATCAGAATTTCTTACCTTTTGAACGCCTTAGGCTTCAAGTTGCTGCCCTGACATCCACAGCAGGGGTGGAGACAACCTGCACAACAGTTGGCCCTGTTGCCTCTGATGCTTTCAGTGTGGGTCCACTGGAGAGCTGAGGCCTTGGGGGCCCTGGCTTGCCTTGGCTGACAACCTGTGGGCCAGCTGCTCCTTCTGTGGTGACAGAGGATGAGGTTGAGGAGGTGACAGGCTAAGGGGACTTGGAGGGAGAGCCTCTGAGATTCATGAGTGGATGACCTGGGGTGTCCAGCTGCCGCTCCTCCACCCTTTGGGTACCCAAAAGCCCCAGCCTGACCCCTTGAAGGGAAGGAGCACCTGGAGGGGTGCTGAAGTGCCCCGTTTCCCTCTCGTGTTGCCACTGCAGGAAGTCACCCATGGCTCATGTGATGAAGTGCAGGTCTGCATACACCTCCGCATTCTGCTGGACCAGGGTCTCCAGGGTGTCCATCATCCCTCCCATGGAGATCTCCATACATGCAAATGTGGGCACCACTTCATCATAGAGCAGGCGAACACACTCCTCCAAATTGTGTGCTACTCTGTTGAGGGCTTCCAAAAGCTCTGCATGATATTCCCTCACCCTTTGCTGACTCTCCCGGATGAGTTGGAAGGCTAAATCCAGAGGCTCATCATCTGTCTTGAACCTCAAAGATGCCTCTTCATCAGCAATCCTCCAAGCGCCGGGGAGCTCAGCCAAACCTGCCCCCTCCTGCTGCAGACATGTGTCCATGCGGTGACCACTAGGTTGTGAACCTGAGCCTGCTCTAGATCTGGGTCCCACCGAGGTCTGTGTCTCTGCACTGGTGGAGGATGTGGGTAAGCGCTGTGATGGGTCTTCCAGGCTGCTTTCTTCCAGCTCTTCAATGGAGGAGGTATCCTCTTGGGTGGAGGTGAGGGCCTGCATGGAGCTGAGGGATTGGCTGACTGAGGGTGTCAGTTGCTTGGCAGATCTCCCTGTGAACCAAAGTAGAGATCATTAGTGCATGGCAGCAGAATCAAAAGCAGGAGAGGGCAGTCACATTTGCGTTGAGAGAAGGATGATGTGGTACAGAATGATCACAAGGGTGTTTGCCTCACCGTCACCGCAGGCACGGTCCACATCCTCACCAGCCAGCTCAACGGCATGCTCCTCAAAGTGAGTGGGGGGCCTAGTGTGGGCCACTCCACCCCACCTCTGGGACCTTTCCCTGCTGATGTGAGCAGGCTTTTCCAGCATAAAAACAGATGGAGAGAGCGTGTGCAGGACACATGGCACTGCATGGAATGTTTGTGTGGTGAATGGAGACAAGGATGGGATGAGGACGTGAGTTCCAGAGGATATGAGTTTGAGGAGTATGTGAGGGTGTGTGAGAGAGTTAGTGGTGTTGTCCGTTGGGGTGTGAGATCCCTGTGGATGTGTGATGGGTTTGTTCGTGTGTGAGTTGAGAGTGATGAGAAGAGTGACTTACCCTGGTGGAACGGAGGAGATCATTCATCCTCTTGTGACACTGGGTGGCTGTCCTCTTTTGCAGGTTGTTGGCGCTGACCACCGTTGCCACCACCTCCCAAGCTGGATTGGTGATGTTGCTGCCCATCCTGCAGCAAGAGCGGGGTAGGGACATCATGGTGAGCCTCCACTGCGCCCAAAAGGCGCTCGAGGGACCTTGGGGGCTGAAGTGTTTTTGCCTTTCCGGGTCATGGCTTCCGTGCGGCAGTCATGGGCTGGAAGCACTGAGAAGTGTGCACATGGCTGCACTTTAAATGTGGCGCCTGGCGTGAAGAAGCGGTGAGGTGATGGCTTGACGGGCAAAGGAAAGCCCGCCCACCATCGAATCAGCATGTTTCCTGGGAATGCATAATCAATGCGGCGGGTGTAGGATGATATGGCGTGAGGAACCGCCATCACAGCCGGCGGGTCAAACATTGTTTGTCCCGCCTACTACCGCACTTAGTGCAAATCTGGGATGATTTTGCCCTTTGTCTCCTTCATCCAACTATAGGTCCTGTGATAATGCTGGCATATCTATATAATTGTCTTGATACAATGGGGTAATTTTTCCAAGTGTGACAGTGAACATGCACTGAAGCCAATGGACGGAAAGCACGATTTTCTTGATTTGTGCTGGCAAGGGAAATGAACCTAAAAAAAAATCTCACTTCGTATGAAAGGAACAAAGTATATAAAGAGCTTTGAATAACGACAGACCTCCTGATAGTATTGACGTAATGGGATTGGAGGGGGGGAATATATAATTACAGATATGAGGGAAGGATGGAGCAACAACAATGTTTATAGTTGGCATTGAGTTTTTATAATCAATGGGACAGCTTTATAGCAAAATATGTTTTACAATCGACAATGGGGAGAGGGGAGAATCAAACCGAAATTGCAAGTTTAGGTCAGGCAAACCTCACAGGGAATGGAAATGAATTGGCAACAGTAAATTGAGTTAAACTCTAATGGGTAAACCTACTTACAAACAGCGAGCAGTATTCAATGAGATTTTTGGCATGATACAAAACCAGTGCATACCCCTAAAAGGCAAAGGCTCCACGTGTGTAGTTAAGCAACCATGGCAAACAAGTATCAAGTTAAAAGAAAAGGCTTACACAGATGCAAGAAGTGAAAATTTAGCTGACTGTGACAGCTATAAAAAGCAACAAAGGAAGTAATAAACAGTGCAAAAAGGAAATATAAAAAATTCTTACAAGGGACATCATAGCTAACAGCATAAAAATGTTATGTATTAAGAGAAAGAGGGTGGTAAAGGGGAATGTGAGCCCATTGAAGGCTGAAGCAGACACGACTATAAAGGACAATATGGAAATGGAAGATTTGTTAAATGAGTACCTTGTATCCATTTTCACAGTGAAGGAAGAGGACACAATACCTGAAGTACAAGGGAACCTAAAAATAAGTCAAGGGGAGGAACTTAGTGGATTTAATGTAAGTAATAAATAGTAATGTAGAAAATAATGGGACTTAAGATAGATAACTCTCCAGGACCTGATGGTTTCCACCCCAGAGTATTAAAAAAAATAAGTGAAGAATTTGAAGATTTGGTAGTCTTAATTTTCCAAAGCTTTCTAGATTCAGGAATCATGCCTATGGATTGGAGAATTGCAAATATCAATCTACGTATTAGGAAAAAATGGGTAATGGCCACTTTAAAATCAGTTGCAGAGAAATTCCTGGAATCCATCATCAGAGACAGAGGGTGGTATTTAATCGAGGTGACAGTGGTCATGCCCGCTGGCTGGAGAGCTGGCAAGAGCCCCTCTTGGAAGGCCTGCCGCATTAAGTGCCATTCGGCAGGCTTTCTCCAGGATCAAAGACCCCAGAGCAGATGTCACACCTGCCAAGAGCTGCCAGTCAATCAGAGCTTGGCAGGCCTGTTGAACAGCAGCGCCACCAGTGAGGAGATGGCTTCTGTGATATGACAGCCACCCGAGGTCTAGTATCGTCACTGGATCCCAGGCCACAGGTGAGTGACTACAGAAGTGGGGTCATGGGGTGGGGGCGTGGGGAGAGGAATGTCAGCGGTAAGGGCAGGGGCTGGCTTACAGTGGCACCCCCCTCCACTCCCCACCTGATGCCAGGCCTCTCGATCAGGCACTGAGCCAATTGAACTGGGAGCCTGCAAGCAACCCTGCACAGGTCTGCTTGTTGTGCAGCCCACATGGTAAGCCTCCTGCCTGTTAATACCAGCTGTGTTGATACCAACGACAGTGGGATGAGGCCCTCAAGTGGGCTTCGTTGGCCTTCCCACCCTGGGCAGGTGGCAGGATTCCCACCCGCCATCCTCCTGCCTAATTAACTGCCTCCCGCCACCAAACTCATCACGGGGAGGACATTAAATTCTGCCCAGAGTGACTGGACATTTGGACAAGCTTGAACTGATCATAAAGAGTGAGCACAGATTTGTGAAGATTAGGTCACATTTGACTAATGTAGCTGAATTTCTTGTGAAGGCCAATAGCATAGTGGATAAGTGAATGTTATTGGATGTTGTTTATATAAAATTCTAGAAAGTTTTAATAAGCAAAGAGATTATTAGCAAGAATGAAAGTGCAGAGAACCGGAGGTGACTTTGTGACATGGGTTGATAATCGGTTGAGAGGCAGGAGATAGAGAGGAGGGAAGAGGGGATGTATTCTGATTGGTGAGATGTGACAAGTGGTATTTCCTAGGGATTTGCACTGGGGCGTTAGCTTTCCACATATCAATAACTTAGGTTAAGGAATAAAGCATATTATATCCAAGTTTGTGGTTGACACTAAGTTAGGTAATATAAGTTATGTGGATCAAATGAGGAAGCTACAAAGGGACATAGACAGACAAAGTGACAGGGCAAAAATATGGAGCATATGTAAACAGACAATTAGTATTGCTTACCTTGTTACAAAACTTAAGTGATTAAATATGGCTCGTATTAAAGGCTTAGAAATTACACAGCGATAGCAGTCTAAGAGCATGTAATGTGGCCAGGTAAAATTTTGGTCTGCTATATAATGGCAATACCTAAAAATGGACCTCCCTAAATTTCTAAGCCCAGGTTTTGAAACAGAGATCAGATTATACTGCGTATGACAATCATATGTAGAAATGAAATGAAAAAAAACTATCAACAAAGATACTTATGGTTCAGCTTTATCGAATTGGCATGTAAAGGGTAAGAAGTAAATAAGTGCTCTTGGTAGGTGAAGCTTCATGCTAGGAGCTTCAATTCATGAAATTTATCATAGAGCCCAGGTTTGCAGCCATCACCTCAGGTAATTTACCTTAATTTCGTTGTGACCTTTAATGCTAATGTCCTTCAGCATAATCAAGATGCAGGTCAATGTTACTGCACTGTGCCCACAGTGTGACTGATAGTATTTTAAAATTTATCCCCCATAATATTTGCAACCTGCAGTGCTCTGTAGTGTGCACTACATTAATCCACTCAATATAATGAAAAGTTCTGGAAAAATGGTATGTACAAAATGTAACTCAGGATGAAGGACAGCTAAAACTTAAAGTTTCAGAGCTTTTTATTCAACCTGTTCATTTTTTTCCCATTGAATTACAAAGAAAGTTAAAGCAGGCAGTGTTGGTGTTCATCCTCCACACATACCAATCATCCCACTCCTAATTTCTCACCCTCCTTCCATATTCCTTTATCTCCTTTCCTTCTGCAATATAGCTAACCCAACCAACCTAACTTTTCAGCTCCATTTTATATATTTTTCAAAATTCCAATATTTTCTTTCCTCTCCTGGAATAGGCAATTTGCCAAAGTGGGTATCCTCCATGCACGAGCCTGATCAATAGCTGTTCTTGTGCACGTGTACAGTCTGTTCAATGTGGGAGGGAATTCACAGTTGAGGTAGCCGGATAGTGATCAGTAGCAAGAATCTGGAGTAATTTGTCTTCTTCTTAACCCGTGGTACTGAGGCTAATTGTAGCTTTACCAATCACTGGTTGGCTGCAAACTGCTAACTCACCAAAGGCCTGATGGGGCCAAAAGTTCAATATTCTGCCATACCAGTGATGTGCGACATGTCCCTCCCAAGCTGTTAGCCTTGCTTAGGGTGGTTAGAAACTCTACCATGTACAAGGTAGGGAAGGTCAGGATACAAACCCCATGCACTCCTGCTAAGTCATTGGTCTACAAGTGCTTTATGCCTTCTTGTAATTCACCCAAAAGGCAACTCTTCCTCTGTAAACCTAGTTAGTTTTAAAATAGAATTCAAAGATGGTACACATCTCAGCTTCACCAGATTCTGTACTCATCTGAGATTTACACATTGACCTGGATTTAATGTGGGCACCAGGGGTCTATCCCACCAGCGTACATATTAATTATCACATGCAAATAAATTACCTAGCACCCAGGGAAGTATCATCCATTCAACAATGGTTGGTTGAGGACCTTGCATGTTTAAATCTGTTCGATCAATGTGTTGAGATGCCAACAACAGCAGGAAAAGGAAAGTCAAGTATGATGCAGTATGACAGATAAACTTAATAAATGGTTTTCTAATAAAAAGGCCAAATGTGCTTTTTGGTGCTATCAAGTAGCACATGGAAAAGACTGGAAATAGCAGTCCGATGCTGATGCAGGTCAAGAATTTAACGATCCAGTGTCGTCGTCTCCAGCCAGGAAACTCGTCGTACCAGCGGGAAGCAAGGAGCTGCTGACAATTTGGCTGGGCAACAAACTAGAAGACAAGACAAGAATTATACATTTAAAAAAAAATAAATTCAGAGGGAACAAGGATAAATTAAAATTAATTAAAACAAAGACAAGATTTCCTTTAAGTCAGTTAATCTGTAAGCCAGCATATTATTTTAGTTGTAACATACGTTTCACAGTTTAAAGTGCATACTTTATGTCTAAAGTTGAGTTTTACAATAAATCCGTTTCAACTGCACTTCCCTGTCACCACCAGCTCCATCCCTCCTGTCCCCCACCCCCGCCACCCAATATTTCCCTTTCCTGTCTTGAAAGTAGTGTCTCATAGCAAGGATACAGTTTCACTGGCACCAACCTGCCTGCAATAGTGGCTATTTTTAATGCGAGTACTAGCACTCTATTCAATCATGTAGGGAATCACAGCAAAATTCAGTCCTTATCAAACACCCACCCACATGTAGTTTCCAGCATTGGATTGTGATCAGCTATGAAGTTTTTTCCTCCCCCTCCTTACCCAGGGGCATGGCTACTTTTAGTAGTCTTGTTGGACTACAGTCTGGTTAAGATCAGGTCAGTGGAGATTAGGTCACAAATCTGGGAACATGTTTGACGATGTGGCTCTATACCACACTAGGAAGTGTATATATCCACTGGTCCATTAGGTGTTGTACAATGAATGAGACTTTTTGCAGAGTGGAATAAGAATTCCACTGGTAAATAAATATAACATCATTGCAAATGTATAAGTACAAGTTTTTCATTTGGTACTTTTCTCAAAATTTAATTTGAATAGAAATTATAAATACAATAAATCACCATATGCACATTTGCAATATTGCCACATCTAGTGAACAGAGGAATTTCTGTCTCAAAACAAAAACAAAAATACCTGGAAAAACTCAGCAGGTCTGACAGCATCTGCGGAGAGGAACACAGTTAACGTTTCGAGTCCGTATGACTCTTCAACAGAATCTGTCTCAATGGGACAACATAACTAGATATGGCATATGGGGGTTTAAAATAACAAGTGACACCCTTAGATAGTGATTATGCAATGCAGGCGTCAAATCGTACCAACTCTGAAACTGAATGGCAATGTATGGGCTAACACCTGGAAAAATGGTTGCTAGATTGTTCAAGTGAACCACATAAGGAACGGAGCAGGAGTTTATGCCTCTCAAACCCGCCACTCAAAAAGATATAGTTGACCTTCAACCTCAACTCTACTTTCTTGCCCAGTTCCCTTACAGCCCCAAAAAAATCTATCGATCTCAGCCTTGATTATACTCAATAGCTGAGCAATCACAGCTCTCTGGGATAAAGAATTCCAAAAATTCACAATCTTCTGAGTGAAGAAATTTCTCTTCATCTCAGTCTTAAATGATTGACTTTTTTTGTTTGCTAGTATCCTTCAGGGAAGGAAGCCTATTACACCCACCTATTCTGGCTTATTCGTGATGCCCTCTAATGTCTAGCAAACCTTTCAGTTGTAGAAAAAAATGCTAAAATAACATCTACCACTACTTACAACAGGCAGCTAATGATGCATAATAAATGCAGATTTGCTTGTGGATCCATACCCCAAGAACAGATAAAGATAAAAAATACCACTACATTTTCACCAAGCCAAAATTATTCCAGTTTTAAGTTGCAATTGTTGGTGTTAACAAAAAGTAGGGTGAAATTTGACAGATTAATAAAAGTTTTGGACTTCAAATCGTATGCCAGTGTTTTTCAACACGAACATCCCTAGAGGGTTCCCTGCACACTTTCAGGCTTCTCTCTCGCACTCTCTTTCTCCCTCTGTGTTTCTCTCACTCACCATCACAGGATTTAGTTTCTGATACTTTCCCCAGGAGGATAACAATCACCAGTAAATGGGACACAACCCCAGACAGTCTGAACACATTCATCCTTCATCACTTCAAAACTTTCAAACTTCCCCAACTCTACACCAAATTTCAAACTTCTCAAACTCTGCACCAACTTTCCAGGCTCCATCTCAGCTCAGTCTTGGTGACATGAATGCAATTTTCCAACCAGTCTGTTGTAGCCGACATAAAACCCCATTCAAGGCACCAGAGCAACAAATAAAACCCAAAATATCCAGGGAACGAAATGCATTTAATGAAAACTAATCAATAAAATTTTTGCAATCCCATTCATTTGTTCAATGGTTTTTTTTTACTTTAGTTTCACTTTTGCTTTATACGGTGGTGGTGTGGTGGTGGTGGGGGGGCAGAAGGAGGGAGAGAGGGTGGGATTCCACAGAGTTTCACAATATATTATAGGGTTCCTTAACCGAGAAAAGGTTGTAAACCACTGTCATATGCACTTAATGGTCTTCTTTGGAGCTTAGAAGAATGGGAAATGATCCTATTGAAACACGTACAAGTCTTGTATGTGTTTCCCCTGGCTGGAGCCTCTAGAATTAGGGATCAAAGTGTCAGGGTAAAGGGTTGGTCATATATGTCTTAAATAAGGAGAAATCTTTTCACTTAGAGGATTGTGAATCTTTGGAAATCTCTACCCAAGAACTGTTGGTGTTAGGTTATTGTCTACAGTCAAGACTGAGGCCCAGATTTTCACTCCCGGGTCGGGTGTGCAGAGATGAGAGAATTCCCAGTTCTGCGAACCTGGCCTTTAAAAATGGCCACTTGCAGTTAGGACTTTTGTTCTGGGGGGTGGGCTGGATCAGTAGTTCTTTGACAACTTTTGACAGTTCTAATGTGTTTATGCACTTTTTACACGCGATCATGTTTAATTTTAACAATCCCAAAGTGTGCCTTACCTCTCCCAAAGGTGTCCCGGGACCACATCCAAAGGGGTACCCTGGCTATCGAAAAGAATCCACCAAGTTCAGACTTGCTCTTACCTGGTCTAATCTAATCAACCTGGCCTACCAAAATCCCACTTCAGTGGAGGTAGCTGGTGCTTTAAATGGCCAGCTGCCTTCATAAATTATGCATGCACAAACCCCAGCCCAAATAGGAAAATAGGAAATGCCGTGTTCGGGGGCGGGACTTAGAATTTCCGAGTTTGCCCGCCATTTTCGCCATGATGGAGAGGTTCTCCATCATGATAATGTCGTGAATGAATAATGCCTTACGTAAGAACATAACATAAGAATTAGGAGCAGGAGTAGGAGCAGTTTTGTCACATGTTTGAAATTGTACTGAACACTTTAATATGAACTAACAGGACAAAGTAAGGCGATGTTTAAAGAATATGGCTACACAGCACCTGTCTTTTGAGTGTCGAATGACATCCTAAGTCTCTGATATGGCCAGTATCTGATGCTTGTCATGAGCTGGAATAGCATTGTTTGCCATATTAGTAAAGGCATTCGGGGTCATATTTCTGTTGGGGCATTCCTGCTGTGCACAATATCCCACCAAGAGCTGTTGTTACATACAGTCTTTGTACATGCGCACAGCTCACTAAAGGTCCCGATTTGTTTATTAACTAGGAGAAAACTAGTTTATTAACTAGGAAAAAACCCCACAATTTGCCTGGGATGCCCAAGCAATGTTCAAGGAATATCTTCAAGGAATATCTTTAAATATTTTCTGTCTTGTTAGGCTGGGCCACTGTTCCACAAAACACGACCCGCATTGTTGAATCTCCAGGACTATAATTTTGATCAACATATTAGGCATTTCTTATGGAAGTCACTGGCAACCCCCCAAAAAAAGCATAGATTGATTTTCTTTTCTTTGCTTTATCATCTATTTTTGGGTGTTTCTAGCATGTGAAACTCAGTAAAATAGAGCGCTGGTGACTATTGCTTCAAATATGGCAGTAAAAACTTGAATTATGATGAACCTATAAAAATTGCATCATTCCCCTTGAACATTAACTGTTAGACCACCCCACTGCTTTTGAAACAGCTAATTGGACATAACCAACCTCCTGTTCCTGCTCCAAGCCTTGCCCCAAACCCACCTTTCACCATCTACAAGGTACAAGTCAGGAGTGTGATGGAATACTCTCCACATGCGTGGGTGAGTGCTGCTCCAACAACACTCAAGAAGCTCAACACCATCCAGGACAAAGTAGCCTGTTCGATTGACACCCCAACCACCACCTTTAACATTCATTCCCTGCCATGCAGTGGCAGGAGTGTGCACCATCTACCAGATGGACTGCAGCAACAGAGCACCAAAGCTCCTTCGAAAGCACCTTCCAAACCTGTGATCTCTACTACCTAGAAAGCCAAGGGCTGCAGACCCATGGGAACACCACCACCTGCAAGTTCCCCATCAAGCCACACACAAACCTGGCTTAGGACTATATCACCATTCCTTCACTGTCGCTAGGTCAAAATCCTGGAACTCCCTTCCGAACAGCACAATGGGTACTCCTATAACACATGGACTGCAGCAGTTCAGGTAGGTGGCTCACCACCAACTTCTCAAGGGCAACTAGGGATGCTGGCCCAGCCAGAGACGCCCACATTCTGTTTTTTTTTAAATCTAAGGAAGGATATAGTTGCCTTAGATGGCGTGCACTGAAGGTTTTCTGGGATGAGAGGATTGTCCTATGAGGAGGGATTGGGTAGAGTAAGACTATGTTCCCTTAGGATTTAGAAGGATGAGACATGATCTCATTGAAACTGTCATGAAATCCATTGATCTGTAGAGATTGTGATATTCAAAGGTACAGGATGTCCCAATTCTGGATCCTGTCTAGTAACAAGGGTGGGACCTTCTGGGATTGCTTTGATAGGTTTCTAGAACAATTCAAGGGTCAGCAGACAACTCTTCTTCAGGAAGTCAGTTTGAAGCAGTCTGCTAGCCAAGAAGTGTCACAGACACAGTGACAGGAATAGCTCCTGTTAAGTAAATTAACAGAAGGGAGCAAAGAAATAGGCTCTGAATTAAAGAAAGCTGCAGTTAGCAGACTGGCTCCATACTGTGGGCTTTTGGGGGCAAAGGTACCCCTTTGGAGCAACGGTGTTCTGCTTGAGATTGAAACCCTGCGAAGTCACCTGTTGTTAAAGGCCTCCAAGTGGGTGAGATATTTAAAGAGCATTCCAAGTCAGGATCTTCAAAGGTGGAGACTGGAAACCCTCATGAGAAAGACGAAGGGTGAAATCATCCCAGATTTGGGATGATTTTGGGTGTGAAAAAAGACGTTTTAACTACCGGCCGCAATGACTGGGTTTTTATGCCATTTCATCCCCTTCCCGTCGCGTCCTACATCACCAAGAATGCATTCATGGGAAACATGCCGGATTGCTGGCAGGCGGGCTCAAGTTTGCCCGCCACGTCATGACCTCAGCACTTACTTGCTCCGGGTGTCATATTAAAGCACACCAGAGCACAGCATGCTTCATGTCTACAGACCAAGGCTGCTCCAGGCGAAAGATGGCCCTGAACGCCAGGAAGACAGCAGCCCTGACATTTAGTGATGCCTCTCTTGGTTCCTGCTGGATGCAGTGGAAGGTTGCACTGGCTGCTGGAGGTCCACCAATCTGGCCTGAGAGGTGCTGGCAGTGGCGGTCAGCACCACTGGACCACGGAGGAGATCAGCCATCCAGTGCTGCTAAAGGATGAACACTCTCATCCGCTCCGCCAAGGTAAGTCAACCACCTCATCGCTCTCAATGCACACACTCACAAACCCATCACATATCCACAGGGATCTCACACCTCAAGGGACAACACCACCTAATCTCTCACACGCACCCTCACATCTCCATCAGGCTCAGATCCTCTGGAGCTCGCATCCTCATCCCGCCCATGGCTCCGCTCACCACACAAGCAATCCACACAGTGTCATGCGTCCTGCTCACACTCTCTCCATCTGTTTTCATGCAGGTGAAGCTGGCTCACAACAGCAGGGAGAGATCCCAGGCGGAGGCTGGAGTGGTATTAGGCCCCTCACACACTTTGAGGAGTGTGCCATTGCGCCTTTGACTCTGCGGCCATGCACTAATTATCTCTACTTTGGTTCACAGGGAGCTCTGCCGAACGATCGACCCCCTCAGCCAGCCAATCCCTCAGCTCTATCCAGGTCCTCACCTCCAGCCAAGAGGACACCTCCTCCATTGAAGAGTTGGAAATAAGCAGTCTGGAAGACCCGTCACAGCGCTTAACCACACTCTCCACCAACACAGAGACACACACCTCGGTGGGACCTAGATCTAGAGCAAGCTGCTGGTGGCCACTGCACGGACACGTGTCCGCAGCAGGTGGAGGCATGTTCAGCCGAGCTCCCCGGCACTTGGAGGACTGCTGGGCAAGAGGCATCCGTGAGGTCCGAGTCAAATGATGAACCTCTGGATTCGGCCTCCCAACTAATTTGGACAGTCAGCAGAAGGCGGGGGAACATCACACAGAGCTGTCGGAAGCCCTCAACAGGATGGCACGCAATTCAGAGGAGTGTGTCCGCCTGCCCTTTGATGAAGAGGTGCCCACATGTGCGCATATGGAGGTCTCCATGGGGAGGATGGTGGAGATCATGGGGACCCTGGTCCAGCAGAACACGGAGATGCGCGCAGACCTGCACTCCATTGCAGCAGCCATGGGTGATTTCCTGCAGTGGCAACACAATGACGAAACAAGGCACCTTGACGTCCTCCCAGGCGCTCCTTCCCCTCAAGGAGTCAGGCCAGAGCCTTTGGGCACCCAAAGGGAGGAGGAGTGGCAGCTGGACACCCTTGGGTCATCCACTCAGGAATCTCAGGGGCTGTCTGCTCCCTCCAAGTCCCCTTCGCCTGTGACCCGCTCAACCTCACCCTCTGTCAAGGCGGAGGGAGCAGCTGGCCCACAGGAGGACAGCCAAAGCAACCTGAGCCCTCAAAGCCTCGGCTCTCCGGAGGACACACGCCAAAGTCATCAGAGGCAACAGGGCCAACCATTGCACAGGCTGTCTCCACCCCTGATGTGATTTCACGCCGATTTGAAACTAATTTCAGCCCCACGTCAAATTTCACCCCCCACAGCCCACCGTGATGCCCATTACCAACGGGATCATACAATTCCGCCCGAAGATTCAGTGAGATTGGTTGATTTATGGTGAGACTAATGTCTGGATGATTTCCTGAGAAATCTATGGGCTCTGTCTTGGTTGCATCTGCCATTTACTCTGTAGTGTGGTGTGTTTGACGACAGTTTTTCTGTTCATGCACATGCACCTCATACTTTGAGTTAGAATGTTAGAGTATAAGATACGTATTGTAAATTGTTTTTAACTTTCTGAACTTGTAGGGAAAATTTTGTTTTTGTTTATTTGTGGCTTTATTCCAAAAGCAGGTGTCTTGAATCTCAAACTTTATTTACTTTAAACAAAACGTTACTGATGCCTAACCAGTGAGCATGCCAAAAATTGGTTTTACGCCATCTTGAAACCAGTTTGCGATTGTCCACTCCACCTGTCAATGGTGGGCCACATTTCCCATCGCCACACGTCAGGAACATCATTTTAATACATTTGCATCTAATTATAAGGCTTGCTCGCTGGAATCATCCCCCCATGTCAAATTTATCACCCACGTCAGCCTGGCTTCAGAACGGCATGCTTCACGACTGCCTTTACAAGGTGTGTACCTTGCTGCCTGAACTTTGAGGCGAACTTGAAGGTGAGTGCACATAACCTTGCGCAGCCGTTGGTGTGCATCGCCCATAGGACAACAAGGAAGAGGCGCCATGCATTCGCAAGGGGCACAGGCAAGTCTCTTTTTCCCGGCTGGCTTTCAGTGTGGTGCCGGGGCAAGGGCTCCAGTGTGGGTCAACTGGGTAGAGTGGGGGGTGGTAGTTGGTGGCAAGGTAGCACAGGCTGAAGGAAATACTTGACTGGATGAGATGCATCCAAGGACACTGAAGGAATGAGAGTAGGAATTGCAGGGGCGCTGGCCATAATATTTCATACTTCCCTAGACTCGGGTGGTACCAGAGGACTGGAGAATTGCAAACATTATGCCCTTGTTCAAAAAAAGGTTGTAAGGATAAGTCCAGCAATTACAGACCAGTCAGTTTAACTTCAGTGGTGGGCAAGATTCTAGAAACAATTATTTGGGATAGAATTAGTCGTCACATGGGCAAATATGGGTTGATAAGGAAGAGCCAGCACAGATTTCTAAAGGGGAAATCATGTTTAACTAACTTGCTGGAGTTTTTTGAAGAGGTAACAGAAAAGTTCGATGAGGGTAATGCTGTTGATGTGCTGTACATGGACTTTCAAAAGGCATTTGATACAGTGCTACACAACAGACTTGTGAGAAAAGTTATTGCTCATAGAATAAAAGGGACAGCAGCAACATGGATACAAAATTGGCTGAAGCAGAGAGTAATGGCCATAAAAGGATCAAGAACGAGAGGGCACAGGTTTAAAGTGATTTGCAAAAGAAGCAAATGTGACGTGAGAAAAAACTTCTTCACACGACAAGTGGTTCGGGTCTGGAATGCACTGCCTGGAAGTGTGGTGGAGGCAGCTTCAATCGAAGCATTCAAGAGGGCATCAGATGATGATTTGAATAGAAACAATGTGCAGGGGTATGGGGAATAGACAGTGCAACGGCACTAGGTCATAATGCTTATTTGGAGACCTGGAGCAGACACCATGGGCTGAATGGCTTCCTTCTGTGCCGTTAAAATTCTGTGATACTGTGACGTGCCAGGAAGCATACTCAAGCACATGCCCGGGGCAAGTGGGCAAGTGGTGGCGGGGGGCGGGGTGGGGTGGGGGTGGGGGTGGGGGGGGGGGGGTGGTGGGGGGTGGGGGTGGGAGGCAGGGGGAATGAAGGAAGCAGCCATGTACTTGAAAAACTTTGTCAAAAGTGAGCATTCTTCTACAGCTGAGACTGTTCAGTTACAGCTCCATTGGCATGTTTGGAGTTGGGCCTCTGAAGCTTTTCTGCCGACTCAAGCAATGCAAAAGCATGAATGTGCCACCAAATGCTGCAGAACTTTTCACCCCTCAGGCGCAGACTGCAAATTAATGTACATCTTAAGGGGCAGCAGAGCAATTGGCCAACTTGGCAAGTTGTACAATCACCTTGTGATAGGTGGCCACCGCAGGGTCACTGGTGGGGGTGCTCACAGCCCCTTGCAATGTCTTTGTTAGGATTTGGACCAGTATCCATTATAGTTCAAGCTAACGGCGTAGACTTGCAGTGTGGGTTAGGAAAATGTCTGTGCCTGAGCTGACAGCGCAGCATGCAGTCCAGTGGCCAAAGCTGCCGCCAATCAGTCAAGTGGATTGGCGTGGAGGCGGGTGGCATTTCAAACAGCCAATGAGTACATTACACACTGGCCATCCCGGTAGTGGCCAGCACACTCCTACGTGCATGAAGGGGCCTTCAGACTTATCCAAGGGAGGTTTTTAGTACACCCATGCTAACCCACACATCTCTCTCCTTGATCCTGCAGGAGGAGAACATCAGGATCATGGAGCCTGGTGACTTAGCGGTATGCCTCATGGCTTACAGAGACCAGGGAAGAAGAAGCGCGCAGCGGAGGTGCCTTGCTTGGCAAAGGGAGGAGCAGCTCCCTCAAGATGAAGGTGCGGCAGGCCTGCTGCACACACAGCTGAAGATCCACAGTGACCTGTCGCTCGTAGGTGCCTCTCTAGACCCAGGGTCTATAGACGGAACCTGTCATTCCTGCAGATGACCGAGAACCAGTGTCGCCGAAGACTGTGCATGTCGAGGGAACTGGACAGTCACATGTGCCACCTGCAGCAGGATTTGGCGCCTTGGGGACATGGAGGGCAGCCACTGTGAGTGGCCTTGGAAGTGACCTCAGGGCTCAATTTTTACGCCATTGGCTCCTTCCAAGGCTCCACAGTTGACTTGTGCGGGATTTCGCAAGCCTTCATGCACAAGTGTGTCCAGGAGGTTATGGACGCCATCTTCGTGAAGGCACAGAACTTTGTACATTTTGCCCGGGATCAGGAAAGCCAGGAAGCAAGAGCGCTGGGATTTGCGCAGATCTCAGAATTCCCACAGGTGCAGGGTGCAATCGACTGCATTCATGTGCCTCTAAGATCTCCGTGGCAAAAAGCAGTCCACTACATCAACTGCAAGTGCTTCCACTCACCGAATGTTCAGCTGGTGTGCAACCGCCAGAAACACAACCTGCAGGTCTGTACACAATTCCCAGGGAGCATCCACGACTCCTAAATCCTTAGTAGGTCTCAGATCCCTGACATCTTCCAGGGTTGAGAGGCTCCTCGGGGACAAGAGCTACCCAGAGACGACGTGGCTGATGACGCCTGTGTGGCGGCCTCAGACTGCAGTACAGCGAGGGTGCAAAGAAGCTCATGCTGTGACAGACTTTGGTGCAATAAACAATAGGTATTTTGATGAGACAGGCACGCTCAGGAGGCCCTCACAGCCGCAAGATTCGTGGAAGAAGATGACAAGATGCAGTGAGGACAGACTTTGCATCTGTGAACGTTTCACTCCTGTGTGGCTGATGGCAGCGCACATACTCTCAGTGGTCAGGCTCATATCATGGAGACACAGCGGAGGCCCTAATAGTCGCTAGATTCCAGGAGGATAATGACAACATGCAGTGAGGACACTCCAAAGATCTTCACTTTGTCTCTGTGAATGTCTGACTCCTGTCTGGCTGAGAGCAGCTCGCTTGCATTCTGTGATCAGGGTCATATCATGGAGATGTAGCCGTGAAACTTTAAATGCACCGGATCCTTTGTCAGCCTTCAGCACCTGACCCCTTGAGGAGCTGCAGTGTCACCAGTCGTAGATGCTGAAGAGATGGGGGGGCCAGCCCCGCCTCAAAGGTGCTGAAGAGAGAATGACGGAACCGTGTGACGCCTCCCCACAACACTCTAGCAGCAATGACAAGCACCTTCGAGGTGCAGGCATCACTAATGTGTCCAGTGAGTGTGAAGCCGGACCCTCACTTTGCTCTAAAGGTTACACACTGCTCAACATAACAAGGAGCCATAGGCAAGGAGACATTCTTGGGAGTTTATTTACAATAGTGAACATTAAGTGATTAACTTGTACTTACAGGCTGTGCAACTGCACCTTCTTAACCTTCCAAACCCTGCCGCTATGTTTCGGTGCGCTCCGACGTCCACAGCGGAAGTGGAGGCAGCCTGCTGCCTGCTACACCCTGTCTGTGATGACCTTGGTGGGTATCCTCTGGAAGGCTGAGACCTGGAGGGCCCTGACCTTCTTTCAGGGTCCTGCTGTGTGGCAGTGGCGGCCTCTTCAGCCTGTGGAGCTGGAGCTGCTGGGGTCACAGGAAGAGGGGATTCGGATAGGCCGGACACTCCTGGAGTCACCTAGGTGGATGGCCTCAGAGTGTGCACCTGATGATCCTCCTCTCCATGGGTGCCCGAGGGTCCTGGCTGACTCCTTGAGGAGAAGGGCAAGCTGGAGTGAGATCAAGCTGCCCTGCATCCCTCTCGCGTTGACACTGTTGGAGGATAACTATGGTGTCAGTGATGGATTTCAGCCCTCGCAGCAGTGCAGAACCCATATCCTGGACCAAAGTCTCCATGGCAGCCGCCATCCTACCAGTGTTAATCTCAGTGTGTTTGCATGCCGGCGCTATCACCTCAGACTAAAGGCGGACGGACTCCTCCATCGTGCCTTGCAATTTCAGGAGTGCAGCGGACATCTCGTGATGTTCCCAAGCTTGCCTTTGCAGCTCCAGTAACTGAGGTATGACCGAGTCCAAAGGCTCGTCACCTGATTCAGACTCAGCAGATTTCTGGCCTCCAGCAATCCTCCGAGTGTCGAAACCCTGCCGCCACCCGCTGTGGATGATACAGTGAGATGTGCTCACCAGACTGTGACCCCGAGTCTACTCTAAAGCTAGGTCCCACCGAGGTGTATGTCTCTGCGCCAGTGGAGGGTGTGGGTGAACGCTGTAACGTGTCTTCAATTAGGGTGTCATCAGATTCTTCTTCCGAGGTGTCTTCGGGGCTTGAGTCGAGGATCCGGCCCATGGACCCCCTCGGCTGCTTCCCGGATGGACCTGCAAAAGCAAGGAGAGATAATTAGTGCATGGCAGGGGACTACGGAACAGGGGAACTCGCTCACAACATGGTTGCCTGATGGATGTTGCACTGCTGGATCCTCACTTGGTTGTGCACCGCCAACCTCAAGTCAGCACAGGAACGGTCCAGGTCATCCTCAGCCAGCTGGATGACTATTTTCAAAGTCTCTGAGGACCTTGATGTCAGACATTGCTCCACCAGTCTGCGACCTCTCCCTTTTGTTGTGTGCCAGCTTGCCCTGTATGAAGACAAATAGAGAGAGTCTGAGCAGGACACCTGCCAGGCCAGATGAGAAGGATGCCTGGCGTGTGTGGATGCAGAGTGGTGCCATGGACAGGATAAGGATACGATCCGCAGAGCAGATGAAGTTTTTTTGTGGGAGAGTGAATGGTGATGTCCCTTGAACTGGCCGTGAGTGAGATCCCTGTGGATGTGTGATGGGTTTGTGAGTGTGAGAGTTGAGAGTGATGAGAAGAGTGACTTACCCTGCAAAACGGAGGAGATCATTCATCCTCTGTCGGCACTGGGTAGCTGTCCTCTTTTGCAGGATGCTGGTGCTGACCACTGCTTCCACCACCTCCCATGCTGGATTTGTCTCCTTGCTTGCTAGTTTTCATCCAGAGTGGGGGTAGAGGACTTAACAGCTGGCCTCCACTGCATCCAGTATGTACCCAAGGGAGGTGTTGTTAAATTTGGGAGCAGCATGTTTCCTCCCTTTGGCAGCCATGACTTTGCAGCAGCTTCCGATCCCTTAGAGAGAACTAGCTCTCTGCAGGGGCATCCTTTAAATATGACACCTGGATTATTGAAGGCCTGAGGTGACAGCATGGCGGGTGAATCAGATGCCACCCCATCAGTGATTTGGTGTGTTTCCTGGGAATGCATTAGTAATGAGGCGGGACTGCTGGGAATGGGGTGATACAATGTGAAAACCCGTCATTGCGGCCGGCCGGTAGAACATCCTTTTCCAGCCCGCTACCAAACTTTGTGCAAATCTGGGACAATTCTGTCCATAGAGTTTTGTGATGACTATCATCTCAATGAACAGATTAGCTGAGAGGGATCAGCTCCTGATAGTTTTTCTTTTGCAGTGTCAAAGGATGGTGGACCATGTTTGAAGTTCCCTCAAGTGTTAATAGAGGAGGCCTAAAGGAAATAGGTCCATTGCCATTCTGTACAGAGGCAACACCATTTACGGTCATTCCTAGCAGATCACTGGCATTGAACAGGGAAACTGGTTGGTGTCATTACAGATTGATTAGTTGCAGTCAGCGACGCACAGGCATTCAGGTTGATCCTCAAGATGTCTACTGAAGGAGTGATTGCTGTCACTTCAGAAGCCACCAATGTCCTTACTACCTACTGCTGACATCTTGTGTTCCAGAAATCTTTTGGATTGCTACTCTCTCCAGTGTCTTCTGCATACAATGGCACTTTCTAAACTGTGTTGCAGATTTACATTGTGGACGCCTCCTACTTCCCCATCATCTCAATCACAGGCATGGAAACCATTTCTACTGCCTCCACATGAGATTAATGCTCCCCAATAAGAAATAAATACGGATCAATTAATCCCCAATCATAGCTATTTTGAACACTGGGGCCCAGATTTTCATCTGCAAGGCAGGTATTGTGAGTCAGACCTTTTCCCACATCCTGACCCCGCCTCCTGCCTGGCAATGCCTACCTACAGTATTTTCATGGTGGGGTGGTGGGGATGAACTGGAACTGGGCCACTGCCTCCAGAAGCAGGCCAGGGACAGAGACAGAGGCAGGTGAATGCCTAGGTGGGCAAGCTAAGAGACCTGCTTCCACTCCCTGAACAATCTACAGTTCAATAGAGAATAGGGTATCAATTAGAATTTTTTTTTAAGAGACAGATTGATATAAACCAAAACTGGAATAAACCAGTTCAGTTGGGTACCAGAATGTGCGTGCACTAGTGTTTTTGCCCTGCCAAGATATCATAGGTAATAATTCAAATTTTTTTATAGTGATCATATTGATTTATATCAGTAGCGCTGTGGGAGCAATTCCTAATGAGTAAAGACAGATCAATGGACCAAATGTTCCTTTCTCCTTTGTATCTTATTATTGATCTGTGTCTGGAGAAACAAGGCATCCGGGATCTTAATTATATTATTTTCCAAATTATATAATTTCAACGCACAGAGGCTTACAACTACACAGTTTATACAGTCTTGGTGAAAATTCCTATTTTTGTATTGTGGTTATTTTAATAATTTTATATTGATTATTCTGTGAAAAAGTAACATTTTAATTTAGTACAGTACCTTTGTCTTTCATTTGCTCTTCTCTCTGAACAAGAACAATTTAATAAGCACTACTCATGAAGGTGGGAGATGATAAAATAAATATCTGCAATATAATTTTAAATAAATCCACACTTCATTAAATCTTGAAAGTGCTGACCCATCTACCCACTTATGTCTAGCACATACAGTCTTCTGATCATGGCACCACAAGTCAAATATTAATAACATATGATTTCCAGAAGTCTTACCTCTTTCTGATGATACTTAATTGCCAACTTTAACCTAGAAAGATCATTAGCGGTCTGCTCTTCCAGAATGCTATTATCATCCCTATAATTAAGTATAATTTCTAATTCCCGGGAGCTCCTTGTCTGGTCCAATAAATCTTTCGCAAATGATTCACACTGATGTGATAATTCCTCATATTCCGATTTAAATTCATTTTCCACTTTACTTAGTTCCTGAAGCTCCCAGCCCAAAAGAAATGCAGTAAGAAAGGGGTCTTCACTGGACAAAGCAATTAAAGATGGGCTTGCTAAGGCTTTGTATATGTTCAACCTTGATCGAGAATGGCGCAGACTGTCAACATCTGAGCTGGAAACGCACTCAACACAGTTACAACGAACTTCATGAGGCTGTGGTATAGAAACTCCCCTCTGCACAAGGAGCTTTATTATTTCATAATTGTTGGTGTGAGCTGCAAGAATTATTGGCGTAATATCTGGTGTAAATTCTGAAAACTGTTTATCCAGTAGTATTGGTGGAACCTGTGGAACAAAACAGGAAATGCATTGTCAGCAGAACGTATTGGGATTGAGTGTCCACTTGTTATATCAGTGCAATCTAGGCAAAGATTGGCCAAACCAGTGCAAAAGATTGGGGATTTTTAATCTTAAATTAAATCTCCAAAGCCACTTAAATTGTGTTTTCAACAATCTTTATGCTGGCTCAAGATTCAATTCCCCCATAAAACTGGCCCTCCCTTAAGGCCAAAATTCCGAGATTCAACTGATTGAACTGGTTCGGGCACTCTCTTCAAACTGTGCTCTTTTCCTTAGGACTGCAGCCACTGCTCCACGTGTTTTAAATGTGTTTTTTTAATCAAAGATTTGTTCATTTACTAAGAAACTGACTGATGTATACTGGTGAAATTATAAATGCTTCGGTAAAGCTTTATTAAGCAATTTTAGTAATTTGAAATTAAGTTATTCACAGGTGGAGGACTGGACACCCTTATTAAAGATTCTTATTTATGACGATAAATTCATTTCCAAGTGATATTAATAAAGTTACACCAGGGACAGAATATTAAGCTCAGCGGGCGGGCGGGCACGCGTCCGACCCGGCTGTGCACGTGACGTGCAATGACATTGGGGAAGCGTCCCAACATCATCACGCAGTCCAGCAATATTTTGTTCGGCAGGCGTGCACTGGAGTCGGCAGTGCGCCCACCAGCAATTAAAAGGCCTGTTAAGGCCATTAAAAAGGTAATTAAATACAAATTTACGCTGCCCGTCCAACCTTACGATTGGCGGGAAGGCGAAAAGGCTAAGCGGCCTTTGCACTTTTTAGGAGACCTCATCCACAGGCAGGATGAGGTTTCCTAAAGCAAATAAAAATGTCACACTTGAATTAAAAGCATGTCCCTGCTCATGTGACAGAGTCATGTGACATGAGGGGACATGTTTTATGACATTTTTATTTTCTTTATTTATTTTTTAAACAGCGCTTCATCACTGTGAGGCAGCTCTGTGCCTCAGGGAGATTATGAAGTGCTCACTTGCGCACATGCGCAAAGTTCATGCTTGGCCCGCTCGCCCTCCTTCCCCCACCCGCACAGGGAGCGCTGAGCACTGCTGCTCACGTTCCATACTGGCTGGGCCTTAATTGGCCTGCCAGCGTGAAATCGCGGTGTGGTGCCGATTGCGGGCGGCTTCCTGACCACCCCCGCCGAGCCCGCACGCCAAGGGCAAAATTCTGCCCTAGATTACCACTCTTAAAAACATCAAGGTAATGGAAAGAAAATAACAAGAAACAAGGATGTCCTACTGCTCTGCCTGATTGCACTGGTTCATGGAAGATTTTATAACTGTGGTTTTACAGAAGAGTTTTTGCAGAAACCTGAACTGTAACCTAACCTGTGCAATTTCCAATTGCAAACCTGTTCCAACATTCAATTAGATTATGTCTGATCTGTATCTTAACTCCATTTACATGCACTTGACCTATATCCCTTGATACCCTTATCTAATAAAAATCTGTCAATTGTAGCCTTGTAAATTTCAATGGTCTCAGCTTCCACAGGCTTTCTGGGGAGAAAAATCCCACCATCATTGTGTGAAAAAGTGCTTCTTGAATGATTAACTCTAATGTACGGCTATTCAGTAAATCTTCTCTCACTTACTACATTAATGTTTCCTCTCTATTTCTCCTGATGCCACTCCTGCGTATTCGATCAAATTTAATTAATTGCATCACAGACAAAAAGACATTCTGTTCACATAGTTATCAGCTAAGTTGGGAGTCCCAGTGAGATCATTTTGTTATCCTCTGAATGAGGCAGGACTCAAATTTAAACTAGCTATGATGCTTGCCAGCTATAAAATGCTATGAACACGTCAATCTTTTTATGCATTAAAATATGACCAATCTCCAATATATCAGCTTAAACTACAATAGGTGGCCACCTAGTCCATTGTGCCTGTGTTGCTACTCTTAAGGAGCTATTCATTTATTGCTATTCCTCTTCCCTTTGCCCATGATATCCCATAAAAATTGTACCAATCTTTTATTCATTTTCCTTATAAAATCTACAATGGATTCTGTTTCCAGTATCATTTCCACACTGTAACCATTCTCTGGCCAGAATTTTACGCCGACACACACGAGTATCATATGACGTGCATCCCGAAGCCATTGCGCAATATTTTGTTCGGCGGGTGTGTGCCGGAGTCGGCTGCACGCCTGCCGATAATTGAAAGGCCTATTAAGGCCGTTGACGAGCTAATTAACTTGAAATTTACGCTGCCCGTCCAGCCTAACAGTTGGTGGGCAGGTGAAAGGCCGGGTGGCCTTGACATTTTTTAGGACACCTCATCCACGAGAGGGATGAGGTTTCCTAAAGATAATGCAAATTAAATAACACTTTATTTTGAAATTAAAAACATGCCCCATCTCATGTGACACATGAGATTCGGGACACAGTCACATGAGGGGACATGTTTCATTAAATTTTTATTGGATTCATTAATTTTTTTTAAAAAGCGCTTCAATCTCTCTAAGGCAGCTCAGTGCCTCAGGGAGATTGAAGCACTCTTTCTCGCGCATGCGTGAACTGTGCGCGAGGCCTGGCTCTCCCTCCACCTCCGCCCGCACAGGTAGCACTGAGCTCTGCCGCTCACAATCCACGCAGGGCGGGCCTTCATTGGCCCACCCACGTGAAATCGCGGAGCAGAGCCGATTGCGAGCGGCTTCCCGACTGCCCCTGCCCACTCCCGCCGAGCATCCCCGCCAAGGGAAAAATTCTGGCCTCTGTGTTCGAAAATCTCTTTACCTCTCCCTTCCTTCTTTTCGTGGCAATCTTATGCCTTCTAGTTACCAGCTTACCAACCAGTTTATGCCCTGTTTACCTTGTCAAAAATCTTCATCACCTTGCACATCTTGATTCGTTTTCATTTTAACCTTCTCTCTTACAGCAAGAAAAGGCCCCACTTTTATCAGAAACAAAAACAGAATGTGCCGGAAAAACCCATCAGGCCAGGCAGCATCTGTGAACTGAGAAACAGAGTTAACGATTCAGGCCAGTGATCTTTCATCAGAGAAAGGTCAGCAACCTGAAATATTGGTGCCAATCTTAATGGGGAGGTGAGGGGTGAGACAACAGGGAGAGGAACCTAGAATAAAGGAAAAACAGGTTCCTCTCAGGTCCTGCTGAATTTAACAGCAGCACCTGATTACCACTTTGGAAATCCATTTCCCAGATGCAGATAGGTCAGGCTGCTAGGTCTGTAACAACCAGCCACAGCTGGGGAATAGAGAGGTGGGAGAGAATGGGGTGCCTTTGGGGACATCTACATGAGGCTGGAGAGATAAGTGAGGATGCCTATGGTGGGGCCAGATATCAGGTGTTGGGAGGGGCGAGTGCCATCAAGGTGGGTGGAAGAGATGGGGTGGATAACAATAAGGGGTCGAAGAGATTGGGGGATGTCAATGAAGGGGCCATAGAGATTGGTGGAGAAGTGGTGAAGATTGAGGGAAGCCACTGGGGTACATTGCGAACAATGAAGGCCATCGGCAAGGTATCAGATCACTGGATAAGTGGGTTCAATCAGTGGGGAAGGTAACATGTTTGCTTGAGGGGGGGGCTCCAGGGGAAGGACTCCTGCTCCTCCATGGCCCACAAGCAGTGCTGGAAAAGCACTTACTTGTTTAATGCAGCAGCCCTTACCTTCCTTGAGCTGCTGTGTTTCCCAATGTTCAGAAAGCCTTGTCAGCCAGCGTTAAGGCTGGAATAGATAAAATATGATGCATACAACCTCATTAAAATATTTAAAGGCATGACTTGCCTACTGGCAGAGGGTTGGTCACCTGCCTGTTAAAACTGGATCTGGGAAGTTTCGAGGAAGGTTGGGTTCAGGTTTGAGATTTTTTTCATTTCTTCTTCCCATCTGATCTAAACCCACCTGTTTTGGAGGTTATAATTCCTCCTGTTAACTCTCCTCCCTTCAGAAATATTGCCCAATTTGACATCCACTTGACAATATATTGAAGCTATCGCAATAAATTTTGGTGAAAGTGAAATAAAGCAAATTAAATGTTAGGTGTAATAAAAGGGCATATTGTGCTGAAATAGTTAGTTATTCCTTTCACTTTATAAATCATTGATATTACAGCACTTGGAATACAGTGTATAGTGCTGGTCGCCGCAGTGTAAAAAGAAAACTGCAGCTTTTGAAACGAAAGAGAAAAGAGCCACCAGAATGATTGAGGGGATGACGGGATCAATTATGAGTGTTCATGTACATTGTGCAAACTCTCATTGGAAAAGAAATGATTGAGAGGTGATCCGATTACTGTTTTTAAGATTCTAAAGGGACAAGGTGATGTCCACCATGATATGCTATTTCAACTTGCCCAGCGCATTAGAACCAGAGGGCATAGTCTAACGAGTGGGAAATTCAAAACTAGTCTTTAGAAACAATGGGCCAGAATTGGCTACCAAAATAATGGCGGGTTAAAGGTCCACACCCTTATTAGTGTGTAGAGGATCCAGCACTTGACAAGAATGAGATAGGCCATGAATTAAGAATCACAACAAATTGCTGGACAATTTGTGATGCTCCATGGTCAGCCTCACAAACACTGAAGCTTGCCGTCAACCTCCCCCATGAGTTTCAAGAAATTGCTGCATTTGTGCTGCAAATGTGAAGTAAACTCACTGCAGAAAGTCAGTGCTGCTATTCCACGATTTAAGAATCCTTTTAAGACAACATTTATGCTTCTGTAATATCCACTCAACCTCAGAGGTTGAGAAAGGGAACAACTGAAATGTGGAGTCTCACCCCTGCCAGTAGCATACTCTTCCTAAAGGTTTATTTTCAAAATTTCTTTCTGTCCCTTTATTCTCTCTCAACTGAATCTTTCTTTCTCTCTGTTAACTTCTCCACCTAAATCTAATTGGGCTTAAACCCACCGTATTTCCATCTCAATCGTTCATTCTGTTTCATTCTGTATCCTTATATTTAATTGATTATGTCTGTTTATGTCATCATTCGCCAAAGTCTCAGGTATCTCATTGATATTGCCATACTGTTATCAGCTGGCACTTCCAACAATTTCCAGCACAAAATGTATTAGAACTAAAAGGTGAGGGAAAGTATCTAACTCATGGCACTCACCAAAGGAATTTTACCTTTCCGCTGAAGTAAATGGGCCTGAATTTTTCAGGCGGCGGGTGGGCTCCGTCGGGGATGGGCGCGGAGCTGATCGCCGCCTGCGATCGGCTGCGCACCGCCATTTTATGTGGGTGGGCCAATTAAGGCCCGACCAACGTAAGACGCGAGCGGTAGTGCTCAGCGCTACCTGTGCAGGCAGGGGGGAGGAGAGAGAGTCGCATGCGCGAAAGAGCGCTTCAATCTCCCTGAGGCACAGAGCTGCCTCAGGGAGATTGAATCGCTACTGAAAATACTAAATACACGGATTAAAAATGTATTTAAACATGTCCCCTCACGTGTGTCACATGAGGTGGGACATGTTTTTATATTTAGGAAAATTTTTTTTAATTAATAAAAGTTTTAGGAAACCTCACCCCGCTTGTGGATGACGTTTCCTAAGAAACGCGATGGCCGCTTTGCCTTTTCGCCTGCCCGCCAACCTTAAGGTTGGACAGGCAGTGTTAACGGTTACTGTAATCACTTCCTTAATGGCCTCAATAGGCCGTTTAAATATTGGCGGGCACGTAGCCAACTCCGGCGTGCACCCGCCGAACGAAATATCGACGTCATCGGGCGCCATTTGACGCGTCGGCATGTCGGGCCCACCCCCGCACGCCAACTGAAAAATCCTGCCCATGGAGTTTAGAATGGCTCACCACATTTTACAGCCCCATCCCCGCCCCGACGGGGTCGTAGAATTCCAGCCTAAGTGGATTTAAGGGTTCCCAAAACTTTCGAGAACTGTGGGATTTCCTCACATCATCACTGGGTCTGTTGTAGACTACCTGTTAGGGATTGATTGCCATGGTTATTCAATAATTCCATTTTTGTTGTATCATGGGGACTATCAGGTTGGTGGGTGGCAAACTCGATGGAACTTTTTTTGTTGTTGTTGACCAATTCCTAACTTCCTAAGGTGCTAAATGTGCAAAACGATTAGTCTGAAGGCATTTATAGGTTTCATTTCACAGATATAAGTGAAAAAAAGCAATCTTTGATGGCCAGCTATATATAAGTTTACCTCTGTAACCATCAATGAATTCTACCCAAATTGCTTGTCTGCCCTTTGCATTTTTATATTCTCCAAATACACTGCAACCATGAATACAGACTTAGATTAATTTTAATTTTAGCGCTGGTCCAAAGTAATAGCCTATTAAAATAACTAATTACAAATTTGTTAATCATTTATTAAAATTTTAATGTCCTTCAAAATATATCTTGAGTGTAGTTATCAAACGTTTATTTTCCCTTTGCCTGGTTAACTGCTTCATTTGTCTATTTGTTGGATCATATCTCACATTGCTCCATTATCTGTTCAACCCATTGCATCATGTGATATTATAAATCAGGCAAAGAATTCTCCATTGCAGATTCAAAATCCTTAACATCTTAACTGTATTTTTTAATGAGGAATCTCTATATTAAAAATAATATATTGCTGGACAAATGTTGGACCATTAAGATTCAATTCAGGTATGCTATACATGCTGTACTTTTCATTTTTTATACAACTTACTTGTTTTTCTCCACTAGGCTTCTTATGATTTAACAGTAGTTCAACAGCTCCAACAACTTCTTTCCGGATGGCATGGAGAAGCGCATCTCCTACGTACACATTGAAACTCAGGAGAAGTTCAATGATTTCCAAGTTCTCATTCTCAATGCCTATGAGAAGTGCAGTCCGCCCCAGAGGGTCAATACAATTAATGTTGATTTTAAAATAAATCTCAGCTTCTTCAAGAGCTTGTTTGACACTTGCGTAATCACCTTTCTCAACAGCGCTCAGGTAAGCCTTCTCTGCGGGAGAGAGTTCAGATTCTGCTCTTACAATTCGAAGAGAAATTCGGTCTCTGTACGGTGCATTGTCACTTCTTTTGTAGTACAGCTGAGCCATCGTTCATGCCATGTCAAAGTTTTGTCTCTTAAAGAAAGAAAAGCACAAAAATATTTTATAATCGACTATCCGACTGGGTAATCTTTACCATAATAGTTGCAATTCATTTTCGGAATGAAAAGAAAATGATCCTCATGTTTTTAAGCAATCCTAATTGACACTAGTTCTTAAAGTTTCTTCATGTGAAATACTGTAGAAATATCAGCTTTTTAAAATATTTGTTCGTGGGATGTGAACGTCACTGGCTAGGCTAGAATTTATTTCCCATCCATAACTGCCCTTCAGACGGTGGTGGTGAGCTGCCTGCTTGAAGCACTGCAGTCCATCTGGTATAGGTACACCCACAGTGCTGTTAGGAAGGGAGTTCCAGGATTTTGACCCAGTGACAGTGAAGGAACTGAGAAATCTAACATGCTTGCAACAAACTACACTAATATATTCATGTTTTCTTATTTCTCCAACAAGATGCATATAACTGCAAGATAAAAGACCATTTTTTGTATTTTCCATTAGCAATTTATCCCCAGGTATGATATTCAGAAATAAATATACACTAATGTTGTACTCTGCAGATATGAAGTATTAAACAGATGAAATGTGCCTCCAGAGTCTATAACATTTCAATAATGCCGCATGAAATATCATAAAGCAACATAAATTAAATTTTCGATGCCTTCAAAAGAAAAATGTTCAGATTTAAATCACACGTGGCTAAAAGGCTGAGTTTGCATATCCTAGGATGGTTGGTGCAACTGCACTTGCTGAGAGCAGATGAGCTGAGACAGTTACAGACGTGGGGGCCCCCTCTGGATCTCTGGACACTTGTAAACAAATGTTTCTTTAAAAAACTTAAATCATTACATTTTCAATGGGCACCAAAGAAGGCATCTGTACTTTGTTTTTCATAGGGGAAGTGGGGTGGGGTAAACGCTAAGGTACTGACCCTGGTTAGGTGAACATTAGGGGTTTAAGGAAGGTGACTCCTGGCAGTTAAGGCAACATGTTCCTGCTGTGGATTTCAGGGCCTCTATTTTTCATCATTAAAATGAAACTACATTTCTTTCATTTGTACCAGAATAAAATATTAACAGCTTGCTAAAATAAATGATTTCAACATTCACTGTAATGGTAAATTAAGGATTTCTTCATGACTATTTTGTCTCTTTACCCGTATCATCTCCCATAGAGATTTCCTATGCCTGCATTTTCAATACACCAATTATCTATCTATCTATAGACCTATGATGTGCCCTAAGAATCCACCATTCCTGACCTGACACCATTCGTCTGTGTCTATTCTTTGGGCAGAATTTTCTGCCTGTCGGGCAGGCCATGCGGGAGCGGGCACGGATCCGATTGCCGCCCGTGATCGGGTCCGCACCACCATTTTAAAATGAAACGCCATGAAACACGGCTCCCAAGGACAACGGGAGTGGGCGGGCAGCAGCGGGACTGCTATGATCGCCGGGTCCAATGGTGACCCGGTGGCCTGTTTGAAAGAGCTCCTGCAGCCTTGCAAAGGCTGTCAAACATGGCCAGCAGAACGGCTCCCCAGAGCGTTGCTGGTGAACAGACCAGGCAGGAAGGTAGGGCAGGGGTGCACTGTGCCCCTCGTTTTTCAGACAATTGCCTTGCTGCCCTCCTAGAGGAGGTGGCAGCACGGCGGGAGGTCCTCATTCTCAGGGACGGGAGGAGGAGGAGGCCCCCCCCCCCCCCCCCCCCCTCCACATGACCGAATGTGCCTGGGAGGAGGTGGTGGAGGTGGTGAGCTCCCGCAAAATGGTGCACCGCACCACTGGATCCAGTGTCACAAGCGTTTCAATTACCTTTTGCACTCTGGAAGGGTGAGCACCATGTTGGCATTGGTTACTTAACCCAGCAGATAGGCATTCCCATTGTATGCACCCTCCCCCGCCCTACAGTGTAGTTACTGTATTGAATCATTGACGGCATTCATGGGAGAGCCAGCAGATATTGCCCTTGCCTAGGGCATCCTGAGAGGGTGGTGATGAGATGGGTTCTGCACCTGCAGCATGTGGTACAGTGACACCCACATTACTGTTTTGGGGGCAACCTGGAGGATCTGCACCTAGGCGCAGTGCTGGAACAGCAGAACATGTCAAAGTCAGGGTGATGACATGCTGGGAGGGGAGTTTCCAGGTGGCGGGACACCGATCCACCTGCTGCCCTTTGCGTTCCACGTGCTTGCGCCTCCTTGCTCTGCAAAGTTAGACCGTGTGGTGCCAAATGTGATGTAGGCAGTATTTGGCCAAGGTGGGGGTGGGGGGACAGGCCTGGTTTGAGTGTGCAGCAGCTGCGGGGTGAGGAGGCACTGGGGCCCTGCAATATTCCACTCTGGTTGAGGTGGGTCGGCAGCGAAGAGATTCCAGGTACAAGTTGCACTAATCAATGCTCTTTCCTCCCTTTCAGGAGAAGAATGCTCATAATGCCGCCAAGCAGTTGAGGACTGGCGGAGGGCCGGCCCAGTTGGCCATCATTTCCAGGTTCAACCAGGAGGCCCTCGATCTGGAGAGGCGCCATGCGCCCAGGTCCACCGGTGTCGGTGAGGTTGGGGTGCCACGGGCAGGTATATTAGCCCAGCAGTGAGGTCACCATTAGTGTACCAGCAGCCATGACATTGCTGAATGTTCAGTGATTGAAGTTTGCAACATTGCTTGACCATTGCTTATGGAAGGATGAGGGCATAATGATCCGGGGGACAGGGATATACGTTGACATTGTCTTCACATTAGCTAATCAAATATCCTTGATCTTCCTTTCAGCATCAGCGGATCAGGGCCAGGAGTAGGAGGCACAGGGCCCCCTCTCACACCTGAGGGTCCTGAAGTCTCTGACCCACCAGCGTCACACTATCTCTGCCAGGCAGGCACCAGCGCAGAGACTAGCACCTCGGTGGGAATTAGATCATCGGCTAGTGTCCCGGGGACAGCGGTGAGGGCACTTCACAGTCGCTGGAGGAGCTGGCAGAGACAGAGGTGCCCATGGCGCCAGCAGTCGGAGGACTGCAGGGGACCAGGCACGTGCTCAGTCCGTGGCTGATGATGTGCCTCTGGAGTCGTCCATGAGGCAGCAAACGCTGGAAGTGCAGCAGGGTGTGCGGGAGGATCTGGCGGAGGTACATGAGGCTTATGCTTGGCTTGGTCTCTATGGTGGAGGAGTCCACGTGGACCATTGCCAATGCAATGAGCCTCATGGCCGAGCGCCATGCTTCCTCCATGGAGAGACTCGTGGAGAGGCTCCTCCAGGAGACCAATCAGGGCTTCCTGGGGATGCGCGCAGACCAGCAAGCCCTCACATTGGGCATTGACCTCAGCTGGTCAGTGCCAATGTGGGAGATGGTCTGGGCACCGAGTTTCCCAGCTCGGTGCCCATCCATCTACGGTGAGCAGGGAGATCTGAAGCAACTTCACGTCGGCGCAGCAGCTGCCTGTCGTCTCTGCGGGCTCCTCTCAGGGCGCTCCAGATTAGTGCAGCAGCTCCTCTGCCCCTCTGCCAGTGACCGTTGCATCTGATGAGGCTGCGATGACAGGGACATGCCAGCTGTAGAACTGGCTGCTCCCTCCCAGGCGGGGCTAGCAGTGGCTCCATGGGCCAGAGGTCATCAAGGCCAACAGGACAGCACGGTGAGCAGGCTGTCTCAGATGCCAGTGCCAGCGAGGGGGAAAGCTCCTAGACGTAGCATCCAAAAGCATAAATTTAAGGCACCTTAGGCACACCACGGGTTTCTCATTGGTGCTTTTGTGTTGCCCTGCAATGAGGGCATGATTAGTTGGTGTGTTGTTTAACACCTTTGTCATTTTGTTTCCTTAAGAATATTTTGTTATATCATTAAGTTTAGACATGTGACCATGGCTGAGGGTGCCTCTTTTCCTCTGCAGGTGGATGGTTACCCATGAGGTTATGAATGGGTTATGTCACATTGAGCTTTACTGACTTGACCCTCAGTTAATGTTCCTATCCAGGCAGATGTAGCACTCAGGTATCGAGTATGGAGCCTGCAGCATAGGCTTTTGTTGGAGGTCCATATGCGGTGTTCTAGCTGAAAGTTCATTGGATTAAAGCCTCCCGGGTGTCCCTACCTCCCTGGAGTATGCCCGGGTCAGCATCTACCCCCTCAGCATTTCCGTGCGTGTGCTCATCTTCGGACTCACTGCTGGACTCATCGTGTGCAGTCGCAGCAACTCTGTCTACATGATGAGTCCACTGCGTCGCCCCTTTCCAGCGCAAGGTTGTGGATAGTGCAACATGCAACCACTATCAGCGACACCTGATCTGGGGGGTACTGGAGTGCACCCCCTGAATGGTCCAGGCATCAGAAGCGCATCTTGAAAAAACTGATGGTTCTCTCCACCACAGCCCTTGTGGAGCCTTGGCTCCTATTGTTTCGCTGCTCAGCTTCTGTTCTTAGATGGCGGAGAGGCGTCATGAGCCACCTTCTGAGGAGATAGCCCTTGTCACCCAGCAGCCATCCATCAAGCTGGGCTGGAGCACTGAAGAGCCCTGGCACTGGGAGTGTCTGAGGATGTAGACGTCATGGGAGCTGCCTGGGTACCTTGCACACACTTGTAGAATCTGCATCCTGTGATCACACACTATCTGCACGTTCATGGAGTGGAAGCCCTTCCTGTTGACAAAGGCACTGGGCTCACCTGCTGGCGCCTTGATGGCCACATGTGTGCAGTCTATAGCACCCTGGATGCAGGGGAAGCCAGCAATCGTTGCGAAGCCTCTGGTTTGCTCTGCCTGGCTGGCCTCGTCTGTGCGGTAGTGGATGAAAGTCAATGCACGCCTGAACAGAGTGTCTGCTACCTGCTTGATACAAGTGTGGACAGCTGATTGGGAGACACCGCAAAGATCACCCACCGAGCCCTGGAAAGAGCCAGAGGCATAGAAGTTGAGGGCAGATGTGACCTTTGGAGCCACTGCCATGGGGTGCCAAGCCACACAGTTAGCAGAGATCTCAGGGCCTATCATTTGACAGATGGAGTTGACTGTCTCCCTTGAGAGATGGAGCCTCCTTCAGCACTGCACCTCTGACATATTGAGGTAGCTGTTTTGCCGCCTGTATAACCTGGCAGCAGGATATTGGCATCTTCTGTGGCCCCTTCCTATTGGACTTCCTGTTGGCCCTGCGCCCCTTGTGCCTGTGCCTCTCCTCCCAAAGGTGGCTCCCCTGGAGGCTGAATGTGCACTCCTGGCCTCCTCCCACTTCTGGCCCTCCCTTCCTCCTCAGAGGAGGTGCCTTCAGTGGAGAGCGTAACTCCCATTCCCAGGCTAAGGGAAGGCTTCCTGAAACCTGCAGGCCCCAAAAAGATCTTCACTGTAGAGTCCTGACCTGAAGGTTGTGGGTCCTGTCCAAGCAGCTGGTATGAGTTTTGAAGTATTTCTGCTAACACAGGCAAGCATCAGTAACTTTCCAAATTAAATATCTGACTGATAACATTCACGACCCCACTGATCCCTCTTATCCCGCCTGTGGATGAGGTTTATACAAATGTGTTCTACCCGTCTGCCTATTGCACCTGTGCGACAACCTGAAGATCACACGGGCCCTGAAAAATCGCCGTCAATTGGTGCCTCAAGGGCCTTAAGTGGCCCGTTAATTAATGGCGGGCGCGCATCGGAGATCATCGTGCGCCCGCCCACCAAAATATCCCGATGGCGCGCGGTGACATGTCCCACCGCTCGTCCCATGTCACCGCGCGTCATTTTACACGTCGGCACACCAACAGGAAAATTCGGCCCATGGATTTGTCACAGAGAATATATATATTTTGATGTTATGTTGGAAAGAATTAAGACATAGAAGAGGCTGTGTTGGAGGATGTTAAAGTCAGGCATCACCACAGAAATCTCTTCTGTAGGCACAGACACTCACTTAGAGCATCAGGAGGGTGCACAAGAAAGAACTTGCATTTACATGGCACCTTTCACAACTTTAGCATATCCCAAAGTGCTTTGCACCTGACAAAGTATTTTGGAAGTGGAGTCACTATAGCAATGTACAATGGGCAGAATTTTGCCCTTGTCGGGCGGTCTCGGCAGGGGTGGGCAGTTGGGAAGCCAACCACCGTTCGTGATCGGGGCGGAACTGCGATTTCATATGGGTGGGCCAATTAAGGCCTGACCAGCATGAAACATGTGCAGCAGCGCTTAGCGCTGCGTGTGTGTGTGGCGGGGGGGGGGGGGGGGGGGGGAGAGAGAGAGGAGTGTGAGCATGAACTTCAGGCATGTGCGTGAGCGCGCGCTTGAAAATCCCCAAGGCACAGAGCTGCCTCAGGGAGATGAACAGTTTTCCAAATAAAAAATGAAAATGTTATAAAACATGTCCCTTCATGTGACACCGTCACATGCGCAGGGACATGTTATTAGTTAAATTTAAAAATTTTTATTTTATTTTTATTTGCTAAATCCTGCCTGTGGATGAGGTTTCCAAAAAATGCAAAGGCCACTTGGCCTTTTTGCCTGCCCGCGAACCGTAAGGCTGGACAGGCAGCGAAACATTGATTTTAATTACCTTTTTAATGGCCTTAAAAGTCCTTTTAATTGTCAGCAGGCCCGCTGCCGACTCCGGTGCGCGCCCGCCAACCGAAATATCGCATGAGTGTGCAATGACACCGGGACAGTCGCCCAACCTCACCGCACGTCATGTTACGCTCAGTCAGGTCGGGCACACGCCCACCCACCAAGCTAAAAATTCAGCCCAATATGCCAAAGCCAATTAGTGCACATTGAGGTTCCACAAACAACAATGAGATAATGATGTTGATGAAGGGATAAATATTGCTCAATACATTGTGGAGAATTTTCCAGTTCTTCTTCATATAGTGCCATGGAATCCTTTACAGCTATCTAAGAGGACAAATACAACCCTGGTTTTTAATGCCTCATCTTGTTCAGAGCCACACTCTGGAATTCCCTTTGTATACCTTTCTACCTCTATACCTCCCTCTCCCCCTTTAACATCCTCTTTAAAACTCTCTTCTGACCAAGATTTTAGGCACCCCTCATTCTTTTGCTCAACATCCTATTTTTTACTTTTCAGTGAAGAACTTTGGAACATTCTTTAATGTTAAGACACTGTAATAAATACAGGTTGTTGAGGTAAACAGACAACACTCTTTGAAAGTGAGTGGGTTGTGGGGTCGGATGAACAGGCAGGGGTTAAGCAACTTTAGTTAATATGACAATTGTTATGCATTTAAAGCAACTGACCAAAAGTTTCATTCACCCTCTTCTCTGGCTCTCAGCTGTCCTGTTCCACATCCTTCCTGTACAACATCTTTTTGCTGTGGAGTGTTGAAAAGGGTGGTAGGCTGCTTGCGGGGGGGAGGGGGTTGCTGGGAGGGGAGCTGGGGGTGGGGGCGGGTGGGGCGGTGGGGATTGAGATACTTTCCTTCCCTCTCCCTGTCAACGTCAATCTCCTCAGCCTCCTGAAACAGCAAACCTTTCTTCATTGCAATTATATGTAACACACACCAATTTAAAATGATTCTGGAGACTCTTGCTGGACTGCCCTGCAGGCTTCACTAGGTTTATCCAGGCTTCAAAGCACTAATAATTAGTTCCATGAAATTTCTTATAATGGGGCTAATGTCAACACAAGAGCTTTCACCCTCTGTCTGTGGAAGTCTTAATTGTGCTACGACTGCCCTGATCACCAACCAACCACCCTGATACATTGGGTCATGTGGGCTGATACAGTGGATTGTTGCGTGATGGAAGTGTAATGACAGATTCCTGAATATCAGGCATTCATATACAGTATTAAGTGTCTGGCATCACCCACTAGCTGCAGATCAACAGAATGAAAGACTTTAATGTTCATAAAATAGAGTGGGTTGTCATGTGAGGCTTTGAGTGATAAATTGTTCTATCATTTGCTCTTTGCAGTTTTAGAACAGTACGATTCTCTGGTTCCACTGGGAAGCTATGAACAGTGCAGCTTGTTGAATCAGTCAACTTCTTGATGCAGTGGGAAGCTGCTGTTACACCCATCTAGTAAAGTCACATAATACTACCATAGATGGATGCAACTGCAAATAAACTAATGGTAGTGGTAACTTTGACTCTTCTGGACAATGCTGTTCATCTAATGCAAGTGGGCTGCAGATATTTAGCAATTGATATGCTCCTCAAAAGCCTCCAAAGAGAAGCACAGCCTTTTAAACTGTCTTCATTTAGAAAATCAAAGTAAGACAGAACTTCTTGATCTATAAACTGTGGTGAATATCTGCTTGTACAGAACAAATGTCTTCTACAATGGTCAGGATTTTAGGAACCCTGACGTTAGGCACAAAGGGCGGCCCCGAGACCACACTAGTTGGAAGCCAGGCTGCGGAAGCTAGTATCCCAGAGGCGGCCTCCTAATTGGTTGCCTCCATGCTTGTTATCCTATTAAGAACGGTGGGCGGGCTCATGATGCCCCCAACAGTAATGGACACTGTCATGGTTGCTGCCATTTATTAGCATGCCCAAAGTCTTCTCCATGGAATGGCGTCTCTGGTGTTGATAGTTCCCGGACTGTCACAGGGAGGCCAGCTCCATGGAATTAGCATCTTCCACAAGCAGTGGAGGGCCACTCTGCTGCTGGAGAGCCCTCTAAAGCCCCCCAATGTGGCCTTGAATATGCAAATTGGCCGCCCACTTCAGTTGAGCAGGCAATCGATCTGTTTCCCTGGGAAAACTCCCAGCAGCAAGAATGTGTCAAGAGGGGACCATTCAGCACAATTTCCCACACACCATCCTCTCACCCAACCTCAAAGTCCGCCATCACAGGGCAGGGAAAATTCAGCTCAATGTCTCAATCTAGCTGCTTCCACATCTTTGTCATCCTTATGTCATCCCCATGGGATGGAGAAACACCTAATGGAAAACCTATGTGCCCAGTATGAAGTTATATTGTTTGCATAGCTGACCCTAAATAGCAACTAAATCCTTGACAGAATCTCCAAGATTAAAGAATCTATATGCAGCAAAGGTAACACCGTCAATTGTATATCAACCGTAAGATAAAAGCAAAATACTGCGGATGCTGGAAATCTGAAACAAAAATAAAAGTAGCTGGAAAAGCTCAGCAGGTCTGACAGCATCTGCGGAGAGGAACTCAGTTAGCATTTCGAGTCCGTATGACTCTTCATCAGAACTGAGGGAATATAGAAATGAAGTGAAACATAAGCTGGTTGAGGGGGGATGGGACAGGTAGAGCTGGGTAGAGGGCCAGTGATAGGTGGAGGCAAAGGAGAGATTGCCAAATATGTCATCGACAAAAGGACAAAGGGGTGTTGACGGTGGTGATATTAGCTTAGGAATGTGCAAATGGGGACATTAAGGGTAGAAAGCAGGACAAGCAAGCAACAGATGGCCCTAGTGGGGTGGGGTGGGGGGAAGGGATCCAAATAGGCTAAAAGGTGGAGATGAAACAATGGATGTAAATACATTTAAAAATAATGGAAATAGGTAGGAAAAGAAAAATATATTAAAAAAAATATAAATTATTGGAAAAAGGCGGATTGGAAAGGGGATGGGGATGGAGGGGAGAGTTCATGATCTGAAGTTGTTGAACTCAATGTTAAGTCCGGCAGGCTATAAAGTGCCTAGTCGGAAGATGAGGTGCTGTTCCTACAGTTTGCGTTGAGCTTCACTGGAACATTGCAGCAGGCCAAGGACGGACATGTGGGCATGAGAGCAGGGTGGTGTGTTGAAATGGCAAGCGACAGGGAGGTCTGGGTCATGCTTGCGGACAGACAGGTGTTCCGCAAAGTGGTCACCCAAGTCTGCGTTTGGTCTCTCCAATGTAGAGGAGACCGCATTGGGAGCAGCGAATGCAGTAGACTAAATTGAGGGAAGTGCAAGTGAAGTGCTGCTTCACTTGAAAGGAGTGTTTGGGCCCTTGGACAGTGAGGAGGGGGGAAGTAAAGGGGCAGGTGTTGCACCTTCTGCAGTTGCATGGGAAGGTGCCGTGGGAGGGGGTTGAGGTGTAGGGGGTGATGGAGGAGTGGACCAGGGTGTCCCGGAGGGAACGGACCCTGCGGAATGCTGCCAGAGGGGGTGAAGGGAAGATGTGTTTGGTGGTGGCATCATGTTGGAGTTCGCGGAAATGGCGGAGGATGATCCTTTGAATGCGGGGCTGGTGGGGTAATAAGTGAGGACAAGGGGGACCCTATCATGGTTCTGGGAGGGAGAGGAAGGTGTGAAGGTGGATGTGCGGGAGATGGGCCGGACACGGTTGAGGGCCCTGTCAACCATCGTGGGTGGAAAACCTCGGTTAAGGAAGAAGGAAGACATGTCAGAAGAACTGTTTTGGAAAGTGGCATCATCAGAACAGAGGAGGCGAAGGAACTGAGAAAATGGGATGTAGTCCTTACAGGATGCGGGGTGTGAGGAGTTGTAGTTGAGGTAGCTGTGGGAGTTGGTAGACTTGTAATGAATATTGGTGGACAGTCTATCACCAGAAATTGCGACAGAGAGGTCAAGGAAGGGAAGGGAAGTGTCAGTGATGGACCGTGAAAATGATGGAGGGGTGGAAATTGGAAGCAAAATTAATAAACTTTTCCAGGTTCAGATGAGAGCATGAAGCAGCACCGAAGTAATCATCGATGTACCGGAGAAAGAGTTGTGGGAGGGGGCCTGAGTAGGACTGGAACAAGGAATGTTCCACATACCCCATAAAGAGACAGGCATAACTGGGGCCCATGCAGGTACCCATAGCCACAGCTTTTATTTGGAGGAAGTGAGATGAGTTTAAGGAGAAATTGTCAAGTGAGAGAACAAGTTCAGTCAGATGGAGGAGAGTAGTGGTGGATGGGGATTGTTCAGGCCTCTGTTCGAAGAAGAAGCAGAGAGCCCTCAGACCATCCCGGTGGGAGATGGAGGTGTAGAGGGATTAGACGTCCACGGTGAAGATGAGGCGATTGGGGCCAGGGAACTGGAAATTGTTGATATGATGTAGGGCATCAGGGGAATCGTGGATGTAGGTGGGAAGAGACTGGACAAGGGGAGAGAGAATGGAGTCAAGATAGCAAGAAATGAGTTCCGTGGGGCAGGAACAGGCTGACACGATCGGTCTGCCAGGACAGTTCTGTTTGTGGATTTTGGGGAGGAGGTAGAAGCGGGCTGTCCGAGGTTGGGAGACTATGAGGTATATCAACTGTGTTTAATTATATGCAGACAGAAGGCATTTATTGGGGTTTTATTTGAGCAGATATTAAGAGACACTCACTGAAACTGGAATGTAGTTGAGTTTGGAGGTGTATGCGTCTAACGTTTCACATCGTAAATAAATAAATGCTAGACTGATTAGATTGTCTCCACTTTCGTGAATATAATACCAAACTATAATAGCAACACACAAAATGATCTTCTCAAAGCAGTGTCTGCCTCAGGGATGCCTTAATGGTTCCAAATTAGAATGAACATGAAATTCCCATCAGAAGTGGATTGAACTGTTGCTGGTCTACTGTCAACAGAATGTATTGGGATGCCAAGCTCAGTGTATTTCCTCTGTGGCATATCTTCTGACGATTTTCTGATATCAGCCACTCAATTTATTCTAAGTAGCTAACATTAGAAATTGACTCTAGTCTGTGCTGCCAAACTGAAATCCTCCACAAGAAGATAAAAACGTACAAAGAAATAAAAGTATGCCAGGTAGTTAATGAATAAGTACAGAAAGCATCTAAAAGTGGTCATGCCAGCAGTGCAACTTCGAGAACCTGAGTATAGTGTCACAAAAAGTGATCAAGGTCAGTAAATACATCTTCAATAGTCATATCCTGCCCCATTAGGTTCAGAGATTGCTCAATTCACCACACCAATCACTCACCTACTAATCACGACATATTGCTTGACCTGAACTGTATGTAGTTAACACTGCTGCAAGCCGCAGCCACAACTTATAGGTTGCAGTGAGATGGTGGAGTAGTGGTAATGTCAGTGGATAAATAATCCACAGGATCAGGCTCATGCCTAGGGAACATGGGTTCAAATTCCACCATGGCAACTGATGGAATTTGGCATAAGAAATTTACTCTAGTCTGTGTTACCAAACTGAAATATTCCACAAAAAGATAAAAATTCAATTAATGAAATCTGGAATTGAAAGCTAGTCTCAGTAATAGTGACCATATAGCTGTTGTCAAAAGTTGTAAAAACCCACCTGGTTCACAAATGTTCTTTAGGGAAGGAAATCTGCTGTCCTTACCTGGTCTGGCTACATTTGACCCCAGACCCACAGCAAGGTGGCTGACTCTTAACTGCCCTCTGAAATGGCCTAGCAAGCCAGTCAGTTCAAGAGCAATTAGGGGTGGGCAACAAATGCTGGCCTTGCCAGCAACACCCACATCCCATGGAAGAATAAAGAAGAAAATAAATTGTCTAATATAAGCACAAAGGAAGATGGCTGTGGAACTGAGATAGTTTGTGAACCATCTGAGTTCCAGGACATCACTGCAGGAGTTACTAAGGTTGTGTCCTAGGCCCAACCCTCTTCAGCTGCTCCATCAATGAACTTTTCTCCATCATAAGGGTTGAAGTGGGGATGTTCGTTGATGAGTGCACAATGTTCAGCACCATCTGCATCACACAAGTGCCAGGCAATGACCGTCTCCAACAAGAGCGAATCAGACCATCTTCTTTTGACATTCAATGGCATTACCATCACTGAATCCTCTACCATCAACAACTTAGGGGTTACCATTGACCAGAAAATGAACTGAACCAGCCATATAAGTACTGTGGCTACAAGAGCAGATCAGAAATCTGCAATGAGTAACTCACCTCCTAACTCTCCAAAGGCTGTCTACCATCTACAAAATGCAAGTGAGGAGTGTGATGGAATACTTTCCACTTTACTGGATGAGTGCAGCTCCAACAAATCTCAAGAAGCTTGACACCATCCAGGACAAAGCATCCCACTTGATTGGCACCCCATCCAAGACCTTAAACATTCACACCCTCCGCCATAAACACATAGTGGCAGCAGTATGTACCATTTACAAGATGCACTGCAGAAACTAATCAAGGTTCATTCGATAGCGCCTTCCAAACCCGTGACCTCTACCACTGTAAGGAGAAGGGCAGCAGATGGATGGAACACAACCACCCAAATGCTTCCCTCTAAGACACACACCATCCTGACCTGGAACTATATCATCGGACCTTCAGTGCTGCTCGGTGAAAGTCATGGAACACCCTTCCTAAGAGCTACACCACATGGGCTACAGTGGTTCAAGGGGGTTAGCTCAACACTGCCTTCTCAAGGGCAATTAAAGATGGGTGATAAATGCTGGCCTCGCCAGTGATTCCCAAATCCTGTGAAAGAATAAATAAAAAATAACACATGGGCATGGGTACGCTCCAGAATCATGAGCCAGGTATGCAAAGGACAGCCCTTGTCACCAAGTAGCCACCCTTTGATTTCTCATGGTGGCCCAATGCTAGTGGTACAGGAAATTGCTGCTGAATAATGACATCATGACTGCTGCCATGATACTGGGCATTAACCTGCATCACATGCTGAGAATGGCACACACCAGCAAAACACTGATTGAGTGGAATCCCTTACAATTGATGTGCACCTCTGAATTTACTTATGGCACTAGTAAAGCAATGTGTGTACAGTCAATGGCAACCCGCACCACGAGGAAGCTTCCTAATCTGGCAACGCCACATGTCTCAATCTGCCTGCTTTTCTCTGGAAAGAGAGAATGAAACATATTCTGTTCTCTTTGCATTCAGGGTCTCAGTGCTTCCTTAGTCAACAGTGGAAGACGATGTTGGGAATATCACCTGCTCCAGTCTGGAAGGAGCTCGACACAAAAACATCCAATGCCACCTTCATCTTCCCAAGCATTGACAGTGCCATCCTCATCTTGCTTAGAGGCTACAGGTCGACTTGCAATAGGTGTCAAATTTCAGTTAACGCCTCCTTAGTGAAATGTTGCACAGACTGTTCCTTGCAGTGGTTGAATTAGGAGGATAAATTCCTGAAGACCCTGTACATATTTGGCCTCCTGGTGAGAGCCCTTCTTCCCCTCCTCTTCCTGCCCCTTCTTTGAAAAATGTGCCTTCTTATGCAACACCTCCCTTCTCACCATCCAAAGCCCCAAACACTACTTTGAGTTCAAACTGCGATTTACTTGTTCTTCTTTCCATTTAGTATATGATATTCATTGCTCATGATGTATTCTTCTCTACACAGGGAAAACAAAAGCACATTAGGTGACCACTTGGCAGGACACACAGCCCCGTTCAGTCTGCAATCTTGACACCAAGCTTCCAATCGGCTGTCATTTTAATTCTCCACTGTGCTCCCAATCTGACCTTTCTGTCCTTGGCCTCCTGCAGTATTCAAATGAAGTTCAACACAAGTTTGAGAAACAGCACCTCACCTTTTGATTGGGCACTATACAACCTTGCATCCTCGATACTGAGTGCAATGATTTTAGACCGTAACCTCTGCCCCCATTTTGTTTTCTTTTTCTTTGCTGGTATGTTTTGTTTCTCGCTCTTGTTTCTCTTCTTATTTTTCTGTTTTTTTTTCCAGACAGCAGATGTTCATGATTTTACCACTCACCCCTCTAGTTCTAGATTCATTTTTTGATTCTTTGATTGTTCCAATATCATTTCCTTTGGCCTTAAATCTTTTTGTCATTTAATCTCTCTCTTGCTTTCCATTCTATGACAGCCCTGCCCTTTTGTTCATTTTCCACCCTCCCCCGCCCCCTCACTTGCTTAAAAACCTATTCCATCTCTAACATTTCTCAGTTCTAATGAATGGTCAACAACCTCTAGTGTGAATCTGTTTCTCTCTCCACTGATGCTGCCTGATGTGCTGAGTATTTCCAGCATTTTCAGCTTTTATTTCAGGTTCCAGTATCTGCAGTATTTTGCTTTTATAATAATCATAAAATTAGCCTGACTGATCTTACTGCTTGTTCTATTCACTGGCTTTCCATTGGGCATTCAATTACAGTACACATAACCCGCCATATATACTTAGATATGTGTGTATTTTTATTGTCATTCCTACTGTAAGAATACTACTTAGAGTTAAAAGAAGGCAAAAACTGAATCTTGGAATAAAATCACAAAGCTGCAGCTTTATACCAGTACCATCTATCAATTCTAAAGACCTGCAGCTGGAAATGCTGATGATCAGTATGGCTCACTAGTTATGGTAATGTGTTCCAAAGCTTCGGCGATAATTTTAAACTCTGCATCAATTTAGCAGCATGCACTCAATATATTATTTATAGAATTTTCGATGTCACATTGTTTACAAACTATTACAATTTGTTTTAGTTTTAGTTAAGAATTGTATAATGCAGATATGGGTCGAATTGGACAGAAGTTTAATCTGCAATTCCAAGAATCATCAAGCAGGTATAGATTAGATTATCAAAGGTGAGTGGGGAGAGAGAGTGGTGCAGTGGTAACATCACTGGACTAATGATCCAGAGGCCTAGGCTAATAGAACCATAGAACACTACAGCACAGAAAACAGGCCATTCGGCCCTTCTAGTCTGTGCCGAAATATTATTCCGCTAGTCCCATTGACCTGCACCTAGTCCATAACCCTCCAGATCTCTCCCATCCATGTATCTATCTAATTTATTCTTAAAATTTAAGAGTGAGCCCGCATTTACCACGTCAGATGGTAGCTCGTTCCACACTCTCACCACTTTCTGAGTGAAGAAGTTCCCCCTAATGTTCCCCCTAAACCTTTCCCCTTTCACCCTAAAGCCATGTCCTCTCGTGTTTATTTCTCCTAATACTCTGGGCACGTGGGTTTAAATCCCACTGCAGCAAGTGGAATTTAAATTCAATTAATAACTCTGGAATTAATAGCTAGCCTAGCCTAAATCATTGTTGTAAAAACTCATCTGGTTCAGAATGCCCCTTTAGAGAAGCACAAGTCTGGTCTGGCCTACATGAGACCCTTAAATGGCCTAGCAAGCCAATCAGTTGTATCAAATTGCAATGCAGCCAACTGGACAGACCACTCAATATAGACCAGGCACTGACAACCCTGCAAACTTATGAACATCTGGGGGCTTGTGCCGCAAAATAACCAAGCAACAGCCCGACACAGTCATACTCAGGGAATCATACCTTATTGACAATGTCCCAAATGGTGGCAGAATTGTATATGGTTGGGAGGGAGTTGAGGACCTGGTGGTCCTCAACATCAACTCTGAACCCCATGAAGTCTCATGGCATCAGTCAAACATCGGTAAGGTCACCGCCTGCTGGTTACCACCTACCGTCCCCTACAGCATATGAATCAATACTCTTCTAGTTAGACACTGCTCGAAGGAAGCACTGAGGATGGCAAGGGCACAGAATGAGAGCTTGGTGGAGGACTTCAATGTCCATCACCAAGAGTGGCTCGGGAGCATCACCACTGACCAAGCTGGCCGAATCCTAAAGGACATAGCTGGTGGACTGGGTCTGCAGCAGGTGGTGAAGGAACCATCAAGAGGGAAAAACCAACTTGATCTCCTTCTCACAAATCTACCTGTCGCAGATGCATCTGTCCATGACAGTATTGGTAGTAGTGGCCAATGCACAGTCCTAGTGGAGATGAAGTGTCACCGTCATACTGAGGATGCCCTCCATCACATTGTGTGGGACTACCACCGTGCTAAATCAGATAGATTTCAAACAGAACAAGCAACTCAGAACTGGGCACTGATGAGGTGCTGTGGGCTAATAGCAGCAGCAGAATTGTATTCCACCACAACCTGTAAATTCATGGTTCAGCATGCCCCCTACTCTACTATTACCACCAAGCCAGGGATCGAACCTGGTTCAAAGAATGGTATAGGAAGGCATGCCAAGAGAAGCAACAGGCATAGTTAAAAATGAGGTGTCAACCTAGTGAAGCTAGAACATAGGACACTGCATGCGAACCAGTGTAATAGTCATAGCTAAGTGATCCCACAACCAACATTCAGATCTAAGCTTTGTAGTTCTGCCACATACAGTCGTGGTGGACAATTAAACAATTAACTGGAGGAGGGGGCTCCACAAACATTCCCATCCTCAATGATAGGAGAGCCCAGCCCATCAGTGCAAAAGGCAAGGTTGAAGCATTTGCAGCCATCTTAGGCCAGAAGTGCTGAGTGGATGATCCATCTCGACCTGCTCTTGAGTAAGAAGCAATATAGGTTTCAGTCTTCAGCCAAGTTGAATTACTCCACGTGATATCAAGAAATGGCTGAAGGCACTGGACACTGCAAAGGCTATGGGACTGACAACATTCTGGCAAAAGTAATGAAGACTTGTGCTCCAGAACTAGCCGCGCCTCTAGCCATGCTGCTCCAATAGAGCTACAACTCTGGCACCTGCTCGGCAATGAGGAAAAGTGCCCAGGTATGTCCTGTACATAAAAGGTCAGACAATTACAACACCATCGACTTACTCTTAATCAGCAAAGTGATGGAAAGAGTCGTGACAGTGCTATCAAGCAGTACTTATTCAGCAATAGCCTGCTCACTGATGCTCAGTTTGGGTTCCACCAAGGCCATTCAGCTGCTGACTTCATTACAGATTTGGTCCACACATGGACAAAACAGCTGAACTCAAGAGGTGAGGTGAGGGTGATTTCCCTTGACATAAGGCAGCTTCTGACTGAGTGTGATATCAAGGAGCCCTAGCAAAACTGAAGTCAGCAGGAATCAGGGGGAAAACTCTCCATTGGTTGGAGTCATACCTAGCATGAAGAAAGATAGTTGTGGTTGTTGGAGGTCAATCATCTCAATTCCAGGACATCACTGCAGGAGTTCATCACAGTAGTGTCCTAGGCTCAATCATCTTCAGCTGCTTCATCAATGACCTTCCTTTCATCATAAGATTGGAAGTGGGGATAATCACAGATGATTGCACAACGTTCAGCACCATTCGCAACTCCCCAGATATTGAAACAGTCCATTCCTTATGCAGCAACATCTTATCCAGGCTTGGACTAATAAGTGGCAAGTAAAATCCGCACCACACAAGTGCCTGGCAATGATCATCTCCAACAAGAGAGAATCTAACCATCTCCCCTTGACATTCAATGCAATTACCATTGCCGAATCCCCCACTATCAACATCCTGGGGGTTACCATTGGCCAGAAACTGAACTGGACCAGCCATATAAATACTGTGGCTACAAGACCAGGCCAGAGGTTGGGAATTCTGCAGAGGGTAACTCACCTCTTGACTCCCCAAAGCCTGTCCACCATCTACAATGCACAAATCAGGGGTGAGAGGAATTACTCTCCACTTGCCTGAATGAGTGTGGCTCCAACGACACTCAAGAAGCTTGACACCATCCAGGACAAAGCATCCCACTTGACTGGCACCCCATCCATCAGAAAATTCACTCCCTCCATCTCTGACACACAGTGGCAGCAGTATGTACCATCTACAAGATGCACTGCAGCAACTCACAAAGGCTCCTTCGACACCCCCTTCCAAACTCCCAATCTCTACCACCTAGAAGAACAAAGGCAGCAGATGCATGGAAACACCACCTGTGGTGTTCCCTTCACTCACCATCCTGATTTGGAACTATATTGCTGTTCCTTCACTGTCACTGGGTCAAAATCCTGGAACTCCCTTCTCAACAGCAATGTGGGTGTTGCTATAACACAGACTGCAGCAATTCAAGAAGGCGGCTCACTACCACCTTCTCAAGGGCAATTATGGATGGGTAATAAATGCTGGCCTAGTCAGTGATGCCCAGATCCCAGGAAGAAATGAAAAAAATATCAAAATTGAAGTAAGTAGTAAAATATTCTCCCTCAGAGTATTTAAAATCTTTGTATCTTTTTATACCCCAACTACATTATAACTTGTCTTACCCACTATCACTTTCTTTGTTATGGGGCTGTTTTTGAATATTGTTTCTTCTTTAATGTTGTTCTTTATGGTCTAACTTCTCTGTGTAACTGAAAAGGTAAGCAAACAGTCACCACTAATACCTATGGAGTTTGTTCTTTATTCAGCCCATAACAATTGTATTCCCTGAAATGCTGAGCTGAATATTCTGGAGACGACAGGGGTCCCACTGCCAGAGCTGAAAGTGGGAGGTAAGACCTGGTGGCACATATTGCTGGCAGCAGCCAATTAGGTGGCTGATGCTAGGGCTGCTGTCCAATTAAAGACACTGACCCACTCCAATCAGAGGGCTGGCGGCGCAGCAGTCACAGCAGCGTCATCGGGAGGAGTGGTCATTTTTGAGGCTACAGCTGTAGGGAGAGGGTGCCTCAGTAGCTGGGCTCGCTTGGAGAGGGGTAATGAGTTGGGGACCCAAGCCATCAGGGCATGGGGGAGGGGGGGCCGTTATGGCAGGGGTTTGCTGAGCAGCTGGGGTGGCCATTGTTGCCGAGGTGCCCCTTCGTGGACCATGGAGTGCTCCTAAAGGAGGTCCACTGTTACATAAACGTACCAATCATACACAGATTGATGAAACAATAATGTGAATTCTTTATTTGAAGGTAAGACTATACACAGATAATGTTCACTGGGAGGCTGTGAGGTGCTTGTCTGACTTCAACTACTGCTACTTGCAGACTGACCAACAAGTCAATGAGCTACTACATCATATCATGTCAAGGTGGGTAATGATTGACAGTAGTTTAAGATATACCCCCTTAAAGTTAAATGTATTTCAGATCACAACTACCATCACCACCCAGAGCCAAATTTTACTGGGTGATCTCTCCCATCTCTCCAAGTCAAGGGCCCCCTGACTTGGGCAAAGTGTCTACTGGAGGCAGGAAGTGGCTCTTATTTGGCCAATTAATGGGGCAGATGGCCAATCTGCCACCTTTCCTGCCACTGGCAAAATGGCATAGGAAGGAATGTTTCAGACAATCCCCACACCTTCCTGTGCCATTTTGCTAGCCCTCCCACCTCCCAGCCCCAGGCAGTGTTCAATAACTATATATTTACAGGCATGTCACAATCAGTATAATGTGAAACCAAATGTAGCAAAAGGTGAAATTTCCCCGTTAATGAACAGTAACCCCCAAAATATTGTAGCTAACAAGAGAAATAAAAACAGGAATTGTAATGAAATCCAGACTGTTAATGGCCACAATAATAGGTTTTAAAGTATCATGATACTTTTCAAATGCCTTAATCCACCTTATTTCCCAGTGCTCATATATCATGTCTTACGCCTCCTCACACTGTGACATCCATACTGACCTCCTTGACTTGCCTGTGTAATATCTGACAGCAGCATTAACCTCTTTCACAACCTCTTCATTCCATCATCAATAGCAGATTCTTTTAACATCCACGAGCCATTTGATGTTCATACTGCTTCTTCTCTACACACCATACATTACATCCAGCAACTATATAATCCTGCCAAATCTGCAGTATCTCTATACGAAATACTGCCGTTTTTACAATATCATATAATATAATTTTTGCACTAGTTTCAAGTTTTAGATAATTTTATGGAACATCTGAAAAATAAAGCAAACATAAAATAAGTATTACTTGCAATTAAACACATAAATATCTCAAAGTCCTTTTCAGGGACTGTTAAATTTGAAAAATGCACATAAATAAATAGGTATGCACTAAAGTATTCTATTATTGATAGATCTGTGCACAAATGCAATGTGGCAGAATCCTATATGTATAAGGCTATGAGGGGCATAGATAAAGTGGATAGGAAGGCGCTTTTTCCATTAGTAAAGGAGTCAATAACCAGGGGGAATAGATTTAAGGTAAGAGGTAGAAGACTAAGAGGGGAGTTGAGGAGAATTTTTTTCACCCAGAGGGTGGTGGGAGCTTGGAACTCACTGCCTGAAAGAGCGGTTGAGTCAGAAACTCTAGTAACATTTAAGAAGTATTTAGATATTCACCTGCATTGCCGTAGCCTCCAGGGCTATGGGTTAAGCACTGGAAAATGGGATTAGTATCGTCAGATCTTTGTTGACCGGTGTGGACGCAATGGGCCGAATGGCCTCCTTTTGTGCTGTAAACATCTATAAGATCTAAGGTCAATGCTGAACTAGCTGATCTCAGCCAGAGCAGCATTTGGGCTGTCAGGATTAGCCTTGAAGTGGCTGTGCTATGGAAGAGAAAACCATCCAAGAGTCTCTGGTGGAACTTGAACATCATCACTTATAAAGAGAAACAACCTGCCTTTACTAACTGATTAGGCTTACACATGAAGAATAGCTGTTTGGATAAGGTGCCATAGGGCTGATGACACTCATGGAACCTTAACAAGGGTCAACACTTCCATGAGGAAAGCTAAGTAAAACGGGGGAGAAAAAGGGCTGGAAATGCTCTCCACCCATTTTCATGCATCCTGAACATTTGTCTGATTGTAGTATGCAGCCAACTGGGACCCATGCTCTTCAACAAGGAGGTTTAACAGCATACCAAATGAGCATGTGTTCCAGGTAGCCCCCAGCTCTTAAAAAGTGTGCTCCTCTTAAAGGGAAGGTGCACCAAATCACAGGAGGCTGCTTCTGACTGCCAGTACTGCAACTGGCTGCAAGAAGAAACAAAGCAAATGGAGAGCCAGTTCAGAGAGGGGGTGCCCAAGTTCATGGATGCAGCACTGGAGGCCTTAGTCACAGAAATATCATATCAAAGCTGTCATAAGAGGAGGGACCCTGGGCTGAATTTAATGCCCCCCATGGCCAGTTCCAAGGTGGGGGAGAGCTGATTGATCAGGCAGGTGGGGCCCCACCTCCTCCCTGCTTCCACTTGATTAAGTCAAGGGCAGTAAGGCTTGCAGGCGACTTTCCCACCTGGATGCCAATTGAATCCCTAGGGTGGGCACTTAATGCCCACATAAAGTCTTCTTCACACCGCCACTGGTATTCAACCAGCAGTGGGAAGGGGACTCGCAAGCAGGGAGATGGACAGGTCACTCTTTCAATGGCATTCTGTGCCTGACTGAGGGACCCAACATTGGGAATGGGAGAGGTGGGGGGTGCTGAGAATCCCCCTTCCTTCCCTCCAACCCCCTCACCGGTGACTCCATCCAGCCATCACGTACCTTTCTCCGGGTATTCCACAATGATCCCTGATGAAGGTCTAAGTATATTACCGGCAGCAGCTACCACTCTTGGTTATACTGCCGATAATGGAGAGCTGCCAGCCTCTGATACTGGAGCAGTCCTGGAACGAAATATCCCCCAGGAGTCAAGAGCCCCAGCAGCAGTGTTCCCACTGCCAGTGAGGGGCTTAATTCCTGGAGATTGGGTTGGCAAGGCTGCTGTCAGTTTTGGTGACGCACATCAGGCCCCCCGCCACCCTCATTAATTTCCATCCGCTATTTCTGCAGGAGGCCAGGAGGACATAAGTAATGGAATCTGGTGATTGGGTGTCCAATGCAAGGAATCTGGCCCCGAAGACCTTGCAGCAGTACCAGAAAAAGTTCAATAACATCACTCGGTGCTCATGGTCAGTAAATGCATCTTCAAAGGTCATCTCATATCAAATGCACCACCAATCTCTCACGCTGCTCAATGGATCATAACCCCTTCAGTAATTCCTAGCAGTTAGGACTCAGGCATTACATTCAGATACTTCACCCCATCCTCACATTCCAATGATGCCAGCCTCACACGCACTCTTGCTGTCTCCAAATACCTTCAGATATTCAGCAATGACAAGCACATCACCAAACGCAGTGCAGCACAACTAGACATTCTTCTAATTCTCCAGCAGGACAAGGTGGCACAAAATAGAAAGAAGCAGAACAGAAGTGATGGGGGACAAACACACCTACATCTCCTGAGCCCTACAGAGGAGATGGTGCTCCACAACATGCAGCCGACTGCAACAGAGCCCAATGAATCTGGCATTGCTGAGAACATTGAATATATTACTGTTTAATGCCCCTTCTCAACTCCCACCTCATTCTCATCTTGATATCATCCAGGGAGTGATGCAGATGAGTTCTACTGTAGAGGACTCATATGAAGACTTCAATGGAGTGACATAGAGTATAACACTGATGAGAATGCAGACCAAGTTGGTGCTTGGCGTTTTGACAGACCTGCCTGATAGCCTGCCTGACAGCACTGCTGCTGACAAAATGCTCCTAATTGTGGCCTTAAATATGCAGATTGGCTGCCCGCCGCCTTGCAGTGAGCAGCTTATCCACATGACAACTCCCATGCTTTTTTCCCAGCCCCAGAACGGGCCACAGTCCGACCGGTTCTGACACAACTGGTGCAACTCCCAGGCTGGGTGCCACCTGGGCTGTGCATCACATGCCATTTTCTTCCTTTGGGGCTTCCCTACCACCAACATCAGCACCAGCACAGACAGAACCAGAGTCCAATTTTGCAGCCAAGGTATTTAAAAAAAATATTTTATTATTCTGTAACTAAGATAATTCATTGAACATTCATAAACATTGGAGCAAATGAAAATTAGTTCACCATGCGAAAATATAAATGTCAAGAACACTATGCCCATTATAGATAAGAGATTTTTAAATACATTATTTTATTTGCAAAAAGATCAGCAGACTAGAGGTCAGTTACGCTCTTCATTCCAAATAATGAGGGCTAGCTCCTAGCATAGTTAACAATTTAAAAAAATATTCATTCATGGGATGTGGGCATCACTAGTTATCACCCATCCCTAACTGCCCTTGAGAATCCTATCGGGAACATGTGCTTTTGAGTGGAGCACTTATTTCAACATGGGATGTGACACAACAGATGTGCAGCAGCTCATGTTTCACCTGCAATAATACTATACAGTCACATCAGCAATCTAATAATACTGCCAACCATGTTAAGGGACAAGCCTAGATTACCCAATTGATATTACTTCAATGCTGACATTTACCACCTAAAATGAAAGGGTTGACAGCAACTTTAAGGTCACACTGATTAGAAAATTCACATTACAGAAACTAATTGTTATTCAGGAAAATTATTCTAAATACACTGAAGTATTATGAATCCTTTAGTCCTCCAGTCTCTTGTACAATAGTAAAAAGACAGCAAATTAATTTTAAGAATGGGGGGGAGGTAGTGGTGAAAGGCACAGAACCCACAAACAAAGAGCACGGGTGGGATTTTCCAACCCCGCCCACCTCCGAGATTGTCCGATCCCGCCGAATCTCCCGCGATGGGCTCCACCATGGCGGGGCCAGGAAATCCCGGCCTCTGTTTGGCATAGGAGAAAGAGGAAGAGTGTTAATGCAATGTCATGTACCTGGTACACTTCAGATGCGATCAAGAAGAAGCTGTCTGATCTGAGGACAAGGATAAGCAATGAAGCTTACTTACTATGAATTTCTCTATTGCAGAAAGTAGCCACAGGCATAGACCTCAGCATAAACAATGCTACACTGACAATTTGACAGAAGCTTACTCTTTGCTGCTCTATGTGAAATTCTGTAAAGAAAAATAAGGCAGGTTATGGGGCTGATAAATTTATTCTTTGAAGTGGTGTTGCAGGCAATCCTGCAAAGAAGGGCAGTCCATTTTTTGGAGCATTGGACCAACTTTCAGTGAAGAGCAGAGCCAGAGCACCCTAGATGTGAATGGCTGGATGGGTGAATGCAGTGTCAATCCAGAGACCTGAGCATACAATCTAGATTGATATTTTAATGAAGTACCGAAGGAATGCTTCACTGTTGGAGGTGCTACGTTTCAGATGAGATGCCAACCAGATCCATCTCTCAGGCCGAAGTAAAAGATCCCACGGAACTCTGAGGAAGAGCAGAGGAGTTTTCCTAGTATCCTGGCCAACATTTATCGCTGAATCAACATGATTTAAAAAGACAAAGTGCCTGGTCATTTACTTCATTGCTGATTATGGAATATTGCTTTGCACAAATTGTCTGCCATGATTATCTACATTACGACAGTAATTACGCTTCACAAGTATTTCACTACATATGAAGTATTTTGGGACATCCTGAGGTTATGAAAGAACATACTTACATAAAGTGCCTATTTTTCTCTATTTCCTTTGAAAGTGCTGCCTTACAAAGCATCTTAACAGCACTTGCAACAGGTTGTTATTGTAGCACAGATGAACAATGTACAACACTCTACCAACTGCTCACACATTTTCCAAATGCCCATCTCTCCCATGACAATCTGTATTACTAACAAGACAAAGCTTTCGCCCTGCTTCGACAAAAGTGACTATGCTTCAGGCACTTCATTGGCTGTGAAGCGCTCTGGGATGTCCTGAGGTCATGAAAAGTGTTATATAAAATTGGGTGAAGTGCTTTGTCTTTCAGCAAGTACTGTATGACAATCACAGAGCACACTACCCAAACCAGCTCCTGCATAATGCATGTTCACAGTGTCACATAAAGTGCATCAAAAACAAAAATTGCTGGAAAAACTCAGCAGGTCTGACAGCATCTGTGGAGAGAAAGACAGAGTTAATGTTTCGAGTCCGTATGGCTCTTCTTCAGAACAGACCTGCTGAGTTCTTCCAGCAATTTTTGTTTTTGTTTCAAATTTCCAGCATCCGCAGTAATTTGATTTTATCTTAACACATAAAGTGCATGCTGGCCTGAGCACTCAGGTTTATCACATCTTTTCGCATATTCCTCATAATGTCCTGTTTCATATACTTGCCAGAGAGAGTCACATGTTACTGGCACCAATATCTGCAGACACAAGGGGTTAGTCCAGCACTGCAATCCTGTCAGGAGAGGGCCTTTGAAATTCTGATGGTGGAAATAATTGAGGAACTGGGAGTGGGGAAGGCATCTGGCTTCTCCAAGCTCATGATTACTATCGTCTTTTGCTTTTTATTCTTATCTTTTTATTCAGTCACTCATTCAATCCTTCCGCAACTTGCATTCATATACATGACAATATTATCCCAAATAAGGCTGTTTCAAGGCCTATCTTACTGTCAGAATTTCAAAGTATCCTCTTCTACTCTCTCTAGGTGCTGAATAGGAGCACCCTGTGCCAGTCCTACATTAACAATCACTCATATAGATACATGTACTTTGGGGATCAGGTAGTGAGTTGCAGGAGGGAACATTTGGTGAAGCACAGAGGTGAGAAACTGAAGTGCAACCTGCTGGCCAGAGAGCCAAATTCAGGGCTCCTTCAGTTTGTGAACCCAGAGTTTGGACTTCACAGGGCATAGTTGACACTGGAATTTGTAAGCAAACATCAATTCACTTTATTTCATTGAGTACGACATGAAAGAGGCAGGGAAATAATATAAGTTGTAGCATTAACTACATAGTCCATCTATGAACTTACCTAGAGACACACTTGCAGGTATATGTAAAATATATGTATACATACACAGACACACATACGCAGCTGTTGCTACAGAAAAAACTAGCAAGAAAAACATGTTACGAGTTCATCTCTAATATTTATGAAAGTTGCATTGCAGCAGCCATTCTAGCAAATGTGGTGTCCATGTGACTATCTCCATGTGAGAACAGTCAATCATGCTGAGGACACTGCAGAAGTTACTGACAGCTTGAAATGGTGTTGTCTCTAAATGATTTGCTGAACCTGTACAGAAATAGATGAACTGGTGACCCTGGGGGTGGCATACCTCTTGGATGCAGGTGGACGTATTGCCTTGACTAATACCTGCTGAGAAATATTACCCAGGTGATTTGAATGGATCAGCAGTTAAACATTTGAGAAATAGTTGTAACATTTTGCTGCCACGGGAAGAATAGTTTGAATCACAAAGGACACCCTTAAATTACCTATCCTAAAAAAATTGTGCGAATGGTTCCTTAGAAAGGTGAAGTCTTCTATATCATGCTGTTCTCTTAGGCCTATGTAAGGCATTCTGGTACTATGAATTCTATTCTTCCTCTGAAAGGCAGGCACATGGAACAAGTGGCTACACTCTTGTTGGATTTGCTGCTCTGTTCACCCATGTATAGTCTAATCCTGGTAACACTATGTTGCTTAACTCAAATTACTGGGTAACATGAGTTTGAATTGTGCTAAAAAAAAAATGGAACTGCTATGTTATTATTTATTTAATCTAATTTACTAGGTAATTTGATTTCTTTAGCATGACAAATGAACAAATTGTCAGATATAGACTACAGAACTTCCGAGAATAAGTTATTCCAATATTACAGCGTGGCTACGACTGACTGAATATACCCATTTACCACAAATGTATAGGTGTGCACACCACTTTTGATTAAAAGTCAGGAAGCTGCTTCCAATCAATAGATTGAAAAATTCAAAGTAGTTCATTTTCATGATGGGGAATGGTTAAAGTTTGGTACTTCTACAGGCGAGTTTGCAGAACATAGGCCAGAAGTTTTCGCTCAGCGTGCAGGTGTGCGCCCAACACACTCGAGCGTAAAATGATGCGTGATGACATTGGGCGAGTGTCCCGATGTCTTCGTCCACTCGCGCGATATTTCGGTTGCTGGCGCGCCCGCTGACGATTAAGCAGCCTATTAAGGCCCTTGATCAACTAATTGTTTGGAATTTTTCCCTGCCCGTCCAACCGTTCGGTTGGCGGGCGAGTGATAACGCCAAGCAGCCTTTGCCTTTTCGGCGAAGCCTCATCCAAGGGCGGGATGAGGTTTCAACCAGTGATTTAAAAAAAACATCTTACACTCATATTTAACATGTCCCTGCTCATGTGACAGAGTTTGAATTGTGCTAAAAAAAAAGAAACTGCTATTTTATTGTTTATTTAATCTAATTTACTAGATAATTTGATTCCTTTAGCATGACAAATGAACAAATTATCAGATATAGACTACAGAACTTCAGAGAATAAGTTATAAGTTATGTGACAGAGTCACATGAGGGGACATGTTTTCATTACTTTAAAAATATTTTATTTTATTACTGAAAATCTTCAGCTTCGAGGCAGCTCTGTGCCTCAGGGAGCTTTTACCGCACGCACCCACTCGCACGCGTGTACTTCAGAGCTCGCGGTCCTCCCGCCCCCACCCCGGCAGTGCTGAGGCTCTGAGCGCACATTTAACGCTGGCTGCCCGTTAATTTGCCAGCCAGCGAGTCACCGCGGTCGGGGCCCAATCGCGAACAGCGGTCAGTTTCTCAGCCGTTCCCCGGCCTGCCTGCCGTGCCCGCCCGATGAGGGCAAAATTCTGCCCATAATATTCTGCAGGTGGGTTTGTAAAATATGATAACTGGATCATATAAAGCTCTACTTAAATATGGATTTATTCAAATATAGATAAGCATCGCTAATGGTATTTGTGAATGTAACCTTACAAAGTTTTGTCCGATTACCTAATTCATATGGATCAAGGTAGAAGAATAAATATGAGAAAGGTTGAAAAGGTTGGTGGTCAGTTGAGAAAGTCGTGTGATGCAGAGACAGAAAGGAGCTGCTATTTTAGTACATTATTCTGGGTACTGAATAACAATATGCTGGTAGAGGCACATTGGGCTAAATAAGATCTTCCTGTACTATAAGATTCTATGAATGATGAGGAAAGATTTTCAATGTTACAGGTGAAGTCATTGAAAAGGACAAATCAGCCTGTTACAAATCTTGCTCAGTATAAGGTGGGTGTCCTGTGGCCATTAAGTATTAGAAACATCATAAAAATGGTGCAAAGGCTTCCTTTATTTACTAGTTCCAGCAAAATTGAAAAATTGTTTTAAAGCAATGCTTTGATGATTTTACTATTATATAGCAATCAGATGAAATCTTTATGCTTTTTACAGTGGCATTAAAACACAGCAGTGAGAATACATTTATATTTATTTTATATAACTTCATAACTTTTCTATTATGTTACATATTATTTTAATGTATTAGTAAATAAATATTTTAACTGCTTTAGCTTATTAAAAATTCCCTCTCATCTGTATATGGTATTTTGTCAATTCGAAAAATATAACGGTGTAATGCATGACTACAGTTAATCCAGTTTACAGGGGCTGAATTTAATGGAGGCAATGGGGATCTGGAGAGCCGACAAGATCCCTGTGTCACCTCTCTTAGGGAAGTACTGCTGCATGAAGTGCCTCGAAGGTAATTAACTGGATAGCGGTGGGCCTTCCCCAGGATCAAGGACCCCAGGGGCGGAAGTCCCATACGCCAACAGAAGCTAATTAGAAGCTGGCAGCTCTACTGAATGGCAGCACCACCAGGGAGGCAGTGGCTTCAGCCAGTACCACACCCTAGGATCGACACTGGATTTGAGGCCCGCAGGTGAGTAATGGAGGGAGGATGGTCATGAGTTCCAAGTTGCGGGGACAGGGGTGAAATGGGGCCGGCAGCAAGGGCAGTGGGTGGCTCTCTGTGCCCCCCTCCCTCTTTCATGATGCCAGGTCTCATGATGAGGCTCGTTTACCATTAAACAAGGAATTTCACACGCACCCCCACCCACCCCGAGAGCCCGCAAGTAACTCCCCATGAGTTCGCTTGTTGTGCTCCCCCTATGACAAGCCCCCTGCCTGCCATAAGGTTAACATCAGTGGCAGCAGGTTAAACGGTGCCTCAACTGGCAGCAAGGTGGCAAGGCCATCCAGGGTCTTCCCTGGCATAGATACAATTGGGGTAGAGGAGGAAGACAGCAGGATCCTCACCTGCCAACCTCCCACCTGGACAAATAATCCCTGCTACCAAACTCACCACGGGGGAGGGCATTAAATTCCGCCCAACATTACTGCAAAAAGAGTAATTGTTAATGCATGCATTTAATCATGCATTTCTGCAACATCAGATTGCAGAAAAGTTACACTTTCTAAATGATTGCGTGTAAGGAAACTGCAGTTGAATTCAGTGAGATGGAAGTATTATTACTAAAAACGTTGAGTTGTAAAGCCCTTTCTCTACCCACTTGTAGAGAATAGTTAACCCCAATGCTCACTTTTTAAATCCACGATTGAAAATGGGAACCAGTAACTACAGCACCCAGGGTCAGAATTTTATGCTCCCTCACCAGTGGGTCTTTAGGCTGAGAGAGGGATGAGGGGGGAGGCCTGAAATTGAAGGGACGGATTCCCCCCGAATTCCTGCCCGCCTGACCACAGAGCAATTTTATGCTGGGGCAGGCAAGGCCTCGAACTGGAAGCCCGCCGTTACCCCAATTGAGGCCATTAAGTGGCCAATAATTGGCCTCTTAACAGCCATTTCCCACTCCGCCTCAATATTTAGGCTGGCGGGAGGACTGAATGTCCATGGGGGAAGCCCAAAAAAGAACAGTTAGATCCTGGGAGGGAAGCAGTCGGGGGAACATCTAACAGAAGCCCCCTTCTGACTAGAAGTGCTGAGTCTCCCTACCCCAGGCCTCTCTCTAAGACCCCGATCATCCCCTTCGCAGTCCCAGGCCTTCCCTACCCTTCCCACCTTGGGACTCCTTGAACTTACCTGGGCCTCTGGTGCCCGGACGTAGGCTTCAACATCCTCCTGGATTTCTTCTTCTGTCCACTGCAGTGCTGTTCGGGCTCTAAGGTGGGACTTCCTCCCGAGTGAGGGGCCGAAGCCCCCTGCAGCCACTTATTGCTCATTCGAGTGTCAAATGATTGCACTTAGAGTTGGCGAGGATGTGTTCCCCACCAACTCTTCCGACGACGGGAAGCAAGACCCCGCCATCTGAAAAATTCAGTCCCAGGTGTGCTTTACATGCATTTCCCACATGTCAACACTCTTGCCTGGCAGAAAAATCAACCCAAGAACGCCTACAAGGCTGAGATGGGATACCAGCTAGGATCCTCAAAGAAATAATGGAGCTGCACTTGACTACAGAATGCTAATTGTTATCCCAAGATTTAGAAAAGAAGTGAACCTGCAAATTAAGTTAGCCCCATTCAGGGTTAAAGAATGAGAGATGATTTTAATCTACATGTGTTTAATAATGAATACAGGGACAAGAAATAAAGAAACCAATATCTATGCCAAATGGATGTCCCTCAGTTACATGTAAAGGGACATCCATTTGGGGTTGATGGCATTTTACTGCAATTTCCAAGTCAATGTGAAGTTCTTATCAAGAAAATTAATTAATTACTGGAATATATTTTTATACTCCAGTATGATCAGAACGTGCAATTCTCAACCACAGACAATGAAGAAGCATCAATAAATTACTTAAAAAGGAAAACAACGACAGTTTCCTGACAAAGAGGAACATATGTGGGTAGGAGAGCGAAATCAGAGTAGATGGCTTAACTGGGAAATTATCAGGAGACTTGATTGGTGAAAAAGTCTGTGTCTGAGCTGTAATGTATGATTCTCTGATATATTAAGGACAATTTTAATAAGATGAAAGAAATTATACCAAGTTTGTTGCACCACCAATGAGATTCTGTCTGGAATATTTTATCTAATTTCAAGCAAATTATATTTCCTAAAGGACACTGATACATTGGAAAGCGTTCAAAGAAAACTATTCAGGTCAGCTCAAAGTTATGAGAACAGACATGCAGAACTGTATTTGTTTTCACTGGAAATGTGAAGATTGAGAGGGAAGTGACTCAAATCTTTAAAATGCTGACAAGAATTGATGATACACATATAATAGAATTCTATGATTTGAATGCAGGTTTGAAGGAAGCAAGTTCTAAAATGAGCAAGTGTCATTGTGGCAAGAAAACAAAGCACATTCCCTCCCCACCCCGCCACCGCCCCCCACCCCACCCCTTTATATAACTGTGGATATATGGAATTGTCTTCCGGAAACATAATGTAAGGCAAAGTAATTCCTTCAAAAATTATTTCAATAAATAACTAGTTAGACATGGGATTAACGGATATAAAAGTAGGCGAGCTTTCCTTTAAAAGCTATGATTTTGGTGCTTTGATCTCATTGGGAATGCTGCTGCACAGATGGTGTAACTCTGCTTACGGTTATTACTGGCCACACACTGAATCATTAAGTGTGTATGTCACCAGCATCTTCTCTGTTTAGCTAGACACAATTTTGTAGGACTCTGTTGTGATTAGTTTTTGTCAAGTGAATAATGGTTACAAATAACAGAAAGCTTGCTAATAATGCATTCTTCATTTTTCTGCATTCAATCTGTATTTACACCTGCTCAAACATCTCCCAACTAAGTAAACATGTCAAAACAAGACAATTGCAAACAGAAAGCACTATAAAAAATCAGGGCATGTATGTGTAGGTGATAAAAAACAGGAGGCACTCAACATTGAGGAACAGTACAATTACAACCAAAAAGGTCTCCATTTTATAATTAACTGGGTTGATGAGTCACAAATGCAATTTAAAGTGGGTAAATGGTAAATATTTGGAACTAGCTGACCTTCTTTGGAATTATGCTCAGTAAATCAGAAAGAAAATGCCCTCTCTCTTGTCTGCCTCTGCTCCCTGTGTTGTTTCTATCACTGTCTTGCCTTTTCTGCTTCTGTCTTACCCCCCTGAAAAGTCAGAATTTCATAAATGTACTGGGTTTCTTGTGTGTGTTCTGGACAATTTCTGCAACATTACATCCTAGGACCAACAAGGGGACAGGCCATATTAGATTTAGTAATGAGTAATATATGCCAGGTTTAGATAATGGTCTAACAGTGTGTTATCTAATAGTGATCATGATATGATGCAGTTTAATGTGGTGTTTGAAAGGGAGAAATGTGAAGCAGCTTCTAACATTCTAGATTTAAGGCTAACTCTAATGCGATGAGACAGAGACTGTCCACAGTAAACTGGGCAATCTTTTAATGGGTAAAAGGATCGAAAATCAGTGGGATCGGTTCAAAAAATAATATAACGCAATACAGAACCATTTTATATTCACTTCCCAAGAAAAAGCTAAGAGACAGCATGACACTAAAAGGAAAAGCATGCAAAATTGCAAAAAAAAACACAGATCCTGGCAATTGGGAAAGATACAAAAAACAACAAAAGGTGACAAAACAGATAAGAGTTTCAAAAGGGTGTGCGGAACTTGAGGTAGTCTTAAGTAAGTTATATTTGTATTTGTAGGTGTTAAGAACTAGATATAGTTTAAGTAAGTTGTATTTGTGTTTGTGGGTGTTAGGACTAAGCTATAACTTTAAGTTTTAGCTTTACGCGTAAGGACTATATTTGTGTGTTAAGGGAACCTGAGTTTTAGTTTCACTTTAAAATGATGTCTGCAATTCTGGGAAGTTTGTTTGTATACCTGCACTCTAATGAGGTTTTATGACTCTTGAAGTAGAAAAAAAACTATGCTGTTGCCTAGAGACAGAAAACAGTTTGAGGTTATTTGGTGATTATGCTGTAAGATGAAGGAAACAGTTTTAAGTCTCTCTCTAGTTACACTTACTAGCAGATTTCTGGGGAAAATAAGTCTAAAAATCTTAGATGAGTTGCTCTAAAGTTAAAGTAACAGTGAATGTCAAGTGAGTTCTAGATCACAAGGTCGTCAGCAGTCTTCTATGAGAGGGGGCTGCATGGAGCAGGTCCTAAAGGAAAAGAAGAAACGTCTCACAAAGCCCTTTAAGTCAAAAGAGCAAGAACCTGGAACAAGATCCTGTTCAATTGGAGTGAAAGCAAGGAGCAGAGGAAAAGGCTCTGAATTAAAGAGAGAAAGCTGCAGCAAGCAGACTCAAGACAAAGTGGGCTTGCGAGAAGCCAGAAGATCCGAGGAGGCAGCCAAAGGTTGGTGAGTCCTTACTATGAGCATATGAAGCAGTAGTGTTCTGTTGACACGGCTGAGTATTTGACAGAGAGGGCGTGGAAGGCGTCCGAGAGAAAGTATCATTTGGGAGAAGATTCCAAAGTCAATTCTTTGAGAGTGGAGATGGGAAACCCTCGTGTGAAAGACAGAGCTCAGTGAGACTGGTTGGCTCATGATGTGACAAGCGTTTGGGGGGAGTTGATGAGAGATCTATAGCATCTGTTTGGGATTGCATCTGTCACTTGATCTTGGAGTGTGGTATGTCTTACCACAGTTCACCTACTGGTTTACATGGACTGCGTACCTACTGTGAACATTAGAGTATAAGATAGCTTTTGTAACTTGTGTTATTCTTACAAATCTGAATATTTTCTGTAAAGGTATAGTTGTGGGTGAAGGAGTATTGTAATATAGTTTATCTTTTCTTATTTAATCAATGTTTTATTCTTTTGTTAAAAGTTCATCAGCTGAATCCTGTGACTCTGTTCAGTAGCTGCCCTCCATGTCTCTAAACAAAAAATAAAAGTTAGGATCTATCAAGCTGGCTTCCACCCTACAATCTGACTTGTCCAGTGGTAACATCAGCTTCGATCACAACAAGGGGACTATGAAAAATCAACACACAAAATAATTTACTACAATATGAGGAAAGAAAGGCCGTTCAAGAGTAATGTGGACCCCTTGAAAATAAGAAAATGGCAGACATGCTGAATAATGACGTTATGGCAGCATTTACAAAAGAGGAAGAGGGCAACAAGCCAGAAATCCAAAGAAAAATAAACGGGTAACTCAAGGGCAGGGATTCACCAAAATTAAAGTAAGCAAAATAACAGTAATAAAGAAAATAAGGGCACTAAAGAGTGACAAATCCCCAGAATGAGATATTTTCATTCCAGCATGTTAAATGAAGGAGATGATGACAATATAGATGCCATAACTATAATCTTCCAAAGTTCTCTGGATTGGGGAAAAGCTCTTTTAGATTTGAAAATTGTGCATTTCCCTCTACTATTTAAGAAAAGTGAGAGAGGAAAACTAGGGGATTATAGATCAGTTAACCTAACATTTGTTGTCAGAAATTTACTCTCTCCATGCCTTCCGCAGACTATAGGCTCTGGGTGAAGCAGCAGTGGGGTTACCGTGACAGTGTCTCCTGAAGTGATCACTACTGCTTCTGGAGAAATCCAGAAACAACTCCAACTTCCAGTGCAAAAGGGTAAACAAAACAGCAGCTTCATTTAACGTCTTTGCGTTGCAAATTGGAAACTGCAAGGTTTGCTCAATGGGCTGTATTTTCCCCTCATCCGGGGAGGGGAGGGGGGCAGTTGTGCGGGGGCATACGGGAGCGAGCATGAACCCGATCGGATGCACGCCACCATGTTACGTGGGCGGGCCGAAAACGCTGTGCACTCCCTGTGCGGGCGGGGGGATTCCCTGAGTCGGGGCCCGCGCATAAGCTTCGGGTCGCTTCTTTTAGAAAGGCCTGCCAAATTAAGTGCCATACTCAGGTATTAAACTGGACAGCAGCAGGCCTTCCAGGGGATCAAGGACCCCGGGGACAGAAGTCACAGCTGCCAACCAATCAGAGGCCAGCAGCTCTGAAATGCAGCGCCATCAGGGAGGCAGATCAAGCATTGAGTGTCTTTGAATGAGGGACTCTACCCACTCCCCCCACCCCAGGAGCCCGAAAGCAACACCACATTGGTTTGCTTGTCACGTTTCCCACATGGTGAGCTCCATGCCCGCCAGTGGGTTAATAACAGTGGCAGCAGATTGAGGCACTTAAGTAGGTACTAGTTGCCCATCAAAGGGCGTCAATTAGTGGGAGGACGAGCCATGGACTTAATTGTGGTGGAGGCCGGAATGTAGCAGGGTCCTCACACGTCACTCTCCCACCTGATTAAACGCCCCTTGCCACCAAACCCACTATGGGGGAGGGCATTAAATTTTACCCAAGAGGGGAGGAACTTAAAACAATTATGAGACGCCAGGGAAAGTGTACTGAAAAAAAACTATTAGAACCAAAGGATGACAAGTCCCAAAGACCTGATGGACTTCATCCTACAGCCCTAAAAGAAAAAAAGTGGCTGTGAAGATAGTAGATGCATTGGTTTGTATTTTCCAAAATTCCCTTGATTCTGGAAAGGTCCCATTAGATTGGAAAATACTGAAGCTAACTCCTCTATTCAAGAAAGAACAGAGACAGAAAGCAAGTAACTACAGGCCAGTTAGCTTAACATCTGTCATAGGGAAAATGTTAGAAACTGTTATTAAGGAGGTCATTGCAGGGCATTTAGAAAATCTTAATGCAATTAGGTGGAGTCAACATGGTTTTATGAAAGAAAAATCATGTTTAACTAACTTATTGAGTTCTTTGAGGAAGTAACAAGCGAGGTGGATAAAGGGGAACCTGTAGATGTGATGTACTTGGATTTCCAAAAGGTATTTGATAGGTGCCACATCAAAGGTCTCACAAGATAAGAGCACATGGTGCAGAGGGTATCGTAATGGGCAGAAATTTGAGTTCGCTGGGTGGGCCCGGGATCGACCGGGAAACGGGCCGCCACCCGTGTTCAGCCCCTGACCGCGATTTCACACTGGTGAGCCAATTAAGGACCGCCCAGTGTGAAACACAGCTCCCCACTGGTTGGAAAGGGCTGAGAGGGGCCCACGTTTTTTATAAAAACGGCTGCACAGGCAGCCACTGGAAGGCTGCCACGGAAGAACATCTGTTCTGCGTTAGCAAAGTGATGGAGTCGATAGTGGCTGGAGACGCCAGGCGGGAGGGCAGGTTGGGAGGGCAGGTCGGGTGGGCACTCCGCACCCCCACTTTTCGGATAAGTGCCTCACAGTCCTTCTGGGGGAGGTGGCTGCCAGACGGGACACCCTTGTCCCCAGAGGTGTGAGGAGGAGGCCACTGTACCTCACAAAGGCGGCATGGGAGGAGGTTGCAGCACTGGTTAGCAGCCATGGCATGGTGTGGCACACATGGGTGCAGTGCCAGAAGAGGTTCAATGACCTGCTGCGCTCATAAAGGGTGAGTACCGTGTTGGCATGGGTCAGTATGCATAAGTGTTAAAGTGTGGCCACCCCGCCTCCCCGCACCACCCCCCACCCCCACCCCACCCCCCTATGGACCTCAGGGGTGATAGAATCTGAGTGCCAACTGTCAATGATGCCGGAGGTGACCAAGAGGGTGAGCCCTGGCTGCTTGGACTGAGTGCCTTGCAGCTCAAGGCCCACGACTCAGATTGGGCCTGCTGGGGTTGGCCAGGCTGCAATGGCGCTGCAGGTAGAAAGTGGCGTAATCAATGCGCCTCTGTCCTTTCAGGAGAAGACAAGCCATATCCGTTGGAGAGGTCACATACAGGCGGAGGCCCACCCAACCTGCTGCTGCTGACCAGGTTCGAGCAGGACACCATTGAGCAGGAGAGCTCCACATGCAACCAGGCGTGGAGAAGCGGGGGTGCCAGGCAATAGTAAGATCTCATTACACAGAGGTGAGAGTTTCCGATTCAACCATTCTAGTGTCGTCTCTTCAGTAATGGAAGCTTCAAACCTGGAGGGCACCATGATGCAGATCTCTATTGTCTCACCAGAGCAGCTGGCATGCACAGTGACAGTGTGATGACTTTAACTAATGACATGTCCTTGTTCTCGCTTTTCGATTCGCCATCACGCACTCTCTCTCTGGATCCAGAAGGGTCATCCCTGACACCGGAGGACCACCATGCTTCATTTGCACCTGCATCACACCCGCTCTCTGAACCAGGCACCAGCGCAGATACCAGCAACTCGGTTGGCATCAGATCGGCAGCTAGAATGTCAGTGCACATTGGTGAGGGCACTTCACACTTACTTGAGGTGCAGGCGGAGGCAGAGAGTGCCCCAGGCGACAGCAGTCAGTGGACTGCTGGGGTCCAGGACGATGCTCAGTCAGTCGAAGGCAAATGATGAGCCTCTGGAATAGTCTATTAGATAGCACATGCTGGATGTCCTGCAGGACATGCGGGAGGATCTGGTGGAAATACATGAGGGTCTACATGCCATGGTCTCTGTTGTAGAGGAGTCCATGCAGAGCATGAGCAGTGCTTTGATTCTCATGGTCGAGCGCACTGCCGCCTCCATTGAAAGAGTGGCAACTCTCATGGAGAGGCAGCTCCACAGACAGAATCAGAGGTTCCTGGGGTTGTGCTCAGACCTACAAGCCCTCACACAGGCAATGACCTTAGGTGGTCAGTGCCAGTGTGGAAGGTGGATGAGGCACCCAGTATCCCAGATAGGTACCTGTCTATCAATGGTGAGTAGGGAGGTCCAGAGTGACCTCACGTTGGCATAAGAGCTGCTTGTCGTCTCAGCAGGCTCCTCTCAGGGCGTCTGGATGACGGCAGCAGCTTCTCCACCCCTCTGCCAGTGATGAGGCTGCGATGACTGGGGAGGTGCCAGCCGTAGCACTGGCTGCTCCCTCCCAAGGCTCAACCAGCCTTTCAGGCAGTGAGTTCCACACTTCCACCACCCTCTGGGTGAAAAAATTTCTCCTCAAACTCCACTCTTATCTTTCTACTTCTTACCTTAAATCTATGCCCCCCCCTGGTTACTGACCCCTCTACTAACGGAAAAAGGGCCTTCCTATCCTCCCTATCCATGCCCCTCATGATATTATGCATCTCTATCAGGTCCCCTCTCAACCTTCGCTGCTCCAAGGAAAACAACCCCAGCCCATTCAATCTTTCCTCATAGCTCAGACCCTCCAGCCCAGGCAGCGTCCTGGTAAATCTCCTCTGCACCCTCTCCAGTGCAATCACATCCTTCCTATAATGTGGTGACCAGAACTGCACACAGTACTCCAGCTGTGGCCTAACCAGCGTTTTATAGTTATCTCACATGTTAAAAGTTTGTTTTTGTATTTAAAGTCCGTCAGCTCCCTGAGGCAGCTCTTGCCTGCAGGGAGCTGTCAGTGCGCGCTCCCCCGCACACGTGCACACCTCAGCACTCATGCTCTTCCCCGCCCCGGCAGTGCTGAGGCTCCCAGTATGCGATTCATACTGGCTGGCTGTTAATTGGCCAGCCAGCGTCAAATCGTGATCGGAGCCCAATCGCTGGCGGCAGTCAGTTTTGCAGCCGCTTCCAGGGCAGCCCGATGCAACCGCCCGATGAGGGGAAAATTCTGCCCCATGACTTTAATTCTGAAGCCCGAGATCCCATAGGCTTTGCTAACTGCACTCTCAGTATGTCCTGCTGCCTTCAAAGATCTATGTACATGTACCCCCAGGTCCCTCTGTTCCTGCACACTCTTTAGGACTGTGCTATTAAGTCTACATTGCCTCTCCCTACCCCTCTGCTAAAATGCATCACCTCTCACTTCTCTGTATTAAATTCATCTGCCACTTGCCTGCCATTCTACTAGTCAATGTCCTGTTTCAGTCGATTAATATCATCCTCACTGTTTTCCAATCCGCCAATTTTGGATCATCAACAAATTTTGAAATTTTATTCTGTATTCCAATACCCAAGTCATTTATATATGGCAACAAAAAAGATCCTGGCCCTGACCCTTGGGGAACACCACTGCCTACCATCCTCCAGTGTGAAAAATAATCATTTACCATGACTCACTGATTTTTATCCTTAAGCCAATTTATTATCCAATTTGACATTGACCTTCCTATTCCATGAGCCACAATTTTGTTAACCAGCCTTTTATGTGGTATCTTGCCACTTTCTTAAAATCCATAAAGAAAACCTCCATTGCATTCCCTTCATCAACCTTCTCTATTACTTCATCAAAAACTTAAATTAGCCAAGCATGATCTACCTTTTACAAATCCATGCTAGCTATCTGTAATTAACTCAAACCGCTCCAAGTGCCTGCTGATCTATTCTCTGATTATTCTTTCTAAAACCTTTCCCATCACTGATGTCAAACTAACTGACCTGTAGCTGCTAACACTGTCCTTATACTTTTACTCATTAGAAAAATAGGTAAGACACAGTCAATCATTTTGCTATCTTTCTCCCTCAGTCTCATAAGTGTTAACAATTAGGATCATGTCTCACAGCAGTAATTAGCAATTACCTTTTCAGCCAACTAAACGCACTTCACTTTCTCTCCCTCTCTCCCATTCTCCCGGACCCCACTCACTCTGTTTCAGCTGAACACACTTTCCAAAGTTTATTCAACACAAATATCACAAAAGCTATATGATCTGAATTATTTCCTTAGATTTCTCTCTCGCACACAAAAATAGTTTTTCAAAAAGAATACTCGATGTAAATGTTATTGCCATAAAGCTTTTGAAATATGTACTCATGTTTAACATTATATAATAAAATGCACTGAGTAAAAACGGCTCGACATTAAAGAAAAGTATCCCATCAGATTAGATAAAGTAATGGTATTGATGTATTTTAAGAGAGGAGCAATGACTGTATACTAATGAGATGTGAATGTTGGGATGGATGTGTGGAATAATGAGAGAGGAAAAGATCCAGCACATCAGAGGATCAGTGAAGATTGTGGGAACATGGAAGAAAGTAGCCGAGAGGAGGTTGAAATGGTATGGGCATCGGTTGCGGAACGAGAGAGAGGAAATGTGATGAGGTGAGCAATGTAGATGGGACTGCCAGGAAGAAGGAGGCCAATGACCAGGTGGAAAGATGTGGTGGGGAGAGACTTAAAAGGCAGTGAAGAAGGGTCATACGGACTCAAAACCGTTAACTCTATTTCTCTCTCCACAAACGCTGCTAGGCCTGCTGAGTTTTTCCAGCGTTTTCTGTTTTTGTTTCAGATTTCCAGCATCCGCAATATTTTGCTTTTATCTTAAAGGCATTGGGATTGGAAGCAGGAAAGGTGACTGACAGGGGGAGATGGAGAAGGGTGATTAATCAGCAGTGTGTCAAATAAGAAAAGCTGAAAGAAGAAGATGAATGGGATTGATATATTTTAGCCAACTGGTCACATTGCACATGCTGAGATTGCACAATCCAAATTCAGTTCAGAGTCCACACTGGGCACAAATACCAAGTCCACACTGCAATTTTTGGGAGGCTGAAAATTTCATCAATATTTGTGAAGATATTAAATAGCACAGAAGACAATTCGTTGAACAGATTAAATATTATTGTGAAATATGTACTATTGGACATTTTTATTCTTTAAAATAATTTGACATGTTAGAAATATCAGTTCTCGGGGAAAAAAAGTGATAAAAAGATCAGAAAGCATTTTGAATGATTTATGGAAACGCAGTGGTCAGACGGTACTTTTCTAGTATACTTATACAGTTATGGGAGGCTGTGGCATAGTGGTATGAACACTGGGCTAGTATTCCAGAGACCCAGGATAATACTCTGGGGACCTGGGTTTGCATCCCACCACGGCAGAAAATCTGGGATTAATGGTCTGATGACGACCACTAAACCATTGCCGATTGTTGTAAAAAAAAAAATCCTTACCTGGTCTGGCCTACATGTGACTCCAGACCCACAACAACATGGTTGACTCTTAACTGCCCACTGAACATAGACAATAAATGCTGGATGCCTGCATCCAATGAATTTAAAGAAGTCTAGGCAGATGGTGTGCATAGTGATAATGTCACTGGACTAGTAATCCAGAAGCCCAAGCTCTGCTGACATGGCTGCAAATAGCAAATACATTTGGAATATAAAGCTAGTCTCCGTAATAGTGAATGTGAAACTGTGACATCATATGTCATAAAAAAAACCCATCTGATTCATTGAGTAGGGAGGGAAATCTGCTGTCCTAACCTGGTCTGGCCTAAATGTGACTCTAGACCCACAGCAATAACTCTTAACTGCCTTCTGAAATTAGGGATAACCAACAAATGCTGGCTTTGCCAGTAATGCCCACATCCATGAAAGAATAAAAAAATGTAGATATTGTCCGTCATTTGGCGTGACACTTTGCACCTATTATAGTGCTACCTATGGCTATAACTGGTACTGCAGGTACTCAAAATGAATTTTCAATTAAACACACGCTCCACGTACCAAATTTAATCTATAATAGATGGAAGCAACTCCCACGATGAATTAAAAAAAGGAAGAATATATTAAATGGAACAGCGGAGCAACATGCTAATCATAAATGATAAAATATTTACAGACTCGGCCACAATTAATTATGAATCTTTGGGAGTTTGCATGCAAGGAGACGGGTTTAGAAAGCTGTTGCAGCTATTTTAATGGAAACACAGGCAGTTCAGGCAGAAACCTGAGTTATTGGACAAATTGCTGGATCGATGCCCGAATTCCTAACGGGCTCTCGGAAATAGACGAATCTCCGTGCAATGAACAGACATTCGTAAAATTCAGCACTAAATCCAACCATTTCGTGCAATTATTGTGGGGGCGGGGGGCAACAAACCTGTGGGAAATGATTTGTAGAAGTCTCTGTGCGGCAGCACATATAAACCTAGAAATTACAGTGATATTAGCAAACGAATGCTTAAGGTTTTTGTAGGAATTCAAATGCTACTACATACATTCGAAAAGCGAACTCTGATCAATATAATAAAGTTAAAATCGGTGTATCCGTCCCTCGAAAAATCTAATTGTTCATCCATTATTTCGCAGCAGCAATGTTGACCCTACAGCACTCAATGCTACAAAAAATGATTCCCATTGAGCAGTAGCAGGGAATTTTGAGACTGGAGACTCCAAAATGGAATTCCCCCTGTATGAGCTCCCAGCTAATTATTAAAAATCATTCAGTTTTGAGATAAAACGAGCGTTAAAACACTGCACATATCTGGTATCCTTTGATGTCCGATGCCTGGTTGCTATCTAACCCAAGTGATGTTGCTTGTTACTGGATACTGTCTTCATGTATCGGTGTATGTCAAAGGGAAAAGAGATACAAAGAAGCGGTGCATTTCTTCCCCCCCTTCCCTTCCCTCTAGTTCTTGTGCAAGTGACACAATTTATTACATTGTGTGTTTTTAAAAAATGAACGATTTGCCACACTCTTTTCGGAGGACGCTGCTCCTTTACTATTCCTGAGTAAACCTACTCTGTTCTGAACAGATCATGAATTTTCTTGGTGTAAGTGAGTTATTGCATGGAACTGCGTTGTGGTTCTGCACAATATTTCACTTGCAGGCCCATGTAGACATTGTTTAGGGAACAGATATACAACAATGAATTAACAAGGACCTGGCGACTAACAAAGTTGACTCCGACACAGCTTCGCCAAAGCTTTTGCATTCCTCGCTCATGCTCGATGTGGTTTACCACAGACTGACGCAGTCAGCACCCATTAAAAAAAGTGCTATTCCCTGGTCTTAAAATTCATGTTTAGCCTGAGTAGATAATCATAAAACAACGAAATAGTTTACAACTCAATGCGCCCTGCTCTACATTTGTTCTGTTTTATAACTTTCGAAACGGATCGGTAAATGTACATAGTTTGAAATAGTCATTCGGGTTTTTTAATGGTTTTTAAGCTAGAAATAATGCGCATATTCTTAACTTATTTGATTAAACCACTGGACGGAATCCCCAAATTAAAAGTGGTTATTGCACAGTCGAAAAAACAAATGGGGATGTGGAAATGTCCACCAGCGGCGCCCTTCACCAAGAATGAAGCTGTACCGACCACTGACGCATTGATTTAATAGTTCAACCGTATGTGAAATGTCGACATAAAAGTCAACAACGGACGTTTATTATTCGGGTAAACTATTCCTTCGACCGAATAGGGTTAACCGGGAGATGTGATAAAGTAAGGCCAATATTTTTTTACGGCTGAACGAGTTGACAGGAACGCATTTCAGAATGCAACACAACCATCAGATGCAATGGGAATAATCCCCGCCCCCAATCAATTCCACACAACTCTTTGCTGGTATCTGCGGACACATGTACTAAAAGGATACTAAAATGTGGAACGAAGACGACAAAATCCAACGGTTTTTAAAAAAAAAACAGTTGCCAGCCAGCCGTCTGCTACTTTGCAGGAAAACAGAGAAGACAACCTGAGGATGACCACTTACTTGGTATTCTAAAGCTGCATCGTGTCATTTTTGTCCTCAGGGTTTTTTGTTTACTATATTCAGTGTCTCACATCCTGATAATCGAATATCTGCCCAGGAAACGTAAAACACACTTTAAGAGACCGGCTCATTTTTCCGTGCCTTGGAACATTCCCCCCCCCCCTAGTAACTCCTCATTGTCGGTGTAAATGGGGAGCTGCCGCTTCAGATGCCAAAACAGTCCCCAGGAGACGACGTGACCACATTTTCGCTCCTATCGGACAGTTCAATTTTTAACATTAATAGCGTTTTGTAATTCCAAACCCAATGAGCCGATGCACACAAAGTGAGAATTTCTTCATCTGCACTTTAGCCAGAGGAGGCGGGAGACACAGAATGAGATTGAAGAATAAACCACAACGCAGGCGTTAAATTCCCTCCTCAAAGCCTCGAGCTGCCTTCACTGTTCATTCAGCGATGGGATGTGTGTGTGTTGTTTGGGTTGTGAGGTGAATCAGCAGTTGTCTCCTTCTTGTTGCCCGCCCGCCCGCCGGCCCGCCCGCCCGCTGACAGCTCGCTCTCTTCCCGCCTTCCAGCAGCTCCCTCCACAGCACCGGCGCTGCGCACGTGCGCTCACACCGCCGGCGGGACCAGGGGAACTCCCTCCACCGCATGTCCTCTCTCTCTCCCTCCCCACTCAAGGGGAGCGTGCGCCAGAGCGTGCCAAGGCCAGAATTGTTGCATCTCGTGTGGCACAGGAACATTAAATACAACTGTTTAAAAAAAATACTGAATTCTGCTGAAAAAAAATCATATAATTGGAAGATTGCAAATGTTACACTTAAAAGGGGAAGAGCCCTGTAACTTGCTTTACTTCAAAGATTGCCTTTCAAATATTACTATTGAATCTGCTTTGATCAACCTTTCAGGCAAGCCCAGGCCCATCTATTCCTTAGAAATGTTGTGTTAATGCACTTCATGTTCCTTTACTCCAATGGGCTTTGATTTTGCTAGCAAATCTATTATTCGGTACTTTGTCACCTTCTGAAAGTTCACATGCACCACATCAGCCACATTACCCTGATCAAGCCTCCTCATAACTTCATTAAAAAATCAAGTTAGAAGGAAATCTGCTGTCCTTACCTGGTCTGGCCTACATGCGACTCCAGACCCACAGCAATGTGATTGACTCTTAAATACCCTCTGAAATGGCAGAGCAAGCTACTCAGTTCTCAAGGACAATTAGGGATGGGCAATAAATGCTGGCCCAGCCAGTGATGCCCACATCCCATGAACAAATTTTAAAAATCCAATTAGCCCTATTCTCCTGCTCCTTCAATGTAGGAAAATATGAGGTCATCCACTTTGGACCATAAAGGATATAACAGGGTATTTTATAAATTGTATTAAGAAGATTTTATTTTAACCCAGCATCAATAGCATGAGTGAAACCACCCTATTTCTCCAGGATTGAATGCTTGCATGGCTCACTTCTAAGGATAGAGGAGATTCTTTGATGCTATAGGTGCTGGGTTAAAAAAAAACTCTCAATTTTTCAAAGGCTGAGAACTGCTCTGAAATGACCGGTACTGTTGCAAAGTGGGGTTTGGGTCTCTCAGACCCTGCCTCAAACTTATTTAGGTGGTGTGGTAATTTGATGTGTAATATACCTTTAAGAAGAAAGTTATAATAGAAGATCACATGATCTTAGTATCCAATAGCAAAGTAGCATGGACTACCTTACTAATCAGTAATCAACAGTCAGTAGTCTAGACTTAGAGTCTGTAATGTAGAGACAGGGTTTGAGTTTTAGCTGCTGAGTTCCTTTGTCAATAAATATAATGTTTTCTACATAAGAACTGTCTACTGACCTGCTCTGTCTATGGTACCAACTTGGCCATCCCAAAAGAAACGTGCAACCCAGATCCATTAGCCCAACTAAACTAGTAGCCAGGATCCAACAGGTGGTGATTATTGGATTAAATTATCAGCCGCAGTGCATCACAGGTGACACCACCTGATCACCGCTATAGAGGGCCGTGTGGAGCACAGCCTGGAATGGGCTGAAGAGTCACGAGTCATCGAGCGTTCTTTCAGCAATTCGTGGGAGTCTCTGTATTTGAGAGGTTTCTGCATCCGGTGGCAGGCTTCTGCAATTGGGAACATCTCAGAATAGCAGGGGGCTTCAAAAATTGTGGGTTGTTGTTGAAATTGAGTCAGGGGGTTGGGGGGGGTGGGTGGTGGCGAGGACCTCAACATTCAGATAGAGCGGAATAGGAAGGGAAGTGGACTAGAAGTTGTAGGACTGGGGCCCAAGTGCGGACAAGGGGACACCATCATTATCTGCAGAGCCAGGAGCAACAGCAGCAACACAGTGTTGGAGCAGAAGTGAGAAATGAGCCAGTAAAGTGGAAGGACCAAGGGAGGGGCAAGCAGAAAGGTTCTGAACCTGAGGCCTATTAGGCTATGAGATGCTTCGCCACATTTTTATGATTTAAAATTGTGTTGGCCTGCAATTTGTGATGAGAGAGGATGTGACAACGCTAATCACTGGCCTCACAGAAGGTTTCCGACAAAGGTTTAGCAATCTCTATAGTGTTAATTTGATTTTGATTGCAACGATAGGTGATCTCCGCTGTCCAGCAAGTAATGTTATCAAATGGGCTAAGCAGCCAATCTCATTGAGGAATTTTCACAGTCAGCAAGTCAGAAAGTAAAGTGCACTAATTTTGAAGAGAGCAAGGTAAAGATTGTGACATACATGATGGATTAAGTTAGCATCTGAAATATCATAGACAAAATGTTTGTGAAAATATATATAAAGAAACCTATGGAATTTATATCATCATGGAGAAATCTGACATTCTGGAAATATAAAATTAGTTTTTCAGGACCAGTGTGGATGTTTAGAAGTAATTATGAAATTAGTACACCATTAAAACCCAGTTACACCTCATTCAATAAGGCCTAACTTTTTCAAGGGCTTTTACAGCAAAACCAACAGTGTAAAAGTGGAAGCACACATCAATTCAAACAATTTTAAAATATTGATATCTGCAGGGACTTCAACAGCTCAACCTGTGGAGGAGCTAGGAAGCACTTACAGCAACTTTTGGATGTCCATGTTTAACTGCTATGTGTGGACACTAGAAATTGCTGTCAGTTTCAGTTGATAAGACAGTGAATGTTGACAGTTTTGCTGCAAAATACTGGCTATTAATTGCAGAACAAAGGATTATGGATGCAGATTATGAAAACCTCCATGCAGGAGGATGGTTCTAGTCAAACTGCAAGCAATGAATGCAACATACAAGCCAAGCATGCAAAATCCAACTGAAAATGTACAAGTGGCTAAAGAACGCAGGAAAAGGTGAAACTACAATTGGAGGATCACATCTAATTCCACCAGTGCGGCAGGTTCTGATGATCTGTCAACAGATTCTGATACACCCTATTGCACTTCAAAAATGTGCCACTGTGGAACTAGCACAGCAGTCTGCAGGACTTTAATCCCCCCCACCGCACCACACAACGCCACCCCCCCACCCCCAGCAAGTTGGTTGAGATATTTCTTGCCCTACAGCAGCCATCTCACCCTGTGCAGGCTACCAATGTAGCAGATCTCATGATTGGGACATTCCTTCCTTAATGGAAAAACACCCCAAGATGGCAATGAACTGGGAAAGCCAATGAATGCCAAGAAAATAATATTGAAATCACACTCTGTTGTTAGGGCTCCAGGAGTAGGCACAATCAGAGTTGAGAGAGATAAAGAGAAAGAAGGTTTCAGGAGATACATCCAATCCCAGAATCATCAGGTTTACTGTTTATTCAATGGCCATTTTGAAAATAAGGACATGTGCAAATAAAGGACACCTGATGCAAGTCCTTTAGGCGTCCCTAATTAACAAATTTCACTGTATAGCCACCTCTGGCCTCTAGAGGGAGATACATGGATGTCTCCTGGGAATGGTTATTTGCATGTCTTCTGTTCCTGTATTACTATAAAACCTGTGTAAAATGGGTATAATCAGCCGAATCTCCATGGAATTTCTGTACAGCCACTCAATAACTATTGATCAGCAAGTACTCTTCAGCAACACAAATAGGAAGTCACAATCAATGCTTTTCTCATTAATTTCTCTTTCAATTTATGTCAATGCATTTCTCACCAACATCTTAGTAACATTTTAGCAACATTATGAATTACCAAATAGCCAGCTGTGCCTAGTAAGCAACAGAGCCAGGCTACAACTAGGAGAATGATTCAGAACCTTCTCTAGAGACCTCCAAGCTTTCTTGTTTGAGCTTGAAGCAAGAGGAATAGACTCTTGGGTCTGTAATCCATCAAACCAGTCAGGAATGTCAGTTGTATGACCTAGATACTGCCAACTCCTTCACTCCTAGAACTACTGAGTAGTGCCAAATGAAATTCAACAATCTAACCAAATTTGACACAGTTGCACACTGGCCACGGTATACCTTTCATCCCTGCACATGCTGGGCACATCTACACTGTTTATCCTCTTAAATCAACATGCATAAAACTAATCCTGCACATTGCTAAGTGCACTTCTGTCTAACTATCTGTCATGATGGCTACACAGATTTTCTAGCACATAGCATCTGCGCTGCACAACCCCACTGCAAGACATTCACACTCTCACCTCTCTTACTTCACCTCTTTCACCACATTTGCTACACACTATTTTGCTGCTCGCCTAATGCTCATTCACTTATTTCATTTCAGGTGAAGCTGGCTCAAATACCCTAAGGTTTCTCCTCATATTCAAACACCTTAACTGCTAGATCTCACAGCTCATAGGTACACGCGCAGCTGTTGTTGTGGCAGACTTTGAGGTCATTGGCATTTGCTGGCGTAAGGATTCCTGGGATGGCAGGATTGTCATATGAGGAGAGATAGGGCCGACCAGGCCTGTATTCACTGGAGTTTAGAAAGATGAGAGGAGATCTCATCGAAAGATATAAAATTCTGACAGGGAGGGACAGACTGAATGCAGAGATGATATTTCCCCTGGCTGGGGAGTCTAGAACAAGGGGCCACAGACTCAGGATACAGGGTAGGCCATTTAGGACTGAGATGAGGAGAAACCTGGCAGCATCGGCGGAGAAGAAATAAGTTAACGTTTCGAGCCTTCATGGCCCTTCGGCAGAACTGCAGCATAGTTTCAACAAGGGAGAAATATAAATTGGTTTAAGGTGGGTGGGGGGGGAGGTGGGGAAGAGACACATTGAGGGTGTGGTGTGAGCAGATAATCAAAAGATGTCACAGACAAATGGGTCAAAGAGGTGTTGAAGGTGGTGGTCTTTGTCTGAGAAAAGTGCTAATTAAGAATGGGAAACAGGATATTCAAAGTACAGCTCTAGTGGGGGTGGGGTGGAAAGACTAAAGGTTTTAGTTTTAGATTTAAAAATAATGGAAATAGGTGGGGAAAGAAGAATCTATATAAATTATTGAAAAAAAAGCGGGTGGGGGGGGAAAAAAAACGGGGTGGGGATGGGGGGAGGGGGAGTTTAAGATCTAAAGTTGTTGAATTCAATATTCAGCCCAGAGGGCTGTAAAGTGCCTAGTCGGAAGATGAGGTGCTGTTCCTCCAGTTTGCGTTGGGCTTCACTGGAACAATGCAGCAAGCCAAGGACAGACATGTTGGCAAGAGAACAGGGTGGAGTGTTAAAATGGCAAGCGACAGGGAGGTTTGGGTCTTTCTTGCGGACAGACCGCAGGTGTTCCGCAAAACGGTCACCCAGTTTGCGTTTGGTCTCTCCAATGTAGAGGAGACCGCATTGGGAGCAACGAATGCAGTAGACTAAGTTAGGGGAAATGCAAGTGAAATGCTGCTTCACTTGAAAGGAGTGTTTGGGCCCTTGGACGGTGAGGAGAGAGGAAGTGAAGGGGCAGGTGTTGCATCTTCTGCGTGGGCATGGGGAGGTGCCATAGGTGGGGGTTGAGGAGTAGGGGGTGATGGAGGAGTGGACCAGGGTGTCCCGGAGGGAACGATCCCTATGGAATGCTGTCAAGGGGGGTGAAGGGAAGATGTGTTTGGTGGTGGCATCATGCTGGAGTTGGCGGAAATGGCGGAGGATGATCCTTTGAATGCGGAGGCTGGTGGGGTGATAAGTGAGGACAAGGGGGACCCTATCATGTTTCTGGGAAGGAGGAGAAGGCCCCAGAAACATGATAGGGTCCCCCTTGTCCTCACTTATCACCCCACCAGCCTCCGCATTCAAAGGATCATCCTCCGCCATTTCCGCCAACTCCAGCATGATGCCACCACCAAACACATCTTCCCTTCACCCCCCTTGACGGCATTCCGTAGGGATCGTTCCCTCCGGGACACCCTGGTCCACTCCTCCATCACCCCCTACTCCTCAACCCCCACCTATGGCACCTCCCCATGCCCACGCAGAAGATGCAACACCTGCCCCTTCACTTCCTCTCTCCTCACCGTCCAAGGGCCCAAACACTCCTTTCAAGTGAAGCAGCATTTCACTTGCATTTCCCCTAACTTAGTCTACTGCATTCGTTGCTCCCAATGCGGTCTCCTCTACATTGGAGAGACCAAACGCAAACTGGGCGACCGTTTTGCGGAACACCTGCGGTCTGTCCGCAAGAAAGACCCAAACCTCCCTGTCGCTTGCCATTTTAACACTCCACCCTGTTCTCTTGCCAACATGTCTGTCCTTGGCTTGCTGCATTGTTCCAGTGAAGCCCAACGCAAACTGGAGGAACAGCACCTCATCTTCCGACTAGGCACTTTACAGCCCTCTGGGCTGAATATTGAATTCAACAACTTTAGATCTTAAACTCCCCCTCCCCCCATCCCCACCCCGTTTTTTTTCCCCCCCCACCCGCTTTTTTTTCAATAATTTATATAGATTCTTCTTTCCCCACCTATTTCCATTATTTTTAAATCTAAAACTAAAACCTTTAGTCTTTCCACCCCACCCCCACTAGAGCTGTACTTTGAATATCCTGTTTCCCATTCTTAATTAGCACTTTTCTCAGACAAAGACCACCACCTTCAACACCTCTTTGACCCATTTGTCTGTGACATCTTTTGATTATCTGCTCACACCACACCCTCAATGTGTCTCTTCCCCCCCCCCCACACCCACCTTAAACCAATTTATATTTCTCCCTTGTTGAAACTATGCTGCAGTTCTGCCGAAGGGCCATGAAGGCTCGAAACGTTAACTGATTTCTTCTCCGCCGATGCTGCCAGACTTGCTGAGTTTTTCCAGGTAATTCTGTTTTTGTTTTGGATTTCCAGCATCCGCAGTAGCTTTTAGCTTTTTGTTTTTATCTTTGAGGAGAAACTTCTTCACTCAGAGGGTGATGAACCTATGAGATTTTCTAGCACAGAATACTGTGGAGGCCAAGTCACTGAATATATTTAAGAATGAAATAGATAGATTTCTGGACTCTAAAGGCGTCAAGGGGTATGGGGACAGGGTTGGAGTACAGTGTTGAGATGGAGGATGGGCCATGATCATATTAATTGGCGGAGCAGACTCAAAGGGCTGAATGACCTACTCCTACTCCTATTTTCTATGTTTCAACATCTGTGAAGTCAGAAATCAGTAAGCCAAGTATGGAGGCTCTTCAAAGCTCTTGAACTTCTAAGCTCTGCCTAAATCAGTGAGGGAGCACATTCACCTGCTTTATATGGGTCTAGCTTTTGCAGAGTGCAGCTGTAACATATGTTATGACCCAGCAATTGGTGAAGCTGAGTTATTTAAAAATCCCAGAGGGAAACTTTAAACAACTGTCGTAACTATATTTTTAAGTGGTACGTTTGAGCTGCAACTCTAAATTCAGGAGTCAGATCACCAGTTCTCAAGAGGTTTTTATATTAAATTAAATGAAACATTTTTATTAAGTTACAATACATTAAACATGTACATGTGGCTAAAAGTACTATTATCATAACTTTTAACAAATTCCCAAACTAATCTCCATTAAGGCAACAGCAACCCATAGACTTAACTAGACACCAGGCAAAGCATTTTCACCTTATGAATTCAAAATGAGGTTCCTTTCGCTTTGATTCCTGAGGAGACAGTTGCAGGCTTACAGCTGCTTTGATCTTACATTACCTCTGCCCTGCACACACAAACTGCAGTCTGTTATACCCAACACAGCTCATTGAATGTAAATTCTCATTGTATCACCAGCCCCTTTGAATTCCACCTCTTCTAACAATAAAACCCCTTTCATAGTTACAAGTTTATTAGTAATATAAACATAGTGCTTGGCCTTTGCTAGCTAGGTGCCAGATTCCACCCTACTTCTTGAATGCTCCATTCAAAAAAATGCAAATACACTCTACCTCTCTTACATCTCAAAACTAGTACACATCAAAGCACCCAGACTAGCTGGCTTTAATTCACTTAAGACACTCTCACAGACTAAACATCTATTTTAAAATTAAAATAATTTTGAATAATATTAATAGCTTCATGACACATAAAAGCAAGAAATTTCCAGGTGCTGCAACACCAGGCGAATGGCGCTTCTGTATGAATAAGCTGCAAAGGACTCAGCCAGCCAAATCATGAAAAGTGCCAAAATCTTCGAGGACACTTGTCTCTAGCACGTTAACAACACTTAAGTAGTGTGATATGATAAATGAGAGCTTCCTTGATTTTTTTAGGTCATTAACAGTATCATAACAGTATACATGATGTAAAATGGATGGAAATTTAGGGCCCTGCCCTCTTTGTGCACCACGTGAGCTAAGACGAAGGAAAAAGTGGAGGAGTTGAATTTCACTTCAGGTGCAGATAGTAAACTGCTATTTGTGGATCACTCGCCCATGATATGCCTCACCTGATTTTTCAGTTTTATTAAAGTTAATGGGGGTAATTTTCATTTTCAACTTTGGTGATAAGCTGCCAGTTACATATTGGCCATCTGTCAAATGCCTCACTTGATTTTTGATTTCCATTGGAATGGAAAATCAGCCAAGGCATTAAACAAGCAACTGTTCACCAACTACTAGTTTATCGCCTCTCTTAGCTAAAAATTATCCTTACTGAGTGCTGAAACTCTGGACATATTAGTGTATCATCATTCACTGTCCTGAAATAGCAAAAACATAAAATGTATACTAACATGATATGTATGTTCAATAGGTTTTGAGAGCATACAGATGGTTCAGTGTTACAAAGAAATTTTCTACTAAATCAAGGCTGGTTTCTGGGTGTTAACATCATGTGTAAGGAGTACAATGAAGCAAGGGGAAAAATAGAAGAGGGAGGAATATTAATATCTAATTTGGAAAAGTACAACATAGTTAGCAAAAGTGGAACCAAGTTTGCAGATTCCTTTACTGAGTTACATTGTTAAAGCATAAAATAAGCCTTTATTGCTGTTTTTAAAGAGCCATTAAGTCAGTAGTTGAATCATCATTCCCTCCATACATGTGCTTTGAGACAACAGGAAGGTGAAGTTCAGTTACTGAAAGTATTTTTCATGCTTTACACATTGACTAGAACCAACTGTTTTAAGACCATCGTTCTCAACCTACAGAGTGTTGATGGGCTAGAACTCAGATTAGCATTGGATGCGTGAGCATGGTGTTTTGTAGAACTGGTAAATGAACAGGTTTGTCAGGTTGAAATTTTTGTGTGTGGTGTTATTTCTCTCAGCAGGTCTATTTAACGTTGAGACATCTTGATTAAATTTGAATGATTGATGAGTATGACTAGAACATTATCTTCTTGTACTACAATGTGTAAGTTGCTGTTTTAGGATTAGCCAAGCATGTTCCTAAAATGTACTTTATTAACATTGCTACAATACTCTTATTGTGCCACCTATAAAAATCCTATGCTAAAAACATATTTTCTGAGATGCCGATCTCTGGAATTTGCCTCTCTCGGTAGGGTATGCTTCACCAGTTCTTTCTGCATTAGCAGATTGGACATTACACAAAATTAATGTGTTCTATCTCAGTGCATGCAAGGCAATATTGACTGTCTTGTCTTACTTGAATAGTCAAGTCTGCAGAATGCAAAGCAGAATCAATGACATTCAATTAAAAAATTATATATATCTTTCCCTCTTGACTAACAAAAGAACACTTCATAGTTTTACTTAATGGCTTGATGACATTAAGTGTGCCATTGAGTGACTGTACATTTGAACAGGAGACACAAAGTTGTTGGAGCCTTGTATGAGTTAAAACTAGCCTGCACTACTTAAAGCCAGCCTGCATCTCTTAAATGAGAGGTGCATTTTGGCTGCAACAGGTGCCAGAAGTCGTTCTACACCTGTTTCTGACTTGAAGACGCAAGGATGACACAACAGGGCAAGGAGCATGCTTCAAGATTTTGAGTACTCTTACTTACGGAGGCTTTGATGCAAGTGGTGGAGAGGAATAGCAATTCTCCTTCCCCTCACCACAACCCTACCTTCTGCCTTTCTCCTTTCAAATACCCAAGAACTGCCACCTGGCCAGGAAGCAGTGGAACAGCAAGAGGTGGAGAAGCAGAGAGACAGTGATGAAGAAGAGACATCATCACTAGCTCTCACACTTGTAGCCACCAGTTCAGATACTGACATTGCTCGTATTTTAGAGGATAGTGGTGGGATCTGCACTCACTGGGACAAAAGTGTTCTGAAGCCAGAGCAGGGGACAAGAGTAGCACAATATCAACTGACTGTAGAGCAATATCACATACAAGATTTGTTACAGAGGATTCAAATGACGACTTTAACGGGGTGGCCTACAAAAGTGCATACACAATGAAAAGCTTGTGAATTTAGGGGCCTAGGAGAAAGCCTGCAGTCAATGTCAAGGAACATGGAGGAATCCAGCACCAACTTGGCACAAGACATTGCACAGAGCTTGCAGCACATACTCTTCAGTGTAGAGGTGATGGCCAACACCATTAGCACGCTTGTAGAGCCAACCATATTGCAACTTCCGATGGGTGATGTCTCAGCTTGCATTGCAGCATGAGCAGAAACCACTTGATGTCTGTGTGCTGAAGTGAAAACTCAGACCAATGTTATGCAATCCCAGCTTGGTGCCATGCAAGCTTAGTCTTCTGTTATGCACGCTCAGCTTGCTGCTACTCATCATCACCATCTGTCATAATAGATGCAGAGACCAGTCTCAAAAGGACTTGAAGGGACTCATAGCAGTCCAGCAATCTGTCTTCCAACAAATTAATAGGTTAGCTGAGACACCACCCTGGAGTTTAGCAGTGGTTGCATGGAGCATAAACATGCTGTCCTCTGTCAGGATACATAGAAACATAAGACTTAGGAGCAGGAGTAGGCCATTCGGCTCTTCGAGTCTGCTCTACTATTCAGTAAGATCATGGCTGATCTGGTTATGGTCTCAGCTCCACTTTCTTGTCTGCACCTATAACCCTTGACTCCCTTGTCTAACAAAAATCTATCTAACTCAGCCTTGAATAAATTTGAAGACCCAGTCTCTAATATCTTGTGAGGAAGAGAACTCCACATTCTAATAACTTTCAGAGAGAAAAAGTTCTCCTCATCTCTGTCTTAAGAGGGAGACCTCTTATTCTTAAACTATGTCCCCGAGTTCTAGGTTCCCCAACAAGGGGAAACATCCTCTGGATATACACCCTCTCCAGTCCCCTCGTGATCTTGTATGTTTCAATAAGATCAACTCTCATTCTTCTACATTTCAATGTGTAAAGGCCTAACTTGTTCAATCTTTTTTCATAAGATAGGCCCTTCATCCCAGGAATGAGTTGAGTGAACTTCTCTGAACTGCTTCTAAAGAAATTATATCTCTTTTTCAAATAAGGAGATCGAAACTATACACAATTCTCCAGATGTAGTCTCAACAAGGCCCTGTGCAGCTGCAGCAAAATGTCCCTACTTTTACTTTCCATTCCTCCTGCATACTAAATTTATGTGATTCATGTACCAGGACACCCTGATCCCTCTGTACCACCAAATTCTGCAATCTCTCTCCATTTAAATAGTAGACAATATTCAACATAGAATGACAATATTTGCTTTCTCAACACGGTTCCTCTATCAGATTGCTGCAACCCATGCCAAGATGGTGGAGTCCAAAGCTGAGCTTTCTAGGCCCAGAGCTGCTTGAGGTGTCCTGCAAGGACATCTGTAGTCACCTCCAGTAAAGATCTGCAGCCTTCCACCAGCCATGCTGCAGCCAATGGAATAACACTGCATGGGTTTCCTAGGACAGGCAAACCCACATGGAAGACAGGTTCTAAGGGAATTAACAAGGATGATTGGCTGACATTTGTATGCAGTATAGCATGGTTTGATTTATAAATTTGGTTTGGAATGCTTATTTTGTGGTGGTTCTTGTTTTTGCATTGTAGCCAAGCAGGCATTGTGATGTAACAGCAGTAGAGGGAAGGTAAGGTGTGGGACTGTTAATGAATGGAGAATTAGGATTGCAGTTACTGGTATCACAGTTGGTTTTGTGGATCATAGACATCCTGGCCTGTTAACGGCTGTGTTGGTTGCTTCCTCCTTCTCTTCCTCTGCTTCCCCTCCTCTTCTTCCTCCTCCTCCTCCTCTTCAACTGGTTTCCATATAGCCAGCAGTAAGGGCTGTGCCCATATGATGGCAAAATTGTGCAGCAGACAACATGCCACTACCAATCTTGGCACCCGATACTGCAGGGCACCTCCACATAGGTTCAGGCTACAGGGCTGTTTAAGAATGCCAATGGGCCTCTCCATCACATTTCAAAATGGCATCATGACATTTGTTAAATGCATGCTGCCCACATGCATGTGCATTGTGCACCAGAGTCATGAGCTATGTCATCAAAGGATAACCCTGTCACCCAGTTGCCACTCTTTGGTTTGTCATGGTGACTAAATGTAGATGGCACAGCAGGCTTCCAGGAAATGAAAGCACCTTGACTGCTGCCAGTCACCATGCATTGACCTACATGACATGCTGTGTATGGTCACATATTAGTTGGACTTTGAGGGAGTGGAAATCCTTTTGGCTGTGCTACATTTTAGGTTTGACCTGCAAAATGACATGTAAGCAGTCAATGACACTAGCAGCTTGGAGAAGTTGGCATTCCTTGTGTGCTCACTCTACCTGCTTCTCTTGCAAGAGAGAATGAAAAGCTCCCTTAGAATACAGAGCCTCACTGACCTCCCTTATGTAGATGGAAAACAAGAGAGAGGTTACAAATATTGCTTGCACCACCCTGAAAGGAGCCAGACATATAAAAGGTCACGGCCATGGTCACCTTCACAGCCACTGGCAATGCCGTCCTCACCCTGCTCTGAGGTTGTACTTGCAGTTGCAGCAAGTGGCAGGTTTAAGTGAGGATGCCCATGCTATAGTGGAGGCATCTAACAACAATGTTCCTTCCTGAAGAATTGCTTCCTGGACATCCTGGGTGGATATCACTCCAGCTGAGAGCACCTTCCCTGCATCCCTCAACTTGTCATGCATTGTGTAACTCCTGCTCATGCTCCCGGTGCTATAGACCAAGAGAGATGCAAACAGCTGCATCCATGACAACACATGGTTTGTGCAGAATCATTGAAGTCAGAATAAAGTTCTACAGCTAATACCTCACCTGCTTTTAAATACGTCAGCAACTTTAAACAACTCTGGAAAACAACAAAGCTTTCTATAATTGCAGCAAGAGCCAACAGAAATCAATCAACAACTAACCTGAAAATAGTTGATGATCCCTTTAAATAACATAGCTGGGGGCCTCCTTTTCGCTGCTGAATGCATGATCGGTTATGTGAGGTTAGGAGTGGGTTAGCTGGAGGATTGAGCACCAAGATGGCAGCCCATGCATTAACTCATCGTTGCATGCTGATAGACATCATGATCTGACAACTTTGCATATCTTAGGTGAATGCTTCCCGTATGCATACTAACATTACCAAAATGGAATCCTGTGTGTGTGTGTGTGTGTGTGTGTGTGTCTGTGTGTGTGTGCATTTTGATTCTATTTTGGAGGCAAAACAGCCCTTGTGTCACTGAAAAACCAGGCATGACGGAGCCAAACTTTGCAACCTATGCTTTACATTAAAGTCAACTTTAAGATTGATTACTCAAATACACTTATAGCTGATGGAACTGGCTTCTCCTCTTCTCAGATTAAATTAAAACAATTATTGGGAACTGTAATCATAGTAATTTAATTACTGTTTAGCCACTTGCTTACATATTAGATTAAATACTTACATCAGAATTTTTTTGGAGACAGCTAATATTTTACATTCTTTTTAAGGATCTCTAATCGGCAATGCAATAATGCTATGAGCAACAAACATGTGCTTTTGTTCGGGTCAAATATAATGGTCTAACAGGCAATTTTGTTTAAGCCTGCCTAACTGTTTCAAAACTTAATGTACAAATTATTAACTCCTGCCTTTCTCAGTTTTGTAATTCACCATCAGACTGGGAAGCGACTTAACAGGTATCTAACCTATTACTTAAATAAAATACGCATTTCTCAATTATTTTTGACTAAAGATACTGCAAAATTAACAAGACAATTGCTCTTACAGATTTTTTTGTTTGCATTTATAACCAAATTGTCAATTAGTCGTGAATGCCAATGTATTTCCTGAGCACCCAGTACCTCCATGGGTTTGTCAGCTGTCAACAATTTCACTGCAAGTGTTAAAATCCTAGTTGTAACATCATATAAGCCGACTTATCCTTCCTGTCACATAATATGGCTTTGTCCTTCTTTTATCTAAACTGGACAGTATACACATGGGGTAGATTTTCATCTTCACTGTCTGGACAGTAATCCTGAGGGACCAATTGTGTGGCTTCTACAGAACCATTTAAATCAATAAAAGGAAAATCAGGCAGGTTCTATAAAGGGCATGTTATATGCCCTGTCTATCCCATTCTGTTGGTTATACTTTAGTTTAGACTTAAGGAAAATACAGTGGTCTGTTGATGTAAATGTCACTGCACCGAGTTTGGAATATCCTGCTGTGGGAGATTCCAAGAATGCTCACACATGAGAGAAGGAAGATCAGATCAGGAATATCACGTATCCAATGCTGCTGGACCAGTTACCGGCACAGGATTTGAAGCACATGTACCTTCACAAGTTAGTGGATCATCAACATGTGAGTCCTTGTCAAGTATGGAAAATGTCGTACCTTCCCTGAAGATGGTACATCCTCCAACACCTTCCTCCTATTGTCCAACCCTGCAGGATGGCAATTGTTCGGTTCCACACAGAACCTGTTGAAATGCAACAGACCTGCAGCAATGGCTTCTCGCTCTACTCCCACACAGTCACCTCTGGAGTTCCCAGGGATTTTGCCCACTTTCTCATTAACACACTGCTGTGCAGTGACATTTTCCACAGACTTTTCAAATGTGTGATGATAAGACCCAGCTCTCTGCCAATTCCTTCAACTCTATAATTGTCACTGTGCTGTCAGACTGTTTGACATTAAGTTTTGAAGAGTAATTATTTTCTCAGTGACTCAGTGACAGCAGTTTCACTTCGGAGTTTTTAAGTTCTCATCTTTGCTTTCAAACCCCCCTCTGGATTTCGCCCCTTTCTATCTCTGCACTCCTCCAAATCTGACCTCTTAATGCGCCAATTTTAATTGCTCTATCATTAAAAACCGTGCCTCACCTGCCTGAACCTTAAACACTGGAATTCCACCCCCCACCTCTCCCCATAAATCTCTCCATCTCTCCAACTCCCTTCCCTCCTTTAAGACACTCTTAAAACCTACTGCTTTATCCAAGTTTTTGGTCGCCTGTCCTAATATTTCCTTATATGGCTCAATGTTTGATAGTGCTATTGTGAAGCACCATAGACTATTTTACTCTGTTAAAGGCATTATATAAATGTTATTGTTGTTGAGTCAGAATATTGCGACTTCACATCCCATTCCAGAGGCAAGAGCAAATAATCCAGGCTGATACACCCAGTGTCAATATTGAGGCACTGCTGCATCAATGAAAATGCCTTATTTCGGAAGAGATATTAAACTAAGGCCCCTCCTGCCCTCTATTAAAACATCCCACAGCACTACTTATAGGAGAGCAAGGAAGTTCTCCCTGGCCAACAACATCACTGTAACTGAATATCTGGTCATTTATTTCAGTGCTGTTTGTGTGACCCCACTGTGCACAAATTGGATGTTGTATTTCCTACATTACATGTGATTACGCTTTGATAGTACTTCATTGACTTTTGGTGCCTTGATGTCATGAAAGGTTCTGTATAAATGTAAGTTTTCTTTCTTCTGAAGATTGGAGAGACTAAAGCCATTGTAGTTGACCTCCATTACTCCCATTACCTTCCCAAGCCACATGCTGATGTTGAATCAGGCTGTGGAAACCTTGGCAACCAATTTCACTTAGAAATTATCTATTTATTCATTAATTATCTCTACATCTTATTCTATCAATGAGATTAATTGCTTCCACTTCTGTGGTATTGCTCTCTTCCATCTCACATGCATATATGGCAATGTCAGCCTGAATCACTCATTCCAGACTCTAAGCTAAAGAATTCTGTCTTAATTTCTTCTACTTGTATGTGAAGCTTGAATATTTGAAGCCCCTCACCCATGGTTTACCTTGCCTTTTATCTGAAGGCTTGTTTCTGCTTTTTTGTTGTTTTCTTGAAACCGTGGACACATTCTTGACATCCTACCAGATTCAGCGGGTAATGGATATTGGATTGGTACTACTGGTGATTTGCCAAACTTGCGTTCTAGTTTGTGAATTGGGGAAGGCAACTGAGATAAAATATTGTCACTCTTTGGCTGGTAGCTCTGACAGTAAAAGACATGTCAATATTTCTGGAACAAACATTTTACAATAATTTTTGGGCTATTGCATGAAAATTCACATCAGATTGGCAGTTAATTTAAGTGAGAAGTGAAGAAACTCATTCCCTACTTATTAAGGTGCTAAATTGTGATAATCATGGCTGTGCCCGGATTACCTGTTTTGACGATTGAAACAATAGACATTATAGAAATGTGCTTGCTTCCAACAGTTCATACATTGATCACTTTACATGGATGATTGCTCCATTAAATGACCTATTGGAAAAACCTGGAAGATCATGTCTTTGGTTCAATTGAAATTAGTAACCTGTAATCTTACAATATGATTCCCTACATTTGCGATCTCAGAATGATGGGACCAATGTATAACTGCATATCCCTATTCTAAGTGTTGCTGGTGGCTGGGAAATCCCTATTGTAAAATGACTGTAGAGCTCAATTTACTTGCATTGCAGAAGCTGGCCAATTTTAAAAAATGAGCCATTTTTTTGTCATTTTTGGCACACATACATGGCCACTTATGTTGTAGTAAGGCATTGTCCCAAGTTGCTACCTTCCATTCAAGGCAGTCCATCACATGCATCCTAAATGGTATATTCTGATCTCAGAAAGTGGACTGGGTGGAGGATAAATAGCCAAAGAGCCACCATTTGTAACTGAGAAGAAATTTAGAGCTGAGAAATTTCAGCTACTGAGAAGAAAAAGCAGACAAGATGAGGGCAATTTCTAACAAGATTTTTAAGAGCTTTGTGTGTCAGCTGTGGCTCACATGATAGCCCCCCTCACCTCTAAATCACAAGGTTCTGGGTTCAAGTTCCCCTCCAGGGCCTGAGCACAAAAATCATGGCTGACACTCCAGTGCAGAACTGAAGGAGCACTGCACAGTTGGATGAGATGTTAAGCTAAAGCCCCATCTACATTCTTGGATGGATGTAAAAGCTCCCAAGACACTATTTCGAAGAAGAACAGGGGAGTTATCTCTGGTGTCCTGGCCAATATTTATTCCTCAAACAACATCACAAAAAACAGATTTAACATTTTGAGTCCAACATGACTTTTTTTCAGAGCCAGTCATGTTAGACTGGAAACATTAACTCTCTCCATAGATGCTGCCAGAAATGCTGAGATTATCTGGTCATTATCACGTTGCTTTTTTTGCTGAGTGCAATATGGCTGCTGTGTTTCCAACATTACAATAGTGACCACGCTTCAAAAGAATGGCATTGGCTGGAAAGTACTTTGAGACAGCGAGTGAATAATGAAAAGCACTCTATGAATGCATGTCTTTACTTTTATTCTATAGGTTTATCTTCTGTTCTTTCTCAAGGGTCTGTGGATTGTGCTCCAAAGATTTGAATGTCCAAGAATGTTCATCTCAATCCTGCAACTGCTGAGCGATTCTACAACCAACGGATCAGATCTAAGCTCTGCAGTCCTGCCATATCCAGTCATGAATGGTGGTGGACAATTAAACAACTCGCTGGAGGAGGATGCTGTACAAATATACCTATCCTCAATGTTGGAGGAGCTCAGCACATCAGTGCAAAAGATAAGGCTGAAGCTTTCACAATTTTCATCTGAGTGGATGATCCATCCGGCCTCCTCCCATGGTCCCCAGCATCACAAACACCAGTCTTCAGCCAATTTCGATTCACTCCACATAACATCAAGAAATGGCTGAAGGCACTGGATTCTGCAAAGGTTATGGGCCCTCACAATTTTCCGGCTATAGTACTGAGGACTTGCGTTCCAGAACTTGCCGTGCCCCTAGCCAAGCTGTTCCAGTACAGCTACAACACTGGCATCTACCCAGTAATGTGGAAAATTGCCCAGCTATGTCCTGTACACAAAAAGCAGGACAAATCCAACACGTTCAATTACTGCCCCATCAGTCTACTCTTGATCATCAGTAAAGTAGTGGAAGGGGTCATCAACAGTGGTATCAAGTGGCACTTCCTTAGCAACAACCTGCTCACTGACGCTCAGTTTGGGTTCCAGCAGGGTCACTCAGCTACTGACCTCATTACAGCCTTGGTTCAAACATGGACAAAGGAGCTGAACTCCCGAGGTGAGGTGACAGTGGCTGCCCTTGATGTCAAGGCATTTGACGGAATGTGGCATCAAGTAGCCCTAGCAAAACTGGAGTCAATGGGGATCAGGGGGAAAACTCTCCACTGGTTGGAGCCATAACTAGCACAAAGGAATATGGATGTGGTTGTTGGAGGTCATTCATCTCAGTTCCAGGACATCACGGCAGGAATTTGCCAAGGTATTGACGAACCATCTTCAGCTGCTTCATCAATGGCCTTCCTTCCATCATAAGGTCAGAAGTGGTGATGTTCGCTGATGATTACACAATGTTCAGTACAATTCATGACTCCTGAGATACTGAAGCAGTCCATGTCCAAATGCAGCAAGACCTGGAAAATATCCAGGCTCGGGTAAACAATTAACAAATAACATCCATGCCACACAAGCACCAGGCAATGGCCATCTCCAACAAGAGAGAATCTAACCATCGCATCTTGACATTCAATAGTATTACCATCGCTGAATCCCCCACTATCAACATCCTGGGGGTTTACATTGACCAGAAACTGAACTGGCCTAGCCATATAAATACTGTGGCTACAAAAGCAAGTCAGAGGCTAGGAATCCTGCGGCAAGTAACTCATCCCCTGACTCCCCAAAACCTGTCCATCGACAAGGCAAAAGTCAGGAGTGTGATGGAATACTCTCCACTTACCTGGATGAGTGCAGCTCCAACAACACTCAAGAAGCTTGACACCATCCAGGACAAAGCAGTCCGCTTGACTGGCACCTGATCCACAAACATTCACTCCCTCCACCACTGACAAACAGTGGCAGCAGTGTGTACCATCTACAAGATGCTGTGCAGGAATTCACCAAGGCTCCTTAGCCACACCTTTCAAACCCATGACCACTACCTGCTAGAAGGACAAGGGCAACAGACACTTGGGAACACCACCACCTGGAAGTTCCCCTCCAAGCCGCTCACCATCCTGACTTGGAAATACATCGCCGTTCCTTCACTGTTGCTGGGTCAAAATCCTGGAACTCCCTCCCTAACAGCACTGTGGTGCACCGACACCGCACGAACTGCAGCGGCTCAAGAAGGCAGCTCACCACCACCTTCTCAAGGGCAATTAGGGAAGGGGAATAAATGCTGTCCTAGCCAGCAGTGCTCACATCCCGAAAATGAATAAAAACAAAAGCTGTCTTGAATGGAAGATCTGAAACAGTCACCGTCAAAACCTAAACCAGTGTCAAGCAAGGCTGTGTGATAGCCTCCATCCAGTTTACAATCTACCTGATATTGGCTATCCACTTCTTCAAAGATTAACTGCCCCCTGGTGTAAATATTAAAGACGATCTAGATGGAAAACTCTAATCTCTGTCGCCTCTGTACCAAAACTAAACTGACCACCATAGAGATAATGATCTATAGTTTGTGGATGACTGCAGGGTCATCGCCCACTCTGCAGCAAATTTGCAAGCCACTCTTGATCTCTTCAATTCTGCACACAAGAGAATCGGCCTGTTCTTGAATGTTGCCAAAACAAAACTCATATCAACCCACCTGGTCAACCATATATTCCACCTCTCATATATGTTGAAGACTCTGAAATATGTTGAGCACTTCCTATACCTTGGCAGACACCTGTCTCAAAAGACCACCATTGACAAGGAGATCCAAAACTGGATCAGCCACGCCAGCCCAGCCTTCTATAAACTACTGCTGTGACTGTTTGACAAAAAAACCTTCACAAGTCAAAGTGCTAGTGTACAGAGCAGTTGTTATCACCACACACCTGAACTGCAATGCAGACTGGATTGTGACACATGGGGCTGAATTCTGACCCCCATCGGGGGGGGGGGGGGGGGGGGGGGATTGTGTGGGTGTGGGCCAATTAAGGCCCCCCACAGCATGACACTCGCCCGGAATCACTGAGTGCTCCCTGTGCGGGTACGGAGGGATTCCCTGAGTTGGGAGTGTGTCTTTCGTTTAAGTTTAAAATTTCTAAATAAAGTATTTGAAAAATTTTAAAACATGTCCCCTCATGTGACAGTGTCACATGAGCTGGGACATGTTTATGAAATGAGCAAAATTGATTTATTAATTCAGTAAAACCTTCATGAAACCTGATCCCTCCCGGGGATGAGGTTTCATGAAAAACGCGAAGGCCACTTGGGTTCTTCGCCTGCTCACCAACCTTAAGGTTGGATGGGCAGTGTTGATAATTAGTTTAATTGGTTTATAAATGGCCTTAACAGGCCTTTGACGGTTCAGAGGGCGCGCAGCCGCCTCCAGCTCGCATCCGCCAAGCGGAAGATCTGAACGACGCGCATCATTTTACATGTCGGCGTGCAGGGCCCGCCCCCGCATGCTGACGAGAAAATTCTGCCCAAAGGGTTAGTATGCAGGTATAGCAAGTAATTAGGAAAGCTAATAGGATGTCATTATTTATTGCAGGGGGAATGGAATACTGAAACAGACACGTCATGCTTCAGTTATACAGGGTATTGGTGAGACTGCTTCTGGGGAACTGTGTACAGTATTGGTCTCCTCATTTAAGAAAGGATGTTAATGCATTGGAAACAGTTCAGAGAAGGTTTACGAGACTAATACTTGGAATGGGAGAGTTGTCTATTGAGGAAAGGTTGGACAGGCTAAGCTTGTATCCATTGGAGTTTAGAAGAGTAAGAAGCAACTTGATTGAAACCTTTAAGGTCCTGAGGGGTCTTGACAGGGTCGATGTGAGGAGGATGTTTCCTCTTGTGGGAGAATCTAGAACTAGGGGTCACTATTTAAAAATAAGGGGCTGCCAATTTTAAACAGAGATGAGGAGAATTTTTTTCTCTCAGATGGTCATGAGTCTTTGGAACTCTATTCCACAAAAGGCGGTGGAAATAGAGTCTTTGAATATATTTAAGGCAGAGGTACATAGATTCTTGATAAACAAAGGGTTGAGAGGTTTTCATGGGTTGCTGGGACTGTGGAGCTGAGGTTACAGTCAGATCAGCCATGATCTTATTGAATGACAGAGAAGGCTCGAAGGGCCGAGTGGCCTGCTCCTGTTCTTAACTCGTATGTTCATACGTATGCTAGTATATATATGTTTCCTATGTTTATGCAGATTATCCTGTAGAATAATTACAACATAATAAGAATTTCAGGGGTGGGAGACAATCAAGGCCTAATATAACAGATTAGACAAGAGCATACAGAATATAGTTATGGTGGTGGCACTGGTGTGGGGTGTGGGGTTACTGGAAACGGGAAGGAGAAAGAATCAACAGGCAGTGCAGGCTTGGACTGGAGTTGGTCCCAAGAAGAGAGAGAGGCAACGGGGATTTATGTATAAGGGAGAGCTGGGAAGACAAAATTGACAGAGATTCAGTATTTTTGCCATTTAAAAATAAAAGATAATACAGACAAGGAAATTGGGGTGAAAATAAGAGCTATTTTGACAAGTGTTGTAAAATTACCTATTAAAAGTAATGGAATCAGGCATTACCAAACTCAACAAGGAGTAAGAAAACCGTGATACAAGAAGCAAGAGTGAGTGAGAACAGCATGTGCATGCAGTTGCAAGGATTTTCATACATGGTAAGTCCATTTCCTGTGGCTTTGCCCTTGGTGAGTCAGAGGAAAAAGTGTGTAATTTACAAACAACTGAATACTACTTTAATAGGAACTTATCCTCTAAACCACAGAAAAGATCCCCCATTTAGCTTTTGCATTAACTGAAAATCTCCTTCCACAGTAATACTTTATTATTTCCCTTAAGTAGACACCCTATTCTCCCGGAACCAGTCCAAATTGATTCTGAGCTCCCTTTTCCTTTTGCAGCTGGATAACATCTGATCCCCAAATTGACTTTCATGCTGTGGGTTACCCTCCCTCTAGACAAAGCTAGGCAAATCTTCCGGCCTCATTTAAACCCTCACAACTTTGGCCTCTTCAATCCAAGCATGAGCTCCCACCCACATTTTCCATTGTGAACAATAGAGACTTGTTGCCGCTGTATCTCTGCTCTCTGCTCTCTCTCCCTCTCTCTCTTGGATTCTTGCGGACTGACCCTGTTGGTGAGATTCAGTGCAAATTAAGATAATCTGCAACCTGGTCCTACAATGGCTTCTTATTGACTCTTGCTCTCTTCAAATGTATCTCCATGCCAATGTGAATCGCATGGGCCTTGAATCTAGGTAGAAATTCTAATGATCTATCCTCCAGACCCCACCACCCCAACTCCATCTATCTTGGAATTAAATGGCCAGTTTAAAATATAACCATTTACAAGACCTGACATTCCTAATCACTTTCTCTGGCTTGGAGACTAACAGTCTACCCACTGTCAGCACAGCTGCTCTTGTCATTGTTTAAATGTGACTATCTTGAACCTTCTTCCCAGCAAAACAACCTGGACCCCCTTTAACCTTAAACAACCAAACCACCCAGACTTCTTAAAAGCAAAATACTGCGGATGCTGGAAATCTGAAACAAAAACAAAAATAGCTGGAAAAACTCAGCAGGTCTGACAGCATCTGCAGAGAGGAACACAGTTAACATTTCGAGTCCGTATGATTCTTCATCAGAACCAAGGGAAAATAGAAATGAAATCCTGTCGGAGAGAAGAGCAGTACTTCTTCAATGTAGGCATTCCTGGAAGTTAACTATATTCCTCTCCGGAGATGCTGTCAGACCTGCTGAATTTTTCCAGCTATTTTTGTTTTTGACCCAGATTTCTTGTCAGGCACAACCTAGAACAAGTCACATGATGATCTTCATTCCTCCATTTTGCCTGATGGTTGTGATATTGCTGTGTGCCTCATGTCTTGGGTTTCTGAGAGGTGTTACCAGCTATGTTTAAAGTGCACATTGTTTGTCTCCAAACAGCCAGCTGGTAACTCTGCATTCAGGTGTGAAGACAATGGGAGGGTGGACTGCCGCAGAACAAAGCAGTACGGCAGCTGTCCTGGAATCTTATGCACATTTACGTAAGCATATTGAAGTTAACAACCCACCACAGTCAAGGCATGCAGCTATCTATCCAGCTCTACCTGTCCCACCCCACTCTACCAGCTTATATTTCACCTCATTTCTCTATTTCCTTAGTTCTGATGAAGAGTCATACGGACTCGAAATGTCAACTGTATTGCTCTCCGCAGATGCTGTCAGACCTGCTGAGTTTTCCCAGGTATTTTTGTTTCAGATTTCCAGCATCCGCAGTATTTTGCTTTTATGCAGCCTATCTTGTTGGAGTGAAATGCGCAAGTCGGTGGCTTGGAGCTGGCTTCCTGATGTGCTCGCATTTTTCTACACCACTCACCTGCGCCCAAGCCCATTCACTTACACATGTTAAAATTCCACTTCTCTTTTTCTGGTCGTAAGAGCTTATGTGCAATAAATCTTTAAATGGCATGAGAAGCTTATTGCCCATATTCTCACTCTAACCCTTTGTGTAAGCAAACAATTTGGAGTAGCAAACCTCAAATTGCAATCACGAAATTAATTAATCCTCAAGTAGAAATGTTCATTTAAAAAATCCTCCTTTGAAAGAGACTCATTTTCTAAGATTCAGCTGTTTAAATTTTCCTCCAAAGAATAAAGAGTGTTTGCAGTTTTCAGCTCAAAAATATAGATTTGCTCTTGTTAAACAGCAAACAACAACAAACATACAAATATTGGAAGTCTGAAATAAAATGAGCAAATGCTGGAAACAAAAATGAGATAAACAAGTATCTGACAGTGAAAGTTTAAAAGGGTTAACACTTCAGTTGAAATAACAGGCAAAGCAGGCGTGCCAAAACTGTAGCCATGGGCCATGTATGACATCCATTGCCAATCCAGCCCTCAAAGTCCAGGGAACTCAATCCTTCTTGTACTTTTTCTTATTCACAGTTTATGATACTTGAATGTTATGTTATGGTTTTAAAAATGTTGTTCCTAGTGGTATTGTTTTATTGTTAGATAAATTCTAAATTAGAATACCAGAATCTCTTGGTTTCAGCAACTTGAAATATAAAATCATGTTTAGACCTATTGTAGGGCATTGAATACCATTTGGTAGGTCATAATGAAGACTTTATAGTCTTAAGTAGGTTAACTATATGTATTTATTAACTGCAGGAACCACGTACGTATCTACATTAAAGGGTTCAGGCAAGGAGCTGTCTTCATCCTTGCTTATGCACATGGTTCTGTCCAACACTAGACTGAACCCTAGATGCAGGTCTTGTGTTCCCTTACACCACTGTGTGAGTGGCACTGTACTCAGTCCCATGTTGACCCTATATATGCCAGACCCTTATACTGCAAGTCTTTAGCCAATGTATTTCAAGTTATTCTAGTTTACCTCATGCATTTACATCATTATTACTGCCCCATCTCCCTGCTTCAAATCTCTAAGTTCATAGGTTCAGATGGTCTGGAGGCCTTATTTGCAGGTTGTTCTGGCATCTGGGTATCTTTTTATCTTCTTTTTCCACTCTTTAGTATTGAACTGCTCTTTGCTGATTTGTCCGTTGTGGTGAGTTGTTGTTCCATCCTATTTCTTGTAAGGTGGATGAACATTGTACTCATCTCCATGTTGTTTTTTCTTCTTCTTCCTTTGTCTTTTAGGTCATTGTGATGTCCTCTGTGACGGAAGATGGCCATCCCTCTTATGAGGATGTGTTTTTTTTTAGTAAACTCACCTTTGCGCTTGGCTATGTGGAGTGCTGTCGGCAATGGACGGCTGCTACTCGGTTCCAGCATAATTTGTGGCACTGTCATGCTGGCTGGGGATTGCAGTGTCTGCTCTGTGGTCTTAGGGTCGACCTCTCCAAATGCTGTCGAAGCCAGAGGTTAAGGCTCTTCTTGTTGCTGGCTCCTCTCTTGACTGTTATCTACTCGAGGTGTCATGGTAACCACCTGAGTGATTGGCTGGTCTGACCAATGAGGGCTTTCCGACACTAGTAGCAAAAATGGACAAAGCTGCTCTGCAAGGAGAGAAGAAGGTTCAGAGCTGAAGTCCCAGTGAGGATACTCTTTCTTGTTTGTGCTTTCGTCTGCTAATACAACAGTGGTTGTCTTGACATCTTCTGCTGTTTTGAGGAGATTCAAGGCTACACAGGAACCTCTGCTCAAGAGAGGAAAAGACTGGTTACGGATGACATACATCAGCTAGAAGATTTGTTTGTCACCATATTTCAGTGGTTTCAGAATCATGCCTATGACCAAAAGTTGGATGCTTCTGAGCCCACAGAGTGATGTATGTGTTGTTCAAAGCCAGCGGTTTCTCAGCCATGGTTCTTTGTCCAGTAGGACTGTAATATTGGCCCCTGTGTCCAGCTTAAAGTTTGTTATATGGCCGTTTACTGAAATGTCCGCATTTCAATACAAAAATCCAGAATCTTTGATCTCTTCCAAGGAGCATGATTGTGTGTCCTGTTGATATGCAAGTCTCAACCTCATGAATCATCTTTGGGTCTTCTGTAAGCTTAGATGTGTTGGCCTTGCACAGTTTGCCAAAATGTCCAATTCTGTTACATTGAAAGCATTGGGCTGAAATTGCAGGACATTGATTTCGCCTGTGGGGGCACTTTGCTCCACAGCACGGCATGGTCACTCTACTGGTCAGTTAGGTTATTGCTTCCCTTGGCCTGAAGTGCCCCTGTTTCTGTGCTGTTTCACTTACTGGACAGTGGGGTTTACTTTGTACCACGGTTTACTTTATCCTCTTAAAATGGACCTGTGCTCCACACGGAGTTCAAACTACCTAACAATCTGGATAGCTTTCTTGAGGGTTGTATCTTCATTTATTTGCAGCATGTCTGGAAGTGTATCGTCCGCTAATTCTACAGCTATTTCACCCCTGATGATAAGTTCAGATTTTAAGTCTCCATATAAATGGGTCTTTTTCTGGTTGGCAGGATGTGATGATTGGTGTGCTACAGGGATCAGTGCTGAGACCTCAACCTTTTACAATTTATATAAATGGCTTGGATGAAGGGACCAAAGGAACGGTGGCTAAATTTGCTGAAAATAGATAGGATAGCAAGATGTGAAGAGGACACAAGGAGGGATATAGATAGGTTAAGTGAGTGGACAAAGACCTGGCAAATGGAGTATAATGTGGGAAAGTGTGAAATTATCCATTTTTGGCAGGAAGAATAAAAAAGAAGCATATTATCTAAATGGTGAACAATTGCAGTGCTCTGAGATGCAGAGGGATCTGTGTGTCTTAGTGCATGAATTACAAAAGGTTAGTATGAAGGTACAGCAGGTAATTAGGAAAGCTAATAGAACATTGTTGTTTATTGCAAGTGGAATTGAATACAAAAGCAGGTAGGTTATACAGGGAATTGGTGAGACCACATCTGGTGTACATATTGATCTCCTTATTTAAGGAAGGATGTAAATGCATTGGAGGCAGTTCAGAGAAGGTTTACTAAACCAACACCTGGATTGGGCAGGTTGTCTTTTAAGGAAAGGTTGGACAGGCTAGGCTTGTTTCCACTGGAGTTTAGAAGAATAAGAGGTGATTTGCTTGAAACCTATAAGATCCTGAGGGGTCTTGACAGGGTCAATGTGGAGAGGATGTTTCATCTGTTGGGCAAATCTAGTACTAAGAGCCACTGTTTAAAAATAAGAGGTCACCCAATTAGGACAGAGATGAGGAGAATTTTTTTCTCTCAGAGGGTTGTGAGTCATTGGAACTCTCTTCCTCAAAAGGTGGTAGAAGCAGAGTCTTTGAATATTTTTAAGGCAGAGGTAGATAGATCCTTGTTAAGCAAGACAGTGAAAGGTTATTGAGGATAGGCGGGAATGCGGAGTTCAGGTTACAATCAGATCAGTCATGATCTTATTGAATGGCAGAGCAGGATTGAATGTTCGAATGGCCTAGTCCTGCTCCTAATTCATTTGTTCATATGTCCATATGATCGTCTCAAGAGGGAGTGACATCCAGACAGCACCATCTATCCAAAAGCCAGCTCTTATGGATGAATAATGCAGAGGCCTCATCTTACTACTGAGCCCCTGTATGCCTTTGGACATCAGGACACAATAGCATGTTACTCTACAGCACGCACCTAAAGCAGCGGGTTATATTCATATTATCCTCACAGAACGTGGCTCAGCAGGACCATATTTTGATTAATTACAAACACTCATGACCCTGCATTCGCCGGAAGCCTGCCAAGCCCACGTCCTGCATTGCCTTGGCATTTGGGAGAGACGTGGCCCAGTCAGTATTGACACAGCAGTCAATGATAACTTCTTCCCTTCATAGATCCTGCTGAACACTCAGGAAATGGGCCAAAGCATCGCTTTCATAGCATTACCAGTACTCAACATCGTCCATCTCACAAAGGTCAATCCTTTCTATCCACCCGAAGTCAATGAGTGGGGTCATGCAATGAATTCCATATGGATTTACATACTGTGCCTTTACAGAAGGATTCCATAAAGCACTGCTGGGCAGCCGTTCAGGAGCAAAGTAAGACCCTCGCAGATAAGTAGATGGCTTTATCAGGATGAGCACACACCTCTGATATCACACACTCACCTCCCTCTAGCCGAAATTTCAAATGCCACTGAGTGGAACCTACTTCAATCGTTCAGTGTTATGCTTGGGGAGAGTGGGGATTTAGAAAAGAAAAATGTTCAGCCTTTAAACACGGAGATTAAAACATGCTGCAGGGAGGCATGAAAGGTTATGGTGCTCAATGATGGATACTACTTTTCCTAAAAACGCAGTCATAAAATTAACTCCTTAAAAGAGCACTTTGGAGAAAAGATTCTAATGTCGGTTGTGACAAATGCTTGATACATCCACAAACTACAGACTTCAGTGCGACAGCATCAGGATAATCACAAACCTTGATGATCAATTCTCATGAGGCCAAATAATGTCTGCCAAGGGTCCAAGGGTCGCATGTTATTGTTCAGCCATTATTTTTGCATATGAAGTGTCTTTATTCATGTGGCTGATGTGGAACTAAAGGTGATTCACTGCGATGAGACTGAGTGAGACTTAATGGGACTGAGGGACCAGATGGGAGATAATTGGTGGTTGGTTGTGGGGGGGGGTGTGTGTGGAGGGAGGGGGGGGGGGTGTGGCTGGCATGACTGGTTTCATTTTTGACCCTTGTATGAACACAGGATCTTGCATCGCATCGATTAACCATTCAATACCTGAGACTTGGAGAGAGATATAAGCGAAGTATATTTACAACGGTGAAGGTTATACACAATGAGTGAAGATCCATGCCACCATTGTGCGCTCAGTTCAATTTCTCTACCCCTACAAGTACATCTATGTGCAGACCCAATGTCCACAGCAGAGTTGAAGGCAGCTTGTAGACTGCTATGCCCTGTTGCCTGAGATGACTTTGGTGGGCTTCCTCTGGTGGCCCGAGGCATGGATGGCCCTGGCCTGCTAAGAGTCTGCTGCCCTGGGGCAGGTGTACCCTCCTTGGCCTGCCTGCTAGAGCTGATGGGGTCACAGGAAGACAGGATTTAGAGTGGCAGGACATCCTTGAACTCTTCTGGGTGGATGCTCCCTGGGTGTCTGACTGGCAATCCTCCTCCCTATGAATGCCCCGGGGCCCCTCCCTGACTCCTTGAGAAGGAGCACCTGGAGGGAGGTCAAGGTGCCCCGTCCCCCTCATGCCTAGCCACTACTGGAGCGCAACTATGGCTAGAATGATGGTGTACAGCTCCGAGTGTAAATCCAGCAGAAACTGCTGGATTTGGGTCTCCAAAATGGCTGCCACCCTTCCCATGGAGACTTCAGTGGCTTGCATGTTGGAGCAATGACATCAGTCAGACAGAACATGGAGGGACTCCATTCTTCGTTCCAGTCTGGTGATGGCCTCTGACAACTGTTCCTGATGCTCCCCTGCCTGTCTCTGCATCTCCAATATTTCTCTCAGGGCCGATTCCAGGGGCTCATCATTGGACTTGGACTCAGCAGGGACCTGGTCTCCAGCAGTCCTCCAAACATCAGAGACTTTGGCTGCCACTGCCCCCGCCTGCTGTGGACCCGTGTTGGTAAGGTGATCACCAGATTGTGAACCCGAGCCTGCTCTAGAACTAGGACCCACTGAGGTGTGAGTATCTGTGCCAGTAGAAGGTGCAGGTGAATGGAGTGATGGTCTTCATCAGATGGTTGTTTTGCATTCTCATCTGAGGTGGTCTGGGGGCTGGGGCTGAGGCATTGGTTGGAGGTCTTCCTGTGCCTTTTCTTGCTGGTGGCTGGAATAGAGAGAAGAGATAATCAGTGATTGACTCGGCAGGCTCCAATGTTATAGGTCACTCTCAGTCATTGTCCGCATGTGGCTGTTTTGTACTGGATGCGCCCTCACTGGCTTGTTGGAGAAAGCCGATCTTGCCTTCCACGCAGGAACAATCTTTATCCTCTCCAGTGAGTTCTGCTGCCTGCTCCTCATGGGAGGAAAGTGTCCCTAGCTCTGGGGACCCCCCTCCAGTCTTCACTCTCTCCCTTTTGTTGTAGGACATCTTGTCCTGCATAAATACAGGCGATTGACTGTGAGCACTATGGATGAAAGAGGAGTGCAGAAGCATGAATGCCTGTTGCCTCTGCTGAGCTCTCCCCAGTAAAGGATTAAGACACCGTTTGTGCGGGATCTTACATCAGATGGTGATCTTAAAGTAGCTGGCAGACATTCAGTGCTGATGTCCCATCTGCTGGTAGTGTGTGACATCCCTATGGACTCTAAGCCTTAGATTGCCTGATGCCCTTATGAGAGTGTGAGTTTTGATTGAGTAGAAGTTTCACTTACCCTGGCAGAGTGCATCAGATCATTCATTCTTCTCCTGCCCTGCAGGGCGGTCATTTTTTGTTGGCCATGGATGCTGATCTCCTCCCAGGCTGGTGTGGTCAGGTGGGAGGAACTCCTGCTCCCATCCTGAGGAAAAAGAATCTCCCGCCTTTTCTGGACGGCCTGGAGGAGAATCCCCAGGGAGGCCTCGCTGAACCATGGGGTTTGATTCCTTTGGGTACCATTGAGAAGCAGAACTGAACAGCACATCTGGCCTGCAGTGAGTGAATATCTGTGTAGGTGCCGTTTAAATATGGCGGCAGGACCTTCGACCTCCTGAGGTATAAGCGGGAGCCTGCCCACACCGCCACTTGATTTAACGAGCTCCTCCTTGATGCATAATTGGTGAGCTGAAAAGTGGAAAAGCGCATGGAATAAGCCCAGCGGGACTTTTCTGCCCGCTACCGCACTTAAATCTCCAGGATGGAAAATTCCAGCCTTTGCGTTGGATGTCGAAAGAAAGCGAATTTGACAGCTTTTAAAGCATTTTGATTGTGGTTGAAGGTCTGTTTGTAGAATTAATTCATTGAATAAAATGTGCCATATTGACTTAATTTGAATTGCCGGCGTCATTTCCTTTTCACATTTCAAAATGGCAACCACCTACACCAACACCAGCAGATCTCCTTTTATACTTGGCGTATAAGTCGACCCCTGTTTTTGGAAGGGTTTTGAAGCTTCAAAGGTCGACTTAACATCGCAATCCACGATAATGGGAGCGTGGATCTGAACTTTCCCAGAAGGAAAACACTGTAAAAACTGGAAAATAAGAATACTGGTCCGAACTGATCATGTATGCCTTAAAATGGAACGCCAGTAAAAACTGGGAAATAAGAGTACTGGTCTGAACTGTTTTTTCCCTTCTGGGTTACACATGTTCCCAAAGGCGCCAGAGTAAATATGACTCACAACAAAAAAGCCTGAAAAGGATTTTCACACAGTCACTTGCAATTACAAACCATTTAAGCATGTTAAACATCAGAAGGCACTATAACAAGAGGTCAGCTTATTTTGTCAATTTTCAGCATAACCAGCCCAAAGTGCCAGGAGCACATTACCTTCTTAGCTTAGAGGAATGCTGGTCACCTTTAAATGTAAATGCAAAGGGAGGAATTTTCCCTTGCCCGCCAACAGCAGGGGTACGGTAGAGCCGGGGGAACTCAGAAGTCGGAGTTCCTCTGCAAGCTGTGGGATTTTAACTCCACAGTGTGCATGTGACATCACTGAGTTCCCTGCCTGACTTCCAATTGCAGTCGGAGGCCTCAGCTTGGTGAGCGCAGGAGGGGGAAATCAGAAGCCTCGGCGGGGTGGTTGGTGGTGTGGGGGTGGGTGGGGGGTGCGGGTGGCATGGGGGGTGTGGAAACCAGAAGTTTGGATATTGAAGGCCTGGGGGAGAAATCAGGAGGCTCAGGGTAGGAAGAGGTCTGATCAATGCTATTTGGCCAGGTAAACAGACTGAATACAGCAGGAGTGAAAAGGCATTTACCTCCTGATTCAGCAGCCCCTCAGCTGGATTTAGTTGGCAGGTTTCTCAAGGGATAAAAATGAGGAACGCAGCTTTACTATAAGATTTAAAGTGCCAGCATCGCTCCTTGGAGTAGGTTGTCCGTACCCACCCCCCCAAACTGCACTCCATCCCACTTCAATTAAAACTGAAAGTGGGTCGATTGGAGATGAGTTGTAGTTGGGATTCAGACTTTTAACACTTTAACACCCACCACCCCTCCTGCCCTACCTGATTCATATCCTCCTATTTTTGAGTGGGAGGCTAAGGTTCCTCCAAAAGTTGGCAGTAGCAAGACGCAGGGGCAGAGCAGTACTATTTCTAAGTTGCTGCTTTGCAGGTATTACTGCATTGAGCGCTACCAGGAAAAGTGGATCTTTGGTGCGAAAGGCAACAAGTGTAGAAAGTCAAGTGTACCATCAGAGCATCCTGGACTGAAGTAACATTGAGAGTTAATGCTAATTCATCTCTATTTTATTTTTCATTTCAGGGGATGTAGGCATTGCTGGCTAGGCCAGCATTTATTACCCATCCTTAATTGCCCTCAAGAAAGTGGTGGTGAGCTGCCTTTTTCAACTGCTACAGTCCATGTGATGCAGGTACACCCACATTGCTGTTGGAGAAAGAGTTAAAGGATTTTGACCAGTGACAGTGAAGGAACGACGATATAGTTCCAAGTCACGATGGTGTCAGGCTTAGAGGGGAAATTGCAGGTGGTGGTGTTCCCATTCATCTGCTGCCCTGTCCTTCTAGGTGGTAGAGGTTGCAGGTTTGGAAAGTGCTGTCGAAGGAGCCTTGATGAGTTGCTGCAGTGCATCTTGTAGATGGTACACACTGCTGCTACTGTGCATTGGTGGTGGAGGAAGTGAATATTTAAGATGGTGGATGGGGTGCCAATCAAGCAGATTACTTTGCCCTGGATGGTGTCGAGCTCCTTGAGTATTGTCGGACCTGCACTCACCCAGGCAAATGGAGAGGATTCCATCATACTCTTGACTTCCGCCATTTATATGGTAGATAGGCTTTGGGCAGTCAGGAAGTGAGTCAGGATCTGCAGAATTCCAAGCCTCCTACCTGCTTTTGTAGCCACAGTATTTATATGGCTAGTCCAGTTAAGTTTCTGGTCAATGATAACCCCCAGGATGTTGATGGAATCTGTTGCTGAAACTTGGAAGCTGCTGAGGAAGAAACCTGAGCAAGGATCGCCAATGTGAATGTAAAATGTTTCTATTCAATATGTTTCAATAGGATGCAAGAATGATTTACAAGCCCACAGAAAATTATTTAACAACTATTCAGGGCTAATTGTCGTATATTGCAAGATTTGAACATTTTGTTATATTGCCCTCTCTGCTGCCCTCTCCGTTGGGGAGGTGTCAATAAAGCTAGTTCAATAATGGCCACCTGAAGTTGAGAATGTTACTCTTACTCAGTACATTACACATCAGAGGGGAAAATGTTCTCCCCGTTGGGGGGGAAGTGCAGGAGTGGGTGTGGGCAGGCGCGCCTCCGATCGGCGCCCGGTCGGGCCGCCATTTTAAGTGGGCTCCCTGTGCAGAAGGGGGGATTCCCTCAGCCGGGAGTGCGCTCTTTCGTGCATGCGCGTGAAAGAGCGCACTGATCTCCCTGAGGCTAAGTGCTGCCTCAGGGAAATCGACTCCAAATTTGAAAATGTTAAAGTAACAATATCAAAATTTCACTGACATGTCCCCTCAGGTGACGCTGTCACAGGAGTTGGGACATGTCCATCACTTTTACTGAAACCTTTATTAAATATTTAAAAACCCTCATGAAATCTCATCCCACCCATGGATGAGGTTTCATGCTATTTTTAAGACCGGCAGGGCTCCCGGCCTGCCCGCCAACCTTAAAGTTAGACAGGCAGATCCATTAGTGATGTTAAGTACTTTTTAAATGGCCTCAATAGGCCGTTGACAGGTTGGCGGGTGCACAGCTGATTCGGCTGTGCCCCCGCCGACCTGAAAATGGAAATGAGGCGGGGTGACGTCAGGAGTTCCGCCCAACATCATCCCGCGTCATTTTACGCTTCGGTGAGCAGGCCCCGCCCCCACTCGCCGACCGGAGGATCCTCCCCAGAAAGATGGCATTGAGGATAGGATAGAATTCTTTTTTTACACTCTATTTGAGAAATTAAGGACTGTAGAACATTGTGTCACATTTCTGGAACTCCTATAGTTGATTTTGAGGAAATTTTAAATCGCTGGAAAGATTGTGCCTATTGTGAGCTGGTGCAGCTCAGTGAGTTAGCTTGGTAGAAAATGGCACCAAAGACACAGTTGAGCACAATGGGGGAAATTCAACCCTAACAAAGAGGACTGGTGTAATTGCAAATGAAGGTTACACATTTGGCTGAAAGTGAATAAAATAGGAGTTGAGGATAAAGTAAATGTTTTCCTCACTACGATGGGACCAGAGGCTTTTGAGGTGGCAACCAGCGTTGAGGTAACCAACGCTGCCCGAGGTACCCTAGTACAATGGACTAATCTGAAATGACTGAGATTCTGGACTTGTATTATGTTACGATTAAGAATGAGATTGCAATGAGAGTTACATTCCACAAAAAGAAGCAGTTCCCAAGTGAAACTGTTGCAGGTTACTTTCTTGAGTTAAAGAAACTCTCTTGCCACTGCGGGTATGGCACAAACTTAGAAATCAACCTTAAAGACACATTCACAGGAGGCTAAAAGAACAATAAAATCCAGGCCAAGCTTTCGAGGAAATGCAATTAACTGACATGTAATGAGGCTGCATCCATGGAAATGGCAGAAAGAGATAGGCCAGGATTTTACAGTCCCTCCCGCCGGGCGGGATGTTACAGCCCCGCCGAGCTGTGAATGGAGGTTTAACTGGCTCACCCCATCCGCCGGGGGGTGGGATTCACCCCGCAGCAGGACCGTAAAATCCTGACCATAGTTGCAGATAGCAAGAAAGTTCTTTCCATGAGCCAGCAGAGGAGGTCCACTGGATTCCAGTGCAATCCTAATTGCCTGCGCGTGGGTGGGTTTCCCGGGTCCAAACCCACGGGATGCCAGGAACAGGTTTGGGAAGCTGGCGCACTGGCCAGCCCCATAATGTTTGGTCCCCGTCCACCTCTGTCCCCTGAAGTCAGCAGGGCGCGAAGATTCAGCCCGTAATGGCAGTATGATAAAAATACTGCATTCTGTGAAATGTAGTGAGATACTTTGACATTGCAAATCTTCCTAATAATTATCAATAATGAAACCCAAATATATAGCATAGAAACATAGCAATAGTGCCATTTTGATAAATAATAGCCCAAATCTTTCGATATAGGAAGTGGTCTCCAATTCAACTTATATCAGTGATGTGCATTGGGACGCTGAGGAATCCCGACATACGCATATCTTACGTGGGAAATTTAAAGTTCTCATTGCTGGTTTTACCCTGTCCTCTGTGGATCCAGCGACAGTGAAATCAGATAGCCAGAACCACAGATTCTTGGGTTAGGGTTAGTGTTAGGGTTAGGCTTTATACTGTTCCTGGTTTTCATATAGATTTACTTAGAGCTTTTCATAGCAGATATAAAACCAACAAAACTCTTAAGTAAATTAGCTGGCGTGTCAAAGCACTCCAGCACCCATAGTAATGATTACCTCCCTCCTGGCAATGTTCACCCCTGCCCATCCCCCCCAGACAATGTTCACCCCCCAGACAGTGCACACCCCATACTGCACCGCCATCTGTGCTCACCGCGTCCCCCCCAGACAGTGCTTACCCCCTCCCACATCCCCTCTCCCAACTCACCTGCTGGAATCACTGGCTCCGGAGCGGGGTGAGGGAAGAAAGAGAACACTTTTAGGGCTGGGGTGAGGGAGGATTAGCACTGTCGGGGGAATGAGCCCATACAGATTCAGAGGCTGACAACTCCAGGCAATCTTAAATCCACAAGTTTTTCCCTCAGTCTCGCCGTCTCATCCAAAGATTACTAAACAAAGAATTGTAAGTAATTTGATTTAGAAATACCAGCCACAAGATAATGAATAATTTTAGATGCTATTTCTGAAAATCATATTTTCCCCAGTGAAACAGAGCTTGAAATAGCAAAATTAACAAAAGCTTTGGGACAAACTCTACTTATCAGAATTTGACAGCTAGTGCCATAAAAGGGGTTGTGTCTTCTTCATGGATTCCCTTTGCTGATGCCTCAGTGCTTTCCTGTGCTGAGTGACTTTTGCAGGGTCCTCCATCAGAAGTTTGGCCAGAAACATTAGAGGAAGGTAGGTAGATCGTTCTTTTGTCTGATCAGCATTGGAAACGGATTCCGACACTGACTGGAAGATTTGGGCCAATAAATTTCACAACATTAAAAGGCCATGAGGGATGTTCTGCTATAACTTCAGCAGGAGGTGCGTGGAACCACCAGGGAAATTGTGGAAACAGCTGCTCCTGCCACTTCTCAGTGGATTCCAGAGTTATGATGGGAGATTGTTGGAGCCTGCACAGAATTTCAGCCCCTGAGAGTTATCAGTTATTCACATAATTTATATTAGTAAAGATTATTCTTCTGGTCCATGTGTGGTTCATTGCTGCGAACTATAATATGTAGAGTTGCTGAAGGAAGTTAGCAAGCAGGGTGTCTTGCTGCAAATTTTAAACAGATTTCTCTTTTACACAAGAATCACTTCAGTATTTGGCCCTAAAGGAATTTATTAGTTATTGCTCACTTGGAATTCACTAACAATAGGTGAATCATTACATTTCTCTTAATCCTGTAATTTTAATTTTTAAAGTTTGTCTTAGACGAAAGGTTGAGCAAGTTGGGCTTATACTCATTAGAGTTTAGAAAAATGAGAGGTGATCCCATTGAAACATATAAGATCCTGTTCTTCTGTTCTCTGCCACAGGCTGGGATGGTGGAGTTTTGAGGGTGGGGAGGTGGGGAGGGGCAGGGGGACATCTGAGTCCAAAGCTCCATGTCCTAATGACAAGGCTACAGGCCTGTAAGGTCACACTTGCGGCTCAAACGATTCCTGCAGAAGGGCTTCCTTTCCCCTCAGAGGTACATAATGGCTTCAACCCTCTTAATTCATGACTTGTTTCCACATCTCTGAGTATCTCCATGTCGAGAGGCCTTCCCGGTCTCCAGCCTCCCTCAGCAGTGCCCAACTCTCACAGTGCGGCCGCAGAGGCTCCAGAGCTGCGAGTCCTCTGATTGGGCTAGCAGCGTCAAAAGCCTACCCACTGTCCTTAATAGGATATAAATGTGGAGACGTCCAATTAGGAAGCAATCTCCAGGTAAATTGCATCGGTAGATGTGCTGTCAGATAGTGTGGGCTTGGGACCCCCATTCAGTGCTGATGTTGGGCTCTTGACGCTCATGATGAAATCAAACCCATTCTGTTCTGCCTCCTGTTCAGAGGCCTTGCATGCAAAATGGAGAGAGCTGACTCTTCTGGTTTGTAAGGCCCAGTTACAGACATACATTACCCAAGGATTTATTGATTTATTTGGGTTCTGTACATCTGTTTTCCTACAAGAAAATGGATACTTCATATTTTGCTGAGTGAATTTGAAACAGAAGTGAAGCATTGGGTGGTTCAAATAAGACTGTATATTTAAACATCCCTGAAGGGATTCTGCTTTGACCACTGGTACATTTAAAGTATTTTTCATACAGTTCACGACTAAAACCATTTGAGAACGTAAGTGGTTTTCCGGCAAATGTAAGCAAAATCAATTGAAAACAAAGTGAAAATTCAGAGTCACATTTATTCATTATCTATAACATGGCAGTTCCACTTAAGTACAGCAAATGACAAAGCAAGAGTCTGTGCTGAGCTTGATTTAAGTGAGTAATTTGCTACAATTGATTCCTATCTTTCACAATTGTTAATTTACATATACTTGGCCTCTGACCATTTTTAGTTTTTGTAATTTCAGTGACAGGCCATGAGGCCACTTCCCATTGGAAGCTGCAGCCTACATTATGCTTACTTCAGTACTTGAAAATGCAACAGTTATGCACATACAAACAGCTAAAGAATTAATGGATTTAGCCTAAACCTTTTAAGTACCGCATTTTTATTCTAATGTAATATTATTTTAAAACTGCTTTGGAGAATTTACTTCATGAATGGGTATTAGCAGCAAACAAATTTAATGCGTACAAAACGTTTTGGAGCCTGAGACATTCAAAAAAATGTGAAGAATTTATTTATACATGCAAACATTATTACAAAATTTTCTGGTTAATTACAAGATTATTTTTTCAAGATAGTGGAGGCGTTAGTGGTGATCTTTCAGGAATCACTGGAATCAGGGAGGGTCCCAGAGGACTGGAAAATCGCTTATGTAATCACCCTGTTTAAGAAGGGAGTGAGGCAAAAGACGGGAAATTACAGGCCGATTAGCCTGACCTCGGTGGTTAGTAAGATATTAGAGTCCATTATTAAGGATGAGATTTCAGAATACTTGGAAGTGCATGGTAAAATCGGGCAAAGTCAGCATGGTTTCATCAAGGGGAGGTCATGCCTGACAAATCTGTTAGAATTCTTTGAGGAGGTAACGAGTAGGCTAGACAAAGGAGAGCCAATGGATGTTATCTACTTGGACTTCCAGAAGGCCTTTGACAAGGTGCCGCACAGGAGGCTGCTCAGTAAGATAAGAGCCCATGGTGTTAAAGGCAAGGTACTAGCATGGATAGAAGATTGGCTGTCTGGCAGGAGGCAGAGAGTGGGGATAAGGGGGTCCTTCTCAGGATGGCGGCCGGTGACTAGTGGAGTTCCGCAGGTGTCAGTGTTGGGACCACAACTTTTCACTTTATACATTAATGATCTAGATGAAGGAACTGAGGGCATCCTGGCTAAGTTTGCAGATGATACAAAGATAGGTGGAGGGACAGGTAGTATTGAGGAGGCGGAGAGGCTGCAGAAGGATTTGGACAGGTTAGGAGAATGGGCAAAGAAGTGGCAGATGGAATACAACGTGGGGAAGTGTGAGGTCATGCACTTTGGTAGGAAGAATAGAGGCATAGACTATTTTCTAAATGGGGAGAGAATTCAGAAGTCTGGAGTGCAAAGGGACTTGGGAGTCCTAGTCCAGGATTCTCTTTAGGTTAACTTACAGGTTGAGTCGGTAGTTAGGAAGGCAAATGCAATATCGGCATTTATTTCAAGAGGACTAGAATATAAAAGCAGGGATGTGCTGCTGAGGCTTTATAAGGCTCTGGTCAGACTTCATTTAGAATATTGTGAGCAATTCTGGGCCCCATATCTCAGGAAGGATGTGCTGGCCCTGGAGAGGGTCCAGAGGAGGTTCATGAGAATGATCCCAGGAATGAAAGGCTTAACATATGAGGAATGTTTGAGGACTCTGGGTCTATACTCGATGGAGTTTAGAAGGATGAGGGGGGATCTGATTGAAACTTACAGAATACTGAAAGGCCTGGATAGAGTGGATGTGGGGAAGATGTTTCCATTAGTAGGAGAGACTAGGACCCGAGGGCACAGCCTCAGATTAAAGGGAAGACCTTTTAGAACAGAGATGAGGAGAATCTTCTTTAGCCAGAGAGTGGTGAATCTATGGAATTCATTGCCACAGAAGGCTGTGGAGGCCAGGTCATTGAGTGTATTTAAGACTGAGATAGATAGGTTCTTGATTGGTAAGGGGATCAAAGGTTACGGGGAGAAGGCGGGAGAATGGGGTTGAGAAACTTATCAGCCATGATTGAATGGCGGAGCAGACTTGTTGGGGCGAATGGCCTAATTTCTGCTCCTATGTCTTATGGTCTTATGGTCTTATAACAATATGTGATACACTGAGGCAAGCAATAGCCAAAGTTAAAGCACCTAGCAAACTGAATTAAAGAAAACAATTAAAAGGGAGGAAACAGGCCTGCATGGCATTCATCGATGATTTTATTGACGAAACCTACGTGAGTTGCTACCTTTGCTGATCGCAGTGCTGCCTTCCACTGCCTAGTCCACATAGTATGAATGAATTTCTCCCCCTAGTAATTAAGAATGGCTTCTCAATATGGCAGAAGTGCAGCAGTGTCCCACAGGTACATGTTTTGGAATTGCTTCTGTTCACTGCGTACATTAATGATTTGGATGTACAACTAGAGACTTTATTTAATTTGTTGACCTTCTTCAAATGACAATACATTTAGCAATGAGGAACGTAATCAAAATCTTCAGTGTGGAATTCTATTAGAAAGGCGAGGAAGTAAATTAGGGAACTAATGGCTCTTGAACAGTCCCTTGCTGAAATTATGCACCCAGCGTGCCTCTGCTGAGGATTCATCTGCAGCCCTGGTAACCGATGAAGGGTGTTAAACTTAAAAAAAAAAGATCTTGTGCAGCCAGGAGGTGAAGGACTTCTCTTCCAACTCCACAGGAGTCATGATGGTCTTCCCTCAAAACCCCCCTCACCGCCCCCACACACGTAGCCTACTCTAGTGCAGCCTTCCAAGGGTGACCTGACAAGGCAAGTTGGCCCGACACTGTTTATTTCGCTCAAGTGAGCTGTCAATGGAGGCACTGCAGGTGCCAGCAGCTAGTGCCGAGTATGCGGATGAGGCCTGAGGACCGAGTTCCATCAATCCTTGTGCTTCTTGGTTCAGGCAGGTGCTTCCCAATAGGAAAATATAGTTCAGACCAGTACTCTTATTTCCCAATTTTTACTGGTGTTCCATTTTAAGGTATACAAGACCAGTTCAGACCAGTATTCTTATTTCCCAGTTTTTACTGTTTTTTCGTTCTGGGTTGTCATGACAACAGGCACAGACCAAAAGCTAAAAAAGTTTTGCAACTTTTGCTAATAGAATTCTTTTCAATGTATGCACATGATTTTTAATTTTATTTCTGTCCCAGTTGGTAAAAGCTTATATTATCAATATTGTGATGACCTTTGATCTGAAAGTAATACAGTAAAGAAAATTTGTAATTCCTTTAAAATATCTAGGGAATCTGCAATTGTTTTTAGGAATGTTTGAAAAGGACTTTTAAGGCCAGGATTTCTTAGTCAGTGAGCGGGGGGGTGGGGTGGAGTCCACTGCCAACACGCAAAATAACATCGGGTGGAACTCCCAAAGTCACCCCCGCCTCATTTCAATTTTAAGGTGGATGGGGGATCAGCAGAATCTGCTGTGCACCCGCCGACCTGTCAATGGCCAATTGAGGCCATCGATTAAGTACTTAATGGACCTGCCCGTCCAACCTTAAGGTTGGCGGGCAGGCCAGGAGCCCTGGCGGGAATTGGAAAAAGCATGAAACCTCATGTAGGTTTTTAAATTTTTAATAAAAGTGTTAATGAAAGTGATGGACATGTCCCAACTCATGTGACAGAGTCACATGAGGGGACATGTCAGGGGAATTTTTTTTCTATTGTTAACATTTTTAAATTTGGTGCTGATCTCCCTGAGGCAGCACTTAGCCTCAGGGAGATGAGTGAGCTCTTTCGTGCGCATGCGTGCAAAAGAGCACGGTCTCGGTTTAGGGACATCCCCCACCCCCTGCCCACGCAGGGAGCGCATAGTGTTTCCTTGCGTACGTCACGCTGGGCCCGCCCACCTAAAATGATGGCCCGCCCCCAATTGGGGGCGCGGATCAGAGACGCGCTTCTACGCGCCTGCTCCTAAACTTCCCTCCCGACGGGAGAAAAAATTCTGCCCTAAGAGTTTGGATCAATTGTAAAGGGACCAATTGTAATTTTCTTTGATAATAAAAAAATACTGGTCCATCTGACCTGGTGACACTGCAAGCAATACCAACAGGAAGGAAGTTAATATATGAATGTCATGTGGCCAAAGACAAAGAAGCTGCAGCAGGGGGAGAACAGATAAGGCACATTTACAAGAGGCTGTGTGTATATTTAATGTTGTTAAAAGGGACAGAAAGCTAAAGATAGGGTTAGTGCAGGGGTCGTGAATTGGACAATTCCACTGCTATGCTTCAGTTTTTCCAGAGCCAACCAGGATGTTTAATGAGGTTTATTAAAGGAGTCAAGTAAAGGAGTCTCTATGGAATCTGTGCCATCGAGACTGTTGTGAACCAAGCTAAGGAGGTTCTACAGGAGTGTGCCATTCATGTGACGACTGTTTTTGGGATACCTTGGGTGGAATAAAGCTGCTAGTGAATGTAACTCGAGGCTAAATTGATTAGGTTGGAAAGTGAGAGGCTGAGTTAGAAAACTTTGGAACTGCGTATGGTGCCACAGGCCTGCTGGATTGATGCAGGTGCTTCTGGTTGCATAATATGTTCCTTTGTTGTATTAACTATTTAAAGTGAACTGCACCTTTTTATTTGAAGTATCAGTTGCCTGTTAATTCATGTTTAATTTGCATTGGTTCTGATTTGTGTTCAAGTAAATGTTATAAAGGTGAAATCTGTTGCTAATTTCTTCGCTTGAATTTGTTTGGTAAATTTGGTTATTTTGGTTTGAGGTTTCCCCATGGGGATTGTTACAATGTTAATATGAAAATTATTATGCATATTCTTCATAAAAAACACTAAATTGTCCTGCAGATCTGTAGAAGAGTCATACGGGCTCAAAACGTTACCTTTGTCTCTCTCTCCACAGATACTGTCAGACCTACTAAGTTTATCCAGCATTTTTTGTTTTCATTTCAGATTTCCAGTATCCACAGTATTTTATCTTTATTATTACTAAATTGTCCTTGCTACTAGATTCATCATGCCTGGGGCTTGTAAATAGTAAATACTCAAAACTGCTACTATCAAGTTTTCAAATAGAAACGTGTACAAGTGTATAGCTAATAGATAAGATTTTATGGTCAGAATATTACGCTCAGCGTGTGGGCGTGTGCCTGACACGCCCGAGTGTAAAATGACACGCAGTGACGTCGGGTGTGTGTCCCAACATCGTCACACAGTCTCACGATATTTCATTTGGTGGACGCGCACCAGAGTCGGCTGCACACCCGCTAATAATTAAAAGACCTATTAAGGCTGTTAACAATCTATTAAATTCAAATTTACGATGCCCATCCAACCTAACAGATGGCGGGCAGGTGAAAAAGCCAAGCGGCCTTTACATTTTTAAAGAAAATAAACATTAAATAAAAACTTTAATTTTGAATTAAAATCATATCCCAGCTCATGTGACAGAGTCACACGAGGGGACATGTTTTATTAAATGTTTATTCTCTTCATTTTTTTTTTACACAGCGCTCCAATCACCCTGAGGCAGCTCCGTGCCTCAGAGAGATTGAAGCGCTCTTTCCCGTGCATGCATGAACTGTGCGCTAGGCCTGGCTCTCCCTCCTCCCCCCGCTCGCTCAGCGCTGCCGCTCGCAATCCATGCAGGGCGGGCCTTACTGTGAAATCACGGTCGGCTTCCTGACCGTCCCATCCACCCCCGCCGAGCATCCCTGCTAAGCGCAAAATCCTGCCCTATGTTATTAATGAAAAATTTACTGACAAGTACATTGTGAAAGTACAGACATACAGTACACTGTTGAAAGAGCTTATCAGACAGAAAAGGAAATTTTAAATGTCTGCACATGTTTCCTGTATACAAAAACCCTAATTTCACATTTTTATCTCATTTGGTATCAGCTTTTATAAATTAGTGTCCACATTTGTAGTGGAAACTATCCATTTAAACAATGCAATGACATCCGTCTATCAGTTTGTTATTTGTGGCACCTTAGATTTGTATCTTCCATCCTCTCAGGCTATATTAAAGGAAACGCCAGTGCATTAAACAATTCTACTTCTTTGCTTCCAATGTTGTAAGCTTTGCTGTTCAATTGCAAACGATAATATATATTCAAAGTACTACATGAAATTAAGAGCAGAATGTAGGACATTAAAATAGGCACTGAATATGTCTACATACCTTGGCCAGTTAGCTTACCTCTAACCCTTTTAACCAATTTCAACTGTTTCAACAGGGTGGGAAATGGGCTACCATGGATCTGTTCTGCCGAAGGGTCGTGAAGGCTCGAAACGTTAACTGATTTCTTCTCCACGGATGCTGCCAGACCTGCTGAGTTTTTCCAGGTAATTCTGTTTTTACCATGGATCAGCTGTCTGTCTAATGCTCAAGCTCGATTGTTCTTCCTACTGAAACCGTGAGCCACTATTCATGCACAGATTGGGTGCAGGCTGTCCCATTCCTATATTTGTCAGTGTTGCGCCTGTTTGATGCCTGACCAACAGGCACAATACATACTAATTTCTGCCCCAATACCTGTGTAATGGGGTTAAATTCTACCACACAGTGAATTCTACATTGTCTGTGGAAAGAAGGACTTGTTCACTCCAAGACCTCCTCAAACACTTGCAATGTTATGACTGAATTTTAGCTTTGAGCTATCATGTTAATAAATGTGATTCATTGGATTACGAGGCCAAACAAGAATAAAATTGTCTCTTTTTCTCTCCATTTAATTATGTGAATCAAAACAGATTGAGCTAGATTTTAACCTTCCAACTCACTGTCAGCAGGAAAGTCCTGCAGCACATGGGAAATCTGGAGGTTTCAGCAGTGGGTTTATCTGTGGCTTTTTAATGCATCTACTGAAGTTGCTTCTGGCTTCTTGGTTCCCTAGCCAATTAAAAGCAAGTGAGCTTGATGATGACCTCTGTCAGTCTGTATCATTTCAAATGTTTAAAGGGACACTGCGAGCATTTGACTTGAAGCATTGTAGAGGTCTTTAAACAGAGCGAGAACCTGGAGCAATGGGGGCACAATGTAGAAAAGCAGCAACATGCTTCAAAGATGTCTCTCTGGAAATGATGCTGCAGGGCTGTATGGGATCTCAGGGAGATTCTGATCCCCATGGACAAGAGGAAGAAGCCTGATTCAAGAAGCAGTAAAAAGCTTGATTAGAAGTTGCTGAGGAAGTCAGAATGACCTAATTAGGGCAGGGAGGGTGAAGGGCACAGCACGTTTAATTAAACCCATGTCCTACCTCAACCCCTCTCACTGTGCACCCCCAAGCCTTCTCCTCTACATCACTCCTCATACCAATACACACTACAGGTGACCCATCCATCTCTGTCTAGGCATTTACTCACATACCCATCTGACCATCCACCACTGACACTCAACTTCATGTAATACCACACCTATCCCTTCCAGTATCATTCCTCAAATGATATCTTTCCATCCTCTCAACACATTCCATTTCTCACATCCATAGGTCTCTTCTTTCGTTCCTTGCAGAAGAGAGCACTGAGTAGCCGGGAGAGTCAGGGAACCAAAGGTGGTCCTCCAGTCATCTGCATTTTGACAACAGCAGAGGTGGAGGGACTGGAGATGAGTAGAATCTTGGCATGCCTGGCCATTGGGTATGTTAAGTATAATCAAAAGGGATGAATTGTTGAATGTGGGACTGTTTTACGGTGGGGGTGAGGGAGGGGGTACTGTGGGGCCTGGTGGACCAAGTGGGTTCAGAATCTGTTTATCAGATGGCTGCACTGCCTCAGTCATGAATCATGCCTGAATCAGACTGTCTTGGGAATCCTCAGCAACTATGGATACAGCTGTGAGTGCCCTTGCTACATCAGGTTCCTCCTCCTCCTGCTTCCCATATTGCTCCTTCTCCTTTGAAGAGGTAGTATGCTCAGAACCTTCTACCTCCTGGAGCTCCAATCTTCAATTCCAATTCTGTGTTCACAGCAAACCACTATTATTCTGGATAATTAAGTTGGTGCATACTCAAGGGTACCTCATGGTCTGCTGAGGCACCTAAAAAAACATCTTCAGCATCTGATTGCTTGTTCTATCACAGCTCTGATGCTCAAATGGCTCCTGTTGTACCTTTCCTGGGTGTCATTGTCTGGGCTCCTCGCAGTTGTCATGAGCCACGCCTTCAGAGGGTAGTCCTTGTCTCCAATGTGCCATCTGTTAACTCTGCTTCAAGATGTGATAATCTCAGGGAGCTTTGACTGGCACAAGGTGAAGGTTTCATGGTGGCTCTCTGGGTATGTTGCACCGACATGCATGGTGGTCTTTCTGCAGTTGCAGATGAGCAGAACATTGATGGGTGAGGATTCCAGGGTGATCCAGGGTACCTTAACTGCCACATGTGCACAGCTGTGGACCCCCTGAACTTGTAGGAAGCCAGAGAAGAAAAGCCAATTATCCCCTCACTCTGACTGGCCTCATCGGTAGTGAAGTTCATGAGTCTTAGCTCTGGCAAACATGCAATTGGCCTCCTGTGAGATGCACTTGTGGGCAGATTGCAAGATTCTACAAATATCACCTGCAGAGCCTTATAAGGAATCAAATATGTAGAAATTAAAGGTTGCGGTGACTTTGACAGTCACTGGCAATGCATGCCCATTTGCTCCATTTGACAGGTGGTCTTTTTCCAGGAGGCTGTAAATGTCAACAACCACCTGAAGTGAAACTCTTGAGCCTCCTGGGGCACTGCTGCTCAGTCATGTCCAGGAAGCTTATCCTTTACCTGCAAACACTGGCCTGAATTTTTCCGTCGGTGATTTGGGGGCGGGGCCCGCTCACCAACAGGAAAATGACACTGGATGACGTCAGGAGGAACTCCTGACGTCATCCCGGACCATTTAAATATTGAGGAAGGCGGGTGGACAGTGAAATCAGCTGTCCGCCCACCGACCTGTCAATGGCCAATTGAGGCCATTGGCAGGATAATTAAGGCAGTTAAAGGCCCTGCCCGTCCAACCTTAAGGTTGGCGGGCAGGCCAGGAGCCCCAGCGGGCAATAGAAAAAACATAAAACCTCATCCACTGGCGGGATGAGGTTTCATGTCCGCTTTAAAAATGTTTAATAAATTTTATGTGATATTTATTAACATGTCCCATCTCGTGTGACATTGTTACATGAGGGGGACATGTTAATAATTTTTTTATGTTTCTATTTTTTAAGTTTGTAAAACTTTCACTGATCTCCCTGAGACAGCACTTAGTCTCAGGGAGCAGTGCGCTCTTCTGTGCGGATGCGCGAAAGTGCGCACTTTGACAGATGGGGAATCCCTCCGCCCCCCTTGCACAGGAAGTGCATAGTGCTTAATTGGCCTGCCCACTTAAAATGGCGGCGGGGCCCGCTTCGGCGGTGGAGTTTGGCTGTCCGCCCGCTGCCGAGCCAGCCTAAGGCAAAATTCTGCCCACTGTTGGAGATATGGCTTCTTGTGAGCTGGAACTTTGTGTTCATTCCCTAAGTCCAGTGGAGCAGTAGGTGGTTGAGAAAAAGGCTGCTGCTGATCTCTTTTATCTTTCTTTCACAGGATGTGGGTATCACTGGCAAGGCCAGCATTTGCTGTCCATCCCTAATTGCCCTTGAACTGAGTGGCTTACATAGGCCATTTCAGAGGGCAGTTAAGAGTCAACCACATTGCTGTGATTTGGACTTACATGTAGGTTATACAGGGTGAGGGCAGCAGATTTCCTTCCCTAAAGGACATTAGTGAACCATATGAATTTTTACAGTAATCAATGATAGTTTCATGGACACCACTACTGAGATGAGCTTTATGTTTCAGATTTATTAATAGAATTCAAACTCCATCAGCTGCCATGGTGGGATTTGAACCCATGTCCCTACAGCATTAACCTAGCTGGGCCTTAGGGTAACTGGTCCAATGACATTACCAATACACCACCTTCTTCTTCCTCATCTGATGTTCAAGATAGAGCTGTTATCCAGCTCCCATGATGAACAGAAGATTAACAGTGAGCAATCTGGATCAAATGCAGTAAACCCCAAAGTAGTAGAAACCACCTCTAAAACAACAAAAGCACACTCTCACAAGTCCTGTGAGCAAAGGCTTTCAGCCAGGCAAAGAAGTGAGATCTCAGTATCTAATACATTTCTTGCCTGTCACTTGTTCAGCCCCCTCAAATTCCACTGTTCTCTCACCCTGATTTCCCTAACAAGTTCCATGAGCCTGGAAAACATACAGTAGGCCACAAATCAGGGTTAAAGCAGATGATAATGAGCACTTTGCATACTTAAATCACTATCCTGCCTGTCCCACGGCAGTTCCACACATTTCAGGTTGCGCTGAGGTTGAAGGAAAATTTGTTGGCCAGTTTCGCTACACACAGACAATTTTAGCTCTTTACCTGTTGCGTACTCACAAACCAGCCCACTTTGTCAGGTTAAAACTCCCCCCATTAACACAATAGTGCAAAAGCAATAAACCATTAATGTAGTTATGATGTCTTTTTTTATATTTATTCATTCACAGAATGTGGGAATTCCTGGTTAGGCCAGCATTTATTGTCCATCCCTAATTACCTCTGAGAAGGTGATGGTCAGCGGCCTTCTGTTCACTGCAGTCCATGTGGTGTAGCGCACCCACAGTGTTGTTAGGAAGGGAATTCCAGGATTTTGGCCCAGTGACAGTGAAGGAACGGCAATTTGGTTCCTATTTTACAAATCACTGGGATATTTAGGATGAAACTGGACAAGACAAACAAACAGAAAGAGGAAAGAACTTGCAATTATACAGTGCTTTTCACAAATTCAGGATGTCCCAAAGTTCTTTACAGCCAATGAAGTACCTTTGAGGTGTAGTACCATTGAGGTTCAGGAAATCAACATCCTGGGGGTTACCACTGACCAGGGACTGAACTGGACCAGCTATATAAATACTGTAGCTACAAGAGCAGGTTAGAGGCTGAGAATTCTGTGATGAGTAACTCACCTCCTGACTCCCCAAACCCTGTCCACTATCTACAAAGCACAAGTCAGGAATGTGATGAAATACTCTCCTCTTGGCTAGTTGAATGCAACTCCAACAACAAGAAGCTTGATGCTATCCAGGAGAAACCAGCCTCCACCACCTCCACCACAACACACAATGGCAGCAGTGTGTACCATCTACAAGAATGCACTGCAGCAACTCACCAGGGCTCCTCTGACAGCACCTTCCAAATCTACAACCTCTACTATCTAGGAGGACAAGGGCAGCAGATGCATGGGAACATCACCACCTGAAAGTTCCCTTCCAAGTCACACACCATCCTGATTTGGAACTATATCACTGTTCCTTCATTTTTGCTGGATCAAAATCCTGGGACTCACTTCCTAATAGCACTGTGAGTGTGCCTGCACCAGATAGACTGCAGAGGTTCAAGAAGGCGTCTCACTGCCAACTTCTCAAGGACAATTGGGGATGGGCAATAACACCCACATCCCATGAACAAATAAATAAAAAAAATGAGGCAGCCAATTTACACACTGAAAGGTCCCACAAACAGAAATGGCATATTAACCACATAATCTGTTTTTATTAATGTTGGTTAAAGGATAAATATTGAACAGAACAAAAGCAAAAATACCTGGAAAAACTCAGCAGGTCTGGCAGCATTTATGGAGAGGAACACAGTTAACCTTTCGAGTCCGAATGACCCTTGGCAGATGCTGCCAGACCTGCTGAGTTTTTCCAGGTATTTTTGTTTTTGTTTTGGATTTCCAGCATCCGCAGTTTTTTGCTTTTATCATATTGAACAGAACACTGGGGAGGACTCCCTGCTCTTCTTCAAAACAATGTCATGGGATCTTTTACATTCACCTGAATGGAGGATTTAATGTCTCATCTGAAAGACAGTGAACCACTCAGTACAATACTGAAATGTCAGCCTTAATGATGTGCCGTTGTCTCTGGAGTAGGGCATGAACCTATCATTTTCTGCATTCAGAGGTGAGGGAGTTAACACTTAGCCACAGCTGAAGTCTGATACGTGATTTTGCACAGTGTAACAAATCCCAGTACAGCATCTTCCTCATACATAATGCATTTTAATGTGAGTACTGAATAATGTTCATTTGGTTTTGATTCTATTAAGACTTTTCAGGAATATAAGATAGCAATTAATAAATAATTGATCTCCGCTGAGAAAATTAGATAGAAATTATTGTTTGAAAATAGGTGTTGGGAAGTTATTGTTGTTTTATTCCATGAGTATGACTGGTGCTTTCACTGCCCATATAAATAATAATGAACTGTTTAAATGTTAAAATTGTAATTGACTGCTGTTCAACATTATGATCTGATTGTAATTAAAACTTTCAATTGACTAACTCAAGGAAGTAATGGAATGTAAGCCTTTTGCTGATAGTGACAATGCTGCTGCATCAATCCAGCCATCTCAGGCACCAGCACAAGAAGGAGCTCCTGGCTTGTGCCAGTTGGGCATTGAACAAACAAGAGACCTGAAAGTGGAAGCAGGTCCTGTGGGGACATCACTATCTCCGAGATGAGTGCCACTTCCGTCCTCAAGGATATTATTGAAACAGTACCAATCATGAACCTTTGGCTCCATGACACTAAGGTAACTTTTCACAAGGATAGGAAGTTCATATTTGAAAAGAGTTTTGGGTGCAAGAAGTAGGCATGGTGATGGAAAAGCCAATTAGTAAATGTAGAAACCTTTGGGGGATTGGAGAATTATTTTTATGTGGGGCTTTAGTTCTCTTTCACTTTCCTTAATAGTGCATATTCTTTGAAACAATGGGAAGCATATCATAATCCACAATACCGGTTTTCTAAGTAATGCAAAGACTCCTCCACAGCAATATGCCAAGGGCCCTGAAAATTGGGGCAATTCTTCCTAATGATATTTTCCTACCAATTCTCATGAAGCATCTTATGCCGTCTTTTCCCTTTTGTGGATTATATCATTGATGCCCTCCACTACCCTCCTCTTCATGTTCAACGGATGGAAGATCTAGACCTTTCCTAATTGAAAAATCGTGCAATATGCAGCATCCTGCTATAATTCTTGAGGCCCTCGTTAGGCTGCATTGCATGGCTTTCATTGCTTTGCATATAGATAACATAGAAAGAAATGAAGAAGAAATCAGTTAACGTTTCGAGCCTCCATGGCCCTTCGGCAGAACTGCAGCATAGTTTCAACAAGGGAGAAATATAAATTGGTTTAAGGTGGGTGGGGGGGAAGAGACACATTGAGGGTGTGGTGTGAGCAGATAATCCAAAGATGTCACAGACAAAAGGGTCAAAGAGGTGTTGAAGGTGATGGTCTTTGTCTGAGAAAAGTGCTAATTAAGAATGGAAAACAGGATATTCAAAGTACAGCTCTAGTGGGGGTGGGGTGGAAAGACTAAAGGTTTTAGTTTTAGATTTAAAAATAATGGAAATAGGTGGGGAAAGAAGAATCTATATAAATTATTGAAAAAAAAGCGGGTGGGGGGGGAAAAGAAACAGGGTGGGGATGGGGGGAGGGGGAGTTTAAGATCTGAAGTTGTTGAATTCAATATTCAGCCCAGAGGGCTGTAAAGTGCCTAGTCGGAAGATGAGGTGCTGTTCCTCCAGTTTGCGTTGGGCTTCACTGGAACAATGCAGCAAGCCAAGGACAGACATGTTGGCAAGAGAACAGGGTGGAGTGTTAAAATGGCAAGCGACAGGGAGGTTTGGGTCTTTCTTGCGGACAGACCGCAGGTGTTCCGCAAAACGGTCGCCCAGTTTGCGTTTGGTCTCTCCAATGTAGAGGAGACCGCATTGGGAGCAACGAATGCAGTAGACTAAGTTAGGGGAAATGCAAGTGAAATGCTGCTTCACTTGAAAGGAGTGTTTGGGCCCTTGGACGGTGAGGAGAGAGGAAGTGAAGGGGCAGGTGTTGCATCTTCTGCGTGGGCATGGGGAGGTGCCATAAGTGGGGGTTGAGGAGTAGGGGGTGATGGAGGAGTGGACCAGGGTGTCCCGGAGGGAACGATCCCTACGGAATGCCATCAAGGGGGGTGAAGGGAAGATGTGTTTGGTGGTGGCATCATGCTGGAGTTGGCGGAAATGGCGGAGGATGATCCTTTGAATGCGGAGGCTGGTGGGGTGATAAGTGAGGACAAGGGGGACCCTATCATGTTTCTGGGAAGGAGGAGAAGGCGTGAGGGAGGATGCGCGGGATATGGGCCGGACACGGTTGAGGGCCCTGTCAACATGTCTGTCCTTGGCTTGCTGCATTGTTCCAGTGAAGCCCAACGCAAACTGGAGGAACAGCACCTCATCTTCCGACTAGGCACTTTACAGCCCTCTGGGCTGAATATTGAATTCAACAACTTCAGATCTTAAACTCCCCCTCCCCCCATCCCCACCCCGTTTCTTTTCCCCCCCCACCCGTTTTTTTTTCAATAATTTATATAGATTCTTCTTTCCCCACCTATTTCCATTATTTTTAAAACTAAAACCTTTAGTCTTTCCACCCCACCCCCACTAGAGCTGTACTTTGAATATCCTGTTTTCCATTCTTAATTAGCACTTTTCTCAGACAAAGACCACCACCTTCAACACCTCTTTGACCCTTTTGTCTGTGACATCTTTGGATTATCTGCTCACACCACACCCTCAATGTGTCTCTTCCCCCCCCACCTTAAACCAATTTATATTTCTCCCTTGTTGAAACTATGCTGCAGTTCTGCCGAAGGGCCATGGAGGCTCGAAACGTTAACTGATTTCTTCTCCGCCGTTGCTGCCAGACTTGCTGAGTTTTTCCAGGTAATTCTGTTTTTGTTTTGTTTTGGATTTCCAGCATCCGCAGTAGCTTTTAGCTTTTTGTTTTTAGAAAGAAATGATCCTGGTGGTCTGTTCAACAATGATGCAAGGAAGTACATAAATTTCAATGAGCCTCATTACAATTAAAAGATTATTATATTTTGGGACTCTAACTTTAAATTTAGGGTAGATGAAGGATAATTTAGGATAAATAAAATGTGACCTGTTCTGCAGTCTGCTTGACAGTAAGCCTGGGTGGTTTGATTGATCAAAGGAAGACTTGTGGCAGAATTGTCTGTGCCTGTTGGCGGCGGACGTGTTCGGTGGTGTGAGCGGACAATATGACAGGAAGGCCAAAATTGGTTTCACAACGTTGTGAAACCGCTTTGCAATCGTCCGCTCCGCCCATCAATGGCGGGCTGTGTTTCCCACCGTAGGAAGTTGCAACTTCATTGTAATACATATCATTATGCATATCATTATAAACCCGGCTCGACGGTGTCATTGACCCGTGCTGGATCATCCGAGCGTGTTGCACAACTGTACATAAGTGACGTGCACCTGGTGAGCTGCATTTCGTTCAGGACTTCGAGGTTTGTTTGCCTTTGAGGTTTGTTTGCCTACCTTGCTTCAGACAGCACTCGCAGTCATCAGTGCCAGGCTTTGCAGACAGCACCATATCACTTTTAGGGGTACTCACGGGCAGCTCTTTATCTACCATAAGGCGGGGGTGGCTTTTTCACGGCTTCAGGGCTAGGGCTTGCTTGGGGAAGGGGGAGAAGTGGCCTCAGGCGAGGGAAGGGGCTGCAGGGCGAGGGCTGTACCAGGGAAGTGGGAGTATCCCAGGGCATGTGGGGGGGTGGTGAGGGGCACAATTTGATCTGTGCAAATGGCGTCAAGATGGTGAGGGCTGAGGATGCAGTCTCCATAGGAGATGAAGCCAGATGGTGATGTGGGGATGTATGTGAGAGAGTGAATGGTAATGTCCCTTAAGCTGGCAGTGAGTGAGATGCCAGCGAACTTATGATGGTTTTGTGCACGTGTGTGTTTAGAGTGATGAGATGGCTGACTTATCCTGGTGGCACAGATGAGATCATTCATCCTCTTTGTGTGTTGGATGGCCAACCTCTTTAGTGCAGCATTGGCACTGATCACCACCGCCAATACCTACCAAGCCGGAGAAGTAATGTTGCTGTTGATCCTGTGGTCAGAACGTGAGTAGAGGGCATCATGGTGGGCCTCCACTGCGTTCAAAAGGCACTTGAAGGACGCATCATTAAACTGGGGGAGGGGGGTGGGGGGTGGCAACAGTGTTCTTGCCGTTCAGGGTCATGTTTTCTTTGCAGCAGTCCTGGGCTGGAAGCACTGAAAGGTGCGCATGCGCCCGCACTTGAAATGTGGTTCCTGGCATATGGAAGCAGCAAGGTGAAAGCGTGGTGGGTGAATGGGAGCCTGCCCACCATCAAAACGGTGTGTCCCGGGGAATGCATGGTTAATGAGGCAGGATTAGGACAATACGGCATGAAAAGTCACCATTCCGGCCGACAGCTAAAACGTTCTTTTTCCCACCTGCTACCGCACTTAGTGCAAATCTGTGACGATTCCACCCTTAGATTATTTTTCTGAGAAGAAGATGCAAGGTATTTACACTTGAAAACAATGGCACTAGTCTGAGTTTACAAGAACTGAAGGATTAGGAGCAGAAGTAGGTAATTTGGTTCCTTGAACCTGCTCCACCAATTAATAAGATCATGGCTGATCTGACTGTGGCCTTAACACCACCTTGCTGTCCACCCTCTTAACCCTTGACTCCCTTATTAATCTAAATCTATCTAACTCAGTCTAACTGAGCTAGATAGAATATATTCAATGACCCAGATTCCACAGACTAACAAGCCTCTGAGAGAAAAAAATATATCCTTTTCTCAGTCTTAAATGAGAGACCCCTTATTTTTAAACTGTGTTTCCTAGTTCTCAACTCCCCCCACAAGGGGAAACATCCATTCAGCACCCACCTTGTCAAGTCCCCTCAAGATCTTACATGTTTCATCAAGATCACCTCTCATTCTTCTAAACTCTAACCAGTATAGGCCCAATGCAGTAATTGTAAGTTAAACCTTTTCTTACTGTTATGGGGATCATGTGAGTGCACAGACGAATCTTAGGGGTGGAGTTTTCTAGCCTTGGTCTTGGAGCAAGCATGTAGCTTCATCAGGTGCTCTGTAAATAAAGTTTACTATTTCTTACAAGAAACCTGCCCTACATTCCAAGTTTATTACATCCAACCTGTTCAACCTTTCCTCATAAGTTAACCCCTTTATCTGAGAAATCAGTCAAGTGAATGTTCTCTGAATGCTTCTAATGCAATCAAATCCTTTCTTAAGTAAGGAGATCAAACCTGTACACAGTATTCCAGAGGCAGTCTAAGCTAAGGCCCTATACAGCTACAGCAACACTTCCTAATTATATACTTCAACTCCCTTGCAATAAATGACCAACATTCCATTTACCTTCCTAATCACTTGTTGCACCTGCAACCAACTTTTTGTGATTCATGTACCAGGACACCCAGATCCCTCTGTACCATAATGTTGTACAGCCTCTCTCCCTTCAGATAATAACTGCTTTTCTCTTTTTCCTGCCAAATTGGATAAGTTCACATTTTCCCACATTATACTCCATCTGTCAAATTTTTACCCGCTCACTTAACTAATCTAAATCCCTTTGTAGACGCTTTATGTCCTCATGACAACTTACTTTCCTACCTATCTTTGTGTCATCAGCAAATTTAGCTACCATACATTTGGTCCCTTCATCCAAGTCATTGATATAGTTCTTCAATGAGTAGGCTATGGGGGCAGAATTTTAGCTATGGTGCACCATTTCTAATGGATGCCACTTCAGCTCTCTCGCTTTTTGCTGGTTTCATTTCATTTCATCTAATTTTCTTACCTTGACTGCCCATTCCCACCACCCTCCCATCGCACTCAGGACACCAAGCCCTTCCCACTTCACCCCTCCATTCCCCCGACCTCACCCTCTGTCCTCCTTTGGATCCCTCTTCCACCCCTCCATGGCCCCTACCCCACTCCACCTTGCCTCTTATCCGAACTTCCATGCAAGCTGCCATTCTTCTGCTACCCTCCCTTGTGCCGCAGAGTTCAACAAGGAAAACCGCTGACCTCAGACACATCTGCACAAAGCTGGCTGTTGCACAGCACCTTTAAATGAATGGAACCAGGCACCACGAGATTCTCCTGAGCCACTGACTTCATCATGATGATAGGACTTAATTTTAAGAAGTTTTAACATAATGAGCATTCATGGAATGCAAATGCATTACAAATAGGAAACTGCCTTGGGTGGCATGAGGCCTGAACCATCACAAACACGCTGCTGAGTTAATCTCTAACTCTGAATCTACCATTGGGAAATTTCAACTCCCGCCTCACTAAGTCACCCCATCCATTTCGTTTTTCACTCTTGCAGGCCTCATAAAATCATCCTTCCCCCTGAATCTCCCAAGGTCCCAGAAAGGTGTTGAAGGTACTAGATTGTAAACAATTTTTCTTCAAACTGTCCATTTACTTCTATGATGAAAAAGAATTGGGGCCAAGGGTAGTTAATTAGCATTTCTACCTGAACATAAAGTTAATGTGTTTCACATTGCCGCGGCAAAGAAGGCAAAGGAAGCCATTTTTCAGGTTACAAGCTTCCCTACAAATCAAGAATATCACAGACAGCAGCTCTATGTGGTCAGTGGAGAGAGAACGCTGTTTTGGCTTTGCAAACAACACAGCCGGATTTGGGAGCAAGATGGTCTCTAGTTGAAGGGATGCATCCTGTAGCCTTTTCAGGATTACGGGAGATATTTCCTGACATGTCCAGGGGGAAGAAGAATCATTGAAACAGGCTTTACTGCAGGTGGTGGATTTAAGAAGCCCTCTGAAAACTGAGGAAAGCACATGGAGACGGTCACTTGAAGTTACTACTCAGCAAAACAGGGTAATAGGAACCCATTAGAAGCTGGGAGCAAATGTAAACTGTTTGGCACAAGGACACCAATTCCACAGAGAGTGAGATGTGTGATAAGTATAAAAGGGAACTTTCGTCTCTGTAGCTTAAAGTATAAGTTGCCCACTAAAAGAAAATAGTGTTTCATTAATAGTGTTTTTAGTCACCTTTTACAGTCAAAAATTTTAAAACATGAAATTCTTTCAGCTGGTAACTGGAAATTTGATTCTTTGTAAAAGTTATCAGTCTCTATGGAAATCTTAACCTTTTACTGCTCTCATTCTTTAGATAACAACTGATGTCTTCAATTTGTTGAAGTGGCTAACCCTGATCTCCAAGCAACCAGTTTGGCACTTCTGCTTGGCTGCTTCAAACAGTTTCTTTGTCCTTTGATGGAACATTGAATCATGGCAGCTTCAAGGGTAGCAGAGAAATGTGAATAGCATCACACACAAGCTAAAGGAAAACCGTTTCTGTTGGTGAAATATAATGAATGTTTACTCAGGACCTTTATATCACAGGGGTGACATGAATGACCCCTTGCATTTGGGGAAATATTTAATAAAATTCCAGCATTCACTATCCTGCTCTGGAGAATCTATGAGGAGGGATATGAAATCGTTGGTGTGCCTGGATTAAACATCTGTGAAGTGTTTAGTCAAATAGTATACTGTTGGTTGATTTATGCCACTTATGGCTGTCTGGATGTGAGTGGTGTTAATCATCCTTAAAGTTCCTGAGCTATAACTTTTCCTAGGCATTGGATTCTATAGAAGTATCGTTAGTCCTGTTCCACTCAGATTTTCCTACAAATGGCCACCCAAGGCTGAACTCTCATTCTGAGTTACAATCAGAACTTTAATGTCAAATTTTATGTGAAATGGGAACCCAAGGCAGAATTGTATTGGGGAACAAATATAAAAATGAAAATACCTGGAAAAACTCAGCAGGTCTGGCAGCATCTGTGGAGAGGAATACAGTTAACATTTCGAGCTCATATGACTCTTCAACAGAACTAAGTAAAAATAGAAGAGAGGTGAAATATAAGCTGGTTTAAGGGGGGTGGGACAAACCAGCTTATATTTCACCTCTCTTCTATTTTTACTTAGTTCTGTTGAAGAGTCATATGAGCTCAAAATGTTAACTGTATTCCTCTCCGCAGATGCTGCCAGACCTGCTGAGTTTTTCCAGGTATTTTTATTTTTATTTTTGTTCTGGATTTCCAGCATCCGCAGTTTTTTGCTTTTATCAAAGTGTATTGGGGGCCTACCATCATAACAGTTGCATAAGGAGTAATAATGTTTAAATACCTTCATCAAACACATTCCTAGCTAGTACTTAGTAAATGTTGCAAAAGTTTCTAATCCCATGATTCATATCTCAGAGGAATATAATTTTTAGTTTTGGGGATATTAAATTTGTAAATGTAAGGTAATTGAAACTCTGGAATTCAGAAGTTGCCAGGTCACCCAAGGTATTTACACATCAAGGTCCTTCCATGTCTACTTACAAGGTCAGAGTTAGGAGGGTGAGAGCCATAGAATGGCAGGTGGGCCGTTTAGGGCAGGTAGGCCGTTTAGCTGGGGAACTAAAGACCGTAAGTCTGAGGAGAATTGTCCTGTCTTCATTAGAGATGTGAATTATTCAGTAGTTCCCAAGATCAAAGAAAGGTTGAAAAGCAAGGGAAGTTCATAAACTATGCATTTACTTTTCAGATCAAAGGGATGTTTTAGGAATTGAAGTTGATCAGCTGAAATCTCTATCTGGGACAACCCAAGTATGCCCCAATGCCATGAGGGAGGCACTCTTCTTTGGGTTTTTCTGTGTGTTTTCTCGCAAAAACAGGCAGAGAGAAAGAGAGAGAGAAAGCTGCTAGCAGTGAGTGCTAGAAAACAACTGAGACCAGGAGCAAAAGGTCTATCAGAAACAAGGGTATTTTCTGATTTTGCAGTCACTGAGCAAGAAAGCAGTGTGGCCCATGCTTGAGCCGGGGTGTCCACAATCATGAGGTGTTTAAAGAGAACTGGAGAGTCACCTGGCCGAATGTTAGTGGAAGCAGCACATGCCCTAAAGCTTCTGGCCCAATCAGAGGGCCGGCAGCTCAGCAGCCTTAAAAGCGCCACCACTAGCAATGGCCACTGCTGATGCTACAGCTCCAGAATGAGGGCACCTCAATGGCAAGGCGTCTTTGAACAGCAGGTAGATATATATGGGGAAGGCGGGGCCAGGAAGGTGGTTGGGATTGGGGGATGGTGGATTGTGGTACACTGGCAATGTCATTGCCACTGAGGAGTCCGCCATGGGCCGTGGAATGCCCATCATGGAGGCACCCCACCACCCGGACGCTTGCTACAAGTGGCAGTGGGCCATCCTGACCGGGTCAAAATGTCTGTGGGGTGGTAGATGGCCCTTACTCGGGCTGTTAAGTGGCTTATTTGGCCAACGTCGACAATATACCATGGTGATAGGAAGACCTCAGGCTCCCCTCTCGGCATCTTCTCCTGCCACATTGCCTGCCCTGCTACCTCCAGCCAGTTTCCGATGGACTAGGAAAATTTAGCCTGATATTTCAGGTCCATAATCTTTCATCAGAATTCTGGGTGGAATTTTCCCAGAATTGCATTAAGTGCTCTAGTGGGTAAAATGGAGTCCTACCTGCCGATGAAAATGACGGGTTTACACTCCATATCTTCCCGAGCCGGCCTCATTATACATTAATTCCCACGAAAGACGTCGTTTCCATGGCGGGCGGGCTCTCATTCGCCCGCTCACCATCACCCCGCTGTTGCATCACGCCGGCTGCCATCTTTAAAAGGCAGCCGCCAGGAAAGCGCTCATCACCACCAGCTCACCATCGCTGCCTGGGAGACATGACCAGCAAAGTCAAAAAGACTTTGCTGGTCATGTCTTCAACGACCCTCGAGCGACTGCTGGATGCCATGGAGGCCCACTGGGATGTGCTCTACCCCCGCACTGGCCGCAGGATGGGTAGCAATGTCAACAATCCGCCTTGGGAGGTGTTGGCAGCGGCAGTCAGCACGAACGCCCTGCAGAGGAGGACAGCCACAAAAGGATGAATGGTCTCTGTTCTGCCAGGGTAAGTCACTCTTTTCATTATTCCCACTCACATGCTCACAAACCCATCACACACCCACAGGGCCCTCACTCACTGCCAGTGCAAGGGACATCATCATTCACTCTTTCAGACACACCGTCATTGTCCTCATCCCATCCATGGGACCACTCACCACCCACACAGGCCAGGTATGCTTATCATCTGACCCAGCAGGAGTCCTGATACACTCTCCCCATCTCTATCCATGCAGGACAAACTGGCTCACAACAGGAGGGAAAGGTCGCTGACAGGTGGAGGGATGCCGGAGATCTAAGTTCTGATAGAATTCGAAAACAGGGCCAGCCAGCTGGCTGGCGATGACCTGGACCGATCTTGTGCTGATGGCGAGGTCGGCGCTGCTCTACCAAGCAAGGATCTAGCAGTGCAACATCGATCAGACAACCATTCTTTGAGTGATCTGTCCTCTTTCACAGGCCGCTGCCATGCACTAATTATCTCCCTTTGCTTTCGCAGGCACATCTGCCAAACAGCCGTCAGAGTCCATGAGCCAGGGTCTCCAATCAAGCTTAGAAGAAACCTCTAAAGAGAAATCTAAAGGCACCCTCCCCGATGTCCCATCACAGTGCTCACCCACACCCTCCACCAGTGCAGAGACACATACCTCGGTGGGATCTAGCTTTAGAGTAGCCTTGGGATCACAATCTGGTGAGCACATTGCACTTTCTGATCCACAGCAGGCAGAGGCAGGGATTTCCCAGGTCCCTGGCACTCGGAGGACTGCTGGAGGCCAGAATGTTGCAGAGTCTGTATCAGATGACAAGTCTCTGGACTCGGTCATGTCACAGTTGCTGGAGCTGCAAAGGCAAGCTCGGGAACATCAGGGAGGGATGTCCGCTGCACTCCTCAGATTGCAAGGCACGATGGAGGAGTCCGTCCACCTTCAGTCTGAGGTGATAGCGCCAGCATTGCAAGGCATCGAGGCTAACACTGGCAGGATGGCGGCCGCCACGAAGACCTAGGTCCAGGACGTCACGCCTGCTCTGCTACGTAGGCTTAACTCCATCGCTGATGCCATTGTTAGCCTCCAACAGTGTGTATGCGAGAGGGGTGATGGCAACTCGATCTCACTCCAGTTACCCCTTCCGCTCACGGAGTCAGCCAGGGACCCTCGGGCACCCATAGGGAGGAGGATCAGTAGGTGCACGCTCCGGGGCATCCACCCAGGTGACTCTGGGAGTGACTGGCCCATTTGACTCCCTTCTTCCTGTGACCTCCACTGATCCAGCTTCGCAGACCGAGGAGGGTGCCACGGCCACACAACAGGACCCCAAAAGCTGGCAGGGGCCCCCAAAGTCTCAGCCCTCCAGAGGATGCCCGCCAAAGTCATCACAGACAGGGCGTCACAATCAGCAGGCTGCCTTCACCTCTGCTGTAGATGTCCGGGGAGCACCAAGGCAGGGTGAGGAAAGTTAGGTAAAAGTAGTTGCACAGCCTGGCCATGGGTGTTGATCACTTGTACATACTGTTCACTATTGTCAATAAACTCCTAAGAAAGTCTCCCTGCCTGTGGCTCCTTGTTCTGGAGCAGTGTTCTTGACACTCGGATGTGAAACCTTCCTGCATGAGATAAAGGGCAGGTGTCTCAGTCTAGAGCCTCTTCCTTGTGCTCTGTGTGGCCCTCAGACACAGTGATGGTCCAGCCTCACACTCCCTGGAAACATTACTGATGCCTGCACCTTAGCGGTGCTGGTCATTGCTGCCAGAATGTAGTGGGCAGGCACTGCAGAGTTCTCTCATACTCTGTGTGTGCTCTCAGCACCTTTAAGGTGGGGGCTGGCCCCTTAAAGGTGGCCCCCATCACACCAGCATCTGTGACCAGTGATGCTGTGCACCAGCTCCTGAAGGGCTGCGGTGCTGAAGGCAGACACAGCAACAGGTGCGTCTTAAGTTTCATGGCCACGTCTCTGAGATGGCCCTGATCATGGAGCACTAGCGAGCTGCCCTCGGCCAGACAAGAGTCAGACATTCTCAGAGGCTATGTGAAGATCTGTGGAGTGTCCTCACTGCGTGTTGTCATCATCCTCCTGCGATCGAGCGAGTATTAGGGCCTCCACTGCATCTCCATAACAGGAACATTCTCTCAGAGGGTATTGGCGCTGCCATAAGTCAGACTAGAGTCAAACGCTCACAGCTGTGATGTGAGGATCTACGGGACACCTCACTGCATGTGGTCATCATCCTTCACAAATCTGGCAGCTATGAGGGCCTCCCAAGTGCACCTGCCTCGTCTAGCCAGCGCGATAGCCTCATCCATGTCGTCGCCACCACCGAGGACCCCCTCACCCTCATCCCTGTTGGCATCCTCCTCATCGGAGGAGACATGCAGATCCTCCTTCGCCTCCTCAGCCAGCTCCTCACACCGTAGCAGCACCAGGGTGTAAAGGGTGCAGCAGACAACGGTGATGTGTAACACCCTCTGCGGCCTGTATTGCAGGGCTCCACCAGACTGGTCCATGCACCGGAACCACATATTCAGCATCCCCATGGTCTGCTCCACCAAGTTGCGAGCTGTAGCATGAGCCTCATTATAGCGTCGCTCTGCTGCAGTCTGAGGCCGCCGCACGGGTGTTATCAGCCACGTCCTCTGCGGGTAGCCCTTGTCCCCAAGGAGCCAACCCTGCAGCCTCTGTGGACCCTGGAAGACTGCAGGGATCTGCGAGTGACTCAGGATGTAGGTGTCGTGCATACCCCATGGAAACCGTGTCCATACCTGCAGGATGCATTTCTGGTGGTCGCATACCAGCTGCACGTTCAGTGACTGGAAACCCTTGCGGGTGATGAAGTCCACTGAGTGTAGCGATGGAGACCTGGGTGCCACATGAGTGCAGTCAATCGCACCCTGCACCTGTGGGAATCCTGAGAACAGGGCGAATCCAAAGGCCCTTGCATCCTGGCTGTCCCGGTCCCGGGCGAAATGCATAAAGTTGTGCGCCATGGGGAAGTTAGCATCCATGACCTCATGGATACATTTGTGGGTGGCGGATTGTAAAATCCCACAGAAGTCACCTGTGGAGCCTTGAAAGGAGCCACTGGCATAGAAATTGAGTGCCGCAGTCACTTTCACAGCCACTGGCAGTGGATGCCCTCCATGTCCCCGTGGCACCAAATCCTGATGTAAGTGGCAGATGTGAGCCAACAGGTCCCTAGACATGCGCAGTCGTCGGCAACACTGGTTCTCATCATCTGCAGGAACGGTAGGCAGCATCTATAGACCCTGGGTGTCACTAGGCCACGGCCTGACCAGCCATGGCTCACTGTCGCTCCTGGGCAGCGTGTGCGGGAGCCCCTTCTTCATGAGGTTGCTGCTCCTGCCTTTGCGTGGCCTGGTGCATCAGTTGCTCTCTCCTCCGTCTTCTACGGTCTCTGTAGGCCATCAGGCACACAGCTAGGTCACCAGGATCCATGATCCTGACGTGGTCCTCCTGCAGCATGAAAGAGAGAGAGAGACGTGATTATCATGGCTGTACTTAGCATCTTTCCTGGCCCTGTGTGACCGTCCCATAATGTTTCCAGGAGAGTGCTGGACACCCCTCGGATGGCCAGAGATGGCTGCCCTGTCAACCTGCGACATGGGGGACACTGGTCCGAACCAGGATGCTGAGATTGCAAGGGGCTGTGAGCACCTCTAGCAATGACTGTTACATGGCCAGCATTGGCAAGGAGATTGTATAACATATGCAGTCCAACTGCTCCGCAGTGCACTAAAGTGGTTGCGGACTCGAAGTCTGTGCTGGGGGTTGTGGGAGGGTGTGGGGGACGGTAAGGTATGGAACGCTTGGTGGTCCTTTGGTGCCTCCACGTTGTTCGTATGGGCGGGCAGATTAGGAGCCTGACCCCAATCATATCACTGTGGCTGCGCTCAATCTGTCTCAGTTGCAGAGGGATGGTCAGTTTATACAGGTGTCCCTAATGCGTGGCCATTTCCCTCGATTACCCTGCCCCCGCACCTCAATTGCCAGTGCGCGGGATGCATCACCGGGGCAGCACTTGGCCCCCCCACCCCTCAGCAGTCGCCTCCGAGGCTGGCCAGCACTTGCCCCTGGACATTCCCCCCCCCTCAGCAGTCGCCTCCGAGGCTGGCCAGCACTTGCCCCTGGACATTCCCCCCACCTCAGCAGTCGCCCCCGAGGCTGGCCAGCATTTGCCCCTGGACATTCCCCCCACTTCAGCAGTCGCCTCCGAGGCTGGCCAGCACTTGCCCCCAGACACCTCCCACCCCTGCAGGGCCAGGTATCGGTTTCCCCCACCCCTCGGCACTCCCGAGGCCTGTAAACAATGGGTGAGCTGTGGAGAACGCCACTGCTCACTCACCTCAGTTCCCCTAAAGGCTGCCAAGTGCACGTTGCCTGTGTGCTGTTGTCAAACATGTTGGTGTGACGGACGATACGGTGGGGTTCCAAGAGCCTGGCGGAATGGTCTTTTAATTATATGCTAATGTATTACAATTAGCTCCCCGCTGACTGATGGCGGGAAATGTGGCCCACCGTCGGCATGCTGAACGGAAGGTCCTGATCTGCCTTCACACCGTCGTGAAGTGGGTCCCGCCATATTTTCTGTGCACACCACCTAACATGCCCGCCACCAGCGGGCTGGGAAAATTCTGCCCTCTGATTTTAACTCTGTGTAAGTGAATGGGTTCTGAGTGAGTTAAACTCAGGCCCATTAACTCTGTTTTCCCCCTACACAGATATTGCCAGACCTGCTGAGCATTTCCAAAATTTTATGGTTTTATTTCAAGATTTCCAGCATCTGCAATATTTTGCTTTTGTTTTTTGGTATTAGACCTATTTTTGTCATTATTGCTGCCAAACCAGGATTTGCATGTTAATCCATAGTACACATTAACACACAAACAATAATTCATTTAAATAAATAGAAGCAAAATTAAAATAAGCCAACAATTGATTTTCCATCACTCTTGAACATGTACAGTTAAAGTATCTTTGAAGTACAATTTCATCTTTCACTGTTTGCGAAATTCTTATTCATCCATAGATAATGAAGAATTAATTTTCTTGATAGTGATGCAAAATTGGGTGCAGGCTTGTAAGTAATAGATCCATTTATATAAGTTAACATCAATGATTAAATTATTTCATATAAAATATAAAACATGTAATGATACAAAAAATAAATGTGACACAAATGTGAATGGTACTCTTTTAAAACCTAAGAGAAATTAGAACAAAATGGCAAATAACCTGCAATAAATACAATATTAGAAATTAGAGGAGATAACCTATATTTAGATGAAGAGTATCAAACATACCCTTTCCGTCTTTTTATAACACACACTTACTTAAAACTTGGAATGTGACTTATGTGTCAATCCATGAGACAAAAACCACCACTAGCCCCCACTCGATCATGATTTCAGACCCGTACCTGTTACCAGCTCCACCCCAATCTGCACGCCTCTCCCTCCCGAACAATCCCCATCCACCACCACTCTCCTCCGCCTGGCTGAACTTGTTCTCTCACTGAACAATTTCTCCTTAAATTTGTCTCGCTTCCTCCAAATAAAAGTTGTGGCTATGGGTACCCGCATGGGTCCCAATTATGCCTGTCTCTTTATGGGGTATGTGGAACATTCCTTGTTCCAGTCCTAATCAGGCCGCCTCCCACAACTTTTTTCTCGGTACATCGATGACTGTTTTGGTGCCACTTCATGCTCTCATCTTGACCTGGAAAAATTTATCAATTTTGCTTCCAATTTCCACTCCTTTATCACCTTGACATGGTCTATCTCCGAAACTTCCCTTCCCTTCCTTGACCTCTCTGTCTCCATTTCTGGTGATATACTGTCCACCAATATTCATTATAAGCCCACCAACTGCCACAGCTACCTCAACTACATCTCCTCACACTCTGCTTCCTGTAAGGACTCTATCCCATTCTCTCAGTTCTTTTGCCTCTATTGCATCTGTTCCGATGATGCCGCTTTCCAAATCGGCGCTTCTGGCATGTCTTCCTTCTTCCTTAACCGAGGTCTCCCCCCACTGTGGTTGACAGGGCCCTCAGCCGTGTCTGACCCATCTCCCGTGCCTCTGCCCTCACACCTCCCTCTCCCTCCCAGCACCATGATGGGGTCCCCCTTGTCCTCACTTTTCACCCCACCAGCCTTCGCATTCAAAGGATCATCCTCCGCTATTTCCGCCAACTCCAGCATGATGCCACCACTAAACACATCTTCCCCTCACCACCCCACCGTGTCAGCATTCTGTGGAGACCATTCCCTCCGGGGCACCCTGGTCCACTTCTCCATCACACCCAACACCTCACCCCCTTCCCATGGCACCTTCCCATGCAATCACAAGGTGCAACACCTGCCCCTTTACCTCCTCCCTCCGCACCGTCCAAGTGCCCAAACACTCCTTTCAGGTGAAGCAGTGCTTCACTTGCACTTCCTCCAATTTGGCTTACTGCATACACTGCTCCTAATGTGGTCTCCTCTACATTGGGGAGACCAAACGCAGACTGGGTGACCCCTTTGTAGAACACCCCCGATCTGTCCAGAAGCATGACCCAGGCCTTCTGGTCGCTTGCCATTTCAACACACCACCCTGCTCTAATGCCCACAAGTCCGTCCTTGGTCTGCTGCAATGTACCAGTGAAGCCCAATGCAAACTGGAGGAACAGCACCTCATCTTCCGATTAGGCACTTTACAGCCTTCTGGACTTAACATTGAGTTCAACAACTTCAGACCATGAAGGTACCCCCTCCATCCTCACCCTCTTTTTTAATCTTCTTTTTTCTACATTCATTTTTATTTTTTATCTACTTACTTTTATTTTTATTCATTTAGCAGTGCTTTTATCCCCTTTTTTATCCCATTTTCTATCCTGTTCTTTCCCCACCGCTGCCCCCTCCCCCCACTCCATCCCCCACAGGGCCATCTGTTAGTTGTTCCATATTGTTCTATCACACAATGCTATCCTTGTTCTGCTATAATCACATTCTGCTTTCTTACCTTTGGGAAGAATTTTCCTGTCGGTGGTCGGCGAGCGGGAATGGGGCCCGCTCGCTGTCGCATAAAATGATGCAGAATGATGTTGGGTGGAATTCCCGATGTCACCCCGCATCGTTTCCATTTTCAGGTCGGCGGGGGCGCAGCCGAGTCAGCTGCCTGCCTGCTGACCTGTCAACGGCCTATTGAGACCATTGAGAAACTAATTAAAATCATTAATGGACCTGCCCGTCCAACCTTAAGGTTGGTGGGCAGGCCAGGAGCCCTGGCAGGCTTCAGAAAAAGCATGAAACCTCATCCATAGGCGCGATGAGGTATCATGAGGGTATTTGAATTTTTAATAAATGTTTCAAAAAAGGTTATGGACATGTCCCAACTCATGTGACGGTGTCACATGAGGGGACATGTCAGGGAAATTTTTCTATCATTCGTATTACAATTTTAAATTCGGAGCCGATCTCCCTGAGGCAGCACTTTGCCTCAGGGAGATCAGTGTGCTCTTTCGCGCGCGTGCACGAAAGAGCGCACTCCCGGCTGAGGGAATCCCCCACTGCCGCACAGGGAGCACATAGCGCTTCCTGGCGGATGTCACGCTGGCCGGGCCTTAATTGGCCTGCCCACGTAAAATGGCAGTGCGCCCCCAATCGGGGCCGCCGATCAGAGGCACGCCCGCTCCCACACCTCCCCCTCCGACGGGGGGAACATTTTTCCCATTATGCCAATATTAGCACCTTTTTTAGCACTTACCACTATCATCAACACTCCCTTTGTCCTTCAGCTCATGACATCTTTATCAATCCATCCTTTGTCCCACCTATTGCTGGCTTTTTATCCAGCTCCACCTGCCCCACATCCTTTAAAGAGTATAAATTTCAACACATTTCCACTTCTCTTTAGCTCTGAAGAAGGGTCATACAGACTCTGTTTCTTTCTCCACTGATGCTGCTAGACCTGCTGTTTTTGCAGCATTTTCTGTTTTTGTTTCTCTTTGTGATGATTCAATTAAACTCTAGTTTTTGTCAAAGACGGGGACCAATATGTGACGTTTAAAAATGAACTTTAATACAATTAGATAATTCATTAGAAGGCAATTAAAGCAAACAATCTGATAGGAAAACAATGTGATCAGGGTGCAGCCAATAACTTTGAATAAAAGATATGCATGTGCCACAAAGGACTGTCAAGATACACAACTGGTTAAACCATGGTAACAGTTGTTGCGGCTGGTGTTCTAGAGTGCAGAGGTTATTGTTAGGATCTGCTAGAAGTGAAGCTAAATGCCTGACTATTCCTATTTATTTCCTGTTTGAAGTAGAGTGTCTAGCCATCCTTCTGATAGCATTTCCATTCAGATAATTACAATGGGATATGATTAAACTTCAAACAGTTGCTTGCTAGAACAGAACTTGAATACTGCTGAAACAAAAACAGAAATACCTGGAAAAACTCAGCAGGTCTGGCAGCATCGGCGGAGAAGAACAAAGTTGACGTTTCGAGTCCTCATGACCCTTCACAGAACTGAGTAAAATTAGGAGAGGGGTGAAATATAAGTTGGTTTAAGGTGGGGGGTGGGGTGGAGAGAAGTTGGGATGGGCGGGGGGGGTGGAGAGAAGTGGGGGGGGAGTGGTTGTAGGGACAAGCAAGCAGTGATAGGCGCAGATAATCAAAAGATGTCACAGACAAAGGAACAAAGAGGTGTTGAAGGTGGTGATATTATCTAAGAGAATGTGCTAATTAAGAATGGATGGCAGGACACGCAAGGTACAGCTCTAGTGGGGGTGGGATGAAATAAGACTAACAGGGCATAAAAGGTATAGATTTGAAAATAATGGAAATAGGTAGGAAAAGAAAAATCTTTATAAATTATTGGAAAAAACAAAAGGGAGGGGGAAGAAACGGAAAGGGGGTGGGGATGGAGGAGGGAGTTCAAGATCTAAAGTTGTTGAATTCAATATTCAGTCCGGAAGGCTGTAAAGTGCCTAGTCAGAAGATGAGGTGCTGTTCGTCCAGTTTGCGTTGAGCTTCACTGGAACAATGCAGCAAGCCAAGGACAGACATGTGGGCAAGAGAGCAAGGTGGAGTGTTAAAATGGCAAACGACAGGGAGGTTTAGGTCATTCTTGCGGACAGACCGCAGGTATTCTGCTGAGTTGTTCTTACAAAGAACCAGCACAAACATGATACACTGAATGGCCTCATTCTGTGATGTAACCGTTCTATGAGTCTATGAAAAGCATTGTTAGATCCCTGAGGAAGATTGCTGAATATTGTTCATCCAGACATCTTTGCAGTTGACCCAGATTTGACCAAGTGTGAATAAAAGTTTACCCAATTTTCCTTTGGGAACCTATTATCAGTAACGGTGACAATGAGGAATCTCAACAAAATCAGTGCATTTACTATGATTTTCCTTCTCATTGCAGTCAGATGGTGGATCCCACAGTGATAGCAACAGGGGAGCTCTGTCACCCGCGAAGTAGCTCAATCTGAGAAAGGCATCTACTCATTGAGGCTGAACCAGCTGAAATGCTGTGCTGGCCTTCAGCAAGCTACTGACACATCAGTAACATCTCAGCATAACTTGGCATCGCACAAGAGGTCTGTACCACAATCTTTGTGAATAAATAATAAAACTGACATTGCTGTGACCAGGAGCAGCAATACAAGGTAGCATATTTATCACTTCACCCTAGATCAGTTGCAATGCTACTTGCAAGCAAAACCATATTCCAAGAAAGACTCAATCACTATCACACTGTCCTACTGTGCACTGATCATTGTATACTGCACAGCACCAGTACGACATTGCAATTTTATGCTACAATGTATTATAACTAAAAGACAATTACAACAAACATTGCAGCACCGTTACAAACTGTGCTTCTTGTAATCACAAAATTAAATATTAACTCCAGTGCTGGAGTGGATGTGCACACGGCCGATTCTTACCACAATGGCAACATTACAGTACGTGAGTGAATCATTTTAAAGAATACATTTTAAATTGGTTTTATAGTTTCACAGCACTTCCAAATCTAGGGATGCAGTTATAACGCTGATTTCAACCAACACACACAGTAGTAGCAGAATGGTGGCATAAGTCTGGAACAGGTTACCAACCAGAGGGAAAGAAACAACCCTTGGCTTTGGCAGATTCCTGCTGCTATTTGTTCTGTTTATTTTCAACAGCCACTGAGATTCTCAAATGAAATACATGACTGAATTTTACAGTCTCTAAATTTACACAACCATTACGTGTAAAATAATTGGCTGTTTCACAGTCAGCAAACACTAGTAGTTGGAGAGAAAGAGAAATACAGAAAAGCGGGGAGTAAAACAGAAAAGGCAGCATAATGGAAATGGAAAATAGCAATGGAAATACCGAGAGAAAATGCCCTCCAAAAGAGACAGAGAGAAATAGTCTAGAAAAGACAGATCACACAGACACTGCCAAAGTAGCTAAAGGGCAGAATTGCTACTCAGTAAAACTTTACTAGACGCTCCAGTGGAGTCACACAGCTAGAAAAAGGGATAAAGAAAATCAAAAAAAGAGAATAATAAAGCAAAACATTGCTAAATACACAAAATGTACCCAGAAGGGAAAACTAGTACAAAATTTTCAAATTCCAGTAAAAATCAGTAATATGGGCACCAGTAATACTGGAGTTCCATTTTAAGGTATACAAGACCAATTCGGCCAAATTTTCCTGATACCCTTCACTTCCGAGTTTTACTGTTGTTTACTATTTTCTGTATCATATATTTTGTCAGTTTTCCTTGTTATTTTGATCCTAAAGCCTATTTTTTCCAATTAGTTGGTATTACTGGCCAGAATTGGATAGAGATCTGACACTCTGGGGGAAAAATTTGATAGCCTCAGAAACAGGGATCGTGATGCACAATCAGCCTGTGCTTGTTGCTTCCACTGCAGGCAGTACATTAACTTTGTGCTGCTTGTTATTTTGCATGATTGCTGCATGCAACCAGTGCTAAGCGTGTTGTAGAGTGGCTGCGCATCTCAGCAGGGTGCCCACGTTTGTGCGAGACTAGCACTAATTAGAGCTAGCCTTAAAGGGCTGGAGCAAGTGCTGGATCTATTTTTGGAAGACTATCTGAACAGGAAGAAAAGTATATCATGGTGCAACAGGGAGCATATTCCCAGATCGTCTGATGCCACACTGGATGTCTTGGTGCTTAACAGCACCGTCGATGTGCCTACACCACATGGACTACAGCATTTCAAGAAGGCGTCTCACCACTACCTTCTCCAGGACAATTAGGGATGGGCAACAAATGCTGACCTTGCCAGCAATGCTCACACCCCATGAAAGAATAAAAAAGAGATGGAGAGGAGGAGAGATGTGATCTATCCAAAAGGTGGAGGGGGGGGGGTCAAACTCTCAGAAGGCAGTAGACCAGATAGCCATGGTGGTCAATGCCAGGAGTGAAGCCTTGAAGATCTAGATGCAGTGCCATAAAATGTTCACTGAGTGGACAAGGTCAGTGAATGCATATCCAAATGTCATATCCTACTACAGAAACAGCTCAATGCACTATATCCCATTACTCACCTACCAACAGTTTATTAATCACAGTTCATTTCTAACATTCATAACTTCACCTCACTCTCACTTAGTGCCTCTGCAAGCCCGAAGCCTACATCTTGATTGTTGCTGAGAAAAGAAATGTTTTTTGCTGAAGTTTTTCATCTTGCCCTCATCAGGAAATTGGGTATTCTTGCGTATTGGACTGATGATTGCAAGATGGAAAGCTTTGATAAAAATTGTCTCTTTTTTCATCATTACTCAAGTTCTGTACTACCAAGCAACTGTAACTTATAACTTACAGCTTGCAAGCACTGCTAACTATTCAACCATGAGAGCCACAATGCCCAAACACATTGCACCAACTTCCCTTCCTCTTGCAGGACAAGGCAGCACGTAGCCAACAGCAGCAGCACCTAACTGCTGGGGGAAAACAACAACTACTTGTCCTTACCCCACAGGGAGGGGAAAGTGCGCGCTATCATTGGAGGACCGTTTGCTGAGACTCTGGCCAGCACTGGAGATGAAACCCTAGGAGATGACAGTATCCTCATGCTTAATCCTCCTTCTCACAGTCCATGTCCCTCAAATCCAGCAATTTCCTTTGACTTACAAGCTGTAGATGGTGTAAGCATGCACTTCTTGCTTTTCCACCCTCTCCTCGCCACAGCTCTACCTTTGTGCCTTTTTCCTCGGCAGAAACCAGATGGTCCAAGAACTGCCACCTGGCCAGGCAATGGTGGAAGAGCAAGAGATAGAATAGAAAAAAGACAGTGATTAAGAAGAAACACCATCACTTGACTTCACACTTGTAGCCACCAGCTCTGGTACTGACACCGTGCATAATTTAGGGGATAGCATAAAGGTAGGATTTGCATGTGGTGTGACCCTAGCCATGAGTAGCTTGCATCCAGGGCAGGGGGCAAGGTTAGCACAGTTGCCTGTTCACTGGAACATGAGGTTGCACACAAGTTCTGTTGCAGAGCAGTCAGATAAACACTTTGATGGGGCAGGCTACAGAAGAAGGTTGATGAGCATGCACAATGAAATACTTGGTACATTGGCAGGCATGCCAAAAAGCAAACTGTCTTCCAGCAGATTGCTAGGGTTGCTGAGGTGCCGACCCAGTGGAGTGGTAGTGGCTCTGTGGATCCCACACCTGGTGTCCTGTCTCAGGATGATAGCATTCATTCTTCAATCACCTGCCACTCCACCAGTGCTTTTGCTGGCTTCTGCCAATCAACCAGCCTGAGACTTCTGCCACCAGTGCCACCAATCTGAAACTAGACCTTCTAGGTTCAAAGTGCACAAGGTGCTCCTACAGACCATCTGCTGTCTTCCCCACTGAATATCAGCAGCATGCTGAAGCCACTGGGCTAGCACTGTGTAGGAGCACTAGGACAGTCAAAGGTGTATGGAAGGCAGGCATTAAGAGAATTGCCAAGGGTGATTAGTTGATGTTTTTGTGCAATATGGAAATGTCTGATTTATAAATTTGGCTTGGAATGTTTATTTTGTATTGGCTTTTATTTCTGCATTGTGATCATGTGAACACTATGATATTCAGTAAAAGGGGGAAGCTAAGGTGTGGGATTGTTGGTTGAATGGGAAATTGAAGTCATGTATACTCATGGGACAAGTTGTTCCTGGAGAGCCCAACCTGAAGGTGGCTATGTTGGTTGCCTTCTTTCCTATTCCATCTCTTCCTGCCCCTCCGCCTGCTCCCCAGTGCATTTATTTAGTGGCCAGGACTGTCTTCTCAAAATGTTGAGGTTGCACAGCATGCTGCAGGCCATCATGAATCTTGACATCTGATCTGCTGTGCACTGCAAAGCTCCTCCAGTGGCTCACACAGCGGAAGCATTGTTTCAGCAGACCAATAGTGTCTTCTATCACATTTTGTGTGACATTATGCCTCTCACTGTGTACATTCCATCCATATGTGCACACATTGTGCAACAAAGTCATGATCCATATTGTCTCAGGATAGCCCTTGTTACCCAGTTTCCATCCTCTGGTTTTTCATGGTGCTTTAAATGTAGGTGGTGTCAAGGAACTAACATATTTTTTCTAATGTTACTGTGGGATAACTTGAAAGCAGACGTGTGTGTGTGTGTGTGTGTGTGAGTGTGTGTGTATGGTTGTGTGTGGGGCTAATTTAATCAAACTAGAGATGATTAGACTGTAAGGTTTAAATTGCCAAAAGAAATTAGGTATAAAACGGGCATTTGAAATGGAGATGAGAAAGACAGTGAGGTCTCAAGCAGAAACGGTGTGAATGAAATTTACATTTTTAGATAAGTGGAGAAGTGTTTGATTTTCAAAGGGACATGGAAAATGCTTACAATTGACAAGATAACGTTGATTTTTCTCAAAAGTGCTGGCCATAATGATGACATGAAAGATTGTTATATTCTGGGAAAAGTAACTTCTAAAGGCAAGTTGAAACAATAGGATTTACAAATCAAAAAGGATAAAATATATTTAAAGAAGAATGGAAGGCTGTGTGAGGTGTGGCCGTGTGAGATCTTGAAAGCTGACTGTGTGAAACAGACTTGGAGCAAAAGCCTCTAACCACCTTGAAGACGTTTTGCTGTTCCAGTAACCAAAGTTGTGTTAAAAGCCTTTGGAAGTCCATTTTCCAATGGGTGCTTGTGATAATATTGCTGAATGACTTTATAAATTTGGAACCTATTTGGACTGTTGCCTTAAAGAGGGTGTGCAGTTGGGAGCCTGGTTAAGTAGAAATTTTGGGAACTGTTATAACTGTGATCTTGTGTATGTGTTTAATTTTTTTCTTCTTTTGTGAATAAATGTTTTAATTTGATCTTTAAAATCTCTAAAGGTGGTAGTGGACTAATTACTTCTGACTTCAGTGCACAAGCCTTCTCGTAATAAATACAAATTACAAAATTGTTGTGATAGTGTGGCCAAGTTTCCCTTGTGGGTTTGATCAGCCTGGAAAATATCACCTGCCATATCATGACAGTGGGCTCATGACTGTTGCCAGAATAGCAGGCATTGACCTTATAATGCATTGCATATGGGCTGCACACCAGCTGGATGTTGAGGAAGTTGAATCTTTTGCAGTACATCTCAGAGTTGATGTGTGGCTTCTGCAAAGCATTTCAATGACATCCTGCAGCATGGGGAAGCCTGAAATCCTCACGAAGATGCATGCTGATTTCATCTGCTGCTTCCTGGCTGACAAAATGATATGTATTTAGCTGCCTTGTATTACAGAGCCTCTGAGACCTCCCTTATTCAACAATGGACAGCAAGCTGGGAGGTGTTGCAAATATTATCAGATCCAGCCTGGAAAGAGCCAGACACATAAAAGTTCATGGCTGCACTCACCTTCACAGTCACTGGCAATACTGCCTGGTCCTGCTTTGAGGTTGCAGTTTTAGCTGCAGCAGGTGGCAGATTTCAGTGAGGATGTCTTTAGTGAAGTGTAGATGTCTCACACTGTTCCCTACTGAGGTCAATGCAGCAGAATTGCAAACTGAATATCCTGGATGGTTTTGGCCTCCAGATGAGAGCCCTACTCCCTCCCTACTCCTCTTCCTCTTTTTTCCAGTGGCTTATCCTGATCTATATCCCCCCTGCTTATCCTCCAACATGCATTATTTCAAGTGGAATATGTCCTACTGGACCCATGGCTGGGAGTAAGTGGTTTGTACAGAATCATTGATGTCAAGGCAAAGACTTCAGCAAATGCTACAATATTCCCTGTTGATTTTAGCAAATTCAAAGAACTCTAGAAGCCATCAAAGACTGATATAATTGCCACAGGAGCCAGTAGAAATCCATCGGCAGTATGTACACCAGAATTCACCGCACCTCTAGCCAAGTTGTTCCAGTACAACTACAACACTGGCATATACATGACAATATGGGGAATTGACCATAAATGTTCTGTCCACAAAAAGCAGGACAAATTCAACATGGCCAATTATTGCCCCCTCAGTCTATTCTAGATCATCAGCAGCGTGCTGGAAGGTGTCGCCAACAGCACTATCAAGTGGCACTTACAGAGTAATAATCTGCAAAGCAATGCTCAGTTTGCATTCTGCCAGGGCTGCTCAGCCTCTAAACTCATTACAGCCTTGGTCCAAACATGGACAAAAGAGCTGAACTCAGGAGGTGACATGAGAGTGACTACCTTTGACATCAAGGCAGCATTTGACCAAGTGTGGCACCAAGGAACCCTAGCAAAATTGAAGTCAATGGGAATCAGGGTGAAAACTCTCCACTGATCATACCTAGCACAAAGTAAGATGGTTGTGCTTATTGGAGGTCCGTCACCTCTGCTCCAGGACATCACTGCTGGAGATCCTCAGTGTCCCAGGTCCAAACATCATCAGCTGCTTCATCAATGACCTCCCCTCCATCATAAGGTCAGAAGTGGGGATGTTTGTTGGCGTTCAGTATAATTTACACTGAAAACTGAATACTGAAGCAGTCCAGCAAGACCTGGAAAACATTCCATTTGGGCTGATAAGTGACAAGTAATATTCACAGAACACAAGTGCCAAGCAATAACTCAGCAAGAGAGAATCTAACCATCTCCCCCTTGACATTCAATGGCATTACTATCACTAAATTCTTCACCATTAATATCCTTGGGGTTATCATTGACCAGAAACTGAACTGGATGAACCATATAAATACTGTAGCTACAAGAACAGGTCAGAAATGGGAATTCTGTGGTAAGTAACTCACCTCCTGGCTCCCCAAAGCTTTCCCACCATCTACAAGGCGCAAGTCAGGAGTGTAGTGGAATACTTTCCACTTGACTGGTTGAGTGCAGCTCCAAGAACACTCAAGAAGCTCAACATCATTCAGGACAGCCTGCTTGATTAGCACCCCATCCATTGCCTTAATCGTTCACTCCCTCTACCTCTGCTGCAGAGTGGCAGCAGTGTGTGCCACAGACAAGATCCATTGCAACAAATGACTAAGCCTCCTTTGACAGCACCTACCAAACCCATGACCTGTACCACCTAGAAAGACAAGGGTAGCAGACACATGGGAGCACCATCACCTGTAAGTACTTCTCCAAGCCACACACCATCCTGACTTGGAACTATATTGTCATTCCTTTACTGTCATTGAACAAAATCCTGAACTCCCTTCCTGACAGCACTGTGGGGGCTGCACCACATGGACTGCAACATTTCAAGAAGGCAGCTCACCATCAGCTTCTCCAGGGCAATTAGAGATGGTCAACAAATTCTGGCCTTGCCAGCAATGTTCACATCTCATGAAAGAATAACAGAAATCACCAACTAACCTTAAAGTAGTTGATGATCACTTTAATTAGCGTGCAGGGGGTGGGTGGTGGGGAGGGGGAGGGGCTAGGATGGTGCAGTGTGGTGTGTCCATCTGCTGAATGTGCTTTCAGCCATGCGTGTGTGTGAGATGGCTTTAGCTGAAGCATTGTGCTCCAAATGACAATGCTGGTGCCAAATCAGGGTGCTCATGACCTCACTACAATGGCATCTGCATGGTGCTGAAAATACGGGCACTAGTGAACTGAAATTTGAGGCCTCTAAATTTCAACTCACCCAGCATTGCAGTTTTCAGTCAGGTTTCTAGTGCCAGGAGTGCTGCCAACTACATTACCTGTGCAATGGAGATATCATAATACATTTTCAACTTGCCAACCACTTACAACTTGGCATTGCAGATTGGCCACTTATTACAGAAAATACCCACTTTTCATCTCTGTTAATTTCAGTGGCTCAGCATATACTTTGGTACAGATTCATGAATGAGAAATTATTCTAAGAAGAATACACAGGAGAAAGTTTACAGGATCCCATAGCTGGCAACAGTCCTCGAACTTTCTCATTTCTGACATGCTTCATAGATTCTCCACTAAGCATTGGCAAGATATCCTCCTCATATGGGGTTAGGACTGATGTCCTTTTAGTTCCTGTTATTTCCCTTTTGTTATGAGTTGTCTTCTCTTATGGCAAGTGCACAATAAATGAGCTCCTCTTGTCATAATGCTACACAGTGCTTCTGAAGTATCAAGATGCAGGGTACAATGGCTGTGATGATGTACATGCAGTGTATACATTACATAGAAGGATTATTTTGGGATAAATGCATTTAATGTGCCTAAGAATGTGAGGGATGGATTACTTTCAGGTGAAGGTCATGGGTTCAAAATGCACCATGCTGAGCAAGTGCAGCTCAGATCAGCCATGATCTTATTGAATGGCAGAACAGACTTGAATGTCAATGAGAGATGGTTAGATTCTCTCTTGTTGGAGATGGTCATCGCCTGGTACTTGTGTGGCACAAAAATTATTTGCCACTTGTCGGCCCAAGTCTGAATGTTGTGCAGGTCTTGCTGCATATGTGAACGGACTGCTTCAGTATTTGAGGAGTTGTGAATAGTGCTGAACATTGTGCAATCATCAACATACATCTCCACTTCTGACTTTATGATGGAAGGAAGGTCATTGATGAAGAGGCTGAAGTTGGCTGGGTCTAAGACACTACCCTGAGGAACTCCTGCAGCGATGTCTTGAGACTGAGATGATTGACAGCTGCTTGATGGGGCTTCAGTTGCAGGTGCCAGGACAATGGAGCAATGGTGACAGAGGCCCATGATACACTCATTGAATCCTGGTTACAACCAGAACGAGGCCCATGCAAGATCTCTTGATCTTTGTCTCAAGATACCTTGTAGTTGAAGTGCCACCAGATGGGTACACTCTCTTCAAACCAACATATAGACCCACGTCCTCTGGCACCTAGAAGAGAAACGGCTGCAAGCCCTTGGCATGAACAAGCCCATATGCATGATCTTGTCAAAGCCACACACACTTCCGACTTGGAATGACGTCGCACGTGCTTCACTTACACAAGCTCCAATCCTGGTAAGGCCTTGCTAAGAACTCCATGCACGCACGTGCAAAATATGGAATGCCTCAGCTGCAGACATTGTTGAGATAACAGCCCCTAAGGGGTGATAAGGGGGTGAGAAACATATGCTGGCTTGCCCACAAAGTTCCAATCCCCCTACCTAACAAAGGTTGGCAAACATAGAAGCCACTATATGTCAAAAAGCTCAGATATGCCACTACTTTCAAGGATCAACAATAAATGGTGTGCCCATAACTCCCGCATCAGCCATAATTGATTTTCAATGAAGCGCCAAGCCCTGTTGCAAAAGTTCCAACAACATGACCATTCAACACACATGAATAAAGTGATCAAAAGTATATAATTACTTATAAACTTACAATATCAGTGAATGATTGGAAAGATGTGCCACCTGTATATCATTAGAAGGTTCCTTCATTATATTTTCTCACACTGTACCTTGGTGCAACACCGACATCCACAACTAAGTTGGAGGCAGCCTGCTGAGTGCTATGCCCGTCACCTGAAATGGCCTTGGTGGTTGCCCTCTGGTGGTCCAAGGCCTACAGGGCTTCGGCATGCTGAGGGTCTCTTGTACAGGTGCAGGTGCACCCTCCTTGGCCTCACCTACTAGAGGCACTGGGGTCACTAGCAGAGGGGAGGAGAAGCAACAATTCACTGTTGGAGCACCCTGTGATGACATCCCTGAGGTGGATTTCTGGCACTTCTCCTCCCTGCCAGCAGGGGAGGGAAGATTTTGAGGGAGGTTGAGGTGCCTCACCCCTTCTCTCCAAGCCTACACTGTATAGAGCCCATGGCCATAGCAATGGAATGCAGGCCCGAGCACATACCCGGCAGCCACTGTGTGTTCTGCTGGACCTGGCTCTCCATGGCAGTTTCCAACCTCTCCATCAAAGAAGCCATGCATTCATGTGCTGGAGACATGACAGAACTCATGGTCTAGATGGACTCCTCCATCCATTGCTCGAGGCTGTGTGTAGCCTCTGGCATTTCTGCCAGTTGTTCCACTGCCTGCCTCTGCATCTCCAGCAGGTTTCTTGTGGCTGCTCCAAGAGGCCCATTCTCAGCATGGGGCTCAGCATGGTCTCCAGCGGTCCTCTGACTGTCAGGGACCTCGGCTGTCACATCCTCTATCAGCTGCTGAAATGTGTCTGTGATGTGCTCACCAGATTGTGACTCCGAGCCTAATCATGAATGCAATCTTACTGAGCTGACTGTCTCTGTGCAGGTGGAGGGTGCAGGGCATACTGTGATAGTCCATGTCATCATCCTCAGAGATGGATTCTGGCTTGCTGCGGACTGTGTCTGACCTGTCTCCTGACTGTGAGGACCTGTAGCGGAGAACACATTGACTGTGAGGACTGAGTGGAGAACATGACGAATTAGCTTGCAGTAATGCACAATCCCTTTTCCCATCACTGTATCATGAGTGTCTCCTGTATGCTGAGTACTCACGCCAGGTCGGAAACATCCTCACTCTGTTGTATTCACGCTCTGGCCTCACTGTCTGAAACTGTGTATTCACCTTCCTCCCCTGGGAGCTCCACAGCCTCCTCCTTTGCAGGCAGCAATATGTGCAGCTCAGGGTCACTGCTTCCGGTCTTCGAATGCTCCCTGACATTATATGCTTTTTTGTCCTGCAGGCAGACAGAAGAATTGAGTACCGTGTCAATGAACAGCAAACCCCTTTAAGAGCATGCAGGCCTATGACTGCTAATGTCACCTCCTTAGTAAATGTTCCACACACGCACTCTTCAGCAACAGGTACAACTTTCACAGCATGAACTGGCTCCCACACATTGAGTTCACATGTTCCCTCTGGTGCTGAGGCCTAGAGCCTAAACTCCTGTCAGGCATTCCTCTCCGCTCACACATTTACACTGCTTAATGGCATCATGAGGGCCACTTTGCAGTGACTACACCATGCCACTCACTATTGCAGGAGACCATTGACCCTTTTTCAGCATTGGACCCAATTTTGCTTGCGGACCCCACGCTGCTAACCTCTGCTGCAATCAGGTCAGGCGAGAGGGTCTCCTGCTACCACAACTGGGAAACAGGACCCCCCGCTGTCCCCGGATGACCTGGAGGAGAACCTGCAGGGAGGCATCGCTAACCTGTGGGACCATTTGTTCTCCGTGAAGACCGAAACATTACGCTAGTGCGTGATGGTGCCAGGATGCTCACCCGACATCATCGCGCGTCATTTTACACTCAAATGTGTTGGGTGCACGCCCGCACACTGAGCGAAAGATTCTGGCCCAGAAGTGCAGGGAGTGAATGCTTCTGCTCGTAATCCGTATGGCTGGCCTCACGCGATCACGTGGCTGCCAGCCTGCTGAACGAGGAGCCCGGTATATCATGCAGCAAAGGCAGACAGGAAGTCGTGCACCCACCATTACTTCACGGGGTTGAAGCTTAGGGTACCACTTTTAAAGGACACCCAGAGAAGCATTCATTCCCTGCAAGGCAGGCGCTGTCTGAGAGGAGGTTTTGGGAACTGCAAGTGCTGCCACACCCCTTCTCCACATGCCACCCGGATCCCTGGAGCTGCTGCCGCTTCCCTCCCTCTCTGCCCCAGAAGGAAAAAACGGTTCAGACCGCTTGAAGCCTGAACTGGCCTGAAGTGGCACTAGTTGGTGCTCAACTGATCTCAACTAGATTTTAATGAAAGTGACTAATAAACTGGCAATTCTAATAGACTTGTTGGAAATCCAGTAGGGGCAAGCAGACGTGCAGAGTTGCTTTACAGTCCAATAGATGGGAAGGTATGATTTCTTGAATGTTTCAGATAAAAACTGTGCCGGTTCACACACAAAGCATCCTTAAAAGCGATGGATATCACAGGCGGTGATATATATATATCATCTGCATTCATGCTGTCTGATATGCACTGTAATTTAGTCTGTATTACAGATCTTGCACGCAGAACACTGATATGTTCCTTTTCTCCCCCCCACCTCCAGGTTTCAATTGAGGGAAGGTCTGAGCAGCAGTTATTTTGCTATATTTTTTTCTTGTTTAATTGTTTTTCGCTATTTGTTTAACATTAACAGTTTCGATGAGTCAATGTTTATGTTTTCCCTCTTCCTTCCCCATCTGCAGCATGTATCACTCATCATTTGAAGAAGGAGAGATTGAGCGACGATGAGGTCTCAAAGAGGCAAAGCAAGCTGATCGGTTATATAACAGAGAAAATAATGGATCTGAACTGTGAGCAAATTCAGCCTGAAATCAATCAGCATTTTGATAATGTGCATGAGTTATTTGTGTTTTCTTTTTTTTCCAGAAATAAAGTTGTTGACCCTTTACTGAAACCTTCCTTCTGAGTTTTTTTTTTTGCCTGTGATCATTGAGGAATTTTAGTTGTGTTTGCTCGGCATTTTCACAATAAAATCTGCACAGCTTTTACGCATACTATTATTCTGAATGTTTTATCTGACCTGCGAAATTTGCAGAGTCACACTTATTAATCTTCAGCATTTCCATCCAAAAAAAATACACATTGGATGACTTACTTGAAAAGGTACACTTAATTCTGGTGAGGTTGCCTTTTAATGAACATGCATGACATACAAATGTATTAAAGAGAGGCTCCCAACACTTGCCATTGGGAAGCTCAATCCGCCATCAATCTGCCACCAATTTCATTCTGTCGTTTCATCCCACCATTGGAAAATTGATCTAATGTGGCCTTATTTCCTCTTTCCTGTCTGTCCCCCATAACTCTTGACTCCCCTATCAATCAAAACTCTGTCTAACTCAGCATGGAATATATTCACTTACCCAGCCTCCGCTGCTCGTCGAAGGAGAGGATTCCAAACACTAATGACACTCTGAGAGAAGAAATTCCTTCTCTTCTCTGTCTTAAATGGGAGAGCCCTTATTTTGAAACTGTGCTCCTATGGCGGGAGAGGTGAGCGGGCCCTGACTTCCAGCTTCCGATGGGGCATTTACTGTGAGGCACCCCGGCTTCCAGATTACGACTTCGCAGTGGGGCCAGAGGCTAGGGCCCACCCACTGAGGGGTATTAGGTCCCCACCTGCAGAGGTTTTCGGGCCAAGAGGACCTCGGGCAGGTGGATCCAGTCGGCCTGGAGGCACCCCTCGGAAGAGGAGCCAAATTCCTGAAGAAGCTGGGGGTGAAGCCTAAGCCCAGAGCGTGGCCTGAGGAAAGTTGGAGGTGGGGCCTGAGCCGCAAGAGTGAGCTGGAGGGGGAGGAGGCCCCAGAAGCCTCGGGGAGAGAGATGGAGCAGGACAGCAGCCCAGAGCTGGGCAGAAGGTCAAACCTGAACAAGCTTGGTGAATATAGTTCTGAGGAGCTGAGGCCTCGACTAGGATAGAGATTTGGTGCATTGGCGGTGACTTTTCTCTATAAATAGTTTGTTTGTTTGAGTTATGGTTTCCCTTAACAGTTTATACAGTTTTGATGCTAGTGGAACAAAGGAACCTTGCTTTTTTAACCTATGTACAGTCCGTGCGCTTAAATTGCATGTTACATCCCCTAGTTCTAAGTTTTCCCATGAGGGGAAACATCCTCTGAGCAGCTACCATGTCAAGTTCCCTCAGGATCTTTTAAGTTTCAATAGGATTACCTCTCATTCTTCTAATTTCCAGAGTATAAGCCCAACCTACTCAACCTTTCCTCATAGGACGACCCCTTCATCCCAGGAATCAACCTAATGAATCTTCTCTGAGCTACCTCCAATGCAAGTGTATCCCTCCTTAAGTAAGGTGAACAAAACTGCACACAGTCACCAATGCCCTACAGTTGTAGCAAGACTTCTCTACTTTTATACACCATCCTCCTTGCAAGAAAGGCCAACATTCTGTTTGCCTTTTTAATTACTTGCTGTTCTTCAGAACTTTTAACCTGCTGAGCTTTTTGAAGGCAGCTCCTGCTTTTATAAAATGATATACGCTATTAGACAATTGCAGGACATTATGTTTGAAATATGTGGCAGCAGAAAAAGCACATTTTGCAGTTTGGTTTGTTTACTGTTCAATAATACTAACTGCAGCATCTTGATATATATGATAAGAATTTCTAATTGAAATACTTCAGTAGGTAATTGTATTCATGCCAGTATTCCAACACACTTCGCTGATTGTTTTCCCTGTTTCCTTCGTTTCTCTGTATTACAGGCAGATTGGAAATACACAACCTTGTGCTGTTAATAAAAGCTACTTCAAAAAAGGTGGCTCTATCTGCGTATGTTGATTATTTAAATAAGGTCAGAAAACATAGCTCACGTTGGTGATAGAAATAATTCATATATATCGCCAGGCTATCGTATTTACAGTCTATTACATTTGCAACTGTCCAATGCCTCTGAAAGGATAAATACAGACAAGCCTGCCGTCACTATGGAAATGATTAAATCTTCGCCTGTGGAGACTCTCCCATCAGTCAGAGACATAGGGAGGAGGAACTCTCAGCTATTATGACAGTTTTGCTTTTTCTAGAACTATGGAAATTATCTCAGGAAGCTTGAGAGGCAGGCTGGCACTGAAAATGATTCAAATGAAGAAGGTATGAAAGAATACTCTTTAATCCTGTATTATGCCAGGCTGGTTGTCAGATGGAGGAGAAGAATGTAGGAGGATGTTCCCCATGGTCTTCCGCTGCCTGATTCTGCTGTGAAACTATTTAAGTCAGGAGCAAATCAGAGACTCCAAAGAGTTCACCTCTTGCCGTATGTTTTTCACAACGGACCCATGTTTCACGTTACTGTAAAGAACTGGTAAGATATAACATTTTTGGAATGAGTTTGAACTCCCAAAATAGATGGGCTGAGGTCAGGTGAGGTCTTAGAACTTTAAAAATCTCAAACCCAACCCCAATTCCAACTCGCCACCAACCCACCCACTTCAGGTTCAAAGGATTTGGACAGGGGGCAGGCAACCAACCTGCCCCCAGGAGATGGGTTGGCCATCAGTTATTATAATGAGTCTGGGAGCCTCATATTTAACTTGCTTTGCAGGTTTAACTCTGGCCAGCTGGGAGTCCCAGGCTTTGGGAAACCTGGCGGCTGAATTGAGGCAAGGATAGCTTTAGGGGGAAGGTATGCGTTTTAACAGCACTACCTTGTGTGCCGAGGGATCAGGAGTGCATGTCCCCGACCCAACCACCCCCGCTCCCCCCACCACCCAAGCTTACTTTCTTGCCTTGGATTGGACACCCCCATCAGACCCTTTCCCTATACAAAGATTCCTTGAGGTCAGGGATCAGACCTTTCCTGGGACTGGGCCGCCTCATGTTTCCACGTGCAAGCTCAGACTCATTTTCTGGGGCTGAAACCTTCTCTGGAGTGCCCCCCGCCCCCCGTCAGACTGGAAGCCAAATCTGTCATTCAGGCTGACTTGGGCTGCCCGTCCAAAATGCCATCCCTTGCTTATGCAAGCTGCACCTGTCATGACTGGGCACTTAATCTTAGAACAGATGGAGACAAGTTAATGGCAGCACTATAATATATCCAATCTGCTGACTTACTCTTGCTCCTATAAAATCTTCAGTGTTATTGAATTGTTTGAATTGGAGCCAATGGTATGTCAGAGTTTTAGGGATAATTTTAACCTCCTAATGTGGGTGGGTTTGGGGAGGGTGGAATATTAAATTTAAAAAATCTCAAATCTGAACATTAGCCCACCCATGTTTGGTTGTAATGCCCCCAGGAGGTGGGTGGCTTATTTAAATAGTTTAATGAGGCCTCACATTATATCTTTGCCAGCTTTAATGCTGGCTGGTCGGGTTTCCCAGGCCTCAGGTAACCCAGCAGCTGATGGGAGGTGAGGACTGCAGCATAGAGGAGGCAAATGCCTTTCCAGAACTGTTGTGGTTCAGGAGAAGCAGGAGTAATTCCTCCCAATCGTCCCAAGCTGACCTGCGCTTCCCTCCTCATCATTGGACATCATCCTTCTCCCCAAACTTCTGGCCATCGAATACCCTTCTGGTGATTGGACCACCCCCTGCAATCATCAACCACCCTCCCATGATCACAGGCCAATGAAGTTCACGAACACCTCGCTCATGATCCACACCTCCCGAGATCTGACCCTCACCAGCAATCACCACTTCCCCGACCACTACCAATTCTGCATGATTACCAAACCCCTGTGATCACCAACCAGTCACTACATGATTTAACACCTCAGCATGATCACTGATTCCACCACCATTATCACTGATCTCTCCTACAATCACTGGCATCACCTGCAATCTGACCCACCCGTGATCCAACAATCCCTACCGCCAATCACCAACAACTGCCTCACCATCACTGAACCTTCTGATTCCCCCCTTTCTGCCATGAATAATTTTCCCATCCCCTACAATCACCTTGATCCTCCAGATCAAACTATTTCCACTACTTCCAATTTCTACCTCAAGAAGCAGAAACGTACCTGGTCCTGGGCTCCAAACTTCTTCTGAAGTGTTCCCCACCTAACAGCGAGCCAAGACTGTCAGGCAGGTTGACTTCTGGGTGGGGAACCTACTTAAAAAAAAACCTGACAAAATTCCAAAGCGTTCGGGCATGACCTGAACTCCTCCACCCTCACTTGGAAATCCTGCACCAAATGTTGATGGCCAGTGCTTTCTGGCTGTTAAAAAGATGAGGAATGTACAATATCTAATGGCAAAGAGATTCATTATTCACCCAGTGGACCACTATCCTAGATACCTAGCAAAAAAATCTGACTCTGATTGAAGCCCTGTGTTGTCCATGTATAAAAGCTCACTTTTGCTCTGAGTCTGATTAAAAATATTAGTAGGGATCCTGAAATGGAGCATGGGTTTACTTTACAGCGGTAGAGGAAATTAATCATTTTCTTAGCCCATTGCTAATGGAGCATTTCTTTAAAAAGGTCTTTGTACAGTTAAATTCATTCCATGACACTGGGGGGACAATCTCCAGGAATCTAAAGAATCAAAATGAGCTCTTCTGTGTTTTATGTATTTTTCCATTAAGAGCTCAACATTTAGTTACCTGTTTGTTCAGTTTATAAATAGGATGGCAGTAAAGGTCCTCACAAAGATTAATGTTAATTTTTTTTGGATGTTGACAGGCTTGCTGAGAATTTTTACTATTTTACTGGAAACATTTACCATGTGTTTATGTGCTACAAGCTATTAACAGGAATGACATGAAACAGTTGCATCTTCTGAAAGCTGGAAGGGCCCGTTGTTCAATAAACAATATTCTATCAATGTTTTTTGTGTTTTTCTTCCCGATATTCAGCATATTCTTAAGGCAAATTTATATTGTGAGGCGTTGCAGTTTTATGTATTAATATTTGAAAGGTAAACAACAGTTCAATGAAGTTTAGTTAAAGTAAGTGGCTTCATGCCTTTGCTAAAATTCCACAGAGGCATGTTTCAGATGGATAATGCAAGTTCAAATCCCATTGTGTAATATTAGGGCTGGCATCCGCCATATAGGGCAGTACTACCATCTGTGCTGACTTGAGTGAATCCAGCATTTAAGGCTACATGAAAATCAAGTTGATGAGTTAATGTAAAACTACTTTGGTCAATCCAATGTCAACCTCATTACTGGTTGTGTGATGAAAAACATACAATGAATTTTAAAGAATAACAAGCTCATCCCATTTTAATGAATCAATGCACTTCATTCTCAATTCTTGTTTTTTTTAATTCATTTGTGGGATGTGAGCATCATCGGCTAGGCTAACATTTATTGTCCATTCCTAATTGCCCTTGAGAAGGTGGTGGTGAGCCACCTCCTTGAACTGCTGCAGTCCATGTGGTGTAGCTACATCACAAAGCTGTTAGGTAGACAGCTCCAGGAAATTGACCCAACGACAGTAAAGGACCAGCAATATAGTTCCAAGTCAGGATGATGTATGACTTTGAGGATAACTTTGCAGGTGGTGGTATGCACCTGCTGCTCTTGTCCTCCTAGGTGGCAGAGGTCGCAGCTTTGGAAGGTGCTGTCGCTGGAGTCTTGGTGAGTGCTGCAGTGCATCTTTCAGATATAGCTGCTGCTGCCATTGTGCTCTGGTGGTGGAGGGAGTGAATGTTTAAAGTGGTGGGTAGACTGATCAAGTGGACTGCTTTGTCCTGGATGGTGTCGAGCTTTTTGAGTGTTGAGCACTCATCCAGACAAGTGGAAATATTCCATCACTCCTGACCTACATCTTGCAGATGGGGACAGGCTTTGGGGAGTCAGGAGGTGAGTTACTTGGTGCAGAATTCCCAGCCTCTGACCTGCTCTTGTTGCCACAGTATTTATATGGCTGGTCCATTTCAGTTTCAGGTTATATTTGACACCCAGGATGTTGATGTTGGGGGATTCAGTGATGGTAATGTCATTGAACATCAAGGGTAGCTAGTTACATTCTCTCTTGTTGGAGATGGTGTGACAATTGTGTAGTGTGAATATCAATTGCCACTTATCAGCCTGACAATTGTGTAGTGTGAATATCAATTGTCACTTATCAGCACAAGCCTGAATGTTGTCTAGGTCCTGCTGCATGCTGTCATGGAATTCAATATCTGAGGAATATCTGCTTCAATATCTGAGGAATATCTGCTTCAATATCTGAGGAATATCTACTTCAATATCTGAGGAATTGAGAATGGTATTGAATACTCTGCAGTCACCAGCGAATATCCTCAATTCTAACTGTGTATTGGATCATTGATGAAGCAGCTGAAGATGGTTGGGCCTAGGATACTATACTAAGGAACTCCTGCAGTGATATCCTGGGGCTGGGATGATTGGCACAAACAAGAACAACCATCTTCCTTTATGCTAGATAATGACTTCAATTGGTGGAATGTTTACCCCAATTCCCATTGTCTGATAATTATGATAGGGCTCCTTGATGCAACACTCGCTGTCCTGATGTAAATGGCAGTCACTCTGACCTCACCTCTGCAATACATTTCTTTTGCCCATGTTTGGGCCAAGGCCCCATTCAGATCTGGAGCCAAGTAGCCTTAATGGAACCCAGACTGAGCGTTAGCGAGCAAGTTGTTGGTAAGTAGAGCCATTTGATAGCATTGTCAATTGCAGCTTCCATCACTTTGTTCATTATCGATAATAGACTGAAGGACCAGTAGTTGATTGGATTGGAGTTGTCCTACTTTTTTGTGGACAGGACATACAGGGGAAGTTTCCATTTTGTAGGCTAATGCCAGCATTGTAGCTGTACCAGAATAGCTTGGCCGGGGGCGCAAATAATCCTGCAAGACATGCATTCTGAACTACAGGATATATCAAGGCCCATAACTTCTTCTGCATCCAGTGTCTTGAGTTGTTTCTTGATACCATGTGGAGTGAATCAAATTGGCTGAAAACTGGCATCAGTGATTTTGGGGACGTCAGGAGGAGGCTGAGATGGATCACCCACTTAACACTTCTGGCTGAAAGATGGTGCAAGTGCTTCAACATTTTCTTTTGCACTCACATGCTGGGCTCCATCGTCATTGAGGATGGGGATGTTTGTGGAGCCTCCTGCTTCAGTTAGTTGTTTCATTATCTACAGCTATTCATGACTGGATGTGGCACGGCTGAGAACTTTGATCTGACCTGTTGGTTGCCAGATTGCTTAGCTCTATTTATAGCATGCTGCTTCAGTGTTTAGCATGTACGTAGCCTTGTGTTTTGGCTTCACCAGTTGGCAGGTCATTTTAGGCATGTCTGGTGCTGCTCCAGGCATTTTATCATACAGTCCTTATTTAACCAGGCTTTGTTCCCTGGCTTGATGGTAATGGTACAGTAAGAGATTTGCCAGGCCATGAATTTGCAGATATTGGTTGAATACAATTCTGTTGTTACTGATGGTTCACTGCACCTCATGGTTATTCAGTTTTGGACCGCTAGATCAGTTCTGATTCTAGAGCATGTCCTGAATGTGAAGACGGGACTTCATCTCCACAAGGAATGGGTGGTACATCAGAAAGGGTTTGTTTTTTGAATTCCTTTATGCTGTCTGCCTCACTGCCCTTCTTGGTAGCTTATTAACCTTTAGATATGAACATTTCTGCCGGATTTTATATATTAGATCTGTTCAGTAGAATGAAAACAGCAATGAAAAGGGTGACCTATGCTGTTACCAAAAGCGATACTGTAAAAGCAGGTTTTTACATGGTTAAAACTTATTGACTAATTCACAAAATCACATCAGACATTGAAGGTTGCAAAATTTGCCCTTTGGTCTGATGTGAATTGTTTTGCGATAGAATTGCTATGACATTTTCTATTGCAGTTTTTAAAATGAGATCAGCATTGCAGGGCATTGATTTTGTAAAGTAGAGATTATTGTTATCATGATTTGTGGTAGACTAGTTTCCCTGGTGAACTCATGGTTAGGATTTGACACTTTCACTGCTGCAGCATGGCTTTGATTTCGAGTTAAGGAATGAAGCTTTTTAATTATCTGACAAGAAAAACATTGCAGGGCAACAGGCAAAAGGCGAGGAGGTGAGATTTTTGCTCACTTTTTATGAGGAAGCTTTTGTGGAGAGCCGTCCTGCACGTAATGGGCAATGGCCCTCTTTCTGTGCTGTAACCATTCCATAATTCTATGATACGCATCTGCGACCTTGAAATCAAAAATATATGCATTTCAAGCCACTTACAAGACACGTTGCAGTTTAAACACCTTGAGGAAAAAGCATCTGTAAGCAGCTACTGCAAGAACAAATACATTTGGCAGGCAACAGTTTATGTATTTTACGTATTACAAATCCTGCTGCCAAGCCGTGGGAAATCTGAGAACACAATCTGCTTTTCAAGCCTCTGCTACTTATTTTGTGTCAGTACACCAGAGACAGTGGATGTGTAAACATGTTTAATAACAAAAATGTTTTAATCACTTTCAATAATATTTCATTGTATTTGAACTTAAAGTGCCGCACTGCAACACTTAATGTCATATTCAAAACGGTAGTAAATCTGCAATAACAATAAATGTTATTGGACTATGTTGGATTTTATAGTCAGGGTTAGCTGTTTAGAAGAAGCAAGGATAATACAATTAAAGTACACAGGGTTGAGGATTTAAAAAGAAGTCCAAGTGACAAATCAGAAGAAACAAAATAATATTACAGTTCCCGAGTAAAAGTCTTCAAAAACCTCAGCAAAAACTAGACATTTAATTATTGCAAATTCCCTCTGTGCATCATATTTATTGAATAAGCAAAATTATGTACACAATCTGACATTGCCTGTCGGGGAAATGCATCACAAGGAGGAATTCCTAACCATAATCTGTTTTATTAGCTATATAGTTGTTTGTTTCCAAAAATACTTCTTCAAGTTTTATTTTACTTAAGCAGTACGGATTTGATATGTTTTAAAGGACGTTTTACTGAGGGACATGAAAAAAAACTACAGGCCATATATGTGCAGCTGAAAAATAGACCAAGCCTTGTGAAACCTCTAAAAGTTGCAATATCTTAGGAAACCTATTTCAGGAAATGATCAGTTAGATGTCTAATTTGAAGATGGCAGTGAGTAAGACAGTAGCTTAAAAGAAACCACTTTAATACATGCCAGGGACAACTCCGCAATCACTGGCAAAATGGCCCCAAGATCACATCACTGCCATGTATTCCCATGTTTGAAGAGTGGAGAACTGACCTTGCCACATTCACATGATCACAGATTTGTTATAGCACAGAAGGAGGCCATTTAGCCCATCGTGTCTGTACCGGCTCTCCAAATGAGCATTTCACTTAGTGCCATTCTCCTGCCTTCTCCCCGTAACCCTGCATATTGTTCATTTTCAAATAACAGTCTAATCCCTTTTTGAATGCCTGAATTGAACCTTCCTCCACCGCATTCTCAGGCCGTGCATTCCAGATCCTAGCTACTCACTGTGTGAACAAGTTTTTTCTCATAACACTTTTGCTTCTTTTGCCAATCATTTTAAATCTGTGCCCTCTCATTCTCAATCCTTTCACGAGTGGGAACAGTTTCTCCCTATTTACTCTGTTACGATCCCTCATGATTTTGAATGCTTCTATCAGATCTCCTCTCAATCTTCTCATCTCCAAGGAAAACCGTCCCAACTTCTCCAATCTATCTTCATAACTGAAGTTCCTAATCCCTGTAACCATTCTCATAAACCTCTTTTGCGCTCTTTCCAATACCTTCACGTCCTTCCTAAAGTGTGACACCCAGAATTGGATGCAAAACTCCAGCTGAGGCCAAACTAGTGTCTCATACAAGTTCAACACAACCTCCTTGCTCTTGTATGCTATGTCTCTATTAATAAAGCCTAGGGTACCCTATGCTTTACTAACTGCTCCCTCAATCTGTCCTGCCACGTTCAATGACTTTCGCATGTATACACCAGGTCCTGCTGCTCCTGCACTCCCTTTAAAGTTGTACCCTTTATTTTATACTGTCTATCCATGTTCTTCTTACTACAATGTATCATCTCACATTTCTCCGAATTGAACTTCACTTGCCACCTATCCGTCCATTCCACCAACTTTTCTAAGTCCTTTTGAAGTTCATTGAGATTAGCACATTAACATAAATGTAATATGCTCCTATGCATTTTCTATGTGTAGAAGTACCCTTATGCCAGCAGATGGGTGGACAATTTGCAATGCAGCAGCTCTTAAAGGGTCAAATACAAAAGCAAAATACTGCAGCTGGTGGAAAACTGAAATAAAAAAGGAAAATGCTGGAAATACCCTAATACTCAGCAATACCCAGATGTTGCTTGGCCCGCTAGATATTTCAAGCACCTTCTGTTTTTATTTAGCTGTTAAAGGAATGCTGGTTATTTCTACCTGTGCTAACTGGTGCGGCTAACTGCAGGGAAGAAGATGTTTATGAGCCTTGGACAAAACACCAAAACTATCCCATTCAACATGGACACTCTAATTGCATTGCTAGAGGAGTGCAAAGAGGGAGTTCTCCATTTTTCGAAGTATAGGGGATTCCTCTCTCTCTTTCTCTCCTTCTCTGGTAGTCCCTTGAAGTGAGGAGGACCTTTGTCATGGAGTACAGCCTTTGGCAAGAGCTTGCATGTGGGATCTTTTAACATGGAGAGCCTGCTGCATTGCATTCAGCAGTGACCAGGAAATTCTCCTGCTCTTACCGTCTGCCATTGGTACATTGGAAGGATTTACAGGTTGATAATCAACCTGTTTGGTCATGTTATGGGGTGAAATTAGCAGGGGATTCTGCTAATGTATAGCAAGTATGGCAGGAAGTAGCCAATTGCATCAATGCAATAGGGCAGAATCTTCGGCTCGGCAAGCGGGGTCGGGGCCCGCTTGAACTAATCTCCCTGAGGCAGCTGTGTCTCAGGGATATTTCTGCACTCTTTCATGCGTGAAAGAGCACAGTAACCGACTCAGGCAACCACCCCGCCCCACCCCCACAGGGACCGCTCAGCGCTTCCAGGTGTGCGTTACGTTGGGCGGGCCTTAATTAGCCCACGCACGTAAAATGGCAGCGCGCAGCCGATTGTGGGCGGTGCTCGGCTGCCCACACCCCCATGCCCGCTCCTGCCCAACCCCCTCAACGGGCAGAAAATTCTGCCCGTAATTTGTTTTTGGGTCAAGAAGGGTGTCAAGGCATGATTGACTAAAATTACTGAATTGAAGGAAGTGTCTGTACTGTGCATGTATTAAGCACGGAGCCCACAATAGATTGTCGATCAGTATGGAAAGCCCACCCTTTTATCCCAAGTTCATTAGGGTGCAAAGTGGGCTGCGCGGCACTGCTGGTGCTGGTGTGACAGAAACACTGAAGGAAAAACATTGCACCTCCTGTGCTTCTGGCTAATTCCAGCATGGGCCTCATGGGTCACGAAGCTGGGAAAGGGCACTAGCACGGGTATTGGAAGCATCAGGAATGGTGCTAGCCTGAGGTCAAACAGCCATTCCTGCCAATTTGATGTTAGTTTCAGGAAATTCATCTGCACATGTCCAATAAACATCTGTGCTGATCACTCCCAGCTGAACAGGGCTTCATCAGCACATGGACCCCTCCCTCAATGTTATTTAAATTGCCAGAAGCCAACTTGCAGGTGAGATCCTTTCAACTTCCTTGGGCTTCAGTTAGGTTTTAGAAGTACTGTGGCGTATGTAGCTTTGGAGGTATTTTAATAAGAGGTGCTTAAAATAAGAGGGCACAGGATTTGGTGGCCAAGGTCTGGAGGCTGTGGTTGCAGTGCCTCTGGGTCTACAACTTGACCATCAAATGCAGAGAAGGGAAGCCCTGTGAAGAGGAAGGAGGAGAAAGGCTTTGCACAGAAGGCAGTACGCAGCAAGGTGCTTTTTGGGAGCAGTTCTCCTAACTCCGCCTGACCCAGGAACAGTGCCAAGGTGACACTGATCCAACAAAGAGGTGGTCACTGAACTGTGTCAACTCCTACAATCTGATCTGGTACTGTCACACCAGGGCAAGGGCAGCACTGCTAGTAGCCATCAAGGTCACTGTGGCATTGATTTACTCTGCATTTGGATCTTTCCGTGTGGGAGCGAGTGAGACAGCAAGGACAAGCAGGATGAGAAGGCACATAGCTTTCCAGGATAGCAGGATTTCCAGTGATACAACATGCTGTTGACTGCACACATATGCGAGTTCCCCATGACACCATGTAGAGGTACAGGTGCCTCAAAGATTACCATTCTATAAACATGCATTTGGTGGTTGATCACTCTCAATATATCACATTTGTAGTTGCCCACTATCCTGGCAAAAGCAATGATGCATTCATTCTGCACTTGTCAGCTGTACCAACCACCTTCAGGCCTCCATGGAGAACCAGAGGCTGGCTGCTCAGGACAAAGGTTATAGCTTCTATGCATTACTGATGACCCCATAACCAGACCCTGTCCCATGTTTGCACCCTCTCCAACCACCATCCCACCATCACAATTTCTCCTACTGCCGATACCTACATGGTCTCAGCTCGGCTTGGCTGCAGACTTATGTTGCTTTACTGTCTGACAAGCAACCATACCGCCAGTCAGGCTGGCCGTGGGTGGGAATCCTACAGAGAGAAAAAATAAAGACCCCCTGCAGTTAATTGCAGGGTATTCCAGCAACCCATACTTCTTGGTTTCCTGACACAAAACAGCTCCCTCGTCCTCCAGCCACCCATTCCCTCCCCACTTCTGAAATATCCAGCCTCGTGTGAAAGAGAGGAGCAGGAATTTATCTCTTGATAAAGCACCCAGGACAGAGACAGACAGCTGGGGCCAGATGTACATTTGCTGTAAGAGTCTTTACAAACTTTACAAGTGTTCCAAACAAAGTTGAATTTATTAATTAGCAGAAGTGCTCAGCCGACTTTTGAGAATCATCAGAGCTGTCTGTATGGAATTCTAGAGAATAAACAACTGAATTTCTGACATAGATATGGAGGAATGTGAGAGGGTTTGAAAATCCTCAGTTCACACTGGAGGGATTTGCAACTTTATGTTAACCTACAGGAGAACCTCTTAGGGCACAGTGACAGGGCGCAGATATTTTTTTCTGACCCACACTTTTGATTTCAGATCCTGGGACAGAATTTTCAGCTGTTTTTAACTTGATTGATGAGCTTGTACTGAAACAAATCAACGTTATGAAAGAATCCATAACCATTTGGTAACCCCTGAAGTGTGGTGATTCCTTGCCATATTTCATTACTGGTTGAAAACCTTGCTCAATGCATGAGCTCAATAAATATTAGAGTAAAAATAATATCAGCCAGGGAAAATCAGAATATGTCAGGCTGTCAAAGCACTTATTTTATTGCTTAATTAAGGTGTAAGAATTTAATGAAGTTCTTAAAACCAGTTAGTATAAAACGTTACTCTCCAGCAACCTGCAGAGTGATTTTGAAGACTTTACTGATTCAGAGCTCTCTAGTGGCATTCTGCAATGGTCGAAGTGGATGTGACAATCACAGTGGTGTTAATTCAGCAAATGCACCATTGAAGTTATGGGGTAGAGCTATGATAATGAGCTGTTCAACTTTTTTCAGTAAGTTTCTCAGTGTAAAAGTCCCAGCAAATTATGGTGCACCATACATAATGGCATAACTCACTGAGCCCTAATTTCCAGGAATTTCTACTCCAAAAAAATCACATATGCTACAGATGGCACAAGTTTTTTTCTTACAAATTCAGGCTCATTATTTAAGCTACAATTAGAATACTGTGCAACTTTAGACATCTCATTATTGACAGGATATTAAAGCCATTAAGAGAATACAAAATGCATTCACCACAGTCATGCCAGATATGGGAAGCGATAGTCACGTGAAGAGACTCGATATAGTAGGATTATTTCCACTGGAGCAGGGAAAGCTAAATAGTTAAATGGAGGTTTTTTTTTAATATTATGAAAATTTGGATGAAGTGGACAGAGAAAGACAAATCGCTTTGTTTGGAGAATCAGTGGTCATCAATTTAAAATTCTCATTAAGAGAGCGAGGAAACAAATTAGGAGAAACTTGACAGAGTTTTGATGAACCATGGAACACTTCACTGCAATGAGTAATTGAGGCTATCGCATTGGCATTAGTTTTGGATGGCTGAAAAAGCTTCTGTGCTGTAAACCACTATGGTTCACTGAGGTGGCACTTAGAAGGTGCGCAACGCTAGAGTTAACATATACTCTATATTCTCAGCAAGGATATTCACTAGTGAGCTAATATTAAAGCAGCCGCACAGATTTTGAGTAGGGAGATAAATTGATTGCACGTTCTTTGGAATTTCCTTGGTCTGTTTATTGTCAGAAGGGATATATAAATTTTACTGGTGGTGTGTAGAGGTTCCGTTGATGGTAAAGATAGAAATAATTAAGGAGAACATAGCCATCTTAGTTGCCTACTAGTTTTATCCATGGTATCTCCCTCCTGTTGTTCTTCATCCTTCTCCTCTGCAAAGCCTGCAGAACAAGAATCCTAATCCTCCGGCTGACGGGTTCTTCCTCTTTCTATTGCAAACTCGTAAAATTATAGAATGGTTACAGCGCAGAAGGAGGTCATTCGGCTCATTGTGTCCGTGCCAGTGCTCAGCAAGAGCAACTCAGCTAGCCCCACTGCTCTACCTATTCCCTGTAAACTCTGCATGTTTTCTCTTTGGGTGCTTATCCAATTCTCTTTTGAAAGACACAAATGAATCTGCCTCCATTGCACTCTTGGGCAGCGCATTCCAGATCCTGACCACTCACTGAGTAAAAAAGCTTTTCTTTATGTCGCCGTTGGTTCTTTTGTCAACCACCTTAAATGGGCGCCTTCTAATTCTCAACCCTTCAGCCAATGGGAACAGTTTCTCAAAGCTTTTCTACCACCGAGGTTAAACTGGCTGGCCTGTAGGTGTTGAGATTATCTTTACACCCTTTTTTTGGGCAAGGGTGTAACAGTTACAATTCTTCAGTCCTCTGGCACCACCCCTGTATCTGGAGAAGTTTGGGAGGATATGGCCAGTACCTCTGGAATTTCCCTTCTTACTTCCTTTCGTATCCTCAGATGAATCCCAATAAGTCCTGGTGTCTTTTCAAATTTAAGTACAGCCAACTTTTCTGATAACTCCTCTTTGTCAATTTTTAGCCCATCCAGTATCTCAACTATTGCCTCTTTCATTGTAACTTTGACAGCATCTTCTTCCTTGGTAAAGGCAGATACAAAATTCTTAATTGGTATCTGAGCCATGCCCTTTGCTCCATGTCTAGACCCCCTTTTCAGTCCCTAATTGGTCCCATCCCTTGCTTACAATTTTTTTTTACTATTTATATGTCTATAGAATACTTTTGAATTCCCTCTTATGTTAGCTGCCAAACTACTCACATACACTTTGCCTCTTTTCTTTCCTTTTTCACTTGCCCTCTGAACTTTACATTTTAAGCCTGATTCTCATTTGTATTATTGACCTGATATCTATCATACACACCCTTTCTCTGCTTCATCTTTCTAACTCTTTCATCATCCAGGGAGCTCGGCCTATGGTTGCCTCACCCTTTCCTCTCATGGGCATGTACCTCTGCTACACCTGAACTATCTCCTCTTTTAAGGCAGCCCATTGTTCCATTACAGTTTTTGCCTGCCAATTTTTGATTCCAATTTACATGGGACAGATTTTTTCTCACTGCATTGAAATTGGCCCTCCTCCAATTAAGTACTTTTTCTCTAGATTGCACCTTGTCCTTTTCCATAGCTAACATAAATCTTATGGTACTCTGATCAGTGTTTTCTAAATATTCCCGACACTTGTTTCACTTGGCCCACCTCAATCCCCAGAACCAGATCCAGCAATGCCTACTTCTCCAAAGGACTGGAAACATAAAATTCTCCTGAAAATACTTCAGAAATTCTTGCTTCTCTCTGCGCTTTACACCATTACTATTTGAGTCTATATTAGGATAATTAAAGTCTTCCATTTTCACGGCTCCATAGATTTTGCACATCTCTGTAATTTTCCTGCACATTTGCTCATCTGTATGGAACTCTGCCTGCTCTTTCACACCTCGACATTAGCTGATCAGACTTAAAGGAGACCTACTTAAAATGTGGCTGATGACGCCTGTGGGGAATGCAAACAATGGACCCAGAAGTGATACAGTGAAAGTCATATGACAACCAGATGATCCAGTAAGCAGGCTATCGGCATGCTCAAGATGCATTTCAGGTGCCTGGACAGACCTACAGGCATCCTTCATTACGCATTAGCCAGGGTCTCCAGAATGATCATGGTGTGCTGTGCCCTGCACAACACTGCACAGCAGTGCGTTTTGGACCTGCAAGAGGAACAAGAGAAGAGCACAGAGCCTCTTCACATGATTCCAAGGAAGAGGAATGGGATGTGTCCAATGCACCATTGATGGTGCTTATTGCTATCCAAGATTCTCAGGATGCTCTCATTATTGCGAGGTTCACTTAGGTCGTACCTAGTCCACCCATTTTACAACCACAGACAAAAGCTACTTTCCCTCTTCCCCCTGCCCTTCAAGGACATTAATTCAAAGCAGTCCTGCTATGTATCCCTATCACAGCTCCTATTGCTCGGTTTCAGTTTGTGATTTACCATTCATCAAAAGTGAAAAGGCAGCAACCAAAGATGGAAAGATGGGAAAGTTGTGGAAAGAAATAACATTTATGTAGAACAAAATAAAACTGAAATATATCAGTCTAACAGCATGTTAAATACCCATGTGCATAACCCTGATGCAACTACAAATCTTTACTCTTCCTTTTCCTAGTGTTATGATGCGGCAGATCATCCCACGAGGGAAACTTGATCACCCGGTCACAACTGTTTTGCAATTTGTCTTTTATTTTGTGATATGTGCCTTGAATTCAGAAGTAATAAGTCTACCACGACTTCAGAGATTTTTTAGAAAACTAAACTAAACATTTATTAACAAAAGAAAAGATTTCAAGCACTTACATAGGTCTACAAATTGCTATTCTAATAATTCCTAAAACCTTAATCAATCTGGCTTCCAATTACACCCCCATTAAGGCAACAGTAAAATAAAATAGATTTAAACAGGTCCAGGCAAGTCACCACAATACCCTGGACAGTAGAACTCAAAGTGGTTTTTCCAACAACTTTTACAACAAATCACAATGATATTATGAGAATTATTATACTTTTGTGACACTAGTGTTAGAGCTAGAGGCAGGCTGCTTAGATCCCTGCTCTGACCGCTGAGATGTGCTGGGCCAACATTCTCTGTGTTTTGGAGCTATGAGGACCCTGTCCAAGACTGCGCCACCTGCAACTATGCAAGGGTAGACTCAGCTATCAGGACATGAGGCAGCATTTGAGGTACTGGCTGAGGAAGGATGGGGGGAAACAGGTAAGAAGTGGAAGCCACATCCCCACTTTCATGTTCCTTTCACCATCATCCCTGTCATGGCCCAGCCATATTTCCCTGCTAGCAAGAGCTGGAGAACACTTTGCTTCAGATTAGTGGGCCAATGAATCCAGTTTAAGGTTGGAATCACAGTGTGCGAGCAATTGATGAAGGCCTGTATGCATTTATATGATTGCTGAATTTCACGCTGCATGCAGGCAGCCACTCTTTCCATGGACAAAGACGTCACTCATGCTTGAGATATCTCCAAATCTCTCTGCAGCCATGCAAAGTGTAGCCGGGACACCTGATAGTATATTGCACATCCTTTGCTTCTGCTGCAAAAACATTCTGTCTGTCGGTTGCCCCCAGTGTACTCCCTCCGTGTCCAGCTGAGCAGAACTTGTAAAGTCCTGCATCCTCCAGACTCACCACTGTTGTCCCTGTCTCCACCATTTGGTCCTGCTCTCTGCTGATCTTGTGAATCACCAGATGAAAATCGATCTTTGTTGATCGCATCGAAATTTGAGTATCTGAACTGGTGCCTGGTCTGCATGAACCCTGTGATTGTGCACTGGCAAAGTGAGTAACCTCCTCTGAGGAGCCCACCGGTGTCCTCCTCTACCATCTCCTGTGGGACACTTGAACACCCTGTAAGAGATTAAAGACATGAATTAGAAACTTGAAGTTAAGAACGCTTTGAGTGATCACTATGCACATGAGCATAATTCAATCGCTGCTGACATGAAGCCAGCATGAGTGAGAGTTGTTGCTATGTGGCTGTATCTGAGATTTAATTCTGCCACCCTGGAAGGCCCCCCTCCCCCACTCTCCAGTAGCCAAGCAGCTGAGGCTCCACTGATGTCCAGTGCCTCGGCCTCTGCATTCTCATTTGAGAGATGGCTGGAGAGCCACCTCCAGTTTTCTGTCTCATGCTGGTGTTCTGGCTTGTTTGCTAGCTCTCTCCCCTCTAGGTTAAAAGGTTCTGGGTTGAAGACCTACTCCAAGGCTTGTGCACAGAAATCAAAGCTGATACTCCTGTACAGTACAGAGTGCGGAGGTGCCATCTTTCAGATGAGACATTAAATTGAGGACCCATCTGCCTGCTCAGGTGGATGTAAAAGATCCCTTGTCATTATTTCAAAGAAGACCAGGGGGCTTACCCCTGCTGCCCTGACCAATGTTTAACCCTCAATCAACATCACAAAATGGAGGCCTGAATTTTCCCGTCGGCGATTTGGGGGCGGGGCCCGCTCGTCGACGGGAAAATGACGCGGGATGACCCGAGGTCAGCTCGGTCCCTTTAAATTATTAGGAAGGCGGGTGGACAGCGAAATCAGCTGTCCGCCCACCGACCTGTCAATGGCCAATTGAGGCCATTGACAGAGTAATTAAGATAATTAAAGGTCCTGCCCGTCCAACCTTAAGGCTGGCGGGCAGGCCAGGAGCCCCAGCGGGCTTCTGATAATACATGAAACCTCATCCACTGGCGGGATGAGGTTTCATGTCTGTTTTTAAAAACTTTAATACATTTTATGTGATATTTATTAACATGTCCCATCTCGTGTGAAATTGTCACATGAGGGGGACATGTTAATAATTTTTAAATTTTTCTATTTTTAAAGTTTTTTGGACTGTCAGTAATCTCCCTGAGACAGCACTTTGCCTCAGGGAGCAATGTGCTCTTTCACGCGTATGCCCGAAAGAGCGCACTTTGACAGATGGGGAATCCCTTTTGGTCTTTGTTTAGTTGCCTATGGGTATTAGTAGCAAGGGTTCCAGAGGTACAACTAATTCCCAGCACATTCATGGGATGTATCGCCCTTCAGAGGGTCTGGAGACCAGGTAGGGACAACAGATTTCTTTTGCTAAAGGGCATTAGTAAACCAAGAGAGGTTTTTACAACACACCACAATGGTTTCATGGTCATCATTAGACTTTTAGTTCCACCATCTGCCATGGCAGGATTCAAACCCAGGTTCCCAGGGCATTACCCTGAGGTCTCTGGATTACTAGTCCAGCGACAATGCCACTACACCGTCACCTCCCCACATAGGCCTGTCTCAGTGGGCTGTGCTATACAAAGGCAAGGCTGCTAACACAATATCATACTTCCATCTGCATTATTCTGTTCCTGTAGTCCAGGTCATCTGTAAAATGATGTAATGAAAGCATATTCTAATTGTATTTGCCAGTTTAGCTTTCAAAAAATGTAAAAATCCCATTACTGCAAATATATTGCAAATTTGATGGGCACAAGAATGCTTGGCTAATGTACCCAATCCAATTACATCCCAAGAACTCATTGAAACGTATAAAACTCTGACAGGGCTGGATAGACTCGATACAGGGATTACGTTTCTTCTGGCTGGAGGGTCTAGAACAAATGGTCACAGTCTCAGAATACAGGGAAGACCATTTAGGACTGAGATGAGGAGAAATTTCTTCCCTCATAGGGTGGTGAACCTGTGGAATTCTCTACCACAGAAAGCTGTGGAGGCCAAGTCACTTGATATGTTTAAGGAGAAAATAGATTTCTAGACTCCATAGGTGTCAAGGGGAATGGGGAGAGAACGGGAGTATGGTGTTGAGATAGAGGATCAGCCATGATCATATTGAATGGCAGAGCAGGCTCGAAGGGCCAAATGACCTATTCCTGCTCCTATTTTCTATGTTTGTTATGTGGTTGCGACCTTGAGTGCATAATGGGGGAATTGGTTCTACCGGAAGTGGTGAAATGTGTCATCTGTGCCATATATTCACGTCAAAGCTGTTTAATACTTGTTACAACCAGTCCCTGGGCGAGGTTCCCCAATTTGTTAACTTCTCCAACGGGACCCCAATTTTGTTATGCTCCTGGGTGAGGAGGAATGAGCTGGCTCTCCTTCTTTATTCAGCCCCCTTGGTTGGTTGCAAAAATTTAATTTAAAGGGACACCTTCCCGCCGTGGATACCTTTGCCCAGTCCAAATGTTTTATGTTTTTGAAGGAACCAATTTAACCAGGCTTTCTTGAGTCAAAGAAAGAGTAAGTTCATTAGTTAGTAAATACCCGAGAAAATATAATAAAAATGCAACACACATACACACAGATCAGAAATGAAAAGTCGAGTCCAAATAAAAGTTAAAAAAGGTATACAAATCAGTCTTTGGGTTGTCCATGAAACGTAGATGGCGATATGTTGTGGTTGTTTAGTTGAGTGATTCCAGTAGAGCTGTCTTTGGCAATTTAGCAATTGGTCTAGAGACACAGGTTCTGCAGGTTAGCCGAAGAAGCTGTCCTATTTCCTTTTTTATTATGTCTTTGCTAACTTACCTCCAGCAACAGAGAGAGGGAGAGAGACTTTGCCTGTAACCACAGGGGTGACCAGTTGATCTCCCTGTGCTGTCACTCTCAGAGCACTCTGGCACACACAGGTCAGGTCTGCAGCGAGCTTTTAAATCAGTTTCTTTGTGTATTCCTGGAAGGGGAAAAAAAACTAATATGTCTTTCACCCAGAGTCCATTTTCATTCAACTCAGACCATTCCCACATTCTGAGATATAACTCAATAGGAGATGGGTTTTAGATTTCTGCTGAGATGTGGCAGTCAGTCTCCATTGTCTCCACAACTACAGGAGATTAAAGTTCAATCTTTTGCATTTCATCACTTCTTTTCATGCATCTTTGTCTGAAGTAGGCCTTGATACTGTTTTAGGTGTGACATTCCATGTTCTCTCGGGACTAGTCGGTCAAGTATAATCCACATCGGTATTTTCCAGAAAGTGGTTACTTCACATTCTCAGCCATCTTTTGCTCAGTGTCTTTGCTTGTATGTCTTTTTAAAAATATGTGCCTTCCTTAAAAAGTTCAACATGCCCATAAGTAATTCAGGGCTATAATCCACTGTCATGACACATAGTCAACTTGACACTCTGTGGGTGAATACATTGAACAGAATTTTCTGCTCGTCAGGCACACACCCAACCCGAACGAGCATAAAATAATGCGCAATGACGTCGGGTGAGCGTCCCAACATCATCGCGCGATATTTCGGTCGGAGGCGTGCGCAGGAGTCGGCAGCGCATCTGGCGACAATTTACAGTCCTATTAAAGCCATTAATAATCTAATTGAACTAAATTTTTCGCTGCCCATCTAAACTTACAGTTGGCAGGCAGGCGAAAAGGCCAAGTGGCCTTTGGATTTTTTGTGAGACCTCATCCACAGGTGGGATGAGGTTTCGATCTGTCGTTTAAAAAAAATAAAAGATTTTCAAACTAATTTCTAACATGTCTCTGCTCATATGACAGAGTCACATGAGGGGACATGTTTTTAATATTTTTGAATTCTTTCTTTTCATTTTCCAAAGTCTTCATCTCCCTGAGCAGCCGTGTGCCTCAGGGAACATTTCTTGTGCGCAGCCTCGCGCATGCACCAAGTTTCCCGCTCGCCCTCCTCCTTGGCCCCCCCCTCCACAGGCAGCGCTGATCACTGCAGAACGTGTTTCCCACTCGCCCTCCTCCCTGGCCCCCACTCCACAGGCAGCGCTGATCACTGCAGAACGTGTTTCACGCTGGCTGGGTTTTAATTGGCCCGCCAGTGTGAAATCGCGGTTAGGCCATGATCGCAGGTGGCGGTCGGCTTCCTGGCCGCTCCTGCTTGCCCCTGCTGAGCCCGCCTGATGAGGGCAAATCCTGGTCATTGAGTTGTCATGGGGCTGAATTCTCCCCCCATTGAGGGGGTTTGTGCTGGGGCGGGCGGGAGCGAGCGCGAACCCGATCATCGCCCCCGATCGGGTCCACGTCACCATTTTATGTGGGTGGGCCAATTAAGGCCCGCCCAGCGTGACGCTCACCCGGAAGCGCTGAGCATTCCCTGTGCGGGCGGGGGGAGGGTTCCTTGAATGGGGGCCTGCACGCGAAAGAGCACAGAAATCTCCCTGAGGCACAGCACAGAGGTGCCTCAGGGAGATCAGTTTAAGCTTTTAAAATTTAAATAAAGGGAAAAAAAAACTTTTAAAACGTGTCCCCTCATGTGACAGTGTCACATGAGCTGGGACATGTCAATGAATTTTTAAAATAATTTTTATTGAATTTTAAAACACTTCATGAAACCTCATCCCGCCTGTGGATGAGGTTTCATGAAAAATGCAAGGTTCGGCTGGTCTATTCACCCGCCCGTCAACCTTAAGGTTGGACGGGCAGCTCATTTAACTGTTTTAGTTAGTTTTTGACAGGCCTTAATAGGCCTTTGACAGTTTGGTGGGCACACAGCCGACTCAGCTGCGCGCCCACCAAACTGAAAATCTAAATGACGCGCGGTGACGTCGGGACACCCGCCTGACGTCACCGCGCGTCATTTTACGCGTCGGCGAGTGAGCCCTGCCCCCCGCTTGCCAACCGGAAAATTCTTCCCATGAAATCAAACAATTAGCAAACTGCATTAGGAACCGTCAATTCAAGAATATACTGGGTTTAACATGACTCCTTTACACCAGCATAAATCACAAATGCTCAAAAAGAGATTTGGTCACAGAGGAAACATTAACAGCTTGTTTATTATCATTAAATATTGATATTCATCTTCTTTATCTATGGAAAGTGATTGTACTGTGGTATAAATCATTGCAAATTTATGGTCTAATACTTACGCAGCATGGGGCGCCAGGATGAAGCATTAGAAAGAGATGCAAGGTGCGCAGAGGACTAGGAGGGACAAACAGCATTTGAATAATGAGTAGAATCACAGAATGGGAAAGGCAGGGAAGGTGCCCTTTCACCTGTCCTGTTCCTGTCAGCACTTGTTGACTGACCCCTGTCCAGCATTTTTAACTTGGGTTCCAATCAATAGGCAAGATAAGGGCTCATGGATTTGGGAGTAATATATTAGCATGGATAGAGGATTGGTTAATGGACAGAAAACAGAGAGTGGGCATAGACAGGGCTTTTTCACAATGGCAGGCAGCGAATAGTGGAGTGCTTCAAGGATCGGTGCTGCGGCCTCAGATATTTACAATTTATGTTAATGACTTAGATGAAGAGACAGAATAATGTATCCAAGTTTGCTGATGATACCAAGCTAAGTGGAAAGGTAAGCTCTGAGGAGGACACAGAGAGGCTGTAAAGAGATATTAACAGGTTATGTGAGTGACAATAAGTTGGCAGGTGGTGCACAATATAGGGAAGTTATTCCCTTTGGTTGTAAGTATAAAAAAGCAGAATTCTTTTTAAAAGGTGAGAAACTTGTAAGCATTGATGTTCAAAGAGACTCGGGTGTGCTCGTACAAGAAACACAGAGTTCGCATGCAGGTGCAGCAAGCAATTAGGAAGGTAAAAGGCATGTTTGTCTTTAGTGCAAGGGGATTGGAGTTTTGCAGGGTTTTGGTGAGACCGCATCTGGAATACTGTGTGCAGTTTGGTTTCCACATTTAAGAAAGGATATACTTGTATGGGAGGCGGTAGAGCAAAGGTTCACTGAATTGGTTCCTGAGATGAGGGGATTATCCGATGATGAGAGGCTGAGTAAATAGGGCTAGTATTCTCTCAAGCTTAGATGCCCAGAAGAGGTGATCTCATTGAGACATGCAAAATACTAAAGGGCTTTGATAGGGTAGATGCTAAGAAATTGTTTCTGTTAGTCGGGGAATCGAAAACACGGGGGCACAGTCTCAGGATAAAGGGGCCAATCATTTAGGACTGAGATGAGGAGAAATTACTTCACTCAGCGGGTTGTGAATCTTTGGAATTCTCTACCCAGATGGTTGTGGATGCCCCATTGTTGAATATATTTAAGGCTGGAATAGACAGATTTTTTGTCTGTCAGGGAATTAAGGGATATGGGGAGTGGGCGGGAAAATGGAGTTGAAGCCCAAGATCAGCCATGATCATATTTGAATGGCGGAGCAGGCTCAATTGGCCAAGAGGTCTATCCCTGATTCTATTTCTTGTGTTCTCTCCGCGAAAGCAACTCACCTGGTCCCATTCTCCTGCCTTTAAACTGTAGCCCTACAGATTTTTTTCTGATCAGACAATTATCTAATTCCCTTCAGCAAGCTACAATTGAATCTGCCTCCATCACACTCTAGGCATTACTTTCTAGGTCGTAATTACTTGCAGTGTAAAAATCTTTTTCCATATGTTACCTCTGATTTTTTTGCCAATCACGTTAAATCAGTATCCTCTGGTTTTTGACCCTTCCACCAATGGAAACAATTTCTCCCTATCTACTCTGTCCAGACCCCTTTTGATTTTGAATACTTTTATTACATTTCTCAACCTTCTATCCTCTAAGGAGACCAGTCCCACCTTCGCCAATCCATCCACATAACTGAAGTCTCTCATCCCAGGAACTATTCCTGTAAATCTAAAAGCAAAATACTTTGGATGCTGGAAATCTGAAATAAAACCAGAAAATGCTGGAAAAGCTCAGCAGGTCTGGCATTGTCTGTGGAGAGAGAAACAGAGTTAACGTTTCGAGTCTGCATGATGCTTCTTCAGAGCTATTCATGTAAATCTTTTCTGCACCTTTTTCAATGCCTTTGCATCCTTCCTTAATTACGGTGCCTAGAATTGGACACAATACTCCATTTGGGGCTGAACTAGTGTTTTATAAAGGCTCACCATAACATCCTTGCTTTTGTACTCTTATGCCTCTATTTATAAAGCCCAAGGTCCCATATGCCTTATTAACCACCCTTTTAACCTGCCCTTCCATCTTCAACGATTTGTGCACATATACGCCCAGCTCTTTCTGCTCATGCACACCTTGAGAATTGTATCATTTATTTTCTATTGCCTTTCTCCATTCTTCATACAAAAATGTATCACATCACACTTCTCTGCATTAAATTTCACATGCCATGTATCTGCCCATTCCACCAACCTGTCTCTTGAAATCTCCCATTATCCTTCTCACAGCTCACAATATTTCCAGGTTTTGTGACATCTGCAAATTGTGAAACTTCAGAAATTAATGGGTTCAGACAGCTCTGTGCCTCAGGGAGATTTCTGCGCTCATTCGCACGCGTGCGCGATTACGCTGGGCGGACCTTATTTGGCCCGCCTGCGTAAGATGGTGGTGTGCAGGGGATTGCGGACAGTGATCAGCTGCGTGCCTGTCCACGCCCGCTCCCGTCCAACCCCACCAATGGGGAGAAAATTCTCCCTTAGTTTTATCAAAAACACCATTTACTTAGAATTAAGGGACAATAGAGGAACTAGTATGCTGCTGGGTATATACTGCATGCGAGTGGTTCCTAACCTTTTTTTGGTTGAAGGACACCTTTTCAAATGGATCAGTAATCATCAATCCCGGCTATTTAATTTATGATCTATCATACACTTATTATAAATGTGCTACCTGTAAAGACTGTTTGGATAACGCTTTTAATGAAATACGTTTTTACCTATAAATATCATTGAGATGGATCTGCCTGCTTCTAACTGCGGAGTCTGTCTATCCCTAGCAGGAACATGTAGAGGACAGGAGTCCGGAAAGGGCAGGATCCTCAAAGAACCTCTAGGCGAGCAATGGGGAGAGCGGAGAACTTGTGGGAGGGGGTGGGGGTGGGGGGTGGGGTGCTGCAGTGGGTGAGGGGGAGCAGAACAAGGAGAGGGAAGGACCATGGGGGAGACAAGCTCTTCTTGACCCACCCCCCCCCCCCCCCACTCCTTAAACCAGCTTATATTTCACCTCTCTTCTATTTTTACTTAGTTCTGTTGAAGGGTCATTCAGACTCGAAACGTTAACTGTGCTCCTATCCACAGATGCTGCCAGACCTGCTGAGTTTTTCCAGGTATTTTTGTTTTTGTTAATAGATTCCCTTCTTCCTTAAAGGAAAAAAAAAATAACAAGTGCATTTTTACACGTAAAAATGTTGAAAAAAAACTGAACAAAGATAAATAAATTATACATTCTCAAGACTCACATCATGAGTCCTCCTTCTTCCAATGCTCCCAATAACTTCTCACTGGAAGTGTTCCTTTTGGTAAAACAATCAGACAATTTGAGTATTGCTGTTGAAGCTTTTTGTCTTGCACTCACCAGGACAGATTCACAAGAATAACAATTGTAAAGGGAAGAACAATTTATATTGCATGAGGAAAGAATGCTGATTGGTTGGCCAGTGAACTCTGATTGGTAGAGACATTGACGTGGAGAATGCGGCAGGGAACAGCTAACTGCCAAGTTTCTGTTTAAGTTCAAATCAGACAGGCCGACTCTGATTGGTCAAGGCAATGCCCTGAGGAATGAACAAGGGAATGGCAGACCTCTAAGCGTTTGTTTAGTTGGAAAAGGTGCAATGCATGGACATGCTCCTTCTGCCTGAAAAGAACAGTGTGTGACTAAATGAAAATTCATTATTTGTATCTACCCATTTGAGTTTGGAGATTTCCTTTCTCTCCACCATTTGTTTCAGATTCACAATGTCAATTCTTAATCTCTTCTCATTCATGCACTTTGTGGAGTGCATATTATCCCAAAGGGAATGATTGTCTGTATGACATCCAATTGATATGGTTTTTTTGGCATCCCCTGATATAGAATTTGCCCCAATATTTTTGATAAAAAGAATGCCATGTCAACTGCCATGACAAGTGCAAGAGGCTCAGCAGCCAGGGTATTTTTATTATTCTCCTTATTTTCTTGGTTTCCCAAGCCAAGTGGCAACATTTCCCATTCTCTCCCATAAGAAATATTATAAAACCGGCTGTGCTGGAAAACCCATCATAAAAGTTTGCATGAGTTTTATATTCTCAGGGCCCCAAAGATGGAAATTTCAGCACATATTTCTCCATCTTTAATTTTTAATTTTTAAAATATTTTGTTTGCCCATAAAATGTCCTTGACCTTCAGATATTTCATCATGGTACCCAGTTCTGAGACATTAAAACGTGCATCCAGCCTTGTCTGTGTGCCCAGTTAATTCAAGTGTCCAAATGGACTTCACAGCTGCTCCATCTCAGCTTTGGAAGCACCTGCATCTTTTTGTGAGGATACGAATATACGAAATAGGAGCAGAGTAGGCCATTTGGCCCCTCGAGCCTGCTCTGCCATTCACTAAGATCATGGCTGATCTGTGTTTTGAATTCCATATTCCCATCTACCTCTGATAACCATTGATTCCCTTGCCTAAGAAGAATATATCCATCTCTGCCTTAAAAATGTTCAATGATGCCCTCTCCACTGCCTTTGGAGGCAGAGAGTTCTCCACACCTCTGTCCTAAAAGGGCAACCCCTAATTTTAAAATAATGCCCCCTAGTTCTGGACTTACCCACAAGAGGAAACATCCTTTTCACATCTACCTTGTCAATATCATTCAGGATCTTATATATTTCAATCAAGTCACTGCTTACTCTTCTAATCTTCAGTGGAAACAAGCCCGTCTATGTAAACTTTCCTCATAAGACAACCTGCTTATACTAGGTATCAATCTAGTAAACCTCCTCTGAACTGCCTCCAACATATTTACATCCTTTCTTAAATAAGGAGACCAAAACAGCACACATTAGTCAAGTTGTGGTCTCACCAATGCCCTGTATAACTGAAGCATAACATCAATACTTTAATGTTTAATCCCTATTGTAATAAAGGATAGTATTCCATTAAGCTTCTTTATTCCATGTTGTCTCTGCTGTCTAACTTTTTGTGACTCATGCACTAGAACACCTAGATCCCTCAGCACCTTGAAGTTCTGCAGCCGTTCTCCATTTAAGTAATACTCTGTTTTTTTATTCTTCCTGCCAAAATGGACAACTTCATATTTTCCTACATTATACTCTATCTGTCAGATTTTTGCCCACTCATTCAACCCATCTATATTTGTCTATAACCTCCTTATGTCCCCTTCACAACATACTTTTCTACCTATCTTTGGATCATCTGCAAATTTAGCTACCATGTCTTCACTCCACTTATCTAAGCCATGATATGAATTGTTAAAAAGTTGGGGCTCCAGCACAGGCCCCTGTGGGACTCCACTTGTCACTTCCTGCCAATAAGATAAAGGCCCATTTATGCGTACTCTGTTTTTTGTCAGCCAGCCAATCTTCTATCCGTGCTAATGTTACCCCCTACTCCATGAGCTTTTATTTTCTGCAATAGCCTTTGATGTGGCACCATGTCAAATACCTTCTGGAAATCCAAGTACAGTACATCTACAGGCTCCCTTTTATCCACAGCAAAGAGGTGGTGGCATAGTGGCTTGTCAAAGGACTGGTAATCCAGGGGCCTAGGGTAATGCTCTGGGAACCCACCGCGGCAGATGGTGAAATTTGAATTCAATAAAAATCTGGAATTAAAGGTCTAATGATGACCATGGAACCATTGTTGATGATCATTAAAAACCCATCTAGTTCATCAATTACCTTTGGGGAAGGAAATCTTCCGTCCTCACCTGGTCTTGCCTACATGTGACTCCAGATCCGCAGAGATATGTTTGACTCTTAACTGCCCCCTGAAATGGCCTAGCAAGTCACTCAGTTGTAGCAAATTGCTAAAAAGTCAATAAAAGGGAATGAAACCAAATGGACCACCTGCCATCAACCTAGGCACTGGAAACAACAACGGCAAACCCCAGCCCTGTCGACCCTGCAAAGTGCTCATTACTAAGATCTGGGGGCCTATGCCAAAATTGGGAGAGCTACCTCACAGACTAGTCAAGCAACAGCCTGACATAGTCATACTCATGGAATCATATCTTACAGATCATGTCCCAGACACCGCCATCACAGCAGAGGTGGCGGCACAACGGTATACAGTTGGGAGGGAGTTGCCCTGGGAGTCCTCAACATCGACTCCAGCCCCCAATGATGTCTCATGGCATCAGTTCAAACATGGACCAGAAAACCTCCTGCTGATTACCACGTACCACGCCCCCCCCATCACCCCTTAGCTGATGGATCAATGCTCCTCCATGTTGAACACCCCTTGGAGGAAGCACTGAGGGCGGCAAGGGCGCAGGATGTACTCTGGGTGGGGGACTTCAATGTCCATCACCAAGAGTGGCTTGGTAGCACCACCACAGACCTAGCTGGCCGAGTCTTAAATGACATAGCTGTTAGACTGGGTCTGCAGCAGGTGGTGAGGGAACCAACAAGAGGGAAAAACATACTTGACCTCATCCTCACCAACCTGCCTGCCACACATGCATCTGTCCATGACAGTATCAGTAGGTGTGACCACTGCATAGTCTTTGTGGAGACAAAGTCCTGTCTTCACATTGAGGATACCCTCCATTGTGTTGTGTGGCACTGCCATTGTGCTAAATGGGATAGATTTTAAACAGGTCTAGCAACTTAAGACTGGGCATCCATGAAGTGCTGTGGGCCATTAGCAGCAGCAGGATTGTACTTGAACACAATCTGTAACCTTATGGCCCAGCATATCCCCCACTCTACCATTACCACCAAGCCAGGGGATCAACCCTGGTTCAATGCAGTGGGACATGCTGGGAGCATACCTAGGAATGAGGTGTTAACCTGGTGAAGTTACAACACAGGACTACTCGCATGCCAAGCAGCAAACACAGCAAGTGATAGACAGAGCTAAGCGATTCCACAACCAAGGAATCAGATCTAAGTCTGCAGTCCTGCCACATACAGCAGTGAATGGTGGTGGACAATTAAACAACTCATTGGAGGAGGAGGCTCCACAAATATCCCATCCTCAATGATGGAGGAGGCCAGCACATCAGTGCAAAAGATAAGGCTGAAGCTTTCACAACAATCTTCAGCCAGAAGTGCCAAGTGGATGATCCATCTTTGGCCTCCTCCGGGGGTCTCCAGAATCACAGATGCCAGTCTTCAGCCAATTTGATTCACTCCACCTGATATCAAGGAACAGTTGAAGGCACTGGATACTGCAAAGACTATGGGCCCTGACAATATTACGGCAATAGTACTGAAGAATTGCGCTCTATAACTTGCCGTGTCCATAGCCAAGCTGTTCCAGTACAGCTACAACACTGGCATCTACCCATCAATGTGGAACATTGCCCAGGTATGTCCTGTATACAAAAAGCAGGACAAATCCAACCCAGTCAATTACCACAGGGACTGCAGCGGTTCAAGAAGGCAGCTCACCACCACCTTCTCCAGGGCAATGAGGGATGGGCAATAAATGCTGGCCCAGCCAGCAAAGCCCATATCCTGTAAATGAAAAAACAAAAACATGAATAAAGAAAAACAAAGAACTCTAATAAATTGGTTAAACATGCTTTCCCTTTCACAAAAACATGCTGACTCTTCCTGATTACCTTTAGTTTCTCTAAGTGCCCAGCTATAACCTCCTATTATGATCCCAGTTGGGGTTACCCCTGGACAAGCTTGAGCCCAGAGTAGAACCCAGCTTGATAGATCCTAACTTTTATTTGTTTGTTTAAATATGTGGAGATTGGCTATTGAAGAGTCACAGGGGTCTGCTGATGAACTTCTAATAAAATAATAAAATATTTATTCAACAAAAAAAGATGGACTATATTACAATACTCCTTCACTCACAAATATACCTTTACAGATGCATACAGATTTGTAAGGATAACACAAGTTACAAAAGCTATCTTATACTCTCACGTACACAGTAAGTACACAGCCCATGTAAAGCTATGGCACCCTGTGGTCAGACACACCACACTCTGAAATCAAGTAACAGATGCTGCCTCAACCAGATGCTATGGATCTCTCCTCAACTCCCCGCAGACGATTGTCACATCGTGAGCCAACCAGAGTCACTGAATTCTGTCTTTCACATGAGGGTTTCCAATCTCCACTCTCCAAGACCTTGCTTTGGAGTCTTTTTCCAAATCAATGCTTTCTCTCAGATGCCTTCCACAAGGGTTCACCTCCAGGGTTTCAAACTCTCCTCCTGGTGTTCCTCTTCCCTGGGTCACCACATGCATTCAAGCTTTCTTCCACACGCTCTGTCCCTCTGGCTCAGCCGTCAACAGTACCACTGCTTCACATGCCCATAGCAAACATCAGTTGTCTCTTTAGACCTTCTTGCCTCTTGCAAGCTGTTCTCACTTTCAATCTGCTTTCTGCAACTTTTGTCACTTTAAATCTGAAGCATGGAGCCTTTCTCTGTGCCCCTCACTCTTAACTTCGTTTTACAGGACCTTTTCCAGGTTCCTGTCCTTCCTTTGACTCAAAGGTCTTCTTTGGACTTTCCCCTCTTCCACTCTCCTGGGTTTTGAGGGGTTTTCTTTAGCTTGGGACTGGCTATCTGTCCCCTTTGCTCCAGTCTCTCCTGGCAGCAACTTTCAGAACCAACTGCACTCAAACATCTTCTCAAATAACTGTCATTTATCTTGTGCGTGTGTGTCTGTGGGAGGGACCTGCCTCTCTGGCCCCCTGTTGCTAGGCAACAGTTCAATTCTTCCACCCTTGTATGTTTACCTTCTCTTTAGGTTTGTAAAACTCCTCATCAGAAATGCAAGCTCTCTTTTAAAGTGAAACTAAACTCCATTTGACCTTCCCTAACACACAGACACATCAATACAAATCAGATTTAAGCTTGAAAGCGTGAACTCATTCCTAACATCCATAAATACAAATATAACTATCTTTATTTCCTAACACCTCCATAATGATCAATTCTTACACCTCCCCATGACAGATATCAAGCTCACTGGCCCATAGTTTCCTGTTTTTTGCATCCCTCCCTTCTTGAATAAAGAGGTTACATTTGTTACTTTCCATTCTGATGGAACCTTTCCAGAATCTAGCAAATGTTGGAAAATTAATATCAATGCTTCACTATCTCATTAACAACCTCTTTTAAGACCCTCGGATGAAATCCATCAGGACCTGGAGACTTGTCAGCCCGCAGCTCCATCAATTTGCTCAGTACCGCTTCCCTCGTGGTTGTAATTTCACCAAGTTCCCCTTTCCCTTCCACCTCCTGATTTACAGCCATTAATGGAATGCTTTTTGTATCCTGTGAAGACAGAAGCAAAATATTTTTTAATTTCACCCGCCATTTCCTCATTATATATTATTAGTATCCCACTGTCACTCGCTAGAGGACCAACACTCACTTTACTTACTCTTTTCCTGTTTAAATACCGGTAGAAACTCCTGCTATCCGTTTTTACGTTTCTAGCTAGCTTCCTCTCATATTCTAATTTATTTCTCCTGATTAACCTTTTAGTCATTCTCTGCCATTCTTTATATTCTGACCAAACATCTGACCTGCCACGCATCTTTGCATAGTTATGTGCTTTTTCCTTAAGTTTGATGATTTTCTTAACCTCTTTAGTTAACCAAGGATGGTGGGCCTTCCCTTTAGAATTTTTCTTTATAATAGGATATACTTATTCTGAGTATTCAGAAATATCCCCTTAAATGTCTGCCACTGTCTCTCTATTGATCTATCCCCTAGACTAGTATCCCAGGTCACTTCAGCTAGCTCAGCTTTCATGCCCACATAGTTGTGATTATTTAGGTTTAAAATACTAGTCTTAAACCCACTCTTCTTCCATTCAAATTGGATATAAAGTTCAATCATATTGTGGTCGCTGCTACCTAGGGGTGCCTTCAATCTGAGGTCATTAATTAATCCTGTCACAGTACACAATACCAAGTCTAATATAACCTGCTCTCTGGTTGGTTCCAAAATGTACTGCTCAAAGAAACTACCTCAAAGCTTACTGGCAATCTTATTTTTCCAGTTTATATGCAGATTAAAATCACACATGATTATTGCTGTCCCTTTATCACAAGCGCCCAATATTTCTTCTTGTATACTTTGTCCTATATTGTGGTTACTGTTAGGGGGGGCTGTAGACCATTCCCATTAGTGATTTATTTTCCCTACTGTTCCTCATCTCCACCCAAACCGATTCTACATCCTAATCTCCTGAACCCAAGGTCATCTTTAAATATTGCACAAATGCCATCTTTGATTAACAGTACTACCCCTCCACCTTTACCTGGCTGCCTATTCTTCTTGAATATCATATACCCCTTGATATTCAGGACCCAATCCTTATCATCCTGCAGCCACATCTCCATAATGGCTATCAGATCATATTTACTTACTTCAACGAGCACTATCAATTCATTTACTTTGTTATGAATGCTACGTGCATTCAGATACAGAGCCTTTAGTTTTGTCTTTTTGGTATATTTGTAACACCTAGTCTTGGCTATTGGTATTATTAGGTTTTATGTCTCTGTCCCTTCCGATGACCCTCATCTGCCATATTACTATTATGGTTCGTGCCTAGAATCTACTCTTTGATTTGCCACATCTATCGAAGCTTAATCCTAACCCACTTTGTTTAGTTGAAAGCGCTCCCTACTTCCCTAGTTATGCAGTTTGCAAGAATACATGCCCCAGCATGGTTTAAGCATAGACCATCCCAATGGTACAGCCCGCACTTTCCCCGATCCACAAACTGGATCCCACTTCTCCCACAGCATTCTTTGAGCCACGCATTCATCTCTCTAATCTTATTTGCCCTCTGCCAATTTGCATGTGGCTGAGATTATCTCTAGATTATTACCTTTGAATCACAGAATCACATAGCAGAAGAAGCCCTTCAGCCCATCGAGTCTGCACCGACATGTGAGAAACACCTGACCTACCTACCTAATCCTATTTACCAGCACTTGGCCCATAGCCTTGAATGTTATGATGTGCCAAGTGCTCATCCAGGTACTTTTTAAAGGATGTGAGGCAACCCGCCTCCATCACCCTCCCAGGCAGTGCATTCCAGACCATCACCACTCTCTGGGTAAAAAAGTTTTCCCTCACATCCCCCCTAAACCTTCTGCCCCTCACCTTGAACTTATGCCCCCTTGTGACTGACCCTTCAACTAAGGGGAACAGCTGCTCCCTATCCACCCTGTCCATGCCCCTCATAATCTCGTACACCTCGATCAGGTCGCCCCTCAGTCTTCCTTGCTCCAACGAAAACAACCCAAGTCTATCCAACCTCTCTTCATAACATAAATGTTTCATCCCAGGCAACATCCTGGTGAATCTCCTCAGCACCCCCTCCAGTGCAATCACATCCTTCCTATAATGTGGCGACCAGAACTGCACACAATACTCTAGCTGTGGCCTCACCAAGGTTCTATACAACTCCAACATGACCTCCCTACTTTTGTAATCTATGCCTCGATTGATAAAGGTAATTGTCCCATATGCCTTTTTCATCACCCCACTAACATGCCCCTCCGCCTTCAGAGATCTATGGACACACACTCCAAGTTCCCTTTGTTCCTCAGAACTTCCTAGTGCCATGCCATTCATTGAATACTTCCTTGTCAAATTACTCCTTCCAAAGTGTATCACCTCACATTTTTCAGGGTTAAATTCCATCTGCCACTTATCTGCCCATTTGACCATCCCGTCTATATCTTCCTGTAGCCCAAGACACTCAACCTCACTGCTAACCACCCGGCCAATCTTTGTGTCATCCGCAAACTTACTAATCCTGCCCCCAACATAGTCATCTATGTCGGTTATATAAATGACAAATAATAGGGGACCGAGCACAGATCCCTGTGGTATGCCACTGGACACTGGCTTCCAGTCACTAAAGCATCCTTCTGTCATCACCCTCTGCCTCCTACAACTAAGCCAATTTTGAATCCACCTTATCAAATTACCCTGTATCCCATGCCTTTGCCTTCTTCATAAGTCTCCCATGTGGGACCTTGTCAAAGGCTTTGCTGAAATCCACATAAACTACATCAACTGCACTACCCTCATCTACACACCTGGTCACCTCCTCAAAAAATTGAGGTTCTGCATTTTAATTTGGTGCCGAACATCTCATACTGACTATGCAGAACCTCCTTCCCTTGTCCTGACTATGCCATTGTTACCTACATGGACAGTGATGACTGGATCCTCCCTGTCCCACTTCAAGTTCCTCTCCAGCCATGAGCTGCTGTCCCCAACCCTGACACTGGGCAGACAGCATAGCCATCTGGACTCTCATTCATTGCTGCAGAGAACAGTGTCAACCCCCCTCACTATACTGTCCCCTATTGCCACTACATTCCTGTTTGCTCCCCAGCTTGAGCGGCTTCCTGTACCATGGTGCCATGCGCAGTCTGCTCATCCAACTTTTAGATCACACTTTCGTGCATATAGGTTGTGGGCACCTCAAACCTGTTTGACAATTGCAAAGTCTGAGGCTCCTCCACTACTGTCTGTTCAGCCCCTTTACCTGCCTCACTCAAGGTTGCATCCTCCTGTCCCTCACTGCTGACCAAAACAGATGACTCTATTCTAAGAGGCATGACCGTCTTCTGACACAAAGTGTCCAAGTATTTCACCCCCTCCCTTATGTTGCACAGTGCCTGCAATTCAGCTTCCAGATCAATAATCCTGACCCAGAATTCCTCTATCTGCTTACAGTTTCTGCAGATGCGTTTGTCCTGGATTGCCTTGGAGTCCAAAAGCACCCACATTCCACAGCTGCAACATAACATCTGTCCTGCCATTGTTACTTATTTAGTTATCTTAATTAAATTACTCACTTAATAAACTTAAAATAATTTCTATATAGACCACACCTCTTTCTCTTGTGCACCAAATTCCCGTGTGAACCTACTCACTCAGTCTCCATCTCACGGAGGTCAGAGGCTGGAAATCCTGTGGCGGGTAACTCGCCTCCTGACTCCCCAAAGCCTGTCCACCATCTTCAAGGCACAAGTCAGGAGTGTGATGGAATACTCTCCATTTACTTGGATGAGTGCAGCTCCAGCAAAACTCAAGAAGCTTGACACCATCCAGGATTAAGCAGCCCGCTTGATTGGCACCCCATCTACAAACTTTCATTCCCTCCACCAACGTAAAGTGGCAGCAGTATGTGTAATCTACAAGGTGCACTGCAGGAATTCACAATGGCTCTTTAGACAGCACCTTCCAAACCTACGACCACTACCATCTAGAAGGACAAGGGCAGCAGACACATGGGAACACCACCACCTGGAACTTCTGCTCCAAGACACTCACCATCCTGACTTAGAAATATATCGTCATTCCTTCACTGTTGTTGGATCAAAATCCTGCAACTCCCTCCCTAACAGCATTGTGGGTGTACCTACACCACATGGACTGCAATGGTTCAAAAAGGCAGCTCACCACCACTCAAGGGCAATTAGGGATGGGTACTAAATGGTGGCCTAGCCAGTGATGCCCACCATCCCATGAATGAATAAGAAACATACTAGCATGGTCGCCTGTCTCCTCACATGCCCCTTACTGATCATACAGTTTGAAAAGCTGTCCCTTTTATAGACCCTCTGATGAGTCACTATGTTAACCTTCCTGCTACAGTAATTAACACCACTTGAACAAACTGCTTTCAATTGATTGACAAATAATTGCCACTCCAGGCAGTTCTCTACTTAACAAGCTAACCTAACATACTTGAATGTTAAACAAAAACAGAATTACAACTGAGTTCTGTTGAAGGGTCATGTTGGATTCGAAACGTCAACTCTTTTCTTCTCCACGGATGCTGCCAGACCTGCTGAGTTTTTCCAGGTAATTCTGTTTTTGTTTTGGATTTCCAGCATCCGCAGTAGCTTTTTGTTTTTATACTTGAATGTTAGTCCTATGTCAAATCTTGACTCTTAATGTATAGGTAAAACCTGAAAAGGACTGAGCAGAACTTACCACAGGAACCTAATTTGCTACTCACTCAGTCTCTGTCTCACTCCAGCGTAGTTGCCTGTCTCCTCGCACGCCCCTTACTCCATGATTGTTTATGATAGGGTTAACTCTTTCTAAGTAAGATTGTTGATGTAAAGTAACACAGACCCATACTGCCTTATTTCCAACCCAATATATTGAAAGAGCACAGAAACCTGTCTCCCAACCTTAAATTCTGTTCAAATCCTGACAATAACATTGTTTTGGAGTTCCCTAGTGCCACCCCATAGGAAGTCATCAACATGCCATGGTACCAATAAAGCGTGTCAGGATCTGCCTTCAGTTGGCAACAACACAACTTTGACATACTGATCTAACTGAAAAGTACCATACTCTGGAAGCATCATTCAAACCATAGACACATTTATTTAATTTTTAAAGTCTTCCTTCTACAACTGGTTCCTGAGGAGGTTGGAGAAACCCTTCCCTCTGGAGCTGATTCCCTTGCAGAAATGCAACTTTTATTACTATTGACATACATTTCCAAGAAAATGTTGCTAAAAGGGCCAAAAGAAAAATTCAAATTGACCTTTCCCGCTGTAGACGAGTCCACTCTGACCTCTTTATCTCCTAAGCATCCTTCAAAACCCTGGGCCACTAACCTAGCCTTGGCCTTATAATTCCATCCAGTAGGACCTTTTTTGTGCAGATCCACCTATGTGATAATGCTGACTGACCCCTATCTGGGATCTCTGAATACACACCAAACTCTCTCCAACTGTCTAGCTCTTTCTGTTTAGCCTCCCAAATGTCTTTACACCCAATTTGTTGGCAGCTACAAAAATGTCTTGGCCATGAGGACATCTGCTTCTACTATTTAGTTGGGATGGTTCTGCATTCTCCATTGGACTGCGTTCTCTAGTCAGACTGTGACCTCCAATCGCCTGCTGAAGTCTTTCTGGGCTATTACTGTTAGATCCCCTGTATACCCTATCTGAGACCATTTCCACCATACTTGAATGTTTCCCCAGCTGGGATTCATCGCCCGACCCATTACTGTAACTTGAGCTACGCTTCCTTATTTTCCAATCTCGTACTCAATTCTCCCTGTCTTTGGCCTTCACTGCTTTTCCATCACCCTGGTCATTCAACCAATTCTTTTCTTTTCCAGCACATATCCCTGCCTGTTCCACTATTATTGCATCTCTCCAGTTATTCTATCCTTTTGGATGGTACAGTACCCAGGAACCCACTTTGGGCAGTTGGCCTGTGGACAAAATAGCCCTTTCCTGTTCATCATGATTAGTTTCTCTACCAGTATCTAATCCCTGATCTATCATATCTTGTCCCCCTGGCTCTACCCCACAAAATATATGAATGTACGCTGCACATGGTGCTTCGTCATCCTCTATCACTCTTGTAGTCACAGTATTTATATGGCTGATCTAGTTCAGTCTCTGGTCAATGGTAGCCCCCAGGTTACCAAGGTGCCACAATTTGCAGATGATTGCATGGTTTATGGATGAGGAAAAACTCAAAACTATCAATTCACTACAAGATGATCTTTTGGAATTGTAAACATGGCAGTACCAATGGGAGATGGTATTCAATATCAAAAAATGCTATGTCATGAGCATCCCCAACAGAAAAGATCCACCAACAGATAGCTTTAAGTTCTGTAATCAAACTCCCCAACAGGTAGACACACAACCATACCTGGGAGGTTCACCTTAAAAACAATCTTCATGGGGGATTCCACATTCAGCAGGTAACATCCAAAGCAAACAGGGTTCTTGGATTTATGAGGAGGAATCTTTGGTATTGCAACAAAAAGATCAGAGTTATAGCTTACCAAACATTTGTTCATCCAATCCTGGGGTATGCAAGTTGTGTGTGGGATCCTTATATGGCGAGAAATATAAATAAGATTGAAGCAATCCAATGACATGCTGCATGATTCTGCACTAATCAGTGTGGAAAACACTCCAGTGTCAGGCCCTTGATCAAAGATTAGGAATGGGAATCATTACAGCAAAGAAGGGAGAAAAATAGACTGAACACGTTTTATAAAATATGGAATGGACTTGTATGAATTGCCAGGGACAGGTACCTGGTGCCCTCCGGCAATGACAAAACACAAGGTAGCCATCCACACAAACTATAAAGACCATTTGTTTCCAAATTGGCCTATCGACAATCCTTCCTTCCAAGGACAATCCCAAGTGGAACAAGCTGCCAAAGGAAATAGTCACAGCTCTACCGCTTGAAATCTTCATAACCCATCTTTAGATTGTGTCCATTTATAAGTTTGTCATTATTAGGACTGCCATCTCAACAGCTCTTGCCTGGCTTAGGCAGCGCAACCCATATAAATCTTGGTGGGAGACAGATATTAGCCTGGATTCTGACGTAATTAAAGCAGAAGCAGGATGTTGATAGCGGGGGGCTCAGCGATAGTAATGCCATTGAATGTCAAGGGGAGATGGTTAGACTCTCTCTTGTTGGAGATGGTCATTGCCTGGAACTGGTGTGGCATGAATGTCATTTGCCACTTATCAGCCCAAGCCTGAATGCTGTCCAGATCTTGCTGCATATGGACACGGACTACTCCAATATCTGAAGAATTTCAAATGGTACAATCATCAGCCAACTTCCCTGCTCTTGACCTTATGATAGTGGAAAGGTAATTGATGAAGCAACTAAAGATGGTTGGACCTGGGACACTACCCCGAGGAACTCCTGCAGCAAGTCCGAGAATTGATTGGACTCCAACAACCACAACCATCTTCCTTTGTGTTGGGTATGACTCCAACCAGTGGAGAGTTTTCCCCCGATTCTCATCAACATCAAGTTTGCTCAGACTGCATGATGCCAGACTCGATAAAGTGCTGTCTTAATGTCAAGGACAGCTACTCTCACCTCACCTCTTTGCTCTTTTGACTATGTTTGGAATGAGGCTACACTGAGGACAGGAACCAAATGGTCCTGGCAGAACCCAAGCTGAGCATCAGTGAGCAGGTTATTGCTGTGTAAGTGCTGCGTGACAGCCCTGTCAACAACACTTTACATCACTTTGCTGATGATTGAGAATAGACTGATGGGGCGGTAATTGGCCAGATTGGATTTGTCCTGCTTTTTGTGGACAGGACATACCTGGGCAATTTTCCACATTGTTGGGTCGATGTCAGTGTTCCAGTTGTACTGGAACAGCTTGGTTAGGGGCACAGCAAGTTCTCAAGCACAAGCATTCAGTACTATTGCCGGAATATTGTCAGTGCCCATAGCCTTTGCAGTACCCAGTGCCTTCAGTCATTTCTTGATATTACGTGGACTGAAACAAATTGGCTAAAGACTGGCATCTGTGATGATGAGGACCTCAGGAGGAGGGGAAGATGGATCATCAGCCTGGGATCTCTGTCTAAAGGTGGTTTCAAATGCTTCAGCCTTGTCTCTAAACCTCTGAGTCCAAGTATCATTCTGCTAAATCTAAGGGGTGAATTTTACAGACCTCTCCCCAACACCCCCCCCTCCCCCATGCGTGTTTGAGGCAGGCGGGCCACAAAATAGGATAGATGACTAGCCTACTGCCTTCCCGCCACTCCCGAGCTATTTCGCATAATACGATGGGCGGGTAAGGCATCAGCCAGTCCATCCACTGTTAGACCTGTTGAGGTCCTTAACTGGCCAATTAAGGGCCAGCTAAGGGCCTAATTCTGCCTCTGCCTACAGTGGGTGGCGGAAGGTGGGTGAAAGTGGCCAACCCACTTTTCCATCATCTAAGGTGAAAAGACAGGAAGGAATGGGGGTACCAACTTTGGGGGAGGGTGGCTTGTGCTCATCAGGGGCACCCCCCCAAGATGTTACAGCCCCCTTTATGCCTTACCCTCAGCTTCCAAAACCTGACCATCCACCCCCTCTACACCTCCCTAGGGTCCCAAATCCCTGCTCATTAAAAAAGCTTAACCACACTTCTTTGGCATCTTCTCCTGCTTTAAACATCTCATCTTGTTCCACCCCTTTACCTGTCCTTTGAAATTGTTTTTCCCTACTGCCCACCCATATACAATCTAAAGTTTCTCACTGATATACATTCACTGCTTTCCTCCCTAGGTCTCTGCATTGAATGACTTCACATCTTCAGTGATTTCAGCTTCTATCTCACCATATGCTCTCTCACTGTGCCTCCCATCCTCCATTAATCTGTCCTTATATATAAACTTCCCAATCCCATTCTCAGCCAGCCCACAACCTTGCCATCTCATGGCCATTCTACTCCAATCGTGTCGATTACAGCTAGATGAGGCCATCTCTGACCCATCCTTGTATCCCCCTCCACTCTAATACCCCTTATGTCCCAACCCTAGTTCCTCTGTCCACCCAACACCTACATGTCTTTTGTCTGCCCCAAGCCATTTAGAATGGCACTTCCAAATTCCCAACTTCGGCCCTCCAATCACCATGACATTTTTGCAGCTTAATCACACCCACACTCCCGCTTCTGATGCCTTTGTCCCCAGTAAAACCATTAACTCTTTTTCACCTTGGTTGTTCTCCTTATTTCTATCCCATTAACTCCTTGGGCACAGACTTGCGTGTTTATAGCAGACAACTGGTTTAGACATTCATGGCCAGATCTGGCTGAACGACATAAAGCACTATCAGGTTCTGCTCCCCTCTGCCAAAGCCATTCATTCCTGACCCAGGTATACAAAGACAACCCTAACTTTTTTCCACTACAAACCATCCTCTTGAATGCCACTTCCCCGATTCTTCCACCCATGATGGCTTCAAAACCAAATGCGAGGAGCTCATGAATTTCTTCATTGTGAAGACTGAGACAATCCATTTTTCTGCTTCTGCTGTTTCCCTCCCTTCCCCAGCCCATCAAGACAAGCGCTCTGTAAGGATCCCTCCCGCTCCAGCCTTGAACTCAAATCTTTCTCTAGTTTCTCTCCTATTTGCCTCGTGACTTCTCCCAAGTTCATCTTGTCCATGATACCCTACTCCTGCTCCCTTGACCCTATCCCCACCTATCTTCCCTTCCTGGCCCCCATGTTAGCCGATCTTGTTAACAGTTCCTCTTCAGCTACCCTCCCTCTCCCCTCAATCCCCTTTAAAGTTTTACCATTTTGTCTATTATGCCTCTCCTCAATCTTCCTTCCAAGGTCCCTTACTTTGCATATCTCTGCATTTAATTTCATCTACCATGTGTCTTCCCATTTCACCAGTCTGTGTATGCCCTCTTGAAGTTTACAGCTATCCTTCTCACTGTTTACAGCGTTTTCCAAACTGCAATTTTTAATGCATTATCACAATGTGAACTGGAAGCAAGTCAAGTTCGGCCAGCTCAGGAGTTTCCTTGAACCTGTTGGCATGCTAAGAGTTAAGAACACTTCACCCAAGTTTCTGCTTTAAGAATTAACAGGTCAGCGGTGGAGAAGTTCTGAGATTAATAGAACAAACATGAACCAAAAATAAATATATAAAACACAACCTTGACATCTGGTGTGACCCCACTCTTTCACTCCCTCTACCAGCTGCTCCTGCTCACCTTTTCAAAAGCATAGAAATAGGAACATTTTTTTTCACAGCTGCTATGAGCACTCATTGCTATCAGTGTTATGGAAATCGCTTGCTGAACCCCAGAGGCTGCCAGATGTCCTTGTAGCAATGCAGCAGCTCTTTTGGCACAGCACCATCACAGAAAGATTGCTGTGACAATTGATAATGTTTTATGGATTTATTTGTACTGCCGCCTATAGCTCTTTGGGCCTCAGAGGCAGAATGATGTAAGTTGTGATTAAAAAGAGGATGTATCTTGTCAGAATCAGTTACTGAACCTTTCGATCTCTTGCCGTGCAATAGATCGGGAACTTAATCAGGTACACTATCTATTTGTGGCAACATATTTATCAGTCGTGAAACTCTACAGGGAATGAGCGTAAGTGGCCAGGAGCACCATCTTCCTGGGGGTTCTGTTGGTTTCCTACCAGAATTATGGTTGGGGACTGAAAAAAAAGTCCCAGAAATTTCAGCACCACCTCCTTCAACAATCCTGTTGACACATTGAGGGGAGTTTCAATCTCTAAGGAGAAGTGGATTGGTAGGAGGGGAGTGTGTGTTGGCAGGGGGTGGGGTGGTTATGGGGAGGTAAAAATAAGTTGCAAACCCAACCTACGTCCAACACTTTCACTTCCAGGTTTAATAGGTGTGGGTTATGGTGCACGTGCGTAACCTGATGCAGAATGGAAGTCGATCATTTTCACAGGTGGATCGATCATTAACAAGTGCTACTGAGGCAAATTTGAAGAGATTTCAACAAGGATTTTTAACGCCTCCTGTATGGGTTTCTCAAGGCTCAGGAACCTCAGTGAAACTGAGGCGGGCGGGTGCGGGGTGGGGTGGGGGATTGTGTGACACTTTATTAGGGTGTTTAGAGTTCTGATTGCCTGATATGAATGAAGGCTCAGGGCTTACAGCTGCTTTCTCAGTTGCCTCCGACAAATGTATTGCAGAGTGTGCTTATGGTCAGAAACGTGTTTCAGAATTCTGGGGCTTTCCAATGAACAACTTCGGGATTGGGTGAGGGGGAGGGATGATTGGATGTTTGATGAGAAAATCACTCACCATCTATGGCAGCAATGTCATGCTTTGATGGGATGTATAGGTGCACAAGGGGGAAGCACATAAGAAAGTGGTGCACAACACCGATCTGGAGATCAGAGTGAAGAACAGCAGAGAGGAGAGCAGAGTGAAGAACAGCAGAGAGGAGAACAGAGTGAAGAACAGCAGAGAGGAGAACAGAGTGATGAACAGCAGAGAGGAGAAGAGAGTGAAGAACAGCAGAGAGAAGAACAGAGTGATGAACAACAGAGAGGAGAGCAGAGTGAAGAACAGCAGAGAGGAAAGCAGAGTGAAGAACAGCAGAGAGGAGAACAGAGTGAAAAACAGCAGAGAGGAGAACAGAGTGAAGAACAGCAGAGAGGAGAGCAGAGTGAAGAACAGCAGAGAGGAGAGCAGAGTGAAGAACAGCAGAGAGGAGAACAGAGTGATGAACAACAGAGAGGAGAACAGAGTGATGAACAGCAGAGAGGAGAACAGAGTGAAGAACAGCAGAGAGGAAAGCAGAGTGAAGAACAGCAGAGAGGAGAACAGAGTGAAGAACAGCAGAGAGGAGAACAGAGTGAAGAACAGCAGAGAGGAGAGCAGAGTGAAGAACAGCAGAGAGGAGAGCAGAGTGAAGAACAGCAGAGAGGAGAACAGAGTGATGAACAACAGAGAGGAGAACAGAGTGATGAACAGCAGAGAGGAGAACAGAGTGAAGAACAGCAGAGGGGAGAGCAGAGTGAAGAACGGCAGAGAGGAGAGCAGAGTGAAGAACAGCAGAGAGGAGAACAGAGTGAAGAACAGCAGAGAGGAGAACAGAGTGATGAACAGCAGAGAGGAGAAGAGAGTGAAGAACAGCAGAGAGAAGAACAGAGTGATGAACAACAGAGAGGAGAGCAGAGTGAAGAACAGCAGAGAGGAGAACAGAGTGAAGAACAGCAGAGAAGAGAGCAGAGTGAAGAACAGCAGAGAGGAGAGCAGAGTGAAGAATAGCAGAGAGGAGAACAGAGTGAAGAACAGCAGAGAGGAGAACAGAGTGAAGAACAGCAGAGAGAAGAGCAGAGTGAAGAACAGCAGAGAGGAGAACAGAGTGAAGAATAGCAGAGAGGAGAGCAGAGTGAAGAACAGCAGAGAGGAGAGCAGAGTGAAGAACAGCAGAGAGGAGAACAGAGTGAAGAACAGCAGAGAGGAGAGCAGAGTGAAGAACAGCAGAGAGGAGAGCAGAGTGAAGAACAGCAGAGAGGAGAGCAGAGTGAAGAACAGCAGAGAGGAGAACAGAGTGAAGAACAGCAGAGAGGAGAGCAGAGTGAAGAACAGCAGAGAGGAGAGCAGAGTGAAGAACAGCAGAGAGGAGAACAGAGTGAAGAACAGCAGAGAGGAGAACAGAGTGAAGAACAGCAGAGAGGAGAGCAGAGTGAAGAACAGCAGAGAGGAGAACAGAGTGATGAACAACAGAGAGGAGAGCAGAGTGATGAACAGCAGAGAGGAGAACAGAGCGAAGAACAGCAGAGAGGATAACAGAGTGAAGAACAGCAGAGAGGATAACAGAGTGAAGAACAGCAGAGAGGATAACAGAGTGAAGAACAACAGAGAGGAGAGCAGAGGGATGAACAGCAGAGAGGAGAACAGAGTGAAGAACAGCAGAGAGGATAACAGAGTGAAGAACAGCAGAGAGGAGAACAGAGTGAAGAACAGCAGAGAGGAGAACAGAGTGAAGAACAGCAGAGAGGAGAGCAGAGTGAAGAACAGCAGAGAGGAGAGCAGAGTGAAGAACAGCAGAGTGAGCAGAGTGAAGAACAGAAAGGAGAGCAGAATGACGAACAGCAGAGAGGAGAACAGAATGACGAATAGCAGAGAGGAGAACAGAGAGGAGAACAGAATGAAGAACAGCAGAGAGAGCAGAGTGACGAAGAGCAGAGAGATGCAACAGAGGGTGCTGAGATTGCAGGAAGAAGTACCCATGTGAGAGAGTGTACAGAGAGAGGTCCCACTTCCTTAACCTATCTGAAAAGCAGTGCTCCCACAGGCTCAGATTGTCATGACAGGTGGTCACAGATATCTGCAGGCTCCTTCAGCAGCTGTTTCCTGCTGGACCTGGAAATTGCTGTGAAAGTCACCTCAATTTCTTTGCCTCTTCCTCTTTCCAGTGCACCACCAAAGACATCTCAAAGGTTCTCACTAGGCTTACATAAACATATAAGGCAGGTCATGAATGGGTTGTCTGTTAGGGCCTTAACTTATGTCAAATTCCCCTGTGATGTCGATAGTGGGAATATATGGGCTGTTGGGCTTTCCCACAGGTTCAGTGGTCCAATGTTTGCATACTTGTGGTAGCACCAGATCAGCCAGGAGGCTATCCTCAACTTCAAGGTATTTCATTCCAACAATACTCTGCCCGTGTGCAACCACAAAAAAAAAAGGTTCATGCAGGTGTCTGTCAGATTCCCTGCGAGCTGCCTTGATGCTTCTGTACTGCGGCAGTCCAACATTCCACAGAGCAGAATTAAAGGCTGGTTAGTAGTAGCTTTTCAAACTTGGCTCATAACACCTGTGGGGAACCCTATCAGTGTGACACAAGGGTGCTACAGTGAGAGCCACATGACCACCAGAATGTGTCATCAAGCAAGCCAACAGTACGTCAAAGATGTGCTTCAGGTGCCTAGATAGGTTTGGTTACACCCTTTGGCGCTGTCCAGCGGCATTCTGAACAACACTGCTCAGCAGAGCGGATTAGAGGTGGCAGCCCCCAAGGTATCTGCTGATGAGGAGAGTATTGAAGAAGAGGATGATGAGCACTATAACGATGGGGCACCCATCTCCAGACTAGCCACGTGCACAGCTGCCTGGGATGCTAGGGAAGCCCAACTAACTCACAGTTTCAGTTGGCAGGTCACAGAGGTAAAAATAAAAATGCAATCCTCCCTCTTGCTCCCATTACCACCACCACATCCTCTCCCCTCACTATAAACAAAGCAATCCTTCAACCAAGCGTACACCAATTGTTCATCCCCCAGGGGGCTTTGTCATGTATTGACATTTATCATCAAATAAGTGAAAGGGGGAGTTGGCACTCAGATCACAATACCCTTGGTGAAGTCAAATAGCTTTATCGTACACTTCCTACTGCTTATATGTGTTGCCTCCTTGTGGCCTTAGCAGAGATAGAATTTGGCTGCTCAGATCACTGCTCTGACTGCATAGATGCTTTTGATCCACGCGGCTTTGGAGACCATGAGGTCTCCACCAAGGCTGCTGCACCCGTACCAGGCAGGGGCAGATTCGGCCATCACAAGACAAGATTGCATATTGGATACTGGCTGAGGTGGGGTGGAGTGGGGGAGGTAAGAAGTTGAGAGCTTTGAATGGAGTGCCCACTTCCATATCCCTTTTCCCCATCAATCTGCCCCTGGTCAATGCTGCATCAATCACATCACTCTATCGCAGATCAGCAATGCTAACATCTTGTTTAAGCAGCAGTTATCTCCTACATGGTTGTGGCCTGCACAGACTCATTTGCGAACAGTGCTTGAAGCTCCGCAGACATTATCGCAATTACCTGTGATACCAATTCCACTACAGTTGGAGCTGGACTGCTCCATCTTGTGGAGTGTGTGTGGAACCTCTGTCAGTACCTCGCAGAGTTACTACCATACATCGATCATTCTCCTTCCCAGTGTTGAGTCCCCAGGATTCTGCATCCGTATTCAGCTGAGCAAAGATTGGAGTGGATTGTGTCTTCTGATGTAAATTCTCCACAGCTGTCCCTGCCATCTGTGTCTGCTTGTGTTTTATTTTATTTGTTCTTAGGATGTGGGCGTTGCTGGCCAGGCCAGCATTTATTACCCATCCCTAGTTGCCCGAGTTCAGAGGGCATTTAAGAGTCAACCACATTGCTGTGGGTCTGGAGTCACATGTAGGCCAGACTAGGTAAGGACGGCAGATTTCCTTCCCTAAAGGGCATTAGTGAACCAGATGGGTTTTTACAACAATCGACAGTGGTTTCATGGTCATCATCAGACTTTTAATTCCAGGTTTTTACTGAATTCAAATTCCACATTCTGTTGTGGTGGGATTCTAACCCAGGTCCTCAGAGCATTACCCTGGGTCTCTGGATTACTGGCCCAGCGACAATGCCACTACACCATCGCCTCCCCCAATTCACTTATGAATTGTGAATCAAAAGGTAAATACTACACTAACCGTTTAACTGAACTCACCAAAGTATGAGTATTTGCACAGTCTGTGACTATGCATCCCATAAGGGTACAACCTCAGAAGGAGTGAGGTCCTGTGCGAAATCATTGTTGCACATGTGTTACTTGACACGTTGGAGTACCTGGAAATAAAAAGAAATGGATATTAAATAGCCCTGGTAAAGTAACAATCTTGACAATCACCATACTCAGACTTCTCATAGCACAGCCTTTGATGAAATAAAGTCAGCATGTGTGTCAGAGGTATTTTTAATTTTGTCACCAGACATCTGTGAGTCCCCAGTCTCTCCACCTCCAAGTGACAGGAACATAGATCTGCCACTTATCCCCATGGCCTCCTCCTCTGCATCTATCAGCTGCACTATTTTTGGTGGGCCACACCTCTAGTCCCTCCGTCTCTATTGCATTTTGCACTCAAGAGACAAAATAACTGAGGCGTGAGTAACAGGAGGCCATGTAAACACTTGATGGATGTAATGTATTTGGTGAGGGTGCCTGTCAGACAGATGCATCATACTGCCTAAGGATTGAGATGAGTGGCAGCAGTGAATAGATAAATGGGGAGATGAGGAAGTGTGTAGAATGTGAAAGGCATGTGCTAATGAAACTTAAGTGGGTATGAGGAGTGAGGAGAAAAGTGTGGTGATTCATTTTGGTAGGAAGGACAGGGAAAGGCAACGTAAAGCAAAGGGTACAATTCTAAAGGAGATGCAGGAACAGAGGGACTTGTGGCTACATAGTATAAATCATTGAAGGTGGCAGGGCAGATTGAGACAGTGGTTAAAAATGCATACGGGATCCTGGGCTTTATGAATGGGGTATAGAATACAAAGGTTATAAAACACTGATTCATCCTCAACTGGACTATTGCATTCTGTTCTGGGCACCAGACTTTAGGAAGGATGTGAAGGCATTAGAGAGGGCACAGAAAAGGTTCACAAGAATAGTTCCAGGGATGAGGAACTACAGTTACATAGATAAATTGGAGGTGATGGGGCTATCCTCCTTGGAGAAGAGAAGGTTAAGAGGAGATTTGATACAGGTGTTCAAAATCATGAGGGGTCAGGACAGAGTAGATAGGGAGAAACTGTTCTCATTGATGGGAGGATCAAGAACCAGAGGACCATCGATTTAAGGTGATTGATAAAAGAAGCAAGGCAAAAGGAGGGAAAACGTTTTTACACAGTGAGTGGTTAGGATCCTGAGTTGCTAACCCTCCCAGGTTTCCCTGGAATCCCCAGGAATTAATGATTAATCCCCCAGATACTGCTCTAAGCACCTCTGAGTGAACAAAATCATAGAGGCATTAAAATAAATTGTGCTTTTTTTCTCTTGTTCCTTTGTTTATTCGCTGTAAAAATTTTGGAGATGGGTTGTTTGACTGGGTAAGGTGGTGGAAGGTGGGAAAGCACATGATAAAAGCTTTAGGAATATATCCTGCCATAGTTGGCATGCCCATTTCTCAAATGCATTGTCTGAGAGTGCGCTGGATTCAACTGTGGCTTTCAAAAGAGAACTGGAGCCTTACTTGAAGAGGAAACATTTCTTACAGGTAAAGGTAGGGAAGTGGCACTAGGTTAATTGCTCTTGCAGAGACCCAGACACGATAGGCTGAATGGCCTCCTTCTGTGCTGTAACCACTTTGTGATATGATGGAGTACACTTGACAGGACAAAATAAGAGGGCATAAGTGAATCAATACCAGTCATAATTAAACCTTCAAACCTCAGTATAATTCTGTTGAATCTGCACCATATCCCCTCCATTACCCTCTTACTTTTTTTATTCTTTTCATGCGATGTGGGCTATGCTGACAAGGCCAGCATCTGTTGCCCATCCCTAATTACCCTCAAACTGTTGTGGATCTGGAGTCACACGTAGTCCAGACCAAACCCCTAGTGACCATTAGTAACCAGATTGGGTGTATTGCAATAATCAATGATAGTTTCATAGTCACCATCACTAAGATTAGCTTTCATTCCATATTTTTTTGAAATTAATTTAATTTCCACCAGCTGCCATGGTGGGATTTGAACCCACATACCCTAAGGTATTAACTTGAGCATGCTTGGTCCAGGGATAGTACCACCACACCACAATCTCCCCACAACCTTAATACCATTTTTTTTTTTAGAGTTTTGCCTTCTATATTCCACTGTTCTGGTCATCCACTCACTGTTGGCTACATATATTAGATTTACATTTCCCAACATGCTGGTATTATTGGGACCAATTTGTTTTATAGACGCTTCTAAGTTAATGACACCTTTCTCATATTTCTGCACTCAGTTTGAATGAGGTTGGTTTGTTGGCTGAGACTTTCAATTTTGTCCATTTCTGGCAGTCACTGATAAGTAAAGCTTTGGACCTTTTTAAATTTTACCTTTATGGATTTGGATTTGTACATGAAAGGCAGAACCATTTCCAAAATGCTCTATTTCGGTATCCAATCAATTTACATATATATTACTCAGGTGCCTGAGGTCTTCTTAATCTTATATGGCAGATTTATTAAAACTAACGAGTGTGTTCTCTGCAGCTGCTAACTAAGCACAGCTATTTTAAAAAGTGGTGATCATTTTTTGCTGGCTTGGCATCAATTGCAAAGTAGCAGCCTTTCTGATTATCTCCTATTAAATCCTCACTGAGGGATGGCACCATGACTACTGGGCAAAATCCATCCCCTCACCCAAGTAGCATTTATTCAATTTATGAATCTCAGCAGTAGCTGTCAATAGGTTGTTTCACTGTGGGGAGAGAAGAATAGCCAAGGTCAATCATATCCCCATCTAACATTGACATATCAGAAGGGGTCGCTGGATAGCGATCAGGACCAAGTACCCACTATGATTTTTGTTTTCCCTATTGTAAAGTCACTGAAGCTAGTTGCAGCATCTCTACTGCTGCCTGGGCTGAGATTTATTGACTCTGCATAGATCAGGAATCGAACCGAAGTCCTTTATCTGTGTGGACCGTTTATTCATCAAATATATTCAAAAGGTCATTTAGTGAGCCCCTGCCTCTACACATTTTTAATGCTGTGACAAGAAGTGTTTCCTCTTTAATAGATTGTCACTGATTTTGGTCTTGTGGTATGTGCTCGTACAGGTATAAAATGGGTACAATGAGGCCCATGTTCGGGTCCCAATTTCCTGCCCCACAGGGCATCTAAAAGACGTGTGACATGAAATTGGGTTGGATGGTTTTCCAGGAATCCCTGGATATTATCTGAAGCCAGTGATAGGTCCTTTACATATGTGAATGAGGGATCTCATTTCTGTTTCAGGATACCTCAGGAAATTGGTGCCAGCGTGTGGTGTAGAAAGAGGAAAAAGAGAAAGATTTGGATTTATATATCATCTTGCACGGCCACAGCTCATCACAAAATGCTTTACAGCCAATGAAGTATTTTTGAAAAGTAGTCACTTTTGTCATGTAGTAATCACAGCAGCCAATTTGCACACAAGCTTCCAAAAAAAGCAACTTGATATTGACCAGATGATCTGTTTTTATGATGTTAATTGAGGGGAAAATATTGGCCAAGACACTGGGGGTAACTTGTTTGCTTTTCTTCAAAATAGTGCCATGGAATCTTTTACATCCACCTGAGAGGCAGATGCGACCTTGCTTTAAGGTCTCATCCGGAACATGTCTCCTCCACCAGTGCAGCACCACCCCAGTACTGCACTGGATGTGGCCTAAGAACCAATTGCCACTGAAAAGATGAGCATTTTATCTTTGCCGGATGCAATCAGCCTTCCTACTGTTGTCGTCCCATCTCCACCCAGCACTAACTGGAGGCAGCTGCTGCAAAGTGGACAATCCAAAATACCTGAGTGCAGAAGGGTGAGCTAACTATGAAGTGTGTCAAGCACCACCAGCTCACCAAGGTTATTTAAATGAAGCCGGAATCCAAGTGCAACAAATCTTGACCCTTTTGGTTCGCAGTTGATCCTTCTCTTACTATTGGAAAAGCACAGGTTGGTGCATAGGAATATAACATCCAATACTGAGGCAGGGGAATTCATCTGCCTTTCCAATCCTACACACTGAAGGAATCTATGGCAGCTTGTTGGCTAAGCCTACTGATGGATAAACCTTTCCCCTTTTCCTCACTTTTCTGGGCGCATAATGTTCGAGGAAACATAGGGGAAGTAGGCCCTTGAACCTATTCTGCCATTCAATGAGATCATGGCCGATCTATGACCTAACTCTACTTATTCACTTTTGCCCCATATCCCTTAACACCTTTGGTTAACGAAAGCCCGTCAATCTGTTTTCAATTTAACTATTGATCTGGCACCATTGTCATTTGCAGAAGGGAGTTTCAAACTTCCATCACCCTTTCCATGTTGAAATATTTCCTAATTTCATGCAACAAAACTGGGTTTAATTTTTAGGCAGTGCCCCATAGTCCTAGACTTCTTAACTATTGGAAATAGTTTCTTTCTCTATCCATCCTATTTGTTCCCCTTAATATCTTGGAAACTTTGATCAAATTATCCCTTAACTTTCTAACTTCCAGGACAAATTCAGCGTAATCTCTCCTGGCAGCTTCACCCTTGGAGTCAAGGTATCATTTCAGTAAATCTATGCTGCATTCCTTCCAATGCCAATATATTCTTCCTGAGATGTGGTGCCTAGAACAGTTTGCAATACCCTAGGTGTAGTCTGCCCAGAGCTTTGTATAGCTAAGATATTAAATCGACCCCTTTGGATTCTAGTTCTCTAGATATAAAGGCCAGAATTTCATTAGCTTTTTTGGTTATTTTCTGTACCAGATCATCACATTTCAATGATCTAAATATCTAATCCCCTAAGTTTCCTTCGTGTCAGGGGGCTAAGACCTCACACTCTATATTTTTACTAGAAAATGGGATCACACCAAAACTGAGGGGTTGGGAAACACACCACCACTTATAAAGAAGGAAGCAAATCAAAACATCTTACTGTTTACAGGCGGGTAGCGAGAGGAGAAGTCAGGGCTATTTAAATGAAACCCCCTCCTGTCCAAAGCAGAAATTGGGAGCTCAAATCTGAAAACACCCGTTTGAATTTGACCAGAGCCCAAGAAGAGCCAGGCCAAATCTGAGAGACAAGAGTCAATTGGAAGCCAAAAGGGGAAAACTCAGTGGCTGGAGCGAATGTTAAAACACAAGTAACTTAGCTCAGCAAATTCCCTTTCCCTAACACTAAGAAAAGACAACTTTTGATGCCCAGGTGTGAGTCCAGTAAGGAAATTTGAATGGTGAAACTTTAGTGGCCTTTAGCACATAACAGCTAAAAGCTGTAGCTAGAGAGGTACAGTTAAAATTGCCCTGTAAAGTGAAAAGAAGTAGACTGATCCAATTGCTGGTGAAGCATCTGGAGCTCAAGTTACCAACAGAGCAGTAAAATATAGAGCACAACCGTGACTCGGAATCCTGCCCTCCACCACCCCGGCTCTTTCCCCAGCCAAATTCAAGCTGGAAAAGCTCAGATTGCAGCTAGAATCTCAGGAGAAGGATAGGGAAAGAGAATTCCAGCTCTGATAATTGGAGCTAGCAGCCCAAAGGGAAAGAGAGACCAGGCAATTGGAAGCTGCGAGGGAAAATCTCTTGCTACCCGATAGCACGCTCTATCCCTCTAACCCGGAGCCACTCTCTCAAGCATTCAAGTAAGCTAGGTTAATTCCCAAATTCAAAGACAGTGGTGCACAGTCATTTTTTTGCCACTTTTGAGAAAGTAGCAGGGCAGCTAAAATGGCCATCGGAGATCTGGACATTTTTAATTCAAGGGCAGCTGCCAGGGAGAGCCCAAGATATCTATTCCATGCTGACTCCTCATGTGTCCATGAATTATAAGCAGACCAAGGCTGCCATCCTAAGTGCCTACGAGTTAGTCCCAGAGGCAAATCATCAGCAATTTCAGAAAGCTCGTAAGAAGCCCACACAAAACGACATCGCGTTCGAATGGCTGAAGCAAATCGCATTCGATCGATGAGTAAGATTCCTAAGAATCTCACGCACCTATGATGGGCTGTGTGAGTTAGTCTTGTTGGAGGAATTTAAAAATTACTTACTCTCCAACCTGCGGATGCACTTAGAAGAGCAGAGAATCCTCAGAGCCAAGGATGCAGCTGTCACAGCAGGACAGCTCTGATCTCACCCATAGGCCTGGAAACTCAGACAATTTCCAAACCATTTCCATGAAAATTGGAAAGATAAGCAAGGAGACCTAAGTAGGAGAGCCCCCCACCCCCCCACCCGCCTAGGAAAGAGAGCACAAAGGAGGGTGTGAGAAGCCCTTCTGTGGCCCGAAATGAGAAGGTCCGGAGCCCGGTGCGTTCTCACTGCAACAAAATAGGCCCTTCCAGGCCTGAGTGCTGGAGATTGTGAGGGAAGCCTTTTGGCCTAACAGGACTCCATATGAGGAGTCCCCCAAAGGACGCTCCATTGGGTAGTGCAGCAGAACAGGCAGGGCCGCTTTCTACTGAAACTTACCCTTTGGAGGGCATGGCACTGTGTGTATTGGAGCTGGACAAACTCCCAGAGAGCTTCCGGAGTTTTGCCCATTCACGAACAGTATCCCCCTACCTGTTCCAAAATGTGAGCTCCAGGGTATAGGGGCCACTCAGTCCTTAATGTTGGAGGGAAACATAAACCAACTCCCTGAGTCCTCCCTGAAGGCCAAAGCACTGATCCGTGGAGTGGGAGGAGGATCTGTGTTCACACCCCTGCATAAGGTCCACCTAGAGTGTGACCTTGTTTCAGGCCCTGTTACAGTAGGAATTATCCCTGAAATACCAGTAGCAGGAATCAATTTCCTCCTTGGGAACAATTTGGCTGCCAGCAAGATGTTAGCCAGCGAAAGAAAAGAGGCCAATGTCAATCAGCAGAAATCTGCAGGTGAGCAGAAAGCTGGGAAAGGTCCAGAGGTCCTAAAGGGTGAAATAGCTCCCATAAACATTGAGCAAGGGCTGCTCGAAAGTAGCAAGGCCAAAGTCAGGCCAGTAAAGCTAAAAGAAGTCCAGGAAAGGCCACTAGAATCTAAAGTAGATTCACAGAGTATCCCAAAATTTCATAGGGATCAAAGGAGTCCCAGAGCAGGGAAAGAGGTAGTGAGGTAGATCCCCATATAGTCAAAGAACCTGAAGGAAGGCAGGTTATTAAACCAGGAAAGGAAAAGTTTAAGGACTTGTCTGAAGTATGGATATCAGAAACCTTCTTTCTGACATTAAATAGGGACAAAGGGAGTTCCCAAACAGATGAGCATATAGGGATTGAGATGCCTTCCCCAGTCGAAAAGCCACAAGAGAGTTACGCTGGAGCTGCACCTCCACTTGAGGGCAGAGATGTTCCAGGAATCATGGAACAAGTTGGCAGTGCATCTCCTCCAAAGCCAAAGGCCCCACAACAAGGGAGCCAATGATTGGTTTAGCCGATAGCTTTCTGGGAATTTCAATGGGGACCAGGAAAGTCTCAAATTGGCCCAAAAAGAGTGAGGGTGATGCCTCACTTAGTTTAAAAGCCATCAGGAGGTACAGCAAGAGCTGATCATCCACCAGAGGTTAGTAGTGTTCCAAAAGACATGAAGACCACCACCCAGCTGGTCAGCAGAGGTATCCCAACCAGATTGGACACAATTGGAGAGTGGCAAATGTAACCCCACTATTTGAAAAAGGAGGAAGGGAAAAAATACTAAAGTATTATAAAGGATGTGAAAACAGGACACTTAGAAATATCAATGGGATTACACAAAGTCAACATAGATTTATGAAAGGGAAATCATATTTGACAGACCCAATGGAGTTTTTTGAGGACGTAACTAGCAGAATAGATAAGGGAGAACCAGTAGATGTGGTGTATTTGTATTTTCAGAAAGCTTTTGATAAAGTCCCACATAAGAGGTTCGTGTGCAAAATCAAAGCACATGGGATTGGTGGTAATATATTGACAAGGATTGAGAATTGGTTAGCAAACAGGAAATAAAGAGTAGGAATAAATGGGTTAAAAGCAAAATACTGCGGATGCTGGAAATCTGAAACAAAAACAAAAATTGCTGGAAAAACTCAGCAGGTCTGACAGCATCTGTGGAGAGATAAACAGAGTTAACGTATCGAGTCGGTATGACTCTTCATCAGAACAGAAAAAATGCGTCCCTTTTGGAGTGGCAGGTGGTGACTAGTGAGGTATCACAGAGATCAGTGTTTGGGCCCCAGCTATTCACAATATATATCAATGATTTGGATGAGGGAATCAAATGTAATATTTCCAAGTTTGCTGTTGACAGAAAACTAGGCGGGAATGTGAGCAATGAGGAGGGAGTTAAGAGGCTTTAAGGAGATTTAGATAAGTTGAGTTAGTGGGCAAAAACATGGTAGATGCAGTACAATGTAGATAAGTGTGAAGTTATCCACTTTGGTAGGAAAAACAGAATGGCAGAGTATTATTTAAATGGTGATCAATTGGGAAATGTTGATGTACAAAGGGAACTGGGTGTCATTGTACACCGTCACTTAAAGCAAGCATGCAGGTGCAGCAAGCAGTTAAGAAGGCAAATGGTATGTTGGCATTCATTGTGAGAAGACTTGAGTATAGGAGCAAGGATGTCTTACTGCAGCCATACAGGGCCTTGGTGAGACCACGCCTAGAGTTTTGTGTGCAGCTTTGGTCTCCTTACCTAGGAAAGGATAGACTTGGCATAGGGGGAACACAGCAAAGGTTCACCGGACTGATCCCTGCGTATAAAATTCTGACATGGCTGGACAGACTGGATGCAGGGATGATGTTTCCTCTGTCTGGTGGGCCTAGAACAAGGGGTCACAGTCTCAGGATACAGGGTAGACCATTTAGGACTGAGATGAGGAGAAACTTCTTCACTCAGAGGATGGTGAACCTGTGGAATTCTCTGTCACAGAAGGCTGAGGAGGTCAAGTCACTGAATATATTTAAGAAAGAAATAGACAGATTTCTAGATTTTAAAGGAATTAAGGGGCATGGAGAGAGAGCGGGAGTATGGTGTTGAAATAGAGGATCAGCCATGCTCATATTGAATGCTGGAGCAGGCTCAAAGGGCTGAATGACCTAGTTCTGCTTCTATTTTCTACGTTTCTATGTTTCTACTCACCCAGCTTAATGTGAGGCGACCTGACAGGGTCCATAACAACCCACCAGGCTACAGCACTGTAGCTCTACCTGGTATAGATGTGGGAGAGGCCCCTTACAGAGGGTCATCTTCCTATTATCTGGGCCCAGAAAAGCTGGCCCAAGTTTAGGAGCGGGCTGCCCACCTGTTGCCATGCCAACCAAAAGCATTTAGCAACAGACATCGTAACGTCCTAGTTGTGCTAGTGCCCGAGACAGACACTGAACCAGAACCCCCTAAAGAGGTCAAAGTCCTTTTAAAACACCCCAATCTCCTGATTCTCAGCCTAAGCACAGTCCTTAAATTTGAACTGCTGAACTCACAGGTTACCAAAGTGGACAGGCAGAAGCTAAACTGGACACGAGCAGCTCAGCCCTATGTTCAAAATATCTGACACTCACAGAGTGATATATCCACCATTCCCACGAGGATAATCCAGAGTAGTTTGACCATCACTCACCCACTGAGTGCTAACCACCCTGTAAAACCCCCAGAGACTTTTGAGGATCTTTAATCAGGAGTTGGACAGGCAGAGTTCCAAAACCAAGGGCTTTACTTAGGCCTGATCCCCAACTGAGGAAAATTCAGAACTCTAAATTGACTTCCCCAAAAGACAGATTTGAATCTTCTCAAGTCACCTCCCCATTCGACATCCCAGGAAGGGACAATATCCTTGCTGATGCACTAATCCAGATTTAAAGCTCGACAAAAGGAAGTGGCAGCAGGAACTGCCATTGCCTCTGCTCACTGTGTCTCTGACCTGGCATTGTGAATGAGAAAATGCATGTATACATCTTTACTTCCTATTCTTCCTTCATAAGAACACAAAAAAATAGAATTCATTTTTTTTCTCCAAGGCCACGAGGACTGTCAGTGGGCTAAGACCTCACATTCTATATTTTATAAAATATACATATATTCGGGATGGGCAATAAATGCTGGCCCAGCCAGAGAAGCCCGCATCCCATGAATGAATAATAAAATGTATGTATAGACCTCGAACAATAGGGACTAATTGGTTGTATCGAAGAAATTTGCACCTTGTTATCTCTGAAGAAACTCTAATGATCCCCTGTGGGTTGCAGAGATCAAATTCAAAGGGAACTGTATAGAGACCATCTACATTTCATAAGCCAGGCCTGACCAACGGGTGCCAATTTGTGTCCAAGCCAAAGGACCCAGCAAAGGGATACACACCCTTTGTCAAAACCTGCTTGTGCCCTGATCGGGGTCTGGAAGGCTCGTGGAGGGTCTTTCCACCCAAGTGCCAAATGAAGCCTTTTCATATTTGACTTTTCTAAATTACTTTTCTTCTTATAAGAATACATTCTTATAAAAAACTACAAAGGATTGTTTTGGTATTTTTATATTGCTTGATTGACTGTTTCCTTATCCAGCAACAACCATAGATATTCGTATACAAGGCGCCTTATTAGCCTGGAGATCATATGTGCACTTGTGACAAAGTTATTTGTACACCTGTGGGTCAAAACTGACTGATGATCAGAATCATTTTTGTAATTTACCTTAACCATTCATTTTATGTGTGTATATATATAATATACATATGTTTGTGTGTATGTGAGCTGATGTGCCATTCATTGCTGTAAATGAGATGAGGTCATTTTTTAGAATTTGGTTTTTAAGGATTAGAGAGGAGTGTGGAACCTATTAAGTTCATTTGGGAAGTAAGTTCTGGGCATCATGACTATTGGTAAGTATTCTGAATTTTTGGCGTAATTTCTAATTGAGGTATGGCATTGAAAAATAGTTAGCGGGTGGATGAAGTAATTGTGTCCTGGGTATTTAGGCAAATTGAGTGGCAATGAGTTAGGACATGCAGAGTGGGATACCCAGATTTTGGGTTTATGTGAGGAACAAAAAAGATAGCTGCAAATGAAAATTTTTTAAAAAGGCCTTCTGAGGGAAAAACTAACCAGGGAACAGTATTATACCTCGCTTCATGCATTAGTGGATTTTGCTGGGTAGTTTGTTGTTTTTTGTTTTCATCTGGGAATTGGATAATACTTGAAGGGGAAATGGTCGCAGGGTTATGGGGGAAAACGGCAGAGGAATGGGACTAATTGGATAGCTCTTTTAAGGATCTGGCTCAGGCACGATGGGCCGAATGGCCTCCTTCTACACTGTATCATATCAAGCCCTTAAGTGGGCAATTACCGCCAATTTAAGGGCCTCATCCTGCTACTGCTGGTATTTAACCAACGGCGGGCAAGGCAGTCCTTGGGGAGGCCAAAAAGCAGACCCAGGGCGGATTGCAGGCAAGTGGGATCTCACTGCTGGCTGGAAAGCCGGGAGAGTCCCATGTCGTCTCTTTTGGGGAGGCCTAACTTCTTCCAGCAGCTCTCCATGGCAGTCAGTGCCACCGGGAGCAGTGGTAGCTGCCAGCAATGTACCCACCAGAAGACCAGGATGAGCAAGGGACTCAGGCCACAAGTGAGTGAGGGCAGGATAGCGGTCGTGCAGACAGCTTGGAGGGGCAGGGAGGCTGGAAGAAAGGCAATGACTCTCAGCGGATCCCCTCTTCCTGATGCTAGGCCCCACGATCAGGCACCCCATGTGGTGACTTCCCTGCTTACCTCTGGTTGAATACCAGCAGCAGTGGGATGAGGCCCTTAAGTGGGCATTCAGAAGGCCACGAGTCTTCCCACCTCAGACTGAATCAGGACAGAGGGGGAGAATATGGTGGGATCCCCACTCTGTAACCTCTAGACCAAATAAATGCCCCACCCCGATTCCAAACTCACCTCAGGGGAGGGCATTAAACTTGGTCCCTTGTAAGGTTTGTTTTTGGGCTCACGAGCAGTGCCTGATCGAGGGACCTGGCATCGTGAGGGGAGGGCCTGCTGAGAGCCACACCCCCTGCCTTTTCTTCCAAATCCCCCCCCTGCACTCCCACTAGTCAACGATCCCCTCCCCATGACTTCCTTCACTGAACTGTGGCATGGGTGCCTCACTGACCCTGGATCTCTGGTTTATGCAATGCCGACAGCTACCTCTGTTTCCAGTGGCTCTGCCTCCAATGGAGAGCTGCCAGCCTCTGACTGGTCGCAGCTCTAGATGGCGGGGTTTCGGCCCCCACAGGAAAGGCCCACTGCTGGCCACTTAAGTGTGTGAGAAGTATTTAATATGATAGGCCTTCACCAAAGGAGGTAATGCGGGGCTCTCGATGGCTCTCTAGCAGGCGGGTGAGGTCCCCATCGCCTGGATAAAATTCTGTCCTCAGGCATATGTTGGCTTTTAAAATCTTTCTTTACAGATTTACTTTTGCATGGTTTCTCTTTACAGAAAGGGTAGAAAAGGTTTTACGAAAGGGAGAAATGGTATGCCATAATTGTGACTTTTTTTTATTCATTCAAGGAATGTGGGAATCGCTGGCTGGACCAGCATTTATAGCCCATCCCTAGTTGCCTTCTTGAACCGCTGTAGTCCAAGTGGTGTAGGTACACACACAGTGTTGTTAGGGAGAAAGTTCCAGGATTTTGACCCAGCGACAGTGGAGGAACGGGGGTATAGTTCCAAGTCAGAATGGTGTGTGACTTGAAGGAGAATTTCCAGGTGGTGATATTTCCATGTGTCTGCTGCCCTTGTCCTTCTAGATGGAAGTGTTCGTGGGTTTGGAAGGTGCTGTCTAAGGAACCTTGGTGAGTTTCTGCAGTGCATCTTATAAATGGTACACATTGCTGCCATTGTGCGCTGGTGGTGGACAGAGTGAATATTTGTTGATGTGGTGCCAATCAAGCAGGCTGCTTTGTCCTGGACAATGTCAAGCTTCTTGAGTGTTGTTGGGGCTGCACTCATCCAGGCAAGTGGGGAGTATTCCAACACACTCCTGACTTGTGGCTTGTAGATGGCGGACAGACTTTAGGGAGTCAGGAGGTGAGTTACTTGCTGCAGGATTCCTAGCCTCTGAACTGCTCATGTAGCCACAGTATTTATGTGGCTAGTCCAATTCAGTTTCTAGTCAATGGTGATCCCCAGGATGTTGATAGTGGTGGATTCAGCGATGGTAATGCCATTGAATGCTGAGGGGCGATGGTTAGATTCTCTCTTGTTGGAGATGGCCATTGCCTGGCGTGAATGTTACTTGCCACTTGTCGGCCCAAGTCTAGATATTATCCAGGCCTTGCTGCATTTGGACATGGACCTCCTCAGCACCTGAGGAGTGGTGCTGAGCATTGCGCTATCATCAACGAACAGCCTGACCTTATGATGGAGGGAAGATCATTGATGAAGCAGCTGAAGATGGTTGGGCCTAGGACACTACCCTGAGGATCTCCTGCAGCGATGTCATGGAACTGAGATGATTGGCCTCCAACAGCCACAATCATCTTCCTTTGTACTAGGTATGACTCCCACCAGCAGAGTGTTTTCCCCCTAATTCCCATTGACTCCAGTTATGGTCGGGCCCCTTTAGGAATGGGTTGAGAGTAATTAACCACTCACCTAGATGTTTCAGCTCTTAAGGTACAGTCCATACCATAGTTAGAGATAAATTTTCTCATCTACTAGTATTTTTTTAATGGATCAGTTGCATGACTGCAATGATTACTTAGTCACCAACCACCTTATTGTATTTGCTGTTGTCAGATTGATTTACATAGATATCAACCATAGAACCATAGAAAGGTTACAGCACAGAAGGAGGCCATTTGGCCCATCTTGTACATGGCAGCCCGAGGACGCCCAGGTGCCCTTTCTAATCCCACCTTCCTGCACCCGACCCATAGCCCTGCAGCTTACAGCACTTAAGGTGCAGACCCAGGTACTTTTTAAAAGAGTTTAGAATTTCTGCCTCTACCACCAACTTGTACAGCGAATTCCAGACACCCACTACCCGCTGCGTAAAAAAGTTCTTCCTCATGTCCCCCCTACACCTTCTGCCACTTATCTTGAATCTATATCCCCTGGTTCTAGGATTCTCCACCAAGGGAAACAATTTTATCCTGTCCACTCCATCTATTCCCCTCATAATTTTGTACACCTCAATCAAGTCACCTCCCAGCCTCCTTTGTTCTAAGGAAAATAACCCCAACCTATCCAATCTCTCCTCGGAGCTACACTTTTCTAAACCTGGCAACATTCTTGTAAACCTCCTCTGCACTCTCTCCAGAGCTATTACATCCTTCCTGTAATGTGACCAGAACTGCACACAATACTCCAGTTGTGGCCTCACCAGTGTTTTATACAATTCTAACATTATATCCTTACTTTTATATTCTATACCTCTGCCAATGAAGGAGAGCATTCCATATGCCTTCTTTACAACCAATGTGCCACCTAGCCAGGTGAGTTAAGAAACACTGTTAATTTTTCCAAAAGCTTACTGGTAAAACTTAGTGCTATGAGAGATTTTTATTATCAGAAAGATTGGGAAGAATTTTCCCGTCGGTGAGTGGGAGTGGGGCCCGCTCGCCGATGCATAAAATGATGCGGAATAACGTCGGGCGGAACTCCGGACGCCATCCCGCATCATTTGCATTTTCAGATTGGCGGGGGCATAGCTGAGTTAGCTGTGCACCCGCCGACCTGTCAACGGCCTATTGAGGCCATTCAACAAAACAATTAAACAAATAAAGTTGGTAGGCAGGTCGGGAGCGCTGGCGGCCACCTGAAGAAGCATGAACCCTCATCCACGGGTGGGGTGAGGTTTCATGACTGAATTAAAAACTTAAGATTCACTTCTATTTAAAGTTATGTCCATGTCCCAACTCATGTGACCTTGTCACATGAGGGGATATGGATGGTAAATGAAATTTTCAACAGAATAACTTCTTCACTTTGGGAACCTATCTCCCTGAGGCAGCACTTAGTCTCAGGCAGATCAGAGCGCTCCTTCGCGCGCATGCATGAATGACTGCACTTCCGCATTCGGCATTCCCCCCAACCCGCACAGGGAGTGCTCAGCACTTCTGTGCGGACGGCATGCTGGGCAGGCCTTAATTGGCACACTCACAAAAAATAGTGGTGCGCCCCTAATCGGGGGCGCCAATCGGAGAGCCGCCCGCCCATGCCCGCTCCTGCACTTCCCCCCCCAACGGGGGGAAAATGTTGCCCATAAAGTCCAAAGACATAATGAAAAAATGGGAATTTGCATTCAAAGGGGAAAATATGTATAAAGGAGCAAAGGCTGTGTGTAAGTGTAGGCATTTTTAAGATCAAACAAGTGTGAAATGCCTTCAGCTTGTGTGTACTAAACTGCTGTCCCCGGGGATTAAAGTTAAGAGAACTCACTTTGTATGTGACTGCTCAGGGTATCGTTTACTTCACCTGGGTCTTTTAAAAGCTATGTGTTTTACTGTTGCCTTAACGAAGGTGTAACTGGGAATCAGATTAACTAGGGGATTTAAAAATTATTGTAGTGGTAATTTGTAGACCTATCTTTGCGCTTACAATCTTTTCTTTTATTAATCAATGATTAATTTAGTTTTATAAAAACTCTTAAGACTCGGTGGTCTCATTATTACTGAATTCAAAGCCCGCATCTCGAAACATGCACATTGAAAATTAGTTGTGCCAGTTGTTTCAAGTTTCCCTCTGGGATTTGAACAGCTCAGCATTTACCATCTGCTGTGTCATAACAAGGCAGTTGTTTCCTGCTCTCAGTTCATCATTTCTTGGTATATTGTAAAGAAATAATTTCAAAAATCAGAATCTGAGAAAATCCCAATATGGTCAGTCTGCTCCACAAAGACAAAATGTTTTTCTGAACCATCATGATTAGGTTGAGAGATAAATGCTCTTGATTATTGTAGATGGCACTACTTTACTAATAAACTGGTCTCCAAATTATTCAACACAATCATCCAGGTCCCTGATAAATAGCTTTACATAAGGAGGAAACCTGTTGACACAAGTGGAAATACTGTTCCATTTTTGCTTACTGTTTTCATTGTTTGACCATTAATCAGTGCACAGAAACTCTCTGGAAACTCCCACACCTTTTTTTAATATTCATTCATGGAATGTGGGTGCTGCTGGCAAGGCTGCCATTTATTGTCCATCCCTACGTACCTATGAGAAGATGGTGGTGAGATACCACTTGAACTGCTGCAGTCCATGTGGTGCAGGTATCCCCACACTACTGTTAGGGAGGGAGTTCCAGGATTTTAATGTAGCTACATTGAAAAAACCGCAATACGTTTCCAATTTGGTGATGGGTGAATTGGAAGGAACTTGCAGGTGATGCACTTGCTTCCCTTGTTCTGGGTAGTAGCGGTTGTAAGTTTGGAAGGAGCTGTCATGGGGGCCTTAGCGAGAGGCTGCAGTGGTTCCTGTAAATTGCAACATACTGTTATCATGATGCACGGTGGTGGAGGGAATAAATGTTTAAGGTGCTGCTTTATTCTAGAAGGTGCTGGGCTTCTTGAGTATTGTTGCTGTGATCCAGGCAAGTGGAGAGTTTGCCATCATACTCCTGTCTTGTGCCTTTTAGGAGGTGTAAAGGCTTTTAAGCATTGCCAAATCATTCATTGTGTAAAAGTTGCATTGCAAGCCTTTGGTGGGTCTTGCCCAATAAGGGCTAACAAATACGTTCATGACAAGATTTTCCTTCTGCTGCTAGGATGTCTATCATTGGTTTTAACAGACATGTTTGAGTTAAATAGGTCTTGTTTGCCAGGAACAATACAGTCATCACTTTCCCTGAGTAATCAGTTTGATAGGGTGGTAAGAGCGTGGTGCATTGTAGATGGCACCCATGTATTTTACAGACTGTTGCATCTGGCAATCACCTCTTGACAGGCAAACTGTATGGCCATCTTCTGTAAGTGTAGCCTAAAGTAGCAAACTCAAAGGTGAGGCGATGGCGTAGTGGTATTGTCACTGGACTCAGAATAATGCTCTGTGCTATACTCAGTGGTTTACAGTCGAGAGGGAGTTGCCCTGGGAGTCCTCATTGTTGACTCTGAGCCCCATGAAGTCTTGTGGCATCAGGTCAAACATGGGCAAGGAAACCCTCTGCTGATTACCATGTACTGTCTTCCCTCAGCTGATGAATCAGTTGAACACCACTTGGAGGAAGCACTGAGGGTGGAAAGGGCGCAGAATGTACCCTGGGTGGGAGACTTCAATGTCCATCACCAAGAGTGGCTCGGTAGCACCACTACTGACCGAGCTGGCTGAGTCTTAAATAACATAGCTGCTAGACTGGGTCTGCAGCAGGTGGTGAGGGAACCAACAAGAGGGAAAAACACACTTGACCTCATCCTCACCAACCTGCTTGCTGCAGATGCTTCTGTCCATGACAGTATTGGTAGGAATGCCTGCCGCACTGTTGTTGTGGAGACAAAGTCCCACCATGATATTGAGGACACCCTCCGTCGTGTATTGTGGCAGTACCACCGCACTAAATGGGATAGATCTTGAACAGATCTAGCAACTCAAGACTGGACATCCATGAGGCGCTGTGGGTCATCAGAGGCAGCAGAATTGTAATCAAGCACAATCTGTAACCTCATGGCCTGGCATATCCTCCACTCTACCATTACCAGGGTATCAACCCTGGTTCAATGAAGAGTGCAGGAGGGCATGCCAGGAGCAGCACCAGGCATACCTAAAAATGAGGTGTTAGCCTGGTGAAGCTATAACAAAGGACTACTTGTGCGCCAAGCAACATAAGCAGCAAGTGATAGACAGGGCTAAGTGATACCACAAAGACAGGGCTAAGTGATACCACAACCAATGGATCAGATCTAAGCTCTGCAGTCCTGCCACATCCAGTCAAGAATGGTGGTGGACAATTAAACAACTCACTGGAAGAGGAGTCTCCACAAATATCCCCACCCTCAATGATGGAGGAGCCCAGCACATCAGTGCAAAAGATAAGGCTGAAGCTTTCACAACAATCTTCAGCCAGAAGTGCTGAGTGGTTAATCCATCTCGGCCTCTTCCAGGGGTCCCCAGCATCACAGATGCCAGTCTTCAGCCAATTCAATTCACTCCACGTGATATCTAAAATTGCTGAAGGTGCTGGATATTGCAAAGGCTATGGGCCCTGACAGTATTCCGCCAATAGTACTGAAGACTTGTGCTCCAGAACTCGTCGTGCCCCTAGCCAAGCTGTTCCAGTACAGCTACAACACAGGTATCTATCCCGCTATGTGGAAATTGCCCAGCTATGTCCTGTACACATAAAGCAGGACAAATCCAACCCGGCCAAATGCAGCAAGACCTGGACAGTATCCAGCCTTGGGCTGACAAGTGGCAAGTAGCATTTGTACCACACAAGTGTCAGGAAATGACCATCTCCAACAAGAGAGAGTCCAACTATCGCCCTTTGATGATCAATGGTATCACCATCACTGAATCCCCCACTATCAATATCCTGGGGGTTACCATTGACCAGAAACTGAACTGGACTAGCCATATAAAAATACTGTGGCTGCAAGAGAAGGTCAGAGGCTATGAATCTTGCGATGAGTAACTCACCTCCTAACTCCCCAAGGCTTGTCCACCATCTACAAGGCACAAGTCAGGAGTGTGATGGAATACTCTCCACTTGCCTGCAGCTCCAACAACACACAAGAAACTGGACATCATCCAGGACAAAGCAGCCTGCTTGACTGGCACCCCTTCCACAAACATTCACTCCCTCCAGCACTGACACAGTGAGCAACATCTACAAGATGTACTGTAGGAATTCACCAAGGCTCCCTGAACAGCACCTTCCAAACCCAGGGCCGCTACCACCTAGAGGGACAAGGGCAGCAGATAGATGGGAACACCACAACCTGGAAGTTCCCCTCCAAGCCACTCACCATCCTGACTTGAAAATATATTGCCGTTCCTTCACTGTCGCTGGGTCAAAATCCTGGAACTCCCTCCCTAACAGCACTGTGGGTGTACCTACACCACGGAGCGGTTCAAGAAGGCAGCTCACCACCACTTCTCAAGGGCCAACTAGGTATGGGCAATAAATGCTGGCCTATCCAGGGAAGACCACATCCCGTGATGAATTTAAAAAAAAATTCCATTGTGGAAAGTATTGCCACTTCATTTCACTTTGCTAGATATCATGCATGTGTCCCTCTCATTTTTTTTAATATTCATTCACAGGATTACTGGCTAGGACAGCATTTATTTCCTTAATTGCCCTTGTTCAGGGGCATTTTCAAGAGTCAGCCATACTGCTGCAAGTCTGATAAGGACAGCAGATTTCCTTCCCTAAAATACATTAGTAAGCCATTTATGACAATCGGCAATGGTTTCACAGTTATCAGCAGACTTTTAGGGGAGAATTTTCTCCAAGTTATGCGGGCTGGGTGGGCGCAGGTGGGCGTGCAGCCATTTTACGTGGGTGGGCCAATTAAGGTCCGCCCAGCGTGGCGCACACCTGGAAGCGCTGAGCACTCCCTGTGGAGGCGGGGGGAGGAAGGAGAGTCGGGGCCTGCGGAGAGTGCAGAAATCTCCCTGAGGCTCGGAGCTGCCTCAGGGAGATTTATTTCATTGTGAAAACCTGAAATAAAGATCTGTAAAAATTAATCGGGCATGTCCCCTCAAGTGGCAGTGCCACATGAGCTGGGGCAAGTCTATGAATTTTATTAAAATTTTTTATTAAAGTTATAAAAGCTTCATGGAGCCTCCGCCTGCCCGTGGATGAGATTCCATGAAAATTGCGAAGGCCGCCTGGGCTCTTTACCTGCCCGGCAACCTTAAGGTTGGATGGGCAGCCCTGAGAACAGGTTAATTAGTTAATGAATGGCCTTAGACAGATTGGCAGGTGTGCAGCCAACTCCACTCCGCAGCCGCCGATCTGAGGATCGGAATAACGCACGCCTGATGTCACCGTGCATCATTTTACGAGCAGGGCCCACCCCTGCATGCCGACCAGAAAATTCAGGTCTTAATTCCAGGGACAGAATTTTCTGGCTGGCGGGGTGGGTGGGGGGGAGCAGGAGCGGGTGTGTGGACCTGATCGCCGCCTGCGATTGAGTCGCCATTTTACGCAGGTGGCCAATTAAGGCCCACCTGGCGTGAATCGTGGCTCCTGAGGACAGTGGGAGTGGGCAGGCAGCAGCGGGACTGCAATGGCCGCCGGGTCCAATGGCGACCCGGCCGGCCTGTTTTAAAAAGTTGCTGCAGCCTTTCAAAGGCTCTGAATCGTGGCCAGTGGAAGGGCTCCCCAGAGCGCTGCTGGTGAGCAGGCCTGGCAGGAGGGTAGGGCAGGGGGACACTGTGCACCTCGTTTTTCTGATGATTGCCTTGCTGCCCTCTTTGAGGTGGTGGCAGCAAAGTGGGAGGTCCTGGTACCCCAGGACGGGAGGAGGAGGCCCCACCGCATGACTAAATGTACCTGGGAGGAGGTTGTGGAGGTCGTGAGCTCCTGCGACATGGTGCGGTGCACCTGGATCCTGTGTCGCAAGTGCTTCAACAACTTGCTGCGCTCAGGAAGGGTGAGTTCCATGTTGGCATTGGTAACTTAAACCAGCAAGTAGGCTTTTCCCCCTGCTGTCCGCCCCTCAGTCCCCAAATCTGAGTGTAGCCACTGCATTGAATCATTGATGGCATGTGTCCTTCACTGGGTGGGCCAGCAGATATTGCCCATGCCTAGGTCACCCTGAGAGGGTGGTGAAGAGATGGGTTCTGCCCCCGCAGCATGTGGTACACTGAGACCCACATTACTGTTTTGGGGCAACCTGGAAGAGCTGCACCTAGGCTCTGTGTTTGAATTGCAGGATGATGACATGCTGGGAGGGGAGCTTCAAGGTGGCGTGGCATCGAACCATCTGCTGTGCTCTGCACTCCACATGCTTGCGCCTCCTTGCTATGGAAGGTTAGACTTGTGGTGCCTAATGTGATGTAGGCAGCATTTGGCCAAGGGGGTGGCAGGGGGGATGACAGGCATCTTTGTGTGACTGTTCGGCAGCTGCGGGGTGAGGAGGCACTTGAGCCCTGCAATGTCTCACTCTGGTTGGGCTGGGCCATCCTTGAAGGGAGTCCAGGTACAATTTTCACTAATCAATGCTCTTCTCCCCTTTTCAGGAGAAGAATGCTCATAACGTGGCAGAGCGGGTGAGGACTGGTGGCGGCCAGGTGCAGTTAGCAATTCTCAGCCGGTTTGAGCAGGTGGCCCTGGGTTTGGAGAGGCGCCATGCACCCAGGTCCACCAGTGTCGGTGAGGCTGGGGTGCCACGGGCAGGTATGTTTGCCCAGCAGTGAGGTCAGCATTGTTCTCCCAACAGCCATGGCACTGCTGAATGTTCAGTGATTGAAGTTTGCAACATGTCTTGACCATTGCTTATGGAAGGATGTGCGCATAATGACCCGGGGACAGGGATGTACATTGACATTGTCTCCGCGTTAACTGATCCAATGTCCTTGTTCTTCCTTTCAGCACCAGTGGAGCAGGGCTGGGAGGAGGAGCAGCAGAAGCCCCACCTCACACCTGAGGGCCCTGAAGTCTCACCAGTGTCACACCATATGTGCCAGGCAGGCACCAGTGCAGATACAAGCACCTCGGTGGGAATTAGAACATTGGCTAGTGTCCCAGGGCACAGCGGTGAGGGCACTTCACAGTTGCTGGAGGAGCTGGCAGAGACAGAGAGTGCCCATGGCACCAGCAGTCGGAGGACTGGAGGGGACCAGGCACATGCTCAGTCGGTGCCTGATGATGTGCCTCTGGAGTTGTCTGCGACGCAGCAGCTGCAGGAAATGTGGCCGGGTGTGTGGGAGCATCTGGGGGAGATACATGAGGCTATGCTTGACTTGATATCCATGGTGGAGGAGTCTACGCGGACTATCGCCGAAGCAACGAGCCTCATGTCCGAGCACCATATGTCCTCCATGGAGAGAGTGGCGACTCTCGTGGAGAGGCTCCTCCAGGAGACCCATCAGGTCTTCTTAGGGATGTGCTCTGACCAGCAAGCCCTCACATTGGCATTGACTTCAGCTGGTCAGTGCCAGTGTGGGGAAAGGTCTGGGCACCAAGCTTCCCAGCTCGGTGCCCATCCATCCACGGTGAGCAGGGAGGCCCGATGCGACCTCACGTCAGCGCAGCAGCTGCCTGTCATCTCTGCGAGCTCCTCTCAGGGCGCTCCGGATGAGGGCGGCAGCTCCTCCGCCCCTCTCCCAGTGACCATTGCATCTGGTGAGGCTGCGACAACTGGGGAGATGCCAGCTGTAGAACTGGCAGCTCCCTCCCAGGTGGGGCCAGCACAGGCTCCACAGGCCAGAGGATGGCCGCCAAGGTCATTGAGGCCAACAGTTCAGCAGAGTCAGCAGGCTGTCTCAGAGACCACTCCCAGCGATGGGGCAGCACCAAGACTTAGCACCTGGAAACGTAAACATAAGGCACCTTAGGCACACCACGGGTTTATCGCTGGTGCTCCTGTGTTGGCCCAAAATGAGGTCTTTATGATTTACTTTGATTTTGAACACATTGTCATTTTGTTTCCTATAGTTTCTTTACTTGTGATATTAAATTCAAACATGTGATCATGGCTGAGGGTGCCTCTTTTTTTCTGCAGGTGGGTGGTTTCCAAAAATGTTATGAGTGCTTTGGGGGACATTCAGCTTTATTAACAAGGCCCTTAGTTAATGTTCCTAACCTGGAAGATTTTGCACTTAGGTATCGAGTATGGAGCCTACAGCCCAGGCTTGTCCTGGAGGTCCATATATAATGGGCTAGCAGAAGGTTTATTAGGTTAAAGCCTCCTGGGTATCCCTGCCTCCCTGGAGTATGCCCGGGTCAGCCTCTACCCCCTCAGCATTTCCCTGTGTGTGCTCATCCTTGGGCTCACTGCTGGACTCATCGTGTGCAGCCTTAGCCACTGCGTCGACGTCTTCATTGTCCACTGTGTCCCCCCTTTCCAGCGTCAGATTGTGGAAAGCACAGCATGCAACCGCTATCACCGACACACAATATGGGGGCTACTGGGGTGCACCCCCTGAGCGGTCCAGGCATCGGAAGTGCAACTTGAGAAGACTGATGATTCTCTCTACCACAGCCCTTGTGGAGACTTGGCTCCTATTGTACCACTGCTCAGCTTCTGTTCTTGGAAGGCGGAGAGGCATCATGATCCACCTTGTGAGGGGATAGCCCTTGTCACCCAGCAGCCATCCATCAAGCCGGGCTGGAACACTGCAAACCCCCGGTACCTGGGAGTGTCTCAGGATGTAGGCATCGTGGGAGCTGCCTGGGTACCTTACACAGACTTGCAGAATCTGCATCCTGTGATCACACACTATCTGCACGTTCATGGAGTGGAAGCCCTTCCTGTTGACGAAGGCACTGGGCTCACCTGCTAGCGCCTTGATGGCCACATGTGTACAGTCTATAGCACCCTGGACACGGGGGAAGACAGCAATCACTGCGAAGCCTCTGGCTCACTGTGTCTGGCTTGTCAGGTCGCAGCAGAAGTGGATGAAAGTCAATGCACGCCTGAACAGAGTGTCTGTAACCTGCTTGACACAAGTGTTGACAGCTGACTGGGAGACACCAGAAAGATCAGCCAGAGGCATAGAAGTTGAGGGCAGCTTTGGAGCCACTGGCATGGGGTGTCCACCCACACAGTTCACGGAGATCTCAGGCCCAATCACCTGACAGATATAGTTGACTGTCTCCTTTGATAGATGGAGACTCCTTCGGCACTGCACCTCAGACAGGCTGCTTCGCTGCCTGTATACCCTGGCAGCAGGATAGTGGCATCTTCTGTGGCCCCTTCCGCCTTGGACTACCTCTCGGTCCTGTGCCCCTTGTGCCTGTACCTGTCCTCCCAAAGGTGGCTCCCTTGGAAGCTGAATGTGCACTCCTGGCCTCCTCCCCCTTCTAGCCCTCCCTTCCTCCTCAGAGGAGGTGCCTCCAGTGGAGACTTCAGCTCCCATTCCCAGGCTACGGGAAGGCTTCCTGAAACCTGCAGACCCAGAGAAGATTACTCACTGCAGAGTGCTGACCTGAAGGTTGTGAGTCCAGACCAAGCAGCTGGTATGCGTTTTGAAGTATTGCAGATCAGACAGACGAGTTTCAGTAACTTTGAAAAAACATTATTTGACAGAGCACACTCGCGATCCCAGTGAACCCTCTTATCCCGCCTGTGGATGAAGTTTATGCAAATGTGTCCAACCTGACAGCCCTTTGTGCCTGTGTGCCAGCCTGAAGATTGCACGGGCACCGAAAACAATCACTGTCGATCAGCGCCTCAAGTGGCCCATTAATTAATGGCGGGCGTGCATTGGACATCATCGCGCACCTGCCTAACGAAATATTGCGATGGCTTGTGGTGACTGCCCACGGGGAAACTCTGGCCCAGATTTTTATTGAATTCAAATTTCACCATCTGCCATGGTGAGATTTGAACCCAGGTCCCCAGAGTTTCTGGATTATTAGTCCAGTGACATTACCATCATGCCATCATCTTCCCTATGTGGGTAATATATTGTGTCTTTGACTGGATTTGATTTCCTTCCACTTCAGAGACAAAGTTTGTCTTCAGCGCTCCAGACCTAAAGCTGGCAATGTTGAAGACCGAAATTCACCCATTTATTTTTGCCTTGCATTTCTTTCCTTGCCCTATTTATCCTTGGCATAGGCCAAGTTCGAGGGTGTGAGGTCTAGGTCACTGGTATGGCGCCAATGGTGGGGCAAAGGGATTGGGGGAGGTATTCACAATCGGCTGTAGTAGGGGTGTTTAAGCAAGGGAGTGTAGGACTGGATGAGGCTCCAGAGCTAAGCAGGCTGAGGTCATGAAAAGGATTTAAATACATTGGGAAGAAAAATTAAATTTGAGGCATGGGGAAATAGGGGGCATGAGCCAAAGTGCATTATACTATAATAATCATCTGGTCCTGAACAATTGTGCATAGTCAGCTCAGTGTCATGAGGGCAAACCCTGGTACTCAGCGATTTATGCAGGTTGGGTTTGGGAGTGCGAGCTTCGGGCTTATATCCTCTTTGGCAGTAAAGGCGTGTTTCACAGATAATTCTTCTTTAAACGGAAATGCCATTCCGTGAAATAGGAGTAGCTGATTTTTGGACAGTACAAGCAGAGCAGAAATATAAAAAATATGCAGCCTTTTTTATTAATACATACATTGAGTCAACTTTCCAAATTCATGGGTCAGGATTTTATGGCCCTGCCATGGTGCGTCTCCCTCTGGCAGAGCCATTTAAATCTCCATTCAGTTCGGCAGGGCCGTAATATCCCACCGGGCAGGCGAAGCCATGAAATCCTGGCCATGTTATTTGCAGGGAACCTGATTCACTGGCTATAGATATTGGGAAATTACCATCCAGTTGCTTAAACTTGCAAGGCGCGAAAGGCTTGGATCGCCATTTAATGTGAACTCAAAATTATTCCTTTGATGTAAAAATAGCAATGAAGGCCATAGTTTTGTTATTTAATTTGTAAGGGAAAATCAGACGTTGTAACTTAACCACTTTCTTCACTGTCTGTCAGCCTCACAGCACCTGTCAAAATAAAGGGACAGAAAAACTGATACGAATAAAATCAAGTTCAAAAATGATGAGCGGATTTGGCAACATTTCAAAAAGGAAGACAGAGCACTTTCACTCTAAATCTACCCGCATGCCTGACATACAGTCACCTTAAGATAATCTGCAAAGTAAAGAAATATAAAATTGTGCTAGATTTATTGATTAAAAAAACAGACCTCCCAAGGTGAAAACAGCATCATAGGGCAGATACCCAATCAGCCGGGAAGTTGTGCAGGATGACGTTGGGCGAGCGTCCCAATAACATCTCGCGCTCACGCGATATTTCAGTTGCCGGACGCACACAAAAGTCGGGGAAGCGCACCCACCGACAATTAAGAAGCCAATTAAGGGGATTAAAGTTGGAATTGTCTCCAATTTTTCGTGGTCCGTCCAAACTTATGGTTGGCAGACGGGCGAATCAGCCAGGCGGCCTTTGCATTTTTCAACAAACCTCATCCAAGGGCGGGATGAGGTATGTGTTATTAAATAAAAGAAAGTATTAATGTATGGGCAGAACTTTCATCATGTATATGTTTAAGTGGCTGATTGTGATGCTTGGACACTTTTTTCCGGGTTTTACCTGCTCAATCTTCTTTGGGCCCTAAATTAGCTTCAAATTTGCCTGACTTAGCTCCTCTGAATGGTGTAATGTTCTTTGGATGGGGTTCAATTGTTAGGCCTAACAATTTTCACCTGCCAATTCTTTGATGACAGTCTGTAATTTAGAGTCAAACGTTTGTCTGAGAGGGTGGCATTCACAGCTGCAATGCAACTATAATTCAGATGCAGGCATGTTTCCTATCACTAAACGGTTGAGTTACGACACAGCAACACTAACTAAATTTATACATTTGATGAAGCAGGTCAATTTTGAAAGAGTAAAATTGTAGCAAGATTCAGAAAAAGAGTCGGAAACTGAAGGTAGATATATCCTGTTCGGTCACTCGTTATCTTTGTTTTGATAAATGCTTTAGAGTGAGCCACTCATGTTCAGTGTGACAGAATCTAGATGTATTCAAAAGTAATAGAAAATGACAGGTACTTAAATGGTTTGTCAATTCTGGTTTGGGGTATATGGCAACTAACCTTCACTAATTAAATAAGTACTATAAATATCCCATCATTCACACAATGTGTAATATTTGTTTCAAATCTCAATTCATGCCAGTGTTTCAGTGCATTTCTTAAAATAATCCAGCTGTTTGGTGTTTAAGGCTGAAATCAATAATGGCCTGGATTTTCAGCGTTCACTGTTATTAAAGAGTAAATCAGACAGCAGCCTCCCTGACTGAGCATGTGCAGTTATATCGAAAAGCCTGTATGTTGCTACCTAAATTGCCATAATGAAGAAACTTCATTATGCTGGTATCTCAGTGAGAATCTTGGTATCATAGCACATGGAAAGGCATAATGTTGCAATACCTACATGATAGATACCCACTAAACTCGTCAGAAAAAAGTTAAGGTTTGTAATTAAATGTTTAAGTATGGTACGTCTTAACATTTGATACTGAAAATCAATTTTTGCAAGTGTGGAATCTCATTCCTCCAGGTTTTATTGTTGAAGGCTTAAAATAAATAAATGTAATTCATTTTCTTTCTGTTTTCTATCTCTCTCTCTCTCACTCTTAATCCCATCTTTCATTTCCTCTTCATTTCTCTTTCTGTACATCATTTGGTATTGAATTAAATAATTTATCTTATGCTTCCTGGTTCTGACTCTGCACATCTCAGTAAGGATTCTTCAATTTGATTGGTTAAAGAGATATCCACTTGCTTGTTCTGTTCACACTCGTCCCAGATTCCTTACATAGGGCATTGGGCTGAAATAGATTTCTGATTACCATAAGTTTTAGTGCAAAAGCCCGTAGAAAGCCTGTGGCCAAATGCAAGTGTAATGAACAGATAGTGCCATTTGTTCACCACTGTCTGCAAAATCTAGGCCATTTGTCACTGATTTCATCAGTTTTATACTGGATTGCAGTTATATATTTCATAACTTTTTGATCAGTGAGAACTGTAGAATAATGTATTTTCTTTCTCCTCTCAAGTGGATTTCTTTCCAGAATATAGTCTTCCTTTGATGCAATTTAAATGTTAAAATTGAAAAACTAAGTAGCACTTCAAAATAATTCGATCAGTCATGCTAATAGAAACTGCCTGGGTTAAAGGTTCACATGAGTGAGTTTGTACATTCTGGGAGCATTGGTGAGAAAATTGGGGCATGCCCAGCTTCAAATTCATGAAGGGAATTTTTTTCTCTGCATGGCTTTCAAGCAGCTAGGCAACCACCCTAAAGAGCCTGCGGGGGGTCCACTCCATTTTGAAGGCCCTGATTTGTTAGCATCTGGACCACTGCAATACTGGCCTTCCTCTCAGCATGACAAAGGGCAAGCTTTACAGGGGTGGGGTGGTTTGCTGTTGAGAGGGAGAGAACCCAGCAAGTGTCCTCTACAGTTTTTAGAAAAGCAAATGGAAAGTGACCTTCTGGTCCTTTCTTTGGCTGGACCGCTAGATGAAGCTATGGAGTGCATGTGTAGCATCTGCGCCCCATCCAGCTGACTCCAAAAAGAGTCGCCCTATGTACTTCATGGGACCCTGATTTGCATTTTAAAAAGGCCTACTACATGACTCAGGTGGGATCTCCAGAAGTCCGGCAATAGGTCCTTAGGAATATTGCCTTCACTGTCAGCCGGAATTGGGTTGCAAGTCGCACTCCGCCATTCATACATTGGTAGGCAACCTCAAAATTTCCCCATTTTATCTATGAGCACAGGATTGTGGAATTATTCTCAGCATCTTTTTCTATGGCGCACCCCAATCTCAAGCAGGATTTAGTCAGCGTTCGGACAATAGACCTGAGAACATGCGCTACCCTATGGGTAAATTGGAATAATAATTTTTCTCTATAATTATGCACTTACCAGATGGATGAATGAACTTTTTGGCATTTATACCGGCTAAGTGGTTTGTTAGGTTCTGGAGAAACATTAAAGATTCATTGTTGGCATTAAGTCGTGACTGGCTGATGCTTTTCATTAAGACTAACAGAATTGCTTTCTCAGAAATGTGCACTTATTAATCGTTTTTTTGACAAAATAAAATACAGATTTTTCTCCTGTTTTTCTGAGGTAAGAATTTTAAGTACATGGCTTTATGAGGCTGGTATTACAAATATCCACTTCTGTCAGGGATTCTCACGAACTAGGAGGCAATATTCAGTCCCAAGGACCTAGGTTATAATATGCATAATACTACACAATGCAATATTGTCATTATGTCAAACTGAATTTGGATGAAGACATACTGGAGAATAATTGATATTTGAATGATTTCTAATAGTAAACAGAAGCACTTCTTTTCCACACAAAAGACAGTGGAAATCTATAACTCCCCCCTTAAAACACTGTTATGCTGTGTCAGTTGAAATTTTCAAGACTGAGATAGATAATTTTTTTGGGGATAAGATTAAGAACATGGGTCTAAGATGGATAAATGGAGTTGATGTGCAGAACAGCCATGACCTAATTCAATGCTGAACAGGCTATTTGTCCTATTGCTGTTCCAATGTTAAAAAAGGCAACTACAATCCCAGAAAGAATTTAACTCACTTTAGACATGTGGTCTTACAAGGAAAACTTGCAAAAGTGCTAACCATGCAGTGCAATAATCTAGTTCCAATCTTAGCATTTGTCAGCAACATTATCATCAGCTGAAAGGGCTAAATGTTTTTTGTGTACCTCCTGGACACGATCCCAGAAACCAGTACTAATCATTACACTGGGAAGACTGAGGGACTAAAACTCATGGGGAGGATTTTCCCCTCGTCGGGCAGGTGTGGCAGGCAGGCCCAGGAATAGCCGTGAGACCAACTGCCGCCCGCGATTGGGCTCCGACCGCGATTTCACGCCGGCTGGCCAATTAACAGTCAGCCAGCGTGAAAGGCGCGCTAAGAGCCTCAGCGCTCCGGGGGTGGAGGAGCGTGAGCGTGAGTGCTGAAGTCTGTGCATGAGTGGGGGGGCGCACACTGACAGCTCCCGGGAGGCTCAGAGATGCCTCAGCGAGCTGAAAATCTTTAGCCTGAGAAATGAAGATTTTACACATGAGATAAACATGTCCCCACTTGTGACTCAGCCATATGAAGAGGGACATGTAATAAAGGATGTTAAAATCATTGGAAACCTCATCCTGCTTGTGGATAAGGTTTTGTTTAAATAGGCCGCCTGGCCTATTTGCCCGCCCACCATCCGAACGGTTGACCGGGCAGCGAAAAATGCAGCTTAATTAATTACTTAAGGCCTTAATAGGCCTCTTAATTGTCAGCGGACGCGCTGCTGCCTTTGCATACGCCCGCTGACCAAAAGATTGCGAGAGTGCACGATGATGTCAGGACGCTCGCCCGATGTCACCGCCCACTATTTTATTCCCAGCCGGGTTGGGCATGCGCCCGCCCGCGGGACAAAAAAATTCTGCCCGTGGATTTGAGCTCCATTGTTCAAGGAACTTCCCATAGGCCCAATCCAGATGGGCAAAGGTAGCACTCAGCCCAATCCCATTCTAAGCAGATGGAAAAAATCATAATAGCATTCATTTCAATACTTTATCACATTTAACTGAAGCTTGAATGCCTGTTGAAAACATGAGTTCAACACAACTGTTTGGTGACTCAGGTTCCCCAGTCTAACCAGAGCTGTGCGCCAACCTCAGCAACCTTATATCCTCATTGCAGTTTTCAATTCTCTTCGTTGCAATTCCTACTTTTGCTTCCCACAAACAAATTTTCATATTCTATTGTGCTTATTTTTTAACGTATTGTAGCCCTTAGATTACCAGTTTTTCTGTAACATGTCAAAAAACCATTTTGAAATGAAAACCAAGGGTTATTCCATTGCACATCTGGTATAGGATTGGAGTGATGTATGCATTCTTTAAAGTCATAACAGATGCTTAAAATGGAGCAGATAACTGGAAAATGCTAAATATCCCATTTTTCCATCAGTTTAAAAAGCCTTGTTTAAGTCATATCTATGTTTCACAGCCCTTTTAATAAATTATAGCTTGCCAGTTCAATTAGTTTGTGGTGAAAAGTAATTTATGGTTTATTACTGGCATCCATTTATATTACTTTCAATCTATGCTCCTTCAGCCTCTGCTGCCAGGTTGTATGCCAGCATCATCTAATTGATATTGGTGCTGTAAGCACAAAGAATGATACTCAATCTGCTCTTGGCTTGTCTTGGTTTTAATGCCTTCAATACACTCTTTTTTTGAGGCATTTTGTTTTTTCACTCTGATCTTTTTGTGGTTGTTCCTATTCAGAAGTTATTTTAGTAAATCCTTCATTTATCTTTGGTATTAGAGTGGCTTTGCTTTAGCTCCCTTTAAGCTTTTAGCCTCAGAGACAAAATTTAGCTCAGTCAGGATGGTGCAAAAAACGTCATTAGCCATCATACAGAGAGATGCCCCAGGTCAGCTTGTGTACCAGAAAGCACATATTACTTCCACCACATGGACCTTAAGTTTGATCTTTAGCTGAAGTTGCTTGGTTACTTGTATCAGGTGTATACACCAGGTCTCCTTCCTTGGAGCGTCAAGCAACATCAAGTGGCAAGAAATTGCACCCCAGTTTCCAAATACAGCAAAATAACTGCATTCACAGCTAACCCACTGCTACATCACAACAGAAGCAAGCTTGCAAAGCAGCTAGAACTAAAACATCTTGCTTTGCAGATTGAACATCGTGCTGGATTTCAATTCAAAACCTTTTATTTTTAAAGCCACTTTTCATAAGCCACTTTATAGTTTGATACAATATATCTTATTATAGTTCTCTGTACATTTTGAAGATTTGTAATCAGTTTAAGTATTAAGTTTATTTCTGATCCTTGTGCCTGCAGTTTCTCATCTTCACATAGAACAGATATGTGTGATAATAAATCTGCAGTAAATCTGTCTGCATTTGATCTAATCTAAGTGAACAGCTGTCTTGGGGTTTATAATCTTAATCCTTAAAGAAGTTATCTCAAATATTTTCAATTTAAAACAACATGCTAATTTATTCCATTTCTTCATGTGTTAAAGCTATTTAACAAATCTGCTCCATAAATTACCTGTTGTATCTGCTTTGCTTATCCATAGAACCATAGAAAAGTTGCAGCACAGAAGGAGGCCATTTGGCCCATCTTGTCCATGCCAGCCCGAGGACACCCAGGTGCCCTTTCTAATCCCACCTTCCTGCACCAGGCCCATAGCCCTGCAGTTTACAGCACTTCAGGTGCAGATCCAGGTACTTTTTAAAAGAGTTTAAAGTTTCTGCCTCTACCACCAACTTAGGCAGTGAATTCCAGACACCCACTACCCTCTACGTAAAAAAGTTCTTCCTCATGTCCCCCCTACACCTTCTGCCACTTATCTTGAATCTATGTCCCCTGGTTCTAGAATTCTCCATCAAAGGAAACAATTTTATCCTGTCCACTCTATCTATTCCCCTCATAATTTTGTACACTTAGTCATGACAGAATTTCACATTGATTCTCCTGTAATAATTTATCAGTTTGGTGGCTTTTGTTAATGGGACAGGAAAATAGACAATCCCCAAAACCCCTGTCTAGACCCCAAACACACCGTGAAATAGTCCTGTATCTAGTAAGCATGGAAGTTGATTGTGTGTTGGACAAAATGCGTATCTGTCAATCCCTAAACTTGGAAGGATTTGTAGAAGAAAATGGATGATTTGAAAAAAAATACAGCTATTGCTGGCTGATTATTATTTATTTGTTCTTGGGACATGAGCATCTATGATAAGGTCAATTCTTATTGCCCATCCCTAACTGCCTTGAACTGAGGTAATTTCAGAAGGCAGTTAAGAGTCACACATAGGTCAGAACAGCAGATTTCCTCCTCTCAAGGGCACTAGTGGACTAGATGGGTTTTTACAACAATCAAGAAGTTTCATTGATTATTATTAATGAGAGTGGCATTCTATTCCTTATTTTTTTAATTTAAATTCCCACAGCTGCTATTGTTAGATTTGAACTCATGTCTCCAGAGTAATGCCGGAGGGATCTGGCTTACTAGTCTAGTAACATGCCACTGTCCCTTTACAATATGAGACATCACAAGCAGGCATGAGTCTCTTCACATTTAGACATACTCATCCACCTGAGGTAAAATAGACTCATTCAGCATGGTCTGGAGGTTGAACCTGGGACCACATGGGATGTGGGAGTCACTGGCTAGGCCAGAATTTATTGCTCATCCCTAATTGTCCTTGAGAAGGTGGTGGTGAGTTGCCTTTTACCCTCTCGTGGTCATTGATGGTGATATTGAGTTTGAGTTTTTCTTCTAGAGAATGAAGCTGTGTTCTCAATCTCCTACCCATTAGTAATTCTGATGCAAAACCATTTTGTAATGACAAGGTTTTATAACTCAGAAGAGCTAGATTAAGGACTTCATTTTTCTTCAATAAATCTTTAATGGTTTGTACCCTTCTCTCAGCTTCTCCATTTGCTTGAGGATAGTGATGTGAACTGGTTACATGACTGAAGCCATATTTGTTTGTGAAATTGTGGAATAGCTCATTGGCAAATTGCGGCCCATTGTCGGACATTAAAATGCCCGGGATGCCATATGTTTCATAAGTTCTTTTGAGGGGTTGGATGACTGCTTCTGCTGAGATGCTATGAAATTTGTTTACGTCAATCCTCCGTGAGTAGTAATCAATAAGGAAGGTTCCCTCTAAACTCTATTCCTAGGTGCTCTCACTGCCTTGCTGGAAAAGTAGAAGGTAATAGTGGTTCTTTTTGTCTTCGGCTACTTACGGCACAAGTTGGAAATCAATTCTTTAATAGGGCAAATTACCCTGGCCCCCAGACTGATTGCTGTGCTCTTGCCTGACATCTTGCTGTTCCTAGATGACCTTGGTGAAGTTTTTGAAGAATATCAAGCTGAAGTGTTCTCAGTGTGACTATTCTCTCATTGAAGACTTACTAGTCATCAATGACGGTGAGGTGCTTATGCTGTTCAAAGTACTGCCTTAGTAGTGGATTAGTGGGGATATAGTCTGACCATCCTTTCAGGTAATATTGTCAGATGTGAAGGCACTCTTCATCTAGTTGCTGGGCTTGTTTTATTTCCTGCAACTTTTTTGTAGTAGCTGGTAAGTGCTGAGTGATTAAGGATTATATGCTTCAACCTCTTTGATGAAGTGTAAATCCTCTAGTTTAGTTTCTTCTGATGGAATTCGTGACAGTCTGCAGTTGTTTGAAACTCCCCTTGCTCATACTCTGTGGTGGAGTCATATCTCATCAATCTTAATCTGAACTACTGGATTCTAGGCAGCATCTTTGCAAATTCTTTCATGTCCAAAAGGGTGACTAGTGGCTTATGGTCTGTTTTGATTTTGAAATACAATCCCATAACTGAAATTATTTTGCATGGCCACACTGCTGCCAATGCTTCTAGTTCTATCATGGCATATCATTGCCCTGTTTCTGTTTGTCACCTAGAGGCATAGTAGAGTGGTCTACGCTTGTCATCTCTCTGCACTTGAAATCATATTGCCCCCTGGTCTGTAGGTGATGCATCTGCTACTATTATGGTTGGTAATTCTGAGTCGTTTAATAATTTTGAAAGCATTTTGCTGGTTCACATTCCAGCATCACTGTTGACCCTCTCTCAGAACAGATGTCTCAAAGGCTCATTGATCTCTGTTAAATTTGATAAGAATTTGCCTATTTGGTTGACCATCCTGAGGAACATTTGAAGCTATTCCCAGGTTTTGGAAATTCTCCCATTACTTTTGTTTTTTTGTGGATCAACTGTGATTCCAGTGGTTTGTTCTATGTGACCTCAAAGCGTGATCACAGGTTTGGTAAATTTACATTTTTCATATAATTTTAGGCCTGCATCCTGTTAGACTCTCAGGACTGCTCTGACTCTGCGATCATGCTCTTCTCTCGTGCAGCCATGCTTAAATACATTGTGCAAATGGCATATTACTCCTTCCATGCCTTCTAGAGCGTGAGACATTGTTCTCTGGAAGATTTCTGGAGTGTACAGTATTCCAAAGGCCAATTGATTGAAACAATAATGACCGAATGGTGTTATAAATGTGGTCAGCAATTTGGATTCTTTTTCCAGATGCAACTGTCAAAATCCACTGTTCACACCCAGTTTGGTAAATGAAGTACCCTTGGCTAGTTTGACAAGGCTCCCATCCAATGAGGCCATCGGGTAGATTTCATGTTCCACTGATTTGTTTAGTTGATTAAATCCACACAGTTCATTTAGAGCCATTTGGCTTTGGGACCATAACCATTCCTGAACACAGTTTTGTTGGCATGGTGACCAGTGAGAAAACTCCTTGCTGCTGCATCTTTTCAGTTTCACCCTTGACTTTGTTCAAGAGTGTGTGAGAATCTTTCCTTGGCGTAAAGAGGCAAAATGGTTAGGGTGATGTGGTACTCCGTCTTTAACTTCCCTGGGCTTGTAAACGATATTGGAAATTCATTTCAAAATGTACCACTGTTGTTCTACTCCACAACTTCATCCACTTTATAGATTAATTTCAGGCTTAGGCATGCCTTTCTGCTTATTTACAAAATTCAAAATACTTACCTAAATTGGCAGCTGCAAGCTTGGGAACTGAGGTTCCCAGTGGGCCTCAGGACTTCTGCGCATGTGCCAGGGAAATGGGCTGCACTTGCGCTGTTCAAGTTTTCTTGCGTTCCCCGTACCTTCTGCGCATGCGCTGGCCAGGAAATGGCCGCACGTATGCGGTTCATCTATTTTCACATGCTTAGGCCAGGGACCAGCCCTGTGCACGTGTGCAGAAGGGAAAGAAGAAGCGAAACAGCGTGAAACAGCAGGTCTGGTGACCTGAACCGGAGCACAATTGTGCTGAATGTGCCCAGTGAGCAAGGCAAAGGGAGGGGAGACAGGGAGAAGGTCTCAACCCAAGAAGAAGGTCCTAAACCAGGGACTGGGACAGAAAGAGGTCCCAGAAGAATGTTCCGGGCAGGGACTTAGACAGGGATCAGAGGTAGATCCCATTGAGTAACGACAAATGACAGGAGCAGAGAAAAAGGCTCCAAGTTAAAGAGAGAGCTGCAGGGAACAGATTCAAAGCAAAGTGAGCTCTAGAGAAGCCCAGAAGCTCTGAGAAGGTGGCCAAAGGTTGGTGACTCCATGCTGCAGGCTGTAAGGGCAAAGGTACCCTTTTGGAGCAATGGTGTTCTGCTCGGTGTGGCCGAAGATCTGAAATTGTGCTTGGAAAGTGAAGCTTGAGTGTACTCGGAGATCCAGGGAAGAGGAATCTCAGAAGGTGAGATTGAAACCCCGGAGGTGGATCCGTATTGAAGCTGTCCAAGTGGGAGTGACATTTGGAGAGAATTTCAAGGCGAGATCTTCAAACGTGGAGATTGGAAACCCTTGTGAGAAAGATAGGGTTTCAGTGAGACCGGTTGGCTCATGGTGTGACTAGCATCTGTGTGGGCTGTTGAGAAATCCATAGAATCTGCTTTGATTGCATCTGTCATTTACTTTGGTGTGTGGTGTGTCTGACTACAGCTCGCCTGTTAATTCACATGTACCGCATACTTACCCTGAATATTGGAGTACAAGACAGGTATTGTAAATTGTTTATCTATCTGAATTTATATGAGTTTGTAAAGATATAGCAGAAATAGTGATCATTTTAATCATCATCTTGTGATTGGATTGAGATCTTTCCAACCAATTTGCCTAGAGCCATTTGACTTAATCTGATAAAACAAAAGCCTCTGCCCCTGTGTCTAGTTTAAACTCTGTGAGGTGTCCATCCACTTCAAATTTAATCCTCCAATATTTGTTTTCAATGTCATTTAACTCCTCCAGGGAGGTTACTTCCTTTGCTTGTGGTTCTTACACTTCTTGTATGTGGCTCTGATTTAAAATGTTATCCCTCTTTTTACAGATTGTCAGCGTTTTCTAGCAACAGTTTTGAAGTGGCCAATTTTTCCACAGCTGTGGCATCCTGTCCCCTTTCTGGACATTCTTCTCACTTGTCCAGCTTGTTCCTGCCACACTGAAGACATTTCAACATGGCGGTCAGTGCACTTTTCACCATTTTGGCAGGCTTAGGCTTTGGTGTGCTTTTTCTTTTCTTTTATGGCCTACAAACTGAATGTTCTCACTCAGTCTTCTCCAGGGGACTTCTTTCCCATTGAACAAACACCTGATTCCGTTCCCTGAGTTCTGTTTGCCTTGCATTTGCATTGCTTTTACTAGCATTAAACTCCCCCTCGTCTGTAAGAGGTCTGATAATGCTTTGTCTAGGACCCTGGCTATGATTCTATTGTGAGTCAGCTCGTCCTTTAAGATTCCATAATCGCAGTTCCCTCCCAACCTGTAGAGATCATTGATGAGTGAAAATCCATGCTTTTGCCTCGTCTTTGCTTTCTTTTTTTGAATTTAGCCCTCTCAATTATTTACTTCTGACTTACACTGAAATTAAGATTTGAAAACTTGCAGGACTTCTTCATAAGAAGTTGACGTCTGCACTGGGCTGCTTCAGGCTGCATTAGAGTGTTCATTTGGAGTTTGGTGAGAGATGGAGTGCACTGAAGAGGGAAGGAGGGATCCTTTCATTTTCTACCTTCTCTTTGTAAGGAGAGCGGTGGTCTTGGTACGTAACCCTGGTGAGTATTCCTTAATATGCTCTAAACTAGAAGTAAAAGTAAGGGTGTAATTTAAGGGTAAATCATGACAGGGCAGCTCAGCTGAGTGGAATGCTCTTCCTGTGCAATGTGGGAAGTCAGGAACACTTCCAGTGTCTGGGGCGACCACGTGTCCAGGAAGTCCATGTTTCTGAGCTGGGGCTGCGGCTGGAGTCACTGTGGAGCATCCACAAGGGTGAGGATTTAAAATAGACTAGCAGGGGGATGGGAAACTGAGTGGGGAGACAGAAGAGAGGGAAACAAACATAGGAATGAAAAACAGAAAAGTAGAAAGCAAAAGTGAAAGGCATAGGAAACAAGAGCCAGCAGCAAATAGAGCCATAGTACCAAAAAAGGTGAGTAAAAATGTTAAAAAGACAAGTCTAAAGGCACTGTATCTGAATGCATAAAGCATTCACCATAAGGTAGATGAATTAACAGTGCAACTGGATGTAAATGGTACGATATGATTGCAATTATGAAGCCATAGCTGCAGAGTGACCAAGGCTGGGAACAGGGTATCCAAGGATACTTACTATTTAGGATGGATGGGCAAAAAGGAAAAGGAGGTGGGGTAGCATTGTTAGTTAAGGATGAAATCAGTTCAATAGTGAAAGAGGATATTGACTAAGAAAACCTAGATGTAGAATCAGCCTGGGTGGAGCTAAGAAGCAGCAAGGGGCACAAAACATTTGTTGGAGTTGTCTATAGGCCTCCAAACAGCAGCGATAAGGTAAGGGACAGCATTAAACAGGAAATTAGAGATGCATGTAACAAAGGTGCTACAGTAATCATGGGTGACTTTAATCTACATATAGACTGGGCAAACCAAATTAGCAATAATGCTGTGCTGGATGAATTCCTGGAGTGTGTATGAGATGGTCTTTTAGACCAATATGTCGAGGAACTGACTAGGGAACAGGCTATCCTAGATTTGGTATTGTGCAATGAGAAGGGGTTAATTAGTAATCTTTTTGTGCAGGATCCTTTAGAGAACAGTGACCATAACATGATAGAATTCTTCATTAGGATGGAAAGTGAAGTAGTCCGATCTGAAACAAGGGTCCTAAATCTAGACTAAGGGAACTAGGTATGAGTTAGCTAAGATAGATTGGAGAACTTCATTTAAAGGCATGACAGTGGATAGGCAATGGCTAATATTTAAGGAACAAATGCATGCATTGTAACAGCTTTATGTCCTTTTCTGGTGCAAAAACACAATAGGAAAAGTGGCCCAACCATGGCTAACAAAAGAAATTAAAGATAGTATTAAATCCAAAGAGGAGTCATATAAATTTGCTAGAAAATGTAGCAAGCCTGAGGACTGGGAGTAGTTTAAAATTCAGCAAATAAGGAACAAGAGATTGATTAAGAGGGAAAAAATAGAGTGAGAGTAAACTTACAAGGAACATAAAAGCAGACAGCAAAAAGCTTCTATAAGTATGTAACAAGAAAAAAGATTAGTGAAAACAAGTATCCAAAACAAGAGAATTTATAATAGAGAACAAGGAAATGGCAGAGCAATTAAACAACTATTTTAGTTCTGTTTTCACAGAGGAAGACACAAATAACTTCCTAGAAATACTAGTGAACCAAGGGTCTAGTGAAAAGGAGGAATTGAAGGAAATTACTATTATTAAAGCAAGAGCGCTGGGAAAATTATTGGGACTGAAAGCCGATAAATCCCCAGGGCCTGATAATCTACATCCCGGGGTACTAAAGGAGGTGGCCATGGAAATAGTAGATGTACTGGTTGTCATCTTCCAAAATTCTGTAGATTCTGGAACAGTCCCGGCAGATTGGAGGGTGGCAAATGTAATCCACTATTTAAAAAAGGTGGGAGGGGTAAAACAGCTAATTACAGACCGGTTAGCCTAACATCTGTGGTAGGGGAAATGCTGGAATCTATTATAAAGGATGTGATAACAGGACACTTAGAAAAATATCAACGGGATTAGGCAAACTCAACATGGATTTATGAAAGGGAAATCATGTTTGACAAACCAAATGGAGTTTTTTGAAGACATATCTAGCAGAATAGATAAGGAAGAACCAGTGGATGTGGTGTATTTGGATTTTCAGAAAGCTTTTGATAAAGTCCCACATAGGTTAGTATATAAAGCACATGGGATTGGCATGGATTGAGAATTGGTTAGCAGATAGGAAAGAGAGAGTAGGAATAAATGGGGCTTTTTTGGAGTGGCAGGCAGTGACTAGTGGCGTACTGCAGGGATCAGTGTTTGGGCCCCAGCTATTCACAATATATATCAATGATTTAGATGAGAGAACCAAATGTAATATTTCCAAGTTTGCTGATGATACAAAAGTTGGTAGGAATGTGAATGGTGAGGAGGATGTTAAGAGGCTTCAAGGCGATTTAGACAGGTTGAGTGAGTGGGCAAATACATGGCAGATGCAGTATAATGTGGATAAGTGTGAAGTTATCCACTTCGGTAGGAAAAACAGAATGGTAGAATATTATTTAAATGATGATAGATTGGGAAATGTTGATGTACAAAGGGACCTGGGTGTCTTTGTACACCAATCACTGAAAGCAAGAATGCAAATGCAGCAAGCAGTTAAGAAGGCAAATGGTATTTTGGCCTTCATTGTGAAAGGACTACAGTACAGGAGCAAGGCTGTCTTACTGCAGCTGTACAGGGCCTTGGTGAGGCCACACCTGGAGTATTGTGTGCAGTTTTGGTCTCCTTAACTAAGAAAGGATATACTTGCTATAGAGGGAGTGCAGCAAAGGTTCACCAGACTGATTCCTGAGATGGCAGGCTTGTTGTATGAAAAGATATGGGGCTGACTAGGCCCACTGGAGTTTAGAAGAATGAGAGGCGATCTCATTGAAACACAAAAAACTCTGACAGGGATGGACAGACTGGATGCAGGGATGATGTTTCCTCTAGCTGGGGTGGCTAGAACAAGGAGTCAAAGCCTCAGGATATGGGGTAAAACATTTAGGACTGAGGTGAGGAGAAACCTCTTCACTCAGAGGATGGTGAACCTGTGGCATTCTTTCATAGAAGGCTGTGGAGGCCAAGTTACTAAATATATCAAGGAGATAGATAGATTGCTAGACTCTAAAGGCATCAAGGGGTATGGGGAGAAAGTGGGAGTATGACATTGAAATAAAGGATCAGCCATGATCATATTAAATGGCAGAGCAGGCTAGACAGGCTAAATAAGCTACCCCTGCTCCTATTTTCTATGTTTCAACCACCTGCCTTGCTATCACATCATCAGCAATAGATCCTACAGCATAATGTAGTGTACTGACCTGGTCTTTTTGATATTTTTTGTATAATTCTGAAGCAGTTCTGTCCCTTGTGAGCCTTTTTTTCCAGTTGTCCCTGTTCTGGACCTGTTCTGAGCCTTCTGCATGCTGAAATGGTTCTGCGCGTGCTAGTATAAATACCATGCTTCTGCTGAGCCCTGGAATTGTTCCTTCTGTGCTGCTTTAGGCCAGTGCTCACTTCTATATGGCCTCTGGGTCTATGTCTTAGTTTGTATCTGCTGCACCTATGATGCTCCGACGTCTTGGTGAGTCTTACATTTTTTTCTTTTGTCCTTCCTATGAGGATGTCTTTTCTTGCCAGCACTCCATCTATTTTTAAGGTTTGCTGGGTCTTTTACTCACTGCCGTCATGTTTTGCTGTGTGGCTGGGGTCCATATGGGGTTTTGGGGATAATCTATTCTCCCAAAGTATTTAGCTCAAATCTTAAAAGCACCTATTATTTTCAGTAAATGTTAATGCATTTGGATCTCTACACGGGGTTGGAGCTACTCCCCCTTCCAGAATCTCTCCCACTTCTCAGTCATGTGATCTGACATCATTATTACATCAGGCATCATGTATGGTCCTGATGCTAACCCTTTACTCTACATTTCTCTCCCAAAGCTTTATCCTCATCATATTTACATCCTCCTACAAGGACTGCCCTTCAAAAATTTTAGCGGACAATTTGCCTTTATCTGAAGTGGTTCTCTCATGAGGTGGGCCTTTATACTTCTTGGGCAGGATATCCCCCTCATCAGGCTTGGGAACAGCCGCGAAATGGACTGCCATCCACAATCGGGCTCCAACCGTAACTTCATGCTGGCGGGCCAATTAAAGCCCGCCCAGCGTGAAACGCAGCTCTGTACTGGCTGGGAAGGGCCGATCAGGGGCAGGGGCCTGTTGGCCGCCGGGCCCTATGGCAGCCCGATGGCCAGTTTAACAGTGGCCCAGGCAGCCCCTGGAAGGAGGACATCCCCTGAGCCTTTGCGATGGACCCGGGTGTGGCTGGACACGGCAGGCGGGAGCGCAGGTCGGGTGGCCCCCTGCTTTTCTGATGAATGCCTCACCATCCTCCTGGAGGAGTAGCAGCTAGAAGGGACACCCTTATTGCCAGGGCTGGGAGGAGCAGGCTCACCAAGAGGGCATGGGAGGAGGTGGCAGCAATGGTGAGCAGCCATGATGTGGTGCCACGCACCTGGGTCCAGTGCCGTATACGCTTCAATGACCTGCTGTGCTCAGGAAGGGTGAGTACCGTGTTGGTGTGGGCCAACGTGAAGGTGTGTTAAGTTCTGGACCTCAAAGGTGCTAGAGTCAGTGCCAACTGTCAGTCATGCCAGATCTGGCCAAGGGGGTGAACCATGGCTGCTTGGACTGAGAGCCTTGTGGCTCGAGGGCCATGACTCGGAACTACCCTGCCAGGTGGTCCTCAGGTGGGGTTGGCCAGGCTGCAATGGCGCCGCAGGTACAGAGTGGACTAATCAATGCTCTTCTGTTGTTTCAGGAGAACATGACCCAAAACAAAATAGAAGGTTGTGGACCACTGGAGGCCCTGCTAACCTCCTAATCCTCTCGAGATACGAGCAAGATGCCCTGGTTCTCAAGAGCCAGCATGTCCCACGTGCAACTGGGCGTGGAGAGGCGGGGGTGCTAGACGAAGTTAAGAGTGCAGTGCACGGAGGTGAGAGTTTCGGTTTGTGCAACCATTCTGGTGTAGTCTCTTCATTGATGTGACGCTTCAACCTGGAGATCCTGTTGATCATTTGAAGATCATAGTACCATGATGCAGATCTCCATTGTCTCACCAGGGTGCCTGGCGTGCACAGTGACAATGTGATGACTCAAACGAATGACATGTCCTTGCTCTCCCTTTTAGGTCCGCCAGCAGGCGTTTGCTCTTCGGACCCTGACGGGTCTCTCATGAAGAGGCAGCTCCAAGGACAGAATCAGGGGTTCCTGGGGTTGCGGTCAGACCTGCAAGCCTTCACACAGGCAATGACCTCAGGTGGTCAGTGCCAGTGTGGGAGATGGATGAAGCACCCAGTATCCCAGCTAGGTGCCCATCCATCAATAGTGGGCTGGGAGGTCCAGAGTGACTTCAAGTCGGTGCATGAGCTGCCTGTCATCGCTGCGGGCTCCTCTCAGGGCGCTCTGATGACGGCAGCAGCTCCTCCGCCCCTCTGCCTGTGACTGTGGCATCTGATGAGGCTGCGATGACCAGGGAGACACCAGCTGTGCCACTGGCCACTCCCTCCCAGGTGGGTCCAGCACAGGCTCCACTGGCCAAAGGATGCTCGCCAAAGTCATCAAGGCCAACAAGACAGCAGGGTCAGCAGGCTGTCTCCAATGCCGGTACCAGTGAGGGGGAAGCACCTAGATGTAGCACTCACAAGCCTCAGTTAAAGACACCATGAGCACAAGTGGGACAGGGAATGAAAATGAAAGAAGTTTATGGAAATAGTTTGGAATTGTCAAAATGAGATAGATTTTGCTTTTGTTGTCGTGGTCTGAGTATGCTTCACCTTTTTATTTTATTGGTGCAGGGTGTGCCAGTATGTAATGCTGGATGTACGTGGCTCTGAACTTTATTGCACAGGCACTGAATGTTCTTTGTGTTCAAATGAAAGGGTCCTTTCAGACACCCGGGATGGAGGCGGCAGGCCTGGCATACACTTGAAGCTGGTCTTTGGTAACCTAGCTGAAGGAGCGTTGGATCAAGGCGTCCCTGTTGCCCCTGCCTCCCTGCAGGTTACCGAGGTCTGCCTTCATGCCATCAGCATTCTCCTCACTGTGCTCACCTTCTGACTCACTACTGGACTCATCCTCTGTGGCCCGTGCAGCTGTCTCATGATCCTCTTCCTCCAGTGGGTTCCCCCTTGCCAGTGCCCAGATTGTGGAGAGCGCAGCATGCGACTGCTATCAGTGACACCTGCTCTGGTGAGGGGTATTGTAGTGTTCCCCCTGAACGGTCCAGGCATCAGAAGTGCATCTTGGGAGGACCAATGGTCCTCTCTACCACCGCCCTTATGAAGGCATGACTCATATTGTAACGCTTCTCTGCTTCTGTTCGTGGGTGGCGGAGAGGTGTCATGAGCCACCTTTTCAATGGATAGCCCTTGTCACCCAGCAGCCATCCTTCCAGTTGAGCCGGAGCACTGAAGAGCCTCGGTAGCTGGGAGTGTCTGAGGATGTAAGCGTCATGAGAGCTGCCAGGGAACCTTGCACAGACTTGCAGAATCTGCATCCTGTGGTCACAAACTATCTCACACACATGTTCATGGAATGGAATCCCTCCCTGTTGACGAAGGCACATGGCTGATCTGCTGGTGCCTTGATGGCCACATGTGTACAGTCGATGGCACCCTGGACGCGGGGTTCCCAGCAATTGCTGCAAAGCCTTTGGCTCACTTAGCCTGGCTGGCTTCGTCCGCACGGTAAAGAATAAAGGTCAGTACCCGCCTGAACAGAGCTTCTGTCACCAGCTTGACGCAACTGTGGACAGCTGATTGGGAGACTCCACACAGATCCCCTACTGATCCCTGGAAAGAGCCAGAGGCATAGAAGCTGAGGGCCACTGTGACCTTCAAAGCCACTGGCATGGGGTGTCCACCCGCACAGTCAGAGCTGATCTAAGGTCTAATCATCTAGTAAATGGAGGTCACTCTCTCCCTTGAGAGGAGGAGCCTCCTTCAGCATTGCACCTAGACATATTGTGGTAGCTGCATCGCTGCCTGTAAACCCTGGCAGTAGGATGGTGGCGTCTTCTGCCTTGGACTACCCTGCGTCCCTTGTGCCTGCGCCTCTCCTTCCACAGGTCCCTCCCTTGGAAGCTGCATTGGGACACCTGGCCTCCTCTCCCTTCTGCCCCTCTCTTCCTCCTCAGAGGAGGTGCCTCCAGCAGAGACCACAATCCCCATTACCAGGTTAAGGGAAGGCTGTCAGAGCCTGGAAGGGCCCACACAGCCTGAATCCTCCAAGGGCCTTGCAGACAGCAATGAGTCCTGAAATTAAGCCTGGAAACGCTAAGAATGAAGCCCTGAACAGAGATGAAGCTGCCAAATACCAATAAGCAACCAGCAGCAAACTATCTCCAAAAATCCTCACTACTCACAATGGCAATGCAGCTGAGCCTGTTTATCCTGCCCTTGGATGAGGTTTGTGAAAATGTTGGTTGGCTACCTGGCCGCTTTGCCCATGTGATGAGCTGGAAATCACAGGGGCCAGGAAAAATCGCATTCAATTGGACTCTTAAAGGACCCTAAGTGGCCGCTTAATGAATGGCACCCGCTTGCACTCGCTGAGTGAAATATTGCACAAGTGCTCGATGACGTCGGGATGCTCGCCTGACGCCATCGTGCTCCTGATCGAGTCGGCTACGTGCCCGTCCGCGGGACATAAAATTCTGCCCCTTGTCTGCTCGAATTCTAGACTCTACAGGATTGATGCGCTGAATGTCATTTATTGCCCTTACCAGCCAGTTACGGAGACTTATATGTGACCTAGCAGCATTATGAAAGGCCTTATTGTCTGGCTATGAGTTGCACATTAGTTGTAATATAACTGACCTCCAGAAAGAGCAATGAAGTTACACACCTTTCTGCATGCATTAAAGAACAAGAGAAATAATTAAATCTCACTCCATGCACTGAGAATTAATAAAATGCCAAAAATGGTCAAGCATTGCAGCACAAGTTTATACTGATAGTTTAGGTATACAGTAGTTTAACTGAAGCGTTATTTTTTTAACTAAAATAGAGATTCAGACCAGTATTATTTGGGAGATCTTAGTTGGTTTTTACAAAACCTTTGCTCTTATAATTTAATTATTACCCATATGTTGTGCATGAGTAATGTACCATCTTTCAAAGAGCAGAGATGAATAAATCCCAAGAACATACTGCCAGCAGCTAACAGCTCCATCACTAATGTATGTACTGCAGCACAAACTGAAAGCAACCTGGAGTCATTTACATGCTTCCCAGACAATGTTCCATTTCTAAAACTAGCTGCTGTCACCTTTGGTTCATCACACTGAAATAATTTGTATACAAAATCGAGCTGATATCTAAGTTACTAGGGGAAAAGGAGCATTTGGGTCAGAATCCCATTAGGGTTAAAAGGAATAAATCTTTTCAAAATGCAAGGTCAGCTCATAAATAATTATTTTGCTGTTGCTTAGTACATGACAGACAATGAGGGCCCTGAGTTGTGCTCCTGCTTTGAATGAAAAATGGTTGGGACCAGAAAGTCGCCATTCAGCGATCAGGCACTGGAAGTTCTGCTGCAGGACTCGTTCAAGTTGGAGGGACCCAACAGTCGGGGTGATAGAGAATATTAATATTAATCAGCAGGCTTTTTTACACTGCTCCCAATTTTTCATACAATGCCAGGGCCAAAGTGGCAGACAGAAATGAGCCGCCAACTTACTACTGGAGATCTACAGCTCCCATTGGAACTGATGGAGACTTCATTAACAAATGCAAGTCAGGACCAAGCACCACTGTTAGGATTCTAATGCCATTTTTATCTCCACCTCCTCTGCCACCAAAAATTCTCATAATTCACAGATAGTACATCAGGAGCAGGCCATTTCTAGTGGCATTTAAAGGGATCCTTCGCTGAGGTCACTTGTGTGCTTTGAGCCTTTTGCCTCCTTGCCTTTGTAAGGGCTGAAAAAAATCTTCCCATCCTCAGAACTGTAGCTCCATTTCACTCCTGATGCTTCCACTCCCATTTTGCGGGTGCTGCTATGAGCCCATCTAGATCAGCTGTCCCATCAGATTTCACGCTCCCCCCGCAACCAATGAACTGCCTTGAGTGTGAATAGTGCTGGAAAATCACCTATTCATTGGTCGTAGAGCTGTCACCAATGAGTTAGCTCATGGGATTTGAGCACACGATCCAGTTTGACGCTTCAGTGTGGTTCTGAGGGCCTATCAGGCTGCCCTGTCAAATGCTTTTTGAATGTGATGTTAAAATGAGGCCCAGTCTGCCTACTTAGATAGATGCAAAGGATCTGATGGTGCTGTTTGAAGCAGAATGCTGAAGTTCTCCTGGTATCTTGGCTAATATTTATCCTTTAACTGACACTTAACAATTTGGAGTCAAATTTCCACTGAATTTCTGGCGATCATTCGCTATAAGATCAGAAGCAGACTGACTGAAACTCCAGAGAAACTGCATAAAAGGGCAATTACACTAATGCTCCAGGATTTCTGCTGATTGTCTGCCAAAATATGACGGAAGATTGGGAGAGCCAATTTGGAGATTCTATCACTTTATCTGATCACCTAATTTCTTGCTGTTTGTTTGAAACTTGCAGTGCACAAATTAACTGCTGCATTTGCCTGCAAAATAATATTGACCACACTTCAAAAGTACAGTTATTTGATTTTGTTCTAAAGTACTTATTGGCTGTGGAGCATTTTTGGGATGTCCTAAGGAGGTGAAAGGTGAAATATAAATGCATATTTTAACTTTATCAGACATCTAAGTAGATTTCTATTTTCTCTGTCCCTTTGTTAGCATAAATTTCCTCGTATCTTCAAATCTCAGAATTTAAGAAACAGAATCCCAAGAAAACCTGAATGCTTGTTTCTGTTCTGTGTTCAGTAGCTAAAATGCTTCTATCACATCCTCAGGCAATTAGGAAAGCAATTGAAATAATAACAATGAGCAGAAGCAAACAGTTGCATTTTGAACGTGGCTGCTGGGTATTATGGATGAGTACTTTGAGAGGTACGCAATGGATGATTGTTGTCAAATGTTAGCAAGTAAATTGAAAACGTTTCTTGCTGTTTTGTAGAAAAAGGTTGTTTCTAGGCTGTAGCCAGCAATTTCAGCTGACCTCATCCATACCCCTAGACTTGACTATTCCAATGCACTCCAGACTGAACTCCAATGTCCTACTCTCCACAAACATAATTTGCAATTGCACCAATGCCATGATGACTTCATTGCAAATTTACTATCAAAGCTCTATATCGATATTCCCCTGGTTATTAACTGACGATATTAGAGAGATGAATGAAGAATTCACACAATCCACTTAGGCCTGGAAAAAATGCCCAATAAAGTTGATATAATTCCTGATGAAAAACAAACCCACTTGAATCAGGAAACAAATTGTTAATACAATATGGGGGTTAAACTTAATGTTAGAGGGGGACAGAAAATAGGCAGCTGTGGATCAGATGCTCATTATGCACCCCACCTAATTTTTATTTGGCAATATTTTAACCCAGTGATGAAGAAGGTATGGTGAGATATAAATATCTAGATAGCTGAAGCACAAATGCAAATTTCCAATAGAAAAGGAAATTGGCAGGGGGTGGGGGGCGATGTACAAATGGTCAATCCACAAAAATGTGTCAGATACTTTTTTTATATTCATTCATGGATGTGGGCGCTGCTGGCTACGCCAGCTCTATATTCCCCTTCCCTAAATGCCCTTGGGAAGGTGACGGTGAGCTGCCTTCTTGAACCACTGCAGTCCATGCGTTGTAGATACACACACAGTGCTGTAGGAGAGCGAGTTTGAGGATTTTGACCCAGCAACTGTGAAGGAACAGTGATATATTTCCAAGTCAGGATGATGAATGACTTGGAAGGAAAATTCCAAGATGTGCTGTTCCCCTTTATCTGCTGCTCTTGTTCTTCTAGATGGTAGTGGCCGTCGGTTTGGAAGGTGCTGTTTAAGAAGGATTGGAGAATTCCTGCAGTGCATCTTGTAGATGGTACACACTGCTGCTATTGTGCATCGATGGTGGAGGGAGTGAATGTTTGTGGATGTGGTGCCAACCAAGCGGGCTGCTTTGTCCTGGACAGTGTCAAGCTTCCTGAGTGCTGTGGGAGCTACACTCATCCAAGCAAGTGGGGAGTATCCCATCACACTCCTGACTTATGCCTTGTAGATGGTGTACTGTGTTTGGGGAGTCAGGAGGTGAGTTACTTGTTGCAGGATTCCTAGCCTCTGACCTGCCCTTGTAGCCACGTATTTATATGACTAGTCCAGTTCAGTTTCTGGTCAATGGTAACCCCCGGGATGTTGATCGTGGGGGATTTAGTGAACATCAAGGGGTGATGGTTAGATTCTCCCTGTTGGAGATGGTCATTGCTTGGCACATGTGAGGCATAAATGTTACTTGCCACTTGCCAGCCCAAGCCTGAATATTGTCTGGGTCTTTCTGCATTTGGACATGGATTGCTTCAGTATCTGAGGAATTGAGAATGGTGCTGATCATTGTACAATCATCAGCGACCATCCCCACTTCTGACCCTATAATAAAGCAGCTGAAGAAGGTTAGGCTGGGGACACTACCCTGAGGAACTCCTGCAGTGATGTCCTGGAACTGAAATGACTGACCTCCAACACCCAGAACCATCTTCCTTTATGCTAGGTATGACTCCAACCCATGGAGAGTTTTCCCCCTGATTCCCATTGGCTCCAGTTTTGCTAGGGTTCCTTGATGCCACACTCGGTCAAATGCTGCCTTGATGTCAAGGGCAGTCACTCTCATCTCACCTTGGGAATTTAGCTCTTTTGTCCATGTTTGAACCAAGGCTGTAATGAGGTCAGGAGCTGAGTGGCCCTGGCAGAATCCAAACTGGGCGCCAGTGAGCAGGTTATTGCTAAGCAAATGCCGCTTGATAGAGCTGAAGATGACTCCTTCCATTACTTTACTGATGGTCAAGAGTAGACTGATGGGGCGGGAATTGGCTGGTTGGCGTTGTCCTACTTTTTGTGTACAGGACCTACCTGTGCAACTTTCCACATAGCCGGGTAAATGCCAGTGTTGTAGCTGTACTGGAACAGCTTGGCTAGGGGCGCGGCAAGTTCTGGAGCACAAGTCTTCAGTACTATTGGCAGAATATTGTCAGGCCTCGTAGCCTTTGCAGTATCCAGTGCCTTCAGCCATTTCTTGATATCATGTGGAGTGAATCAAATTGTCTGAAGACTGTCATCTGTGATGCTGGGGACCTCCAGAGGCCGAGATGGAGCATCCACTTGGTACTTCTGGCTGGATTGTAGTAAATGCTTCAGCCTTATCTTTTGCACTGATGTGCTGGACTCCCCTATCATTGAGGGTGGGGATATTTGTGAAGACTCCTCTTCCAGTGAATTGTTTAATTGTCCACCACCATTCTTGACTGGATGTGGCAGGACTGCAGAGCTTAGATCTGATCCATTGGTTGTGGTATCACTTAACCCTGTCTATCACTTGCTGCTTATGTTGTTTGGCGCACAAGTAGTCCTTTGTTATAGCTTCACCAGGCTAACACCTCATTTTTAGGTATGCCTGGTGCTGCTCCTGGCATGCCCTCCTGCACTCTTCATTGAACCAGGGTTGATACCCTGGTAATGGTAGAGTGGAGGATATGCCAGGCCATGAGGTTACAGATTGTGCTTGATTACAATTCTGCTGCCTCTGATGACCCACAGCGCCTCATGGATGTCCAGTCTTGAGTTGCTAGATCTGTTCGAGATCTATTCCATTTAGTGCGGTGGTACTGCCACAAAACACGACGGAGGGTGTCCTCAATATCATGGTGGGACTTTGTCTCCACAACAACAGTGCAGCAGGCATTCCTACCAATACTGTCATGGACAGAAGCATCTGCAGCAAGCAGGTTGGTGAGGATGAGGTCAAGTGTGTTTTTCCCTCTTGTTGGTTCCCTCACCACCTGCTGCAGACCCAGTCTAGCAGCTATGTTATTTAAGACTCAGCCAGCTCGGTCAGTAGTGGTGCTACCGAGCCACTCTTGGTGATGGACATTGAAGTCTCCCACCCAGGGTACATTCTGCGCCCTTTCCACCCTCAGTGCTTCCTCCAAGTGGTGTTCAACTGATTCATCAGCTGAGGGAAGACAGTACATGGTAATCAGCAGAGGGTTTCCTTGCCCATGTTTGACCTGATGCCACAAGACTTCATGGGGCTCAGAGTCAACATTGAGGACTCCCAGGGCAACTCCTTCTCGACTGTAAACCACTGAGTATAGCACAGAGCATTATTCTGAGTCCAGTGACACTACCACTACGCCATCACCTCACCTTTGAGTTTGCTACTTTAGGCTACACATCCAGAAGATGGCCATACAGTTTGCCTGTCAAGAGGTGATTGCCAGATGCAACAGTCTGTAAAATACATGGGTGCCATCTACAATGCACCACGCTCTTACCACCCTATCAAACTGATTACTCTGGGAAAGTGATGAGTGTATTGTTCCTGGCAAACAAGACCTATTTAACTCAAACATGTCTGTTAAAACCAATGATAGACATCCTAGCAGCAGAAGGAAAATCTTGTCATGAACGTATTTGTTAGCCCTTATTGGGCAAGACCCACCAAAGGCTTGCAATGCAACTTTTACACAATGAATGATTTATGTAAAGCTATTTATCAGGGACCTGGATGATTGTGTTGAATAATTTGGAGACCAGTTTATTAGTAAAGTAGTGCCATCTACAATAATCAAGAGCATTTATCTCTCAACCTAATCATGATGGTTCAGAAAAACATTTTGTCTTTGTGGAGCAGACTGACCATATTGGGATTTTCTCAGATTCTGATTTTTGAAATTATTTCTTTACAATATACCAAGAAATGATGAACTGAGAGCAGGAAACAACTGCCTTGTTATGACACAGCAGATGGTAAATGCTGAGCTGTTCAAATCCCAGAGGGAAACTTGAAACAACTGGCACAACTAATTTTCAATGTGCATGTTTCGAGATGCGGGCTTTGAATTCAGTAATAATGAGACCACCGAGTCTTAAGAGTTTTTATAAAACTAAATTAATCATTGATTAATAAAAGAAAAGATTGTAAGCGCAAAGATAGGTCTACAAATTACCACTACAATAATTTTTAAATCCCCTAGTTAATCTGATTCCCAGTTACACCTTCGTTAAGGCAACAGTAAAACACATAGCTTTTAAAAGACCCAGGTGAAGTAAACGATACCCTGAGCAGTCACATACAAAGTGAGTTCTCTTAACTTTAATCCCCGGGGACAGCAGTTTAGTACACACAAGCTGAAGGCATTTCACACTTGTTTGATCTTAAAAATGCCTACACTTACACACAGCCTTTGCTCCTTTATACATATTTTCCCCTTTGAATGCAAATTCCCATTTTTTCACTATGTCTTTGGACTTTATGGGCAACATTTTCCCCCCGTTGGGGGGGGAAGTGCAGGAGTGGGCATGGGCGGGTGGCTCTCCGATTGGCACCCCCTCCATCTCGCCCCCTGAAGACTGTCATTTGTGATGCTGGGGACCTCCAGAGGCCGAGATGGAGCATCCACTTGGTACTTCTGGCTGGATTGTAGCAAATGCTTCAGCCTTATCTTTTGCACTGATGTGCTGGACTCCCCTATCATTGAGGATGGGGATATTTGTGGAGCCTCCTCTTCCAGGGAGTTGTTAAATTGTTAACCACCATTCACAACTGGATGTGGCAGGACTGCAGAGCTTAGATCTGGTATTTGAGGACAGACTAGAAAATACAATCCCAGCCATAACACCAGTCAATAGAATGCAATTGACATCAAAAGAGACCAAAGGAACACAAGTTACAAAACGATCATTCTTACCTCCATGTAACTATACCTATCACATGTTGCTTTGTTTCACCATCTGGAGCTTGGGCCCTAGTTTAAAACAAATTATATTCATGAGCACTAACATTTCATATCAAGTGGCTGTATTAGGGTGATGACCATTCATGCATAGAAAAATGAACAGCACTTTTCTCTCAGAGCAGGTACTGCCAGCAACTGTTCCCTCTTTAGCACTGAGTGCAGCTGCACTTGAATGCACTTCAGATAATTCTCCAGTTTGCATTTTTTAACGAGCATACGTTTTATACAGCTAAGCCAACTACCAATTAAATACAGTGCCTAACTAGTTTTAGGACATCTAAACATCTTATTGCAGAGTGTAAAAACAGAGAATTGCCTTTTTAAAAATTCATTCACGGGATGTGAGCTTCGCTGGCTAGGCCAGCATTTATTGCCCATCCCTAGTTGCCCTTGAGAAGGTGGTGGTGAGCTGCCTTCTTGAACTGCTGCAGTCCATGTAGTGTAGGTACACCCATGCTGCTGTTAGGAAGGAAGTTCCAGGACTTTGTCCCAGCGACAGTGAAGGATGGTGAGTGTCTTGGAGGGGAATTTCCAGGTGGTGGTGTTCACATCTATCTGCTGCCATTGTCTTTCTAGATGGTAATGGTTGAGGGTTTGGAAGGTGCTGTCTGAGGAGCCTTGGTCAATTCTTGCGGGGTATCTTGTAGATGGCACACACTGCAGCTACTGTGCATCGGTGGTGGAGGGAGTGAATGTTTGTGGATGTGATGCTAATCAAGCGGGCTGCTTTGTCCTGGACGGTGTCAAGCTTCTGTGGAAGCTGCACTCATCCAGGCAAGTGGGAAGTATTCCATCACACTCCTGACTTGTGCCTTGTAGGTGGTGGACAGGCTTTGGGGACTCAGGAGGTGAGTTAATTGCTGCAGGATTCCTAGCCTCTGACATGCTCATGCAGCCACAGTATTTATATGGCTAGTACAGTTCAGTTTCTGATCAACATCCTGGGGGTTACAATTGCCCAGAAACTGAACTGCAGTAGCCATATAAATACTATGGCTACAAGAGCAGGACAAGGCTAGGAATCCTGCAGCGAGTAACTCACCTCCTGACTCCCCCAAAAGCCTGTCCGCCCTCTATAAGGCACAAATCAGGAGTGTGATGGAACAATCCTCCACTTGCCTGGATGAGTGCATAATTTACAGTCTGCCAATGAAATTGTAGCAAGGTGAGTGTCCTAAAAATGCACTTGGAATTATGTGCATTTAATGCTGGCTTCCTCGATGGAGACGTGTTGTGTGGTGTAAAGAAATGGGGAATTTTTGGAAGTAGATCATAAGGAAAATACAGAATAAACTAGATTTAGTGAAGCCTGCCAGTGGACATGATGCGGCCGGAGGGCGAGGGGAGTGTCGGGTGGGGGGGGGGGTTGGCTGTGGGTTGTGGGGGGGTGTGGTGGGGGAACGGGATGCGGGAGAATTGGGCGGGTGTATCCCCGTCCGAATCCCAGCATCGGGAAAATTTTCCCCACTTTAGTTGGGGGCAGGAAGGGCTTGGTGTGGCAATCCCACCCGCTGATGGAAGGTCGTCAATTAGGCTCATAAATAACCACATAAAGCCAATTATCCCTTATCCCGTGAGAATTTAGTGGTAGCACAGTGGGTCCTGGAGACTTTGGGCAGGATTTTCATCTGGGCGGGTGGGCCCGTGCCCAACCTGCTCGAGCGTAAAATGACGCGCAATGGCATCGGGCGAGCGTCCCGATGTCAATGTGCGGACGAGCAACAGTTCAGTCGGCGGCTGCGCACGCAGGAGTCAGCAGCGCGCCCGCCGACAACTAGGAGACCTAAAAAAGGCCATTAAAGCATTAATCAACTTAAATTTTTTGCTGCCCACCCAACCTTACGGTTGACGGGCAGGCGAAAAGGCCAAGCAGCCTTTGCACTTTTTAGGAAACCTCATCCACGGGTGGGATGAGGTTTCCCAATAGCAAATAAATTAATAAAATAAGAAGTTTTACATCTAATTCATAACATGCACCTGCTCATATGACAGATTCAGATGTGGGGACATGTATTTTAACATTTAAAAATTCTTTATTTTTGTTTTTCAGAGCTCTTCGTCTCCCTGGGGCAACTCCTTGCCTGAGGGAGCTTTTCCAGCATGTACCCGCGTGCATGTGCGAAGTTCCCCACTCACCCTGCTCGCCCTCCTTCCATCCCCGCCGCCACACACAGGCAGCGCTGAGCACTGCAGCACGCATTTCACACTGGGCGGGCCTTAATTAGTCCGCCAGTATGAAATCGCAGCCCGGCCCTGATCACGGGCAGTGGTCGGCTTCTTGATCGCCCACGCCCGCCCCTGCTGAGCTCTCCTGACAAGGGGTGGGGGGTGGTGGTGGTGGGGTGGGTGAGGAGGGACAACATGGAGAGAAGCCCAATAATTGGTTTCATCCCAGCGTGAAAACACAGCGGGATCATCTGATGGTGTCCGCCATGGTGGAACGCCAATCCAGCTGGAGGCCAGCATGAACCCGCTAATGCGATGCAAAATAAGGCCAGACCGGTATCGTACCCCGATGCCAGATTTATTTGTCATGCCAGTGCAAAGCACGCTGGCCCAGAACACACCCGGACAAATGTGACGTGCAGGAGTTGGGATTTACCGGTAAGATCTTGCTCAGATCGTGGACATCCAAGGAGAAGAAGATGCTGGAGCCCTACAGCTACCAGGCCCTGGAGGAACACGTGCATCGCATGCTGGGTGGATTCTCATGATCATGGCTCCACTGTGAAGCAGCTCGCGGAAGGTGGGAGGTCTCCGTTGATGTCTCGGGTCTGCTTTGGAGCATCACGGTCTTGGGCATGGGCTGATACGGATGATCGGCGAGGTGGGCGAGAGGAAGGTCCAGCTGTGAGTGGGAGAAGAAGGTGTAGGTTTGACTGGGAGAGGTTAGGAGGGGCGGTGAGGTGGCGAGGTTGGCGGGCCGAAGGCTTCGGGGGTGAGTTTGGGAGGGGGAAGAGAGAGTACGGAGGGAGGAGGGTGTAACGGGAGAGAATGCAGCATTGGGGAGCTAGGTGTAATGGGGGAGGAAGGTGTAAGGAAAGGAGTTCGGAAGGGGGAAGGAATTCAGAGTGGGGAAGGAGTTTAGAGGGGGGAAGGAGTCCAAGGGGAGGAAGAAGTCTAGGGGAATGAAGGAGTTCGGAGGTGGAAGGAGTTTGGAGGAGGGAAGGAGTCTGGGGGAAGGAAGGAGTTCAGGTGAAGGAGGGAGTAAGAGTGGAGGAGGGAGTAAGGTGGTGGAGGGGGAATGTCCAAGCGAATGTACAAGGGAGTCAATGACTGCCTCCTGGGGAGCGAATTGAGTGTGGGCATGGTAGGAGGGAATGGTGGGCATGAGAGGGGGCAGAGGGAGCCGGAAGGATGGGAGGGTGAGAGTCTGACGGTAGCGGTAGACGTGATGGCGAAGGTGGTTGGTGGGGACTTGGAGGCAGACACGGATCCTGGGGGTGAGGAGGAGGTCGGGGAGGTCAATGTGGATGGGAGTGGGATTCTCAGGAAGGTAGGAAAGAAAAGGGTTTGGGTTGGTAGGTGTCGATGGGGAGGTGGAAGGTGATACAATGGGAGTCAACAGTGATGGGGGAAGGACAGGGGAGCTGATCAGAAACTTAACGACTACCATGGTTTTCAAATCGAAAGTGGGTGAAGCCTTGTGTTGGACGGGCACAGGTGCTGCATGGGAGTGTGATCAGTGGGTGGGCGGAGATGCAGGTCAGCTCAGATAGACAACTGAAAGGTAACCGCAGCAGGCAGCATTGAAAATGCTCAGGACAGTGAGATGAGTGTGATAGAGGAAGGCTCCGCATGCATGGGAGAGTGCTTGCATGAGAAAGACTCACCCTCCAGAATCACTCGTGGTCAGGCTACATACAGCTGAAGTGCTAGTTGTGAGAGGGATGCAGTGCACGGACTTGTGAATCCTCTAAATGAAACTGAAGGGCAACATTACAAATTATTCAACGAAAATGAATATATTTTCAGATTATAAAATGACAGAATATGTTCACCCGTGCAACCACTTGTGATCAGAATTTCTTAAGTTTTCTAGGTCTACCAATTCTTCTAGGTGCTGCCCTGACACCCACTGCAGGGCTGGAGACAGCCTGTGCAATGGTTGGCCCTGTTGCCCCTAATGACTTTGGTGTGCGTTCTCTGGATAGCCAAGGCCTTGACGGCCCTGCCTTGCTTTGGCTGTCCTCCTGGGGCCAGCTGCTCCCTTTGCAGTGACAGAGGATGAGGCGGAAGGGGTCACAGACAAAGGGAACTCGGAGGAAGAGGACAGTCTCTGAAATTCCTGAGTGGATGACCCTGGGGGGTCTCGCTGCTGCTCTTCATCCTTTTGGATGCCCGTGGGCTCCTTGAGGGCATTGAGTGCCTGGAAGGATGCCGAGGTGCCCCGTTTCCCTCTCGCGTTGCCTCTGAAGGAACTCACCCACGGCTACTGTGATGGAGTGCAGGTCTGCACACATTTCCGCGTTCTGCTGGACCAGGGTCTCCATGGCGTCTGCCATTGTTCCCATGAAGATCTCCATACACATATGGGTGCCATGTCATCAGAGAGCAGGCGGACCCATTCCTCCGACTAGAGTGCCATTCTGTTGATGTTCCCCCACCTTCTGCTGACTCTCCGCAATGATTTGGAAGGCTGAATCCAGAGGTTAGTCATCTGACTTGGACCTCACAGATGCCTCTTCCCCAGCAGAGTGCTGGGGAGCTCGGCTGAATCTGCCTCCTCCTGCTGCGGACACTTGTCTGTGTGGTGACCACCAGATTGTGAACCTGAGCCTGCTCTAGATCTAGGTCCCACCGAGGTATGTGTCTCTGCACTGGTGTAGGTTGTGTTTAAAGGGTGATGGGTCTTCCAGGCTGCTTATTTCCAGCTCTTCAATAGAGGAGGTGTCCTCTTGGCTGGTGGTGAGGACCTGGATGGAGCTGAGGGATTGGCTGGCTGAGGGTGTCGGTCGCTTGGCAGAGCTCCCTGTGAACCAAAGTAGAGATAATTAGTGCATGGCAGCAAAGTCAAGAACAGGAGAGAGAGCACTCACAGTGGAGTTGAAAGAGGGATGATGGGGTGCAGGATCCTCACGTGGGTGTTCATCGCCAACCTCACTGTCGCCGCAGGCATGGTCCACATCCTCATCAGTCAGCACAATGGCACTCTTCTCAAAGTGAGTAAAGGGCCTAATGTGGGCCACTCCATCCTGGATCTGGGATCTCTCTCAGTTGTTGCAAGCCAGCTTCTCCTGCATGAGAACAGATGCACAGAGAGTGAACAGGATACATGGCTCTGCGTGGAATGTTTGTGTGGTGAGTGGAGCCATGGATGGGCTGAGAACTCGAGCTGCAGAGGACAGGAATCTGATGGAGATGTGAGGGTGTGTGTGAGAGCTAGTGATGTTGTCCCTTGAGGTGTGAGACCCCTGTGGATGTGTGATGGGTTTGTGAGTGTGTGAGTTGAGAGTGATGAGGTGGTTGACTTACCCTCACAGAATGGATGAGAACATTTATCCTCTTCTGGCACTGGATGGCTGACCTCCTCTGTGCTCTGCTGACGCTGACCGCCACTGCCACCACCTCCCAGGCCGGATTGATGACTCTGGTGGACCTCCTGTGGCCAGCGCAGGGGTGAGGACATCGCGTCCAGCAGGCACCCCAGAGAGGCGTCACAAAATTTGGGGGCTGACATCTGCTTTGCTTTCAGGGCCACCTGTTGCCTGGAGCAGTCCTGGTCTGTAGGCGTGAAGTAGGCGTTCGCTCTGGTGTGCTTTAAATATGGCGTCCGGTTTGAGGAAGCACTGAGGTCATGCGTGACTGGCAAATCCAAAGCTGCTCACCAGCGATCTGGCGTGTTTCCCATGAAAGCATTGTTAATGAGCTGGAACACGACGGGAATGGGACAATGTGGCGTGAAAAACCACCATTGTGACCAGCGGGTTAGACATCCTTTTTTCTACCCACTACCGCACTTTGTGCAAATCGGTGACGATGCTGCCCAATATTTCATGTTCTATCTGAGCAGAATTTCGCTCACTGGCACTGAGGATGTGTGAGACAATTTTAACAACATTCGTTCATGGGATGTGGGCATCGCTGGCTGGGCCAGCATTTATTGCCCATCTCTAATTGTCCTTAAGAAGGTGGTGGTGAGCTGTGTTCTTGAACTGCTACAGTTCATGTGGAGTAGAAACGTCCTCAGTGCTGTTACGAAGAGAGATCCAGGATTTTGACCTAACGACAATGAAGGAACGGCAATATAGTTCCAAGTCAAGGTGGTGAGTGGCTTGGAGGGGAACTTCCAGTTGGTGGTGTTCCCTGTGCCTACTGCTTTTGTCCTTCTAGGTGGTAGAGGTCATGGGTTTGGAAGGTGCTGTCTAAGAAGGCTTGGCGAGTTTCTGCAGTGCATCTTGTAGATAGTACACACTGCTGCCACTGTGCGTCAGTGGTGGAGGGAGTGAATGTTTGTGGATGTGGTGCCAATCAAGCAGGCTGCTTTGTCCTGGACGGTGTCAAGCTTCTTGAGTGTTGTGGGAGCTGCACTCATCCAGGCAAGTGGAGAGTACTCCATCACACTCCTGACTTGTACCTTGAAGATGGTGGACAGGCTTTGGGGAGTCAGGAAGTGGGTTACTCACTGCAGGATTCCTAGCCTCTGACCAGCATTCGATCTCTCCCCACCATTGTCCAACAAATGACAGATCACAGCACCTACTTTCTATGGAGGCACCCCACATGCTAGCTTAATCCTTTTGGACACATCGTTATGTTCAAGCATTGTACCATCCATCAGTTGACTTTTACACAAATGGAATGCCTTGTCACAATCCCTTGTCCAATTCCTCTTTCCTCAAGGGTTCAATCGATAAATGTAATAAGGTTGCCAAATTTGGTATGGATTTGCTGTGGTAATTCACTAAGCCCAAAAATATTCAAAAGCTATTCTGAGAATGTGGTGCATCTCTTGTTGCTTTACTCTTGGTAGGATGAAACTTATCTTTGTCTACCCTGTGAGCCAAATACGCCACAAAGTTTTGAAACATTTCACATTAGTGTGCCTTCACCTGAGCTTCATGTTTTTCCAAATGTTGGAGCCCCTTTTTCCGTCTGTCCTCATGGGTCTGCCCTTTTGGAGCTGAAGTGAGTTGTCGTCCAAATAGCATAGTACTCCCTGAATTCCTTGTATGATTTGGTTCATCAGCCCTTAAAAAATTCCGGGGGCTGAAGAAACACCAAATGGCTGCCTATGAAACTGAAATAATATGTGTGTATATTAGTAGTCAATATGACTTAAACTCAGCATCTTACCGTCAAGTTGAAGATAGGCATTTGTCAGATCTAACTGAAAAAATTTGGCCTCCTGACAACATCGTGCACAGATCCTCCGCATTTGGCAAAGTATTGGGTAGATTACATTCCAGTACCTGATTTATGGTTACTTTCTCATTCTCACATATCCTTACATTAGCATCTAATTTTGGTACTAGCACTATGGAAGCAGCCCAATTATTCTGTTCTACTTTAGAGATAATGTTCTCTGTCTCAGGTCTTCTCAGCTCTTGCTCTAATTCCCTTAAAGCCTAGGGAACTGGAGGAGGCCTGCAGTAAACCAGTCTCATGTTCCTCTAAAACCGCATGTTGGTCTTATATCTTTGAATTGGTTTACTGGTCTTATTAATCACCTGAGGGGATTTGGCAATTACATTGTCTTGCATTGTGAATTTCACTTCTATGCAAAAAAAGGTAATTTCAATTGAACGTAAGTGCTACTAACCAGTTTCTTCCTAACAAGGCTGGTTTTTCACCCTTCACCACAATGAAGGGTAATTTTGCACATCATTCATTATATGTGACTGGACCCGACACACTTCACATTATGAGAATTTTCTCTCCTTCTTAACTTTGTGATTTTATGTGTGATTTCTGCAGTTGATGTTTACTCAACTTTTGACGGTATAGTGATTCAGGAATCACACTGACTGATGCACTCATCTCAGCCTCCATGTTCAGTGGATCTCCATCCAATACTATTTGGACTACAATGCCCTGCGAATTTCCACTGGATATCTTTGTGCTTCAGATCATATGGGTCTCAAATGACCCCTCATCGACCTGCTGCCATTCAACAACCATGGGCAGAATTTTGCCCTTGGTGGGCGAGTGGGACCCACTGGCTCGGCGGCGGGCGGGAAGCTGACTCCTGCCGCTGAAATGGGGCCCACCGCCATTTTGAGTGGGTGGGCCAATTAAGGCCCGCCCAGCAGCCTGCCCGACAGGAAGCGCTATACGCTTCCTGTGCGGGGCGGGGTGGGGGGGGACGGAGGGAATCCCCAACTGTCTCAGGGAGTTTACTGAGAGGTAAGAAAAGTCAAAAAATAGAGAAATATTAAAATTATTAACATGTCCCCCACATGTGCCGATGTCACATGAGATAGGACATGTTAATAAGAAACACGTAAAGTTTATTAAATTTTGAAAAAACAGACATGAAACTTCATCCTGCCAGTGGATGAAGTTTCATAAATAATCTGGAGCCCACCGGGGTTCCTGGCCTGCCCGCCAGCCTTAAACTTGGACGGGCAGGTTAATTATCCTGTCAATGGCCTTAATTGGTCATTGACAGTTCTGCGGGTGGACAGCTGATTTCGCTGTCCGCCCACCTTCCTGAAGATTTAAATGGACCGGGATGACGTTGGGGGTTCCTCCTGACATCATCTGGCGTCATTTTCCCTTCGGCGAGCGGGCCCCACCCCCAAATCGCCAAGGGGAAAATTCTCCAGCATGTGTAGTGACATCCGTTTCCTGCAGCCAGAGTTTTCTCCGCTTACATTCTTCCGACATGACTTGGCAAGGAGACCCTTCTTCTTGCAGCTGTTGAGCTCTGCCTTCACCAATGGACAATTCTGTGCCCAATGTTGGCCTAAGCATCGGTAACAGGACCTTGTAGTACTGCTGCTACTGCTAGCTGCTGTTGTTGCAGCCTTCTGCTTGCTCAGCTTCAGCTTATTTACTTCAGCAGACGACTGGCGGTTGTTAACTATGACTCCTCCCGAGTCACACTCCCCTAATGTCCACGGACAATGTTGTTTTTCAAGCTGGGTCAAAAATTAACTTTGGCAATGTCAGCAACTTATTGCAAATGTGTTCATTTTTCAAACCACCCACAAATCTGTCCCTCAATGCTCTCTCTTGAAACTCTCCAAAATTGCAATGGACGGGCAGCTTTTTCAAAGCCACAATATACTCTCCAATGTCCTCACTGGGCAATATTCCTGATACTAGCCAGTTAAGGTAGCTTTCTACAATCTCCAATGGCTTGGGACTGAACTGCTGCTGAAGCTTAAAAATGTCCGACAGTGACGTGTCTTTTGGCTTAGAAGGGGGTAGCAAATCCGTGAGTATTTCATACGTTTCTGGGCCTTTTCCTATCCCCCACTGCCTGATTAACAACTGGATTATCAGGATCTTCGAGGATATTATTGACAGTGATAAACATTTCTAGCTGTTCCACGTACGCACTGAAAGACTCTTGCCATGGCTGTACTCTCTCAGTCGTCCAATAATGCCTATTGATGCAGCCATTTTCTAAGGTTAATCCACCCATATGTACAACAGCTTTTTCTCTAAGACCCCATTTTTAAGCTTATTTCTCAGCAAAAAACAAACTCACAGTTCTTCTGCTGGTTTTCTGGAAGCTTCTCCAACCCAAATTTGCCCGGCTAGGGAAATCCACAATGCCACTCTCATTGCCAGACTGTGATGTTTTTCCAGGGCAGAAGCACAGCTGCATACACATGGGCCAGGGTTTTATAGCCCCTCCGCAGCATGTCTCCCCCCAGTGGAATCAGTGGGCCATTTAAATCTCCATTTAGTTCGTTGGGACTGCAATATCCCGTCGGGTGGGAGGGGCCGTAAAGTCCTTGCCATGGCACCCTAGTACCCAACTGAACTGGTTTATCCCAACTGTCTTTTATACATGCATGCACAAATGGCCAGAAGAGGGTGATATTTCAGGGGGATGCTCGTTGACAGGCACTCAACGCCCAATTAAGGGAACCTGCATCAGGAATGGGGAACACACCCTGCCCTTGTGTCTCCCCACCGCCTCATGCTGGTGACCCCCGTCCCACCCCACTCACCTGTCTCCAGGGATCTAGCCTCTGGGTATACCTCCTGGTGGCACTGCTGGCAATGGAGAGCTGCCAGACTCTGATTGACCAGCAATTATCGGGGGTAGGATTTCCGTGAGCACCCTCCCGCACCCCCCCTCCCCCCCCACCCACCCCCGCCACCCCCCACCTGCCACCACCACCTCCCCCCTCCCCGGGACCTTAATTGCTTGGGAGGCCTGATGCTAACCAGCTAAGTGCCTGAGTGCACTTAACTAGCATCAGGCTTCCTGAACAGAAGCAATGCTGGGCTCCTGCCAGTTCTCTAACCAGTGGAGAGGGACCCATGTCACTGGAATTAAATTCTACCCAATGTTTTACAAAGAGTGACCTTGTGTTGGAACTTGGGAAATGTAGATAGAACAGTTTATAAGCAAGTACAAGGGCAGCAAAAGGAGGGAGGGGAGGGGAGGAGAGAACAAAAGGGAAGCTCCGCTTTTGTTCAAGCATTAATTAAGCTACTCAATTCTAATTGTTAATTTTATGAATATTACATGCTTTATTTTTCATCAAAGTGTCCTCAGACCTTTCCTCATGTGAACTGGAATCGCTCTAGTCTCAAAACCTCTGGGATCTTTTGTGGCTGGAGGATGTGTGAATGCTAAAGTGAACTGATAGCAAATGCAAGTTTTAGCTCTGGCTTGCTGCCAATTTCTTCCCCCCTGAGGCAGCAAAGCGACTGGATCGTCAATGTGAACAAACAATTCTACCAACCCTAGAATTCTAGAGAGGTCTGTCAGGCCGTCCGTGCATGACTTGCCATCTGGCTAGGCAAGATGAAGTGGGATGAATATGTTGTGTCACAATGAATGTCTCAAGTTGGGGCAAAGATTTGTTCTTTTGCTTAAACAAGGGATTAAACCATAGGGAAAGTGTTTTGGAGTTGTCGGCCTATGGTGTAGTTCAGATGCTTCAGTCCACTTCTCCTTCTCATTCAATGGAACATTACCTTTATGACTTGCTCTATATTGAGTAGGCTACTTTAAATATAAGTGTTTTTGAAATATTTATGGCCTTGAATGTCATTTTTAATTTCTGGTTTCAACAACATTGAAAATGTCAACTTGATTAAGAACTTTAATTCTTTCACAGGCATAAGCTTGCCATTGTGTTTAAGCAACCTTCTCTCAGGATGGTCTTCTGAGTGTCAGGAATTGAGGCGATGAGTACATTTTAATGAAGCTGAGCTGCCTGGTACTAAAAATATTTCTATCCTCCACATATATTGCTATTTGCTTTTTTGGGGTTGAATTTCTATGGGGGATTCTCCCAACCTCCTGCTATAACTAGGGCAGGTGATTGGTGGAAATCACGGAGAAACAAAACCCTTGTGGAATTTCTGCTCCACTATCTTCTAAAGGTAGTCTTCCACACTGATGAAGAACTCAATGAATTCAACATTACTAGCAAAATGTAATTCAGCGGGCAAAGCATTGCCCCAAATAACTTCAAAATAATAATGTCTGAGAACATTACATGATCAGGCCTGCCAGGTAAGAAGCATTCATTCAAAATAATGAGTAGTTGCGATCTATAATCCTATTCGGCAGGAGTTTGTGAATATTGCCTGTGGACAATCTTTACACTCTGCAAAAGGCAGAACTAATGATGAAATAAATCCAAGCACCTACTTATCGCAACCCATTTATTCCTTTCTGTTGTACCTGGGAAAGTCAGTGCCAGGTTCAAAGGAGTGGAAAAGGAGGCAGAGACCCATGCCACTAACTCTGTGTCCCCTTTGTGTCAGCCTGGAGTTTCTGCAGTAACTTTTCAAAGGAGTAGGAAGGGGGATGCCTGCAAGAGTTGCAGCTGTGAGTGCGGAATGTAATGAGAGTAAAGGATAGAAGCCTAATAGCAGCTCCAACTTTGTCTTTCTGCAAATGGCAACTGGGTTAGCGTTTGGAGTGTTGTCTGAAGAAGTTGACAGTGGTTATTGTGCCTGCTCCCATGAATCAGAAGATCTGAGAGGAACAGGTTGCAAGGTAAAGAAAGCCTTTTTTATTCCCACAGATAACCAGAGAACCTTTGGAGAAGCAACTGGAGAGGCTTGCAGCCAATAGCCATTCCCATTGCTTCAGGACTGTCACGCTTGCAGCAATGGCTGGTTTTCAGGTTCTGATTGTGGGTGCAGGCCCTGGCAGGGAACACTGCACATACCTAGCACTCCAACATAAAGGGAGCGGAAAATTAGTCTGTATTTTGGTTTTTGTTCTGACTCATACAAATTGAGGGCAATTTTAAACCCCAGCAGGTGGATGTGGATTGAGTGAGATGTGAAAATTTATAAAACTTAAACGCCAAACCCGACCCACCTCCAACTCACCCACAGAGGTGATTTAACCCAACTTCCAGTTTCAAACATGGGAGGCTGGGTTTCCATGCCTCAGAAAACCCAATAGCTAAAGGGAAGTGAGGACTGCTGTGTGTATAAGTTAAGTGCCTTTGCAGCACCGCTTGTGGGCCAAGATGAGCAGGAGTGCTTCCTCCAAGCCCACAAAGATGACCTGCTGCATTGACTGCCACTGGACCCGAACCCCCAAGGATCCAAAGCCACCTCACCCGCACACAATCAACAACCACCAGTCACAACGCCACTCCCCCATGTGATCAAACCACACACCCAGTCCCACTGGTTGAACCTCATGGGGTCAGCACCACCCAGCCCCCACCAAGATCCAGACCTCCCTCCAGGCATGCTATCATTCCAGCTGCAATCTCCTATTGCAGAATGTTACAGGTCCCTGCCCAATGGGCAGGGAAACCTGTCAATCAGGGTGACCTCCGAGTGGGGAACTTGCTGGGGAAGAGAAGACGCATGTTGTGATGTTAAAACACCACAGCCTGTAGGGACCCGACCAAAACACCCCACCCTCCTGCACATGAAATCAGCCCCACTTAGTAAACATCAGGGCCATTATTTGCTCCCATACCAGTATAGGGAGGAACACAATATTCATTGAACGATAGAAATGACTTTATGCCGACTAAGCAGACACCAACTAATTCAAAATATACTAAACACTGATGAAACATTTTGAAGCTCCATTGACTCACTGCACAGGCGGTTTATTTATCTTCTCTATGACCCTGGGGTAGTTGGTCAGGGCGGGAGCACTCAGAGATGAGTGGGAGCACCGCTGCAGAGGAGAGAGTTGAAACATGTTCCATCTTGGCCCAGCGCTAAGGAGGATGGAGATGGAGAGCTGACCCTGCCCAGGAGGGTGGGAGAGAGTGAGGAGGTGGCTGTTCCTGGGGCTGGGGTTGAATGTAAGGCGCAGATGTGCTGTGATGGGAAAAAAATACATCAGCTGCGAGTCTACCCAATTCCCCAATCCCATCCTCCAATCTCCCATTCCCCCATCTAGCAGCCCCGAGTTTCCCAAAGGTTCAACAATCCATTTGAGCATTCTTCAAAGCTAAAAGTGAGATAGAAGGGAACCCTCTGCCTTTTGTCTCCCAAAAACGCTGTCCCATCTCATTAATAGTGAGTGTTAATTGTTTTCCTGAATTGTGCATTTTGTGCTTATTTTTGGCTAATTAATGAAGTGTCTTTCACATATTCTGGCTAAACATCCTGGGTGGGAGATGCATCTTCCGATATTACATGCATTTAAATGGGAAAAGCTACTTTGATGCAAGTAGTTTTGTTTAAAGTAGTGGTTTCTAGCAACATATCTACTCCTTAAAATGAGGTAATCCTGTACTTATTTGAATGGGGGTAATTGTGTGATACAGAACGGGGGATAGCAAGAATCATGGAATAGTTACAGCACAGGAGACCATTCTTCCCATCAAACCTGTGGCTGCTTCTCTACAAGAGCAATTCAGCTAGTCCCATTCTCCCAGCCTTTCTCCGTAGTCCTGCTAATTTTTTTCCTATCAAATACTTACTTAATTCCTTTTGGAAAGTCACAATTGAATTTGCCTTCACCACTCTTTCAGGTTTGCCACTCACCTTAAATTTGTGACCTTCTGCAATAGGAACAGTTTCCCTCTATTTAACTTGTCTAGACCACTCTATCACCTCTATCAAATCTACTCTCAACCTCCTTAGCATTAAGGAGAACAGACCTGGCTTCTCCAATCTATCCATGTGACTGAAGTCTCTCATCCCTGGAACTATCCTTGTCAATCATCTGTGCACCCTCTCCAATGCCTCCACATCCTTCAGAAAGTACAGTGCCCAGAAGTGGACACAATCCTCCAGTTGAAGCCAAAACAAGTGTTTTATAAAGGTTCATGATAACTCCCTTGCTTTTATACTCTATGCCTCAATTTGTAAGTCCAGGTTCCACTTTCTCAACCTGCCCTTCCACCTTCAATAATGTGTGCATTTATACTCCCAGTTCTTTCTGTTTCTGCACCACATTTAGACTTGCATCCTTTATTTTATATTATTTCCTCAGTGCCAGTGCAATCCCAGGTATGTAGGCCCTATGTCACAATGATTGGCTGATCGAATCAAACAGCACGTTCCTTCAGTTGTTCGCAATAGGCAGAGTGCAAACTGTACCCAACCAGCCCACGCTTGCAAAACCCAAAACAAAATGACTACTGTTTGATGTGACTCCATGATTGGAAACATAGAAACATAGAAACTAGGAGCAGGGGTAGGCCAATTGTCCCTTCGAGCCTGCTCTGCCATTCAATATGATCATGGCTGATCCTCTATCTCAACGCCATATTCCCGCTTTCTCTCCACAACCCTTGATGCCCCTAATATCCAAAAATTTATTAATTTCTTTTTTGAATATACTCAAGTGACCTGGCCTCCACAGCCTTCTATGATAGAGAAGTTCATAGGTTGACCACTCACTGAGTGAAGAAATTTTTACTCACCTCAGTCCTAAATGACCTGACCCATATTCTGAGACTGTGGCCCCTGGTTCTAGACTCCCCAGCTAAGGGAAACATCCTCCCTACATCCAGCCTGTCTAGCCCTGTTAGAATTTTATACATTTCAGTCAGACCCCCTCTCATTCTTCTAAACTCTAGTGAATAAAGGCCAAAGTCTAACCAATCTCTCCTCATACAACAGTCCTGCCATCCCCGGTATCAGCCTAGTGAACATTTGTTGCACTCCCTCTATGGTAAGTATATCTTTTCTTAGGTAGGGAGACCAAAACTGCACGCAATACTCCAGGTGTGGTCTCACCAAGGCCCTGTATAACTGCAGTAAGACATCCTTACTTCTGAACTCAAATCCTCTTGCAATGAAGGCCAACATACCATTTGCCTTCCAAATTGTTTGTTGCACCTGCCTGTTTACTTTCATTGACTGGTGTACAAGGACACCCAGATCCCTTCGTACATCCACATTTCCCCATATATCACCATTTAGATAATACTCTGCCTTTTTATTTTTCACACTGAAGCGTATAACTTCATATTTATCCATGTTATACAGCATCTGCCATGTGTTTGCCCACACATACAACTTGTCTAAATCATCCTGAAGCCTCTTGCATCCTCCTCACAACTCACAACCCCACCCAGTTTTGTGTCATCAGCAAGCTTGGAAATATTGCATTTAGTTCCCTCATCTAAGTCATGTATATATATCGTGAATAGCTGGGGCCCGAGCACTGATCCCTGCGGTACACCACGAGTCATTGGCTGTAAGCCGGAAAAAGACACATGTATTCCCACTCTTTGTTTCCGGCCTGTCAATCAATTCTCAATCCCTGCCAGTATATTACCCCCAGTCCCATGTGCTTTAATTTTTCCCACTAGCCTCTAATGTGGGACCTTATCAAAAGCCTTCTTGAAATCCAAATACACCACATCCACTGGTTCTCCCTTATCTATTCTACTAGTTGCATCCTCAAAAAACTCCAGTGGATTAGTTAAGCATGATTTCCCTTTCATAAACCCATGCTGACTTTGTCTAATCCTGTTAATGCTTTCCAAGTGTTCTGTTACCACGTCTTTTATAATAGACTCTAGGATTTTCCCCACTACTGATGTTAGGCTAACTGGTCTGTAATTCACTGATTTTTCTCTGCCTCCTTTTTTAAATAGTGGGGTTACATTTGCCACCTTCCAATCTGTAGGAACTGCTCCAGAGTCAATAGAATTTTGGAAGATGACCACCAATGCACCACCAATATTCCCGGGGCCACTTCTTTTAGTACTCTGGGATGTAGATTATCAGGCCCTGGGGATTTTTCAGCCTTTAACCCCATTAATTTCTCTAGCACCATTTTTTTTACCAGTACTTATTTTCTTCAATTCCTCCCTCTCACTAGACCCTTAGTTCCCTAACATTTCTGGGAAATTATATGTGTCCTCTTTTGTGAAGACAGAACCAAAATATATGTTCAATTCTTCTGCCATTTCTTTGTTCCTCTTTATGATTTCCCTCGTTTTTGACTGTAAGGGATCTACATTTGCCTTTGCTAATCTTTTTCTCTTCACATATTTATAGAAGCTTTTACAGTCAGTTTTTATGTTCTCTGCAAGTTTACTCTCATACTCCATTTTCCCCTTCTTTATCAATCGTTTTGTCCACTTTTGCTGAATTTTAAACTGCTCCCAATCCTTAGGTTTGCTGTTTTTTCTGGCAGTTTTATATGTCTCCTCTTTGGTCTAAAAAACACCTGGTTGCGGTCAACCAAGAGGTGGACAGAGAGGTGGAGCCATTTCACCACTCCTCACCGAGCCGTAACAGAGGCCGGGATTTTCCACTCCGGGCCTAAGCCCCGTGGCAGGGGCAGGAAACGGGAATCTTTCCCTTCCTGGAGCCCAGCAGGAACTCATGCCGAATTGTATGATCCTGGCTCATTAAATATGCAGCCGGGGGTTTCCCAACCTTTATAGCGGTGGGGCAGGCAGGGAGACGCATGCCCTGCTGACATGTAAATGGTGTCCAGGCAGCTGCAGCTTCATCCACCTCTGAACTGCGGTGCAGGGAGATGGTTTGGAGACCCCGGGTTGCACCAGCACCAAGATTCAGCGACACACCCCTGGAAGTACTGCTGAATGCAGTGGAGGGCAGGAGGGGTGAAAGGAGGAGGCCCACCCCACTCACCTACCCTGCATGGAAGGCAGTCACCACAACAGTGCACAGAGGACAGTCCTACAGTGCAGGGAAAGGGTAAATGATCTCATCCACGCCGCCAGGATAAATGAACTCTCTGCTGCTCAAACTCACCTCTCAGGGCAGAAACTGGGACATGGGCCTCAGTGGCCAGGCCACCATCTGTGTTGCCAAGGCACCGAGGGCTTCTCAATGTGTTGCGTTGATGCCTCATTGCCATACTACAGTGTATGTAGTCTGCAGGTAGGGAGGCAACCGTAGGTCCTTGGCCCTGCCACACAGAGAGCTCATTTTGTGGAGAGGCGAGGGGTCTGTCATAGAGGCCACCAGCAAGCACAGCTGATGCCATGCCTCCTCTGCATGAGCTCACTGTTCTGGAGGGCGCTGCCAAAGAACCCTAGTGATGAACTGCAGTGCTCCTTTCACATGGCATACTGCAGCCAGTTGGTTGCTGCTGAAGACGGCAGCATGTGTACGCCACCTACATCCCAAATGCTCTCAAACCATCTTCTTTCCTTTTGCAGGACAGGTTGGAGCACAACAAGCCCTAGAGAGGATGAGAGGGGTCAGCTCATGCCTTATGAAGATAGGGCTGCCAAACTGGCAGGGGTGGTATGGAAACACTGTCATGATAATGAAGGAAAAAATACCGAATTGTGTCCAGAAATATTGGACTTTAACAATAAGACCTGAGTTTTTAAAAATGCACACAAGTCACTGGTTGGAATATTGCAGGGTGACTCCCTAAGAGGTAATGGAACACTGCCCTGTTGCCAGACAAGGTACCTCTAAAGACATACAGAAACTAATTGCTCCCTCCTGTAGACAGTGGGACATAATGGGAGATGAGTATCATCTCATCAAGAAATCCTGTGAGCAATGCCCAGACAGATTTGAGAATTCTCTTCCCATTTGGAATATACAAAGAAGGGGTCACAAGTGAGCTGAAAAACTGCCCTGGTGTCTCTCTGTTGGTGGGTGTTATGAAAGAGCAAGTGCTGTAAGTTTGACTCAGAAGTAGCAGCCACACACAGTACCTCTGCAAATCGCCATTTTGCAGGTATCCCGAACTCTCTCCCTCTCTATCGAAGTCAAAACTACTGAAACCTCAAAACCAGCTACTTGCCTATTGGAGTCAACTCTACTGGAACCTCGAAACCGACTATTCATCTACTGAAGTCAACACCACTGGAACCTCAAAACTGACCATTTACTTACTGACATCACTTTACGAGAATCTCAAAACCGGCTATTGGTCTACCAAAGTCGATTCTACTGGAATCTCAAATCGCAACAGCCTCAACACTCAACCACCTACTCCACACGAGTCAAGGACTATTCTGTATGTATTTTCACTTACTTCAACCTACATTCTTACATTTAACCTGCATGAATGTATATGCATGTGTTTTATCCCTTCTTGCCTTTAGCAGTTAATAAACTTACTCTTACCTTTAACTCAAGAAAGTCTGACCAAATTGGCTCCTTCAAAACCAGAACGATTGGGTCTGGGAAAAAGTTATCCGTGAAAGGGATCCTTTTTAGATTAAATCTTGTTCAGAGGGGCTGAATAAAGACAGGGAGCCAGTTCATTCCTCCTCCCCCAGGGCATAACAATTCAGGGGTGTCCCAGCCAGACTGTGACAAATTGAGGGGTTTCACCTGGGTCAGCAACCTTGGGGAACTTCACCTGAGGGTGGGTCGTAACAATGCGTATGTGGAGACGGTAAGTTAGATGACCAGCCTCCATGCAGTAAGGAACATAAGGGTCATGCATGGTGCCATGTTGGAGGCAGCCCATGCAGTCACTCGCTCTCTCCTCTCGCAATTGCAGGTGCCAGCAAGAAGATGGTGAGGCCAGACCCCAAACCCGACTCCACCACCAGCTCTAGCATGCAGAGGAGTGAGGATGATGAGGGCAAAGATGCGATTGCACCTGTAGCATCGTCACAGCAGTCACCCTCCACCAGCCCAGAGGTGCACATCTCGGTGGGTATGAGAACTAGCTCAGGCAGTGTCTTACATTGTGGTGGTCACCACACGGACATGTTTCCACAGCAGGATGAAGCAGGGTCAGCCTAGCTCACTGGCACTCGAAGGACTGCTGGGGAAGGGACTCCTGCAAAGTCCCAGTCAGATGACGAGCCACTGGGCGGGGTCCTAGACAAGGTGCTCGAGATGCAGCAAGAGGCGGGGGAACATCAGGCACTGTTGTCGGACACATTCAACAGAGTGGCATGCGAGGCAGAGGAGTCCATCCATCTGCTGTCTGATGAAGCTGTATTGACATGTGCGTGCATTGAGGTCTCCATGGGGAGGGTGGCAGATGCCATGGAGACCCTTGTCCAACAGAACACTCAGTTTCTTATGGAGATGTGTGCAGACCTGCACTCCATCACAGTTTACTTGGACGAGGTTTCACATTGGCTACGCAAGAGTGGGACAGGGCACCTCGACCTCCACCTGGGTGGTATTCCAGGGCACCCAAAGGGAATTGGAGTGGCAGGCACCCCAGGACCTCCTCAGGACTCTGGGCGGGTGTGCGGCCCTTCAGAATCCCCTCAGTTTGTGACCCCATCAGCTTCGGCCTCTGTGACTGCAGAGGGTGCATCTGCACCAGAGCAGGAGACCCACAGTAAACTGTGCCTCCAGGCCTCAAGGACCCAGAGGACGCCTGCCAAGGTCATCAAGGACAACAGGGTATAGTGGTCAGCAGGCTGCCTCCACCCCTGCTGCAGGTGCCAGGTTAGCACCTAGATGCAGTGGCAGGCAAAGAAAAATTAAGCATTCTGATGTCACATGTGATTGCATGGGTTGCACTGTCATTTTTCAAAGTTGACACACTTTTAAATATATGGTCACTTGCTTTATTATAAGGTCTGGTGTTTTTCATAGCGTTTTGTAGTCATTAGGCCTGTGCGCACCACGTGTATTCAGGGGGACACCCCAGGCCGGGTCTATGTCCTCCGGAAGCATGCATGCATGGGGAGACATCGGTCTTTACTAGGGCCCATGCAGGAAGCCCCCCCATACACGCTGCTCCTTTGTCATTCACACCATCCTCGATACCCAAGCCTTTGCTTCAGCAGAACTATGTGCCGAGCTTCCTGGATGGGAGGCTGGGAGAGTGGTCCAGTTGAGCTGGCCTGCAGCTCCACCCACCTGATGACCCAACTCCCATGCAGCATCTCGACATCTCCACCACAGGGCACTGGGTAGTCGTGAGAGGTCATGGTGCAAGTGACGTTTGGTGCAGTCCAATACCTTTCATCCTCCCCCCGTTACCCACACCCTCCACCCCATAACCATTGACCCTCCCAGTGTTACCTTTGACCTCCCCACAGTCATCCTAGAACCACCACCCCTCCACCCCACCCTTCATCCAGTGCAGGTTAAAGTTACCATCCTCTTCCTTTCCAAGGAGCCCACCCTGTTGAAATGCTTCCCCCTCATACTGCCAACCCCCAGAATCCGCATCTATTTCCGTCTGCTCTCCAACAACCTTCAGGGCCCCTTCACCTTCCATCACAGGATCCTTACCCTCCCATCCTAGAGGATCCCACAGCTCCTGTTAACCCTCACTATCCCTTCATATCACCAATTCCCTCAGTTTGCCCCACAGGACTCAGCAGTAGACAGAACAGACACCTCGCTCAGAACCCCTTCTGCCCCAGCTCCCTGCTGCCCATTCACACCTACACATCACCACCCCCAACTGCAATACTGCACCACAGCCCTTCCCTTGCTCCCACTGCATAAACCACCTCACCCATCCCTGCTTTTCATTCTTTACCCTACTTCTGACTCCCAACATTCCCTGCATCGCTCTAGGCCCCCACAACCACCCCACCTCTTCTTCTCACTCCTCCCCATCTTCTTGCCCCCACAGCAGGAAGACCATCGCTGCGCCACACAACCTCATGCTGCCACTCACCTGCTGGTGAGTCCACCCGACCGAGGCGAATGCCGCTGGAGTGATGGCCGACCTAATTAATGGACCATGTGGTGCTCAGGAATCCACCAGCTTCAGAGCCCTCTCTGTTTTCCAGTGTCTAAGAGCTCTCCCAGCCTCCATCCAGGTAAGTCCTGATCAGTGGATGCAATATTGATCCGGACATGTTCTGGACCAGTGCAATTTCACGCCGGCAGTGGGGGGATGATTGGCTGGAGGAGAGGGGTGGAATTCCAGCTGGGGGTTAATTTGAATCCCATCAATGGGATGCAAAAGTGCTTCTCGACAGCCCATGGGGAGATTGGTGACACACTATTATCCCACCACAATGGTTGAGACCACAAGTCCCCGTCGTCAAATCCCACCGTTGGGAAACTGATTTTCATGTTCCCGCGGGATTGTCCGCCCCTGTCTGCCACGATGCCCACCAGTGGCGGTGGGAGGGGACAATTCCACCCAAAGTCTGTCACCATCCTCCTCACTGTTCACTACACTTACAAGTTTTAAGCCATCTGCAAATTTTGAAATTGTGTCCTTCCATCCAAGTCCAGGTTATTCATATGTATCAGGAAAGACAGTGGTTCTGATGTTGACCCCCAGGAACACCACTGTATACCTTCTTCCAGTATGAAAAGCAATCGTTCACCACTACTCTCTTGTTTCCTGACAATCAGTCAATTGAGTCAGCAACTCATTTTATATCCCTCCTGATTTTTATAAAATGGATTGTGAATTTGCCACCGTATGTTTTACACTATCAGAAAGAATCGAGTTACACCCAATGAGATTCTCTTCCAACTGGTCATCACCTTTTGTTAAAACAGTTGTGCCACTTTCTCATATACTTATGAACAGGAGTAGGCCATTACGCGCCTTGTGTCTATTCCTCCTTCCCAATTAGATCATGGCTGATCTGTATCTTAACACCATCTACCTGGTCCTTAATACCTTTGTCTAACAAAAATCTACCAACCTCATTTTAGATGTTTCCAATTTACTTAGCTCCATTACTCTTTTGGAGGACAGCGTTCCAAATTTCCACCAGCTTTTGTGTGAAAAGGTGCTTTCTCATATCACCCCTGGATGCATTAGTTCTAATTTTCAGATTGTAGCACCCATTTCCGGACTCCGCACCAAAATGGGTTGCTTGACTGTGGCTAATCCATTAATGGCTTCTAGGAGGCTTTTAATTTCACCACCCTTATCTTCGTTCAAACATCAGCCCTTCTTCTTTTAACCTTTTGAAAACTTATTAATCTGTGAGCTCTCATTTAAATTGGATTCGTGCCTATAACATGGAATAAGTTTATTTTTACTTTGATGAACTTGCTCAGTGAGGAGATCATCACTCCAGTATCAGAGGGCACCACTGTGTTGCCTCATGGAAGGTTTTGCCTAGGGTTTTAGAATTTTATGATTACACTATTTCCTCTGTGGTGCAGTATGCTGAACACTCGTTAGATGCACAAATGTAATCTCATTTAAATAAATTTACATAGCTTGCATGATATATAGGTATGCTGATATATTTATGCTTGCATAAGGCAATATTAAGGTCCCACAACTGCAGTGGTTTTGTTGGGCTTAAACCCCCCCGGAGGCAGGGGATGTTGAGGAGAAGCCAGAACGCTCCCCATTTACAACACATTTAAATGAGGGTATAAGAGATGCCTGCCATGGTCAAGGTGCAGCCAATGCAAGTGGTGAATTTAGGGTGACATCATCAGCTCTATGTTCCACTGTGATTGCCCTAGGATCGGCCAGTCTAACTCACGAGGCTGGGAAACAATAGAGCAAGGCTGCTTCAGGGAATTGCATATGAAATACAGGTTCTGACAACCTGCCTCTTATCAGATCTCTTGGACCTCAAACCCTGATATCCACTGGTCTTCTGGCCCCAAAGTTAAATATAAGAGCTGCATTGGATAGTAAATTCTATTAGATAATTAGTAGCAGTTGCTCAAATTGAGACCATGTCAACATCCACAAAAAGAACTGTTACTCATTTTTGGGATACGAATAAAATATTCATAGCATGTTAAACTGCTCTCAGTATGAATTACTTCAACTTATAGAAGAAACTTGTTTTTCAGGATCTATTCTAATATCTATGCTATATAAAATTCAAGAACCATGCTTCAGTAGATATAGAATAAAAATAGGAACATTAAAATAAATAGCCAAGTAGCTGATCAAAATAGAGCAGCTGAAGAGTATGAATTCCTCTGGAGCTCGTACATGTTGTCAGAATATAATTTAACTATTGCAAAGCTGCAATGTTTCTATGTGGGCTTGTTTGGGGTGGAAGCCCTCACTGCTCTAAAATGAGGCTCCATTAGGCCTTTCACATAGTGAGGTGGGAGCATTGTGATAATGTTACTGGCCTAGTAATCCAGAAGCCCGATCTAATGTTCTGGAGTAACAAGTTCAAATCCCACCACTGCAGCTGGGGAATTTAACGTCAGTTAATGAATAAATCTGGTATGAAATGCTATTCTCATTAATAATAGTTATCATAAGAACCCGTCTGGTTTACTAATGCCCTTCAGGAGAGGAAGCCAGCCTAAAAATGATTCCAGATCCATAGCAATGTGAATGACTTGTAACTGCCCTCTGAAATGGCCTAAAAAGCCACTCATTTGTATTAAACTGCTGCAGGAAAAAGCAATGTGGGTGTACCTAGAGCACATGAACTGCAGCGGTTCAAGAGGGCAGCTGACTGCCAACTTCTTGAGAGCAATTAGGGACGGCCCTGGCCAGCGCCCAAGAATGAATAAAAAAGAAATCCTGCAATGGAGGATGGAGCTGTTGGGTAAGAAGCAAGTGGCTGTCCAAAGCCACATTGCACAAAATCCTTCTCTTGTGAGAAGGATGTTCACTCCAAGTTGTCCCCATTATGGTATAGTTACCAGCCAGCAATAGTTAAGGAATCTCCTCATGATTGTAGATACTTTAATGGGACAGTGGTGCAAGTTCCCATTGATCATCCAGGCACTCGCACTGAGAGCAGAGGCCTGCGAATTTTGGGATCAAATATGCTTAAGATGACTACAGTAGTGCAGAGAAAATCTTCCCCCGGTTTGTACTAGAGGCTGTGTAGGAACCAATGCAATGTACAAACGCTCAATAAGTTCTAGAAGAGATGGTGTAAATACCCAAGTTAAGATACAGCTGTGTACAATCTTACAGTTATTGTACGTTTATATCACAAATAAATGGTTCCATTTGTTTTAGTTCCCAGTGCAGTTTGATTGGTTTTGTTTATGTGAAAAATGTGAGACAAACCTATCTTTGTTTACAGACATGCATAAATTATTTTGAATTGCATCATTATTATTTGTAAGTGGTAATATTATGAAAAACATGGCCGTCTGATTTTTCACTTGCAAAATTAAAATAGGTTGTCAAACCTTTGCATGAAAACAGTAAGGACAAAGCCCTCGAGCCTTCTGGCACACCAGGACTATGGAATGATACAGCATAGAAGGAGGTCATTCGGCCCATCGTGCCTGTGCTGGCTATTTGAAAGAGCTATTTGATCACTCCCATTCCCCATGAAGCTTTATTTATTTCCTTTTTGAAAGCTATTATTGAATCTGCTTCCAACAGTTATCCAGATCATAACATCTCACTGTGTATTTTTTTTTTCTCATGTTGCCTCTAGTTCTTTTGCCAGCTACATTAAATCTGCTCCCACCGTGGCCTCCTGTCAGTGAGAGCAGTTTCTCCTTTTTTACCTTAGGTCCTTAGGTCCATGAAGGACCTTAGTCCTTCATGATTTTGAACACCTCTAACAAATCTCCCTTTAACATTCTCTGTTCTATGGAAAACAGCTCCAGATTGAATAGATTTTCCATGTAAATGAAGTGCCACATCCCTGGTACCATTCTAGTAAATCTGCTCTGCACCATCTCTAAGGTATTGGAATCCTTACTATAGTGTGGTGCCAGAATTGACCATAATACTTCAGATGGGGCTTAACCAGTGTTTTGTAAAGGTTTAACATAACTTCCTTTTATATCCAACCCTTCCATTTATAAAACCAAGGGCCCCATATGACTTTTTAACAGCCTTCTCAACTTGTCCTGCCACCATCAAGCACATTTACACTTATATCTCAGTGCTCGCTGTTTCTGTACACCCTAACATTGCACCACTTGGCTTACATTGCCTCTCCACATTCTTCCTACCAAAATGAATCACTTGACACTTTCCTGCATTTAATTTCATCTGCCAGGTCAGCCAATTTCACCAGTCTATGTCCTGCTGAAATTTCATCTTTCTCACTGCTTACCACATTTCTGAGTTTTGTACCATTTGCCTATTTGAAATTATGCATTGTATATTGAAGGCCAAATCATTAATACATATCATAAAGGGCAGTGGTCCTAATACCAACCCTGAGGGATACTACTGTATACTTCCCTCTACATTGAAAAAAACCATTCACCCCTACTCTTGCTGTAAGACTTGCAGAGGTATAGTGGAAGGGGTGTAGATTTAGCCAGGACTCTGATGTGTAGGGCTCTGGCCTTCGTCAGCAGTTTCTGTTTGGACTGGAGCCTCCACAGAGCTATTAATCATGGTCCTCTTTGTACAAGGTGCTGTGTCCGGGACTCCCAAGCTAGGTGTTTCATTGTTTCTCGCCTGATGGAAGAGGGACGGTCAGGCATGCTCACCCCCTGCTGACTCATGCAGATCTCAGCTTGGGGTCTAGGGCTGAGACCACCCAGATATTAAAATTTATTTGTTTTGCATCCTCCTTATAAAGGGGGCCAAGGAGGCACCACAGACATTTTTCCTAGGGGAGGGGGGGGAGGAGTTCTCAATCCCCCAAGTGCTGCAATTGTTGATCTCATCGAACAGGCCACTGCCCAGATGTGCCTTTAGCAGGGCAATGGCCAGCCTGGAATATTTAAATTAGGCAATGCTCCCCCAGTCCCACTGGGGTCTGTTCGGAAGATCACCAATGGGCGAATCCAGAATTTATGCCGAGATTAAAATCACATGGCATTTCACAGTTACTGTCTCTTTAAATTAGTTGGCTGTGCCACTTGTTTTTAACTGCTGTATGCCAAGATTATACATGCTGGAACACTCACTGTAGCCATTTTAGGAAATTGTGATTAGAGAATAATGATGTCAACAAAATCCTTTAGCTTGCACATACACAAATTATAAGAAAAAGAGAGACAGGCAGAGCACAAATAAACTGAAGAGAGCCAGCTGATACTTGACTTCCTTTCGTCAGCCAAAAGCAGATACAAAATAAGATCACAAATGAAGCTTGAAGAGTGATTCAAAGAGTGGAAAAATGTGCACAAAGGGACAAAGTTAATAGAATGAGTACTTCAAGACTGCCCTTGGGAGCTGAGCTCAGCTTTAATGTGGGGAAATGGGATGCAATTTGTGTGCTGAGCCAAAATAAAGATTGCCATGCTGAACATTATACAGAAACACATAGATTAAAGTCTTCCCACATATCATACCAGGGTTTTTGTAAGACCACATCTGGAATACTGTGTGCAGTTTTAGAAAGGATATACTTGCACTGGAGGTGGTGTGGTGAAGGTTCATTAAATTGTCCCAAAACACAGTTTCATCAATAGTTTTTATGCTTATAAGAATAGGGTAAGGTTCCAAATTCTATGATGTCTTTATCATGGAAGATAGCCCAGTCATAAAACAGTTGAAAAAATGTTTGTAGCTTCAAAAACATTCTTTAAAAATAAACTGATGCACTGACCTCTCACTTGGATTGATTATTGTACTGCTTATATTCTGTCTTCATGTACCAGCATCTCATTGATATGGCTCAGCAGAGGACTGACAAGTCTCATATTGCTCAAGCATTTCAACAAGCTGCAAAATGGTGTCTCTGGTCATGTAGCCAAATCAGTATATGCAATTTTAAAACATTAACGATGTTTATGTTACTTTTGAAAAAAAATGTTACTCTGTCCTGGGTAAGTAGATAGCCAAAGGGTTTAATGGGAATAATGTTCTCAGTGGGCCCAGGTGATAAGCTCATCCACTGGCAGCTTATATAGGGAACATGCAGGCAATTTACCCTTTACATAAAGAGTAGTCCTTCCATAAATGACTGTCTTGTGCTCACATCCTTCTTGCTGTCACACAGCCTTTTGGAATACTGCCTTCAATTCAAATTCATAATAGTGCAATTACTTGGATTACCATTTACGTCAAGCTCAGCCCTAAATGGCTGTGTCAGTGTGAAACGTGCATGAACAAATTATGAACAAATTAAGTGGCAAAAATTAGCTGCCGGCTCCATGGTAGCTTACAGCTGAGTCATACCGATCAGGAGCCGGATTTCCCTGTGAACCTGGGAAAACCCAACCTGTGGACTTTTGCTCCTTCAGAAATGCACACCTAACCTGTCTGATTTTGCCTGGCAGTTTTGTCTTTCCACACAGAGTTGAGCATGTGGGCTGCGATGGAGTGAGTGAGGCGTGTGGGTGTGGAGGCAGTCTGGTTAGAAGGCCCACCTCTGTTCTCCATCTCATCAGCCCAGGTCCCAACATTGTTTAAAAGCTCCCTGAACCTTACCCCTCAACCCCTAACCACACCCATCAGATTGTCCATGCCACCCAATGATCCCTCAACCCCACCACTCCATGCCATCCCTGCCCTCTCAGATCACCCATGCCTCCTCATGGCTCAGGCACCCCCTAGGCCACCCCATGATCCCTCACACCCTACCCATCCCCATGCCATCCAATGCTCCCTCGGATCACCCATGCCACCTCCATGCCCATGCTTTCCATGGCCCTCCATAGTCACTCAGTATCCACTATGTACAGTAGCCATAAGACGAGTCATAAGAACACAAGGAATAGGAGCAGGAGTAGACCACATGGCCCATCAAATCTGCTCCGCCATTCAATATGATCATGGCTGATCTTGGGCTTCAATTCCACTTTCCTGCCTGCTCCCCATATCCCTTAATCCCCTGAAAAACCAAAAATCTGTCTATTCCAGCCTTAAATGCATTCAACGATGGAGCACCCACAACCCTCTGGGGTAGAGAATTGCAAAGATTCACAACCCTTTGAGTGAAGTAATTTCTCACCATCTCATTCCTAAATGATTGATCCCTTACCCTGATACTTTGCCCGGGTTTTAGATTCCCCGGCCGATGGAAACAATCTCTCAGCATCCACCCTGTCAAGCCCCTTCAGAATTTTGTAGATTCCAATGAGATCGCCTCTCATTCTTCTAAACTCCTGAGAATATAAACCCAATTTACTCACTCTCATCATAGGACAACCCCCTCATCTCTGGGACAAATTTAGTGAACCTTCACCATGCTGCCTCCAGTACAAGCGTATCCTTTCTAAAACTGCGCACAGCATTCCAGATGTGGCCTTACAAAAACCCTGTATGATATGTAGGAAGACTTCTTTATTCTTGTACTCCAATTTCCTTGCACTAAAGACCAACTTACCATTTGCCCTCCTAATTGTTTGCTGCACCTGCATGTTTACTTTCTGCATTCCTTGTACAAGCACACCCAAAGCTCTTTGAACATCAACACTTGCAAGTTTCACACCCTTTAAAATATTCTGTCTTTCTATTCTTATGACCAAAGTGAATAACTTCACTCTTCTTTATGTTATACTCCATCTGTCTTGTTGCCCACTCACTTAACCTGTCTATATCTCTGTGGCCTCTCTATGTCCTCCCCAAAGCTTACCTTTGCACTTAGCTTGGTATCATCAACAAACTTAGATACCTTACTCTCTGGGGGAAATCGTCCCAGAGTTGTATTAAGTGCAGTAGCTAATGTGAAAAACAATGCTTTACCCACTGACCGCAATGGCAGGTTTTCAAGGCGTATCTTCCACTTTCCACCTTATTAATTATGCAGCCACAGGAAACACGCCGTCTCGCTGGAGGGCGGTGTCTGAATCACTCACCAGGGCATTACCTCGCTGTTTCCTCTCTCCAGGTGCTGTATCTAAACTACAGCCACACACAGCTCTCAATGCTTGCAGCCCAGGGCTACTCCAGTGAAAGCCAAGAAGAGTCAGTGACCTGTCACTCGAATGCCTTTTGGAGGCTTGTCGTGATGTCCCTCCACAATGCAGGAGGTCCAGCAATCCCCATCTCTGGCTTGGGAGATGGTGGCAGTGGGGATCATGCCAATGCTGCACGGAAGAGGTTGGCCATCCATTGCAGAAAAAGGATGAATGATCTCATTCATGCCACCAGGGTAGGGCAACCATCTCATCACTCTAAACTCACACACTCATCAGGCCATCACACATTCACTGGCATCTCACTCACTGCCAGCTTAAGGGACATCACCACCCATTCTCTCACACACACACCCTCACATCTCCTTCCGGATTCATCTCCTCTGGAGACTGTCTCCTCAGCCCTCGCCACCTTGAGGCCACTTGCATAGATCAACATGTACCCCCTCACAAACCTTGGGATAGCCCCTTCCCCAAGCAAGCCCTAGCCCTGCAGCCATTGAAAAGCCACCCTGGCTTTATGGCTGATCTGGTAGGTAGAGGCCTGCCCATGAGCCCCCCTAAAAGTAATGTGGCGCTGCCTGTGAAGCCTGGTGCTGATGACTGTGAGTGCTGCCCAAAGCAAGGTAGGCAAACAAACCTCGAAGTCACGAGTGAAGTGCAACTCGCCAGGTGCAAGTTGCTTATGTACATTTGTGAAACATAATGCTGATCTGCCCAGATGATGCAGCATGGGGGGATTGTTTCAGTGAGCAGGGCTTATAATGTGATGCTAACGTGTTGAAATTAGATTCCTGACGTGTGGCAGTGGAAGATGCGGCCCACCATTGATGGGCGGAACAGTGATTGCAAACTGGCTTCACGAGGGTGTAAAACCAATTTTTGGCCTTCTCACCATATTGTCCGCTCATGCCCACCATGATGCCCGCAACCAATGGAACCGGAGTCATTAAGTCATTAATACAGATTGTAAATAGCTGAGGCCCCAGCACAGATCTTTGCGGCACTCCACTATTCACTGTCTGCCAACTTGAAAAAAACCCTATTCATGCCCACTCTCTGCTTTCTATCTGTTAACCAACCCTCTATTCATGCTAAAATATTACCTCCAACTCCATGAACCTTTATATATATTACCTATTAACTTTTTGCATGGCACCTTATGAAATGCCTTTTGGAAATCCAGATATACTACATCTACTGGTTCCCCATTATCTACCCTACTAGTTACTCAAAAATCTCCAATAAATTTGTCAAACAGGATTTCCCTTTAGTAAAACCATGTTGACTTCTTCTAGCCATATTAAGCTTTTCTAAATGCAATTTTAAGATTTCCTTAATAATAGGCCTGAATTTTATGCTCCCACGCCAGCGGGTTTGTAGGCGGGGGGGTGGATGGGTAAGCGTGAAATAGCGCTGATGGGCTTCCTGCCCATCCTGACCGCTCAGCAAGTTTACGCTGGGGCAGGCGAGGCCTTGAATGGGTTGCCTGCCCTTGCCCCAATGGGGGCCCTTAAGTGGCCAATTATTGACTTACCTCTTTCTGGAATCCAAGGACTTAAACTCATGCAGTCCCCTGCCTGTTCACTGCAGCTTCTGGCACTGCAGTGACGAGAGTTGGCTGGCAGCTCTCTAAGGCAGGACTTCCTCCTGAGCGAGTGGTGGTAGTGCCACTTGCAGCCATTAGCACTTGTTGGAGCGTGAAATGGCTGCAGGGTAGGCAGGGGCAGAAGGGATATATTCTCCATCGATTCTTCAGATGATGGGATGGGAAACTCCACCATCCTAAGATCCTGGCCATAAATTCCAGCATTTTCCCAGCAGCTAATGTTAGGCTAACTGGCCTATCGTTCGCTGTTTTCTCTCTCTCTCTCTTACCTTAAAAAGTGGTGTAAAATTTGCCAACTTCAAATCTAAAGGGTCTGTTCCCAAACCTAAGGAATTTTGGAAAATGATAGTTAGCACATTCACTATCTCTGCAGCTATCTCTTTTAGAACCATAGGGTGTAGGCCATCAGATCCCATGGATTTGTCAGATTTTAGTCTTTAAGTTTCTCCAATACTTATTATCTGCTGATATTAAATTTCTTAATTTCCTCACTCTTTTTAGCTCATGCAATAGCAATGGGAATTATTTTAAAATCATTGGAAAAAATAACTCTCTAACAATTGAATTAACTTTTGAATTCAAACCCACCATCATTGATATACTCAAGTGTAAAAAAATGTAATTCTCTAAGTGCCTATTAGGTTTGTAAACAAACAAGAAGCCACATAAAAGGCATTTTCTATTATTACTGCCTCTTAAAATTGTTAATCGTTCTTGGATCAATAGGCCATCTGCTGAACTGAAGCCATTAGCAGCTTTTAAAACCCAGCTAAGTATTCATAACAGCTACAGCTGTCATAACAATAGCTTCCAGCTACATTGCCTGAAACTGATAGAACAGAATGGTGCCACAGTTTCTTTCAAAGCAAAGTGCCTGTTAATCAATGGAGAGGAGCAGATGCTGAGATGTTTCTCAACTTTCAAAATCGGTTTGTTTTTAACAGTCAGGGCTGTCAGTCAATTTAAATCAAAGCACAAAACATGATAGCAGAGGCCACAGAATATTCTATTTTGCATTTTTAATGCATTATGGCACTTTCTTCAATGGAAAAAGTACAGTAATGCATGACAACACTTGCCCAATTGTGGTCAATGTAAGGGTCAGCATACCTTGGCAGGCAGATTTCTATGATGAACCAGTGCATGAAAGACACATCTACATTATAATACACCACCTTATAATGACATCTAAAGGTGCCAAAACATTTTACACTTACCTTTCAGAATGTTCCTGACTCTTCATCAGGCTTCCCCCTGTGGTCACGAGCTCTCCAAGGAGGTGCATTTTTTTTAGGGCTTCTAAAACCTACATCAGGTGCATGAAAATTAATGGCGCAATTGTTTCCGACTTTTCGTGGCCTGTCCAACCTTGCGGTTGACGGACGGGCGAATCGGCCAGGCGGACTTTGCACTTTTCGTCAAACCTCATCCAAAGGCGGGATGAGATTTCTGCTATGAAGTAATATAAAAATCCGTGATCAGCATTTTTATCAGCTACATGTTCGGGTGCCTGATCGTGATACAGGACATTTTTCACAGCTTTTTAAAACTTTATTTGATCATTTTCGGGTCTGCAGCTCCGTGAGGCAGCTGTCTGTCTTCAGGGAGCTTTCTCGCAGCGCTCACCCGTGCCCCTGGTGGTGTCATCACCCGCCCTCTTCCCACCCCCATCCCGGCAGCGCTGGGCTTTTCAGCACACGTTTCACGCTGGCTGCTCACCCGTCAAAGGTAAAATTCAGGCCTGTGTTTGGGGTGAAATGCAATTTTCCTCTGGTCCTGACAATGGGGTCCCCGGCCTCAGAAGAGGTGCATGTGCGACTTGCACCCAAGACCTACCCGACCCACAAAAAGGGCACACGGCATTGGTGTGGGGTTTGGAAAGCAGCGGAAAATTGATTTTCCAGCAAAAAAACTTAAATTTACTATTTAATGACCTGATTTGCACCTCCATTGGGAGATGAAAATTCAGCCCCAAAGGTTCCAGATTTGATCTTCAAATAGGGGACAATTTTAACACTACCCACCCCAAATGAAAGTAAGTGAGTGAGCTATTAAAATTACCCACTTTACTTACCTGTTGTGGTCCCAGCATTTGGTATTTTAACCTGCTCTATGTCAGCATTCAAACTGGAGCCTCTACTATCACTATTCATAGCTCTGGACTACAACATGTAAAAGTGTATGTTGTCACAGAAACTCAGATTCCTTGGGGCGGTGGGGTAGGGCAGCCAGGGGGTGGGTGGGTGTGGATGGCTCAGTTGGATGGACAGCCAGTGTGTGCCAGATTGGTGCCACAGCATGTTGTTCAATCCTCATTCCAATTAGGGAGGATTTGGGATCTGCCTCCTGGCCCCATGGTGGAGTTTGTGGCACTGTGGGCCAGGCCTGCCTCTGGGCAGAGAACTGGAGAAGAAGATATTAGCACTCAACCTCCATTCTATGATTCATAACAGCACACATCAAATAAGCATGAGAACTAGTTAGGGGAGTATCTGTAACAGACTTTATTGATGCCTGGTTTGAGTGATTAGTTCAACCAGATATGAGAGAGCAACTTTTTGGATTCTTATCCTTTGAGCAGTGTAAAGAGCTATTGAAAGCCATGCTTTTTTTATGCATGACATTTTGCCGACATGAAAGGTACATGTCACAGATAAGACATTATGGTTATCTATTCCCAAATCCTATTTCTTTACCACAAAGTTAATTCCCTTAAACAAGATTTCCTGATGTAAATTCTCTTAACCTCTTTGAAGAACAGGCTTTATTAACCATTATGTTTCTAAACTATAGTTAATGAATTCCTCTATCTAAATTTATTGCCCTAGTCACTAAAGTTACACTTCATTGCTGTCATTACTTCATTGCACAAGCACTTTCTGTATTTAACATTCAGACATTAAAAGCATAAAACAAGCTTTCTTCTCATGACTTCAAAACCATCATGTTTATTTTGGAAAGCCAGCTTCTCAAAGTTGCAAAGAAGTTTCATTATTAACCCTTAACTCCTCAAGAGATCTAGCATACTAATTTCCAGGGTGCCCAACATTCTCTGGGCATGAAGAGTAACCCAAAATTGGTGGGGACCCTGTCGAGAACCAACATCCATTGTAACTGTTGGTGTGAGCCCTTCCAGATTTCTTGCTAGGTGAAGATAACAGTGAATCTCATTCCAGTACATTTATCTTCTGCCCTTGTGGGACTGGGAGGAGCAGTGGTGCCCCAGAAAAATGGGTGGGAAATCAGTTGAGGGGAGTTAAAATAGCTCAGGCCCAACATGCCTTGCTATCCACCTATCCAAAACATACCTAGAGGTAAAATCGGTGCCACAACAGAGCTAATCTAATCAGGCAAAGGTAGGGGTGGTGAAAATAATTTTTTAGTTAGGAAGGGACATACTGCTCTGGATTCCATCTCCTGCTTCCTATACAGTGACCCCCCACCTCCCCCACTGAAAGTCTTGCTCCCTTATTTTGGGTGAATCCAAGATTGTGCATATCTGTGGACCTCATAGATCAAATATTCTGGCTGCACCACAATTAAAGTTCACGACTGATTAATGGCCACTTGGGCATGCAGCCAGGCCTTGTGCAGCCGTACAGAAGGAGGGCGAGAGAGCATTCTCAGGAAAAAAAATCTCCCTTCTTTGCTAATTTGGTAAAGGTAAAATATGACAGAGATATGGATCACAAAGTCCCAGGCTTGATTATCATTCAGTTTAGATTAGCTGGGGGCAGGTCAATTGGCCTCAGCACTTTAGAGCAAAGGAGGGAAAAGTCATCCAAGCTTCCTTCTACTGATCATGATCTCGTACCTCCTACAGGGAAGAGCGCATGTATGGATAAGGTAAGAATACGATTGACCTTGGTTCAGGTGCCTTTCATGATAAAGGAATCTGCAACACTGTATCTCTGAAGAATTGCCAATTGAGAAATGTACTGGAATGCAACCAGTGTCTGTATATTCACAGCCCAGCAAGCAATGCCTTCCGAACAGCAACAGTGGAGAATATTGGCATAAAGAAATCAAACAACTGACAAATACGCAGACATGAAAATCCTGTTCACTATTAAAAATAAATTACATAATGAAACAGCTCAGAAATATTCTTATGATATAAAGATGCTCGAGAGATTAATAAAATGAATTAATTTATGCAGCTCATATATATGTGTGCATGAACTGGGTTCTGTGCAATGGCAGCTAGCACTCCACCTAATGGTCTAAGTGGTATTGCAGCATTTTCATCAAGTGCCAAAAGCACCAACATGGGCCAATCTAATTTAACAGGATATGTTTTGTCTGCCATCTGCAGCCTTATGTGGCAGATTGGTTCTCCTCCTTCTAATTCCTATTAATCATACAATTGGATTTTACTTCAGTTTAATTTTTTTCCCTAAAATTAAATTTTATATACTGTTATACGTTTCAGTTTAGAAATTTTAGTTGAAAATTACTTTAATAATTGTTATATTTGATCAAAGGCAGCATTCATTTACATTCTGGAACTCCTAGAGTTCAACCTTCCTAATCAAAATGCACATGAACCTAACCTTAAATATATCAGTCATTACTGCAGCATCTTCCATGAAATTTCCTGGCATCAACAGAGCAATATTAGATGCCTGCAGCTTCCTCTTTCCATTTTTTTTCTTTATTCTTTCATGGGATGTGTGCATTGCTGGCCAGGCCAGAATTTCTTACCCATCCTTAATTGCCTTTGAACTGAATGGCCTTCCACACCATTTCAGAGGGCAGTTGAGAGTCAATAACATTGTTGTGGGTCTAGAATCAGGTGTAGGGCAGACCAGGTAAGTTTGGCAGATTGTGATAGTGAAGCAGAGGGGTTTTTACAACAATCAACATTGGTTTCATGGTCACCATTACTGAGAGAAGCCTTTCAATTCCAGGTTATTAATTGAATTTAAATTCAACCAGCTGCCATGGTGGGATTTGAACACTTGCTGCCAGTATATTTACCTGGGCCAGGGGATTATGAGTCCAGTGACATCACCGCTAGACCATCATCTCTCCCTATTGCCCATTGCTGGCCCAACATGAATACAGGAACATAGAACACCCAAATTTCAAGTCACCACCATTAGTCACATGGAATACAATACAATTCTCTTCACTCTACCAAAGGCAATCACGTCTTCTGACTTTTGTAGCTCTGTACATTAAAAACTCAGTAAGATTTTGATTACTTAGTCCTTTAGAAAATGCTTTTTGTTTTTGAAACTATGTATGGAAATGAGAAAAAGCAGAAAGGAGAAGAGAGCAAAACCAAGGAAAAACAATCAGGGTGGCCTCAGACAACTTTAAACAGGAGCGCTGTGGCTAACTTCACAGATTCACACCAAAAAACAGATAAAGGATATTGTACTTGTACAAAACTTTAGTTGGACCACATGAAGTTCTGAGCATCCTATTATGAGGAAGATATTGGAGCCATAGGAAAGATATAGAGAAGATTCACTAGAATGATTCCAGAAATGAAAGATTATGGGTATGAGGCAAGGCTTGAAAAATTGGGATGAGTCAAGCAACCGCCTGACATATCACAAAATCATAGCTTTCAGCCAATCTACCAGATTCCTCCAACATCATCTTTGTATATGTCCTGTCCCACTGGCAGGACAGATCCACCTACCAGAGGCAGCAACACAGTGCTATACAGCCAGGAGGAGTATCCCTGGGAGGCCTCGACATTGACTCTAGATCCAATGAAGTATCATAGCATCAGGTCAAACTTGGGCAAGGAAACCTCCTACCACTTACTGTCCTTGCTCAACTGATGAAACGGTGCTCCTCTGGGTCGAACACCACTTGGAAGAAGCATTAGCAGTAGAAAGCACACAGAACACATTCTGGGTGGAGGACTTCAATGTCCATCATCAAGGCAGCATCACTGACCCAACTGGTTGAGTCCTGAAGGACATACCCACCCGACTGGGCCTGCGCTCAGTGGCAAGTGAACCATCAAAAGGGGAAAACCTACCTGAGCTTGCCCTCATCAATCTACCTGTCACAGATGCACCTGTCAATGACAGTATTGGTTATAGTGACCACCACATAATCCTTGTGAAGCTAAAGCTCAGTCTTCATGCTAAGGAGACTGTTCATTGCGTTATGTGGCAGTACCACTGTGCTAACTAGGATAGGTTTCAAACAGGTCTAGCAGCTCAAAACTGGGCACCCATGAGGTGCTGTGGGCCATCAACAGGAGCAGAATTGTATTCAACCACAATCTATTACCTCATGGCCCGGCATATCCCCCACTCTGCAATTACCATCAAGCCAGGGGATCAACCCTGGTTCAAAAGGAGTGCAGGAAAGCATGTCAGGTGCACCATCGGCATACCTAAAAATGAACTGTCAACTTGGTGAAGCTATAACACAGGATTCCATAAATGCTTAACAGTAGAAGCAGCATGCTATAGATAGACATAAATGATCCCACAACCAATAGATCAGATCAAAGCTCTGCAGCATTGCCACATCCAGTTGTCAACAGTTAAACAACTAATGGGAGGAGGAGGCGCCACGGATATTGCCAACCTTAATGATGACAGAGCCCAGCACAAGAGTGTAAATGACAAGGCTGAAGCATTTGCCACCACCTTCAGCCAGAAATGCAGAGTGGATAATTCATCTCCCCCTTGTCTTGAGGTCCCCACCATCATAGATGCTATTCTTAGCCATTTCAATTCACTCCACGTGATATCAAGCAATGGCTGAAGGCACTGGATTCAGCAAAGGCTATGGGCCCTGATAACATCCCAGCTATGCGAACATATGAACATACAAATTAGGAGCAGGAGTAGCTAGCTTCATCTCATACTCTAATTTTCCCCTCCTTATTAATCTTTTTGTCATTTTTTGCAGTTCTTTATATTCTATTCAATCTTTTGACCTGCCACCTGTCTTTGCATAATCATATGCTTTTTCTTTAAGTTTGATACTGTCTATAACTTTTTTTAGTTATCCATGGATGGTAGGCCCTCCCATAAGACCATAAATAAGACCATAAGGTGTAGGAGCAGAAGTAAGCCATTCGGGTCTGCTCCACTATTCAATGAAATCATGGCTGATCTGATAATCCTCAACTTCACTTTCCTGCCTTTTCCCCATTCTTGATGCCCTTACTGATTAAAAAACTGTCTGCCTCAGCCTTGAATATATTTAATGACCCAGCTTCTACAGCCCTCTGTGGTAAAAAATTCCATAGATTAACTACCCTCTGAGAGGTGAAATTCCTCCTCATCTTTGTTTTAAATGGGTGACCTCTTACTCTGAGATTATGCCCTTTGGTGCTAGACTCTCCCACAAGGGGAAACAGCCTCTCAGCATCTACCCTGTCAAACCTCCTAAGACTCTTACATGTTTCAATAAGGTCGCCTCTCATTCTTCTAAATTCCAATGAGTACAGGCCCAACCTACTCAATTTCTCCTCAGAAGAAAATTCCTCTGTACCCAGAATCAGCCTAGTGAACCTTCTCTGGACTGCCTTCAATGCCAGTATATCTTTCCTTAGATAAGGGGACCAAAACTGTTCACAGTATTCTAGGTGTGGTCCAACTAGTTAATTGTATAGTTTTAGCAAGACTTCCTTATTTTTATACTTGATTCCCTTTGAAATAAAGGCCAACATTCCATTTGCCTGACCTATTACCTGCTGAACTTGTATGTTAGTTTCTTGGGATTCATGTACAGGGGCTCCCAAATCTCTCTGTGCTGCAGCCTTCAACAATATTTCTCCATTTAAATAATATTCAGCTCCTTTATTATTCCTGCCAAAGTGCATAATCTCACATCTTCACACATTATATTCCATCTGCCACTTTTTTGCCCACTCAATTAACCTGTCTTTATCCCTCTGTAGACTCCTTGTGTCATCTTCACCACTTTCCTTCCTGCCTATTTTTATATCATCCGCAAATCTGGTAATAGTACATTCACTTCCCTCATCTAAGTCGTTAATATATATTGTAAATAATTGAGGCCCCAGTACTTATCCCCGTGGCACTCCACTAGTTACAGGTTGCCATCCTGAAAATGCCCTCCTTACCCCAACCCTCTGCTTTCTTTTAGTTAGCCGATCCTCTATCCATGCTAATATGGTACCCCCAGTGCCATGGGCTCTTATCTTATTAAGTAGCCTTGCATGCGGTACCTTATCGAACACCTTTTGGAAATCCAAATATATTACATCTACTGGTTCCCCTTTATTTATCCTGCTTGTTACCTCCTCAAAGAATTCTAATAAATTTGTCAGGTATGATTTCCCCTTCAGGAAGCCATGCTGATTCTGCTTGATAAGGTTATGTAATTCTAAATGCTCTGCTTTTACATCCTTCATAATAGGCTAACATTTTCCCAATGGCAGATGTTAAGCTAACTGTCCCATAGTTACCTGTTCTTTTGTCTCCCTTTTTGAATAAGGGTGTTACTATTGCAGTTTTCCAATCCTCTGGGACTTTTCCAGAGTCTAAGAATCCTTGGAAGATTACTACCAGTGCATCCACTATCTCTTTAGCTACTTCTTTTAATATCCTAGGATGCAACCCATCAGGTCCAGGGGACTTATCGGCCTTTAGCTCCATTAGTTTCCCTAATACTTTTTCTCCAGTGATAGTTATTGTATTTATTTCCTCCCCCTCTTTTGCTCCTTGATTATTTAGAATTGGAATGCTATAGTGTCATCTACTGTGAAGACTGAAGCAAAGTATTTATTCAGCTCCCCTGCCATTTCCTGGTTCCCCATTGTTATTTCCCCAGCCTCATTCTTTAAGAGGCCTATGTTCACTTTGGCCTCTCTCTTCCTTTTTATGTGTTTAAAGAAGCTCTTACTGTCCATTTTTATATTACTTGCCAGTTTACCCTCAAAGTTTATTTTCTCCTATTATTTTTTGGTCATCTTTTGTTGTTTTTTTTAAAAACTTTCCCAATCCTCTGGCTTATCACTAATCTTTGCCAAATTGTATGTCTTTTCTTTTAATTTGACACTATCCTTAACTTACTTGGTTAACCATGGTTGCTTTATCCCCTTCCTTGAACCCTTCTTCCTCACTGGGATATATTTTTGTTATGAGTCATGAACTATTTCTTAAATGTCTGCCATTGTTCATCAACCATTTTTTCTGCTGAAATCCTATCCCAGTCTATTTCAGCCAACACTGCCCTCATTCCTTTGTAATTACCCTTATTTAAGTTTAGCACAGTTGTTTCCAACCCAAGTTTCTCATTCCCAAACTGAATGCTAAATTCTACCATATAATGGTCACTGTTTCCTAGGGTCCCTTTTACTCTGAGATCATTTATTAAGCCTGCCTCATTACATATCGCCAGATCCAAAATAGCCTGATCCCTGGTTAGACCAACAACATATTGTTCTAGGAAATAGTCCTGAATACTCTCTATGAATTCTTGCTCGTGGCTACCTCTGCCAATCTGATTTTCCCAATCTACATGAAGATTAAAATCACCCATGATTAATGCACTGCCTTTTTTACATGCCCTTATTATCTCCTGATTTATTCTTTGTCCTACAGTATAGCTACTGTCAGGGAGCCTATAGACTATGCCCATCAGTTCTTACCTCCACCCATATGGGTTCTACACCTCCCGATCCAAGATCCTTTCTTGCTATCGTACTTATTCCATCTCATACTAACAAAGCTACCCCACCACCCTTTCCTTCCTGCCTGTCCTTTTGAAAAGTCACATACCCCTGACTATTTAGTTCCCAACTTTGATCTCCTTATAACTACGTCTCCGTAATGGCTATAACCTCTATTTGTGCCATTAACTCATTTATTTTGTTCCGAATACTACGTGCATTTAAGTAAAGAGCCATTAATTTTGTGTTTTTACCATTTTTTCCCCCTATGACCCTATTTGCTGCTTTTTTTTATGTTTGTACACTCTGCCCCTCCCTGTCACACTCTGGGTATCATTACCTAAATGGCTGCCCTGCAAGGTTGCCATATAATTTTACTTTGTAAGCCTATATACTCCCTTTCCAGACCCTTGGAATTTTTCTTTCTCATTGGAGTGTATTTATTCTGTGTATTCTGAAATATTCCTTTAAATGTCTGCCACTGAACCTCTATTGACCTATCCCTTAACCTCATTTGCCAGTTCGCTTTAGCTAGTTCTGCTTTCAAGCCCTCATAATTGCCCTTATTTGAGTTTAAAAACTAGGCTTAGACACATTTGTTTCTCCTTCAAAATGAACGAAAAATTCAATCATGGTACTGAAGACCTCCAGAACTACTGGCACCCCTAGCCACGCTATTCCAATACCATTGCAACATTGGTATCTACCTGGCAAAGTGGAAAATTGCACAGCTATATCCTGTTCACAAAAAACAGGACAAATCTAATCCAGCCAAATAACACCCCATCAGCCTCCTCTCAATCATCAGAAAAGTGATGGAAGATTTTGTTGATAGTGCGATCAAGCAGCACTTATCCTGCAATAACCTGCTCAATGATACCCAATTTGGTTTCGCCAGGACCACTCAGCTCCAGACCTCATTGCAAACTTCTCAAAACATGAACAAAAAAGCTGCATTTCAGAGGTGAGGCGAAACTGACTGCCATTGACATCAAGCAGCATTTAACTGAACGCGGCACCAAGGAGTCAATTGAAGTCAATGGGAATCAGGGAGAAAACTCTCCACTCACTGGAATCATACCTAGCACAGAGGAAAATGGTTATGGCTGTTTGAGGCCAATTATCCCAGCCCCAGAACATTCATGCGCCCAAGCTGTTGCAGTACAGCTACAAGATTTGCATCTACCTGTCAATGTGGAAAATTTCCCAGCTTTGTCTAGTCATAAAAAGCAGGACAAATCCAATCCAGCTAATTACCACTCCATCAGCCTGCTCTCGATTATCAGCAATGCGGTATCATCAGCAATGCCTTCAACTGGCACTTACACTGCAAATACCGTGTTCACCGATGCTCAGTTTGCATTCCACCAGGGCCTTTTGCCTCTGAACTCATTATAGCCTTGTCCCAGGCATGGACAAAAGAGCTGAACTCAAGAGGTGTGGTGATAATGATTGTCTTGACAGAAGAAGATGTTTGTGGTTGTAGAAGGTCAATCAATTCAGTCCCAGGACATCACTGCAGGCATTACTCAGGGTAGTGGCCTTTCAGCACAACCATCTTCAGCTGCTTCATCAATGACATTCCCTCCACAATTAGGTCAGAAGTGGGAATGCTCGATGACAATTGTTTAGTACCATTCACAACTTCTTAGATACTGAAGCAATCTGTGTCCAAATGCAGAAAGACCTGGAAAATATTCAGGCTTGGCTGATAAGTGATAAGCAACATTCGTGCGGCATAAGTGCCAGGTAATGACCATCTCCAACAGGAGTGAATCTAATCAACTCTTCTTGACATTCAATGGCAGTACCATTGCTGAATACTCCACCATCAACAACCTAGGGTTACCATTTACTAGATCTTAAATCGACCAGCCATAAAAATACTGTGGCTACAAGAGTCAGAAACTGGAAATGCTGCTCTGTGTAGCTCACCGCCTGACTCCCCAGAGCCTGTCCACCTTTTACAAGGCACAAGTCAGGAGCGTGATGGATTACTTCCCACTTGCTTGGATGAGTGCAGCGCCAACACTCAGGAAGCTCAACGCCATACAGGACAAAGCAGTCCACTTGATCAGCACCTTATCCACCACCTTAAATAATTCATTCTATCTACCACCAACACATAGTGACAGCAGTGTGTACCATCTACAAAATGCACTGCAGCAACTTTCCAAGCCTCCTTCAACAGCACCTTCCAAACCCGTGACCTTGACCACCTGGAAGGAAATGGACAACAAAACACATGGGAACACCCCCACCTCCAAGTTCCCCTCTAAGCCACACACCATCCTGACTTGAAACTATATCACCGTTCCTTCACTGTCGCTGAGCCAAAATCCTGGAACTCCCTCCCAACGGTACTATGGATGTACCTACACACCTGGAATGCAATGGTTCATGAAGGCAGCTCACCACTACCTTCACAAAGGCAATTAGGGATGGGCAATAAATGCTGGCCTTGCCAGTGATATCCACATTCCATGAATGTCAGTTTACCTTTGCTAGTGGAGAAGATACTCTAAGGCAAAATTAATAGGCTTTTAGTCAATTATGGATTATGTAAGCCAGCACGGATTTGTTAACTAACATGTTTAACTAACTTGAATCAGTTGTTGGTGAGGTAACAGAGTTGATGAAGGTAATGCGGTTGCTGTGTTGTACATTGACTTTCAAAAGGCATTTTAAGTGTCATATAACAGGCTTGCCAGAAAAGTTAAAGCCCATGGGATAAAAGAGAAATGGTAGCATGAATACAAAGTTACCTGAATGACAGGAAGCAGAGAGTAGTGGTGAATGTTTGTTCTTTGGACTGGAGGAAGTTATACTGTGGGATTACTCAGGTGATGGTACTATGCCACTGCTTTTCTTGATATACATTGTTACGGACAGGAGAGACACAGGCAAACTGCATTTATTTCCTCTCATCACCTATCTGTAAGCAGGGGGTGTTTTGAATGATTTTTAAAGCACGTGGTGGTGTGTTTTCCCAAACCCTCAGTGTATGAGATCCAATTTACTAATAACCCGCAACAAACTCATGTTATGATTAACTCAGAAGGTTAGTTTATTCCACACTGAAAACCCGGGGCAAGAGTGCTCGCAACTTCCTGCTCCACTACACACACACACACACACAAATGTTAAGGCGTGGAATAGAGAAAGGAGCTTTACAAATATGGACAGTAACAGTACAAGGACCACAGAATTGAATATCAGTGCACATGATTTCCAGAGTCCAGAGTCAGAGTCCAAAGAGGAATTCTTTCACATAGGAGTTTGAGTTCAGGGGGCTGAAGGCCAGAGTTGTAGAGTTCGCTTTACAGTTGGTTCTGATACCACTGGATAAGATGGGTACACAGAGACTGGGTCAGTTTTGCAGGCGATTGTAGGAAATTTTCCAGCAGAGACAGGCTTTGAGGAGCAGGTTGTTGTTCTGCCTGGAGTTCTGCTTATTTGGGGTGGGGGGGTGGGGGGCATTCACCAGTTGGATGTTAAGCAGCAGACTGCCTGTGAGGCCAAAAATATAATAACTGTCCAAAAGGCCAGAGGATTGATACATGTAATGTGGCTTATTAATGGCTGATTGCAGCTTGACAATCAGTTTCTGTGCTTCTGGCCAGAATTCCATTGTTCCTCCTTAGGAGAGAGACAAGTAGTTATTAGCATCTCTTCCAATATAACAAGTTTCAATCTATCCTCTTTTGTGATAGTTCAGTATGAGGAGCCAGTTCATCCGCACTTCCTCTGCTTTCATTGATTACAAGGGATCTGTACAATGAGATGTCAGATTCTACAGGCTGGGTGAGGAATTATTTTGTTCTTGTAATTCCTGTTGGTAGTTCCCAGGGCAAAAGGTCAATGCTGTGGTCATATGACTTATGGCATCCATCTCTTTTGGTTTAGCAGAAAGTCAATTTTTTTAAACATGGCAAAGGAATAAAGTTTTGAATTCCTTTTATGTCAGAAGGAACCCAACAGTATTAATGGCCTGGATTTGGGTGAGCAGGGCACAATTTCAAAAGTTGCAGATTGATGTACAAGGGTATTTGGCATGACAAGGGTTTATCTGGCACTGGGGAACAATACCACCCACAGTACGATGTAAAGAGACACATGACCTGAATCTAGAGTCAATTGTGGATTGGACAGAGACCCAATATAGAAACAAGCATAGAGTTAGCTCATAGCTTGGACTATACTCTGTACATATGTACATTGTTACGTGTTATCAATAAACTCTTATGTTCAACCATCCAAGACTCAGAACCTCCTTGTGAAACCTACTGAACAGACATACAACAGACAACACAGATGACACAAAACTTTGAAGTTTTGTGAACTGTGAAGAGTATAGTGATGGACTTCAAGAAGACATGGACAGGCTGGTGGAATTGGAGGACAACTGGCATATGAAATTTCTTGTAGAGAAGTGTGAAGTGATACATTTTGGTAGGAATGAATGAGGAGAAGCAATATAAATGAAGGGCATAATTCTAAAGGGGGTGCTTGAATATAGAGACCTGGGGGCATACTCTTTAACTAATAAACAAATTAGCAGCCCCTTAAAGGGACATTGTAACAAAAATCAAAGAAACTTTAACAGCAACTTATTAAATTATATTAAAATAACTTATCGAGGCTAAATGTCTCTTTATACTCTTTTGAGTATAACAATAAAATGAACTAATTAACTAATAAACAAATTCGCTAATGAACTCCCCTCAAAGAGACATTGGAATGAAAACAAAATTTTAAAGGAAGCTTAAATTAAATTAAAATAACATTTTGGGGGCTGATGATGCACTCCAGCCTCTGTGGTGTCCACTAGTTGCGGAAAGCCTCAAGCGTACCGTCGGACACCACATGCACCCCCTCCAGGGACACCTAGGCAAGAATGTAGCCGCAGAAGAGAGGCAGACAGTTGGGTCGAACGACCCCCCCTCAATGACCTGCTGTCTGGACCTGGTAATGGCCACCTTAGCCAGGCTTAGGAGCAGGCTAGCAAGAAGGTAACCTAAGGGTGTGTGTGCACAAATCGTTTAAGATGGCAGAGCAGGTTGAGAAAGTGGTTAAAAAGGGATGCGGAATCCTAGGCTTTATAAACAGAGGCGTAGACTACAAAAGCAAGGAGGTTATCATGATCATTTATGATGTTATGATATTATACTGAATGAGCCTGAACTGGAGTATTGTGTCCAATCCTGGACGCTGTACTTCAGAAAGCATGTGCAAATTTTAGACAGGATGCTGAACAGATTTATGAGAATGATTCCAGGGATGAGGTACTTCAGTTTCAGCGATAGATTAGAGAAGCTGAGGCTGTTCTCAAAAGAGAAGAGAAGATTGAGATGCAATTTGATAGAGGATCAAAGTCACAAGGGGTCGAGACAGAATAGATAGAGAGAAATTGTCCCTGCTGGCAGGAGGATTCAGAATTAGAGGGTACTAATGTAAGGTGATTGGCAAAAGAAGCAACGGCAACATGAAGAAATTTTTTTTGACGCAGCAAGTGGATAGGGTCTGGAATACACTGCCTGAGATTGTGGAGGAAGCAGATTCAATCATGGCTTTCAAAAAAGAGTTGGTTAATTACCTGATAAGAAAACATCTTCGGGGCTACAGGGAAAAGGCAGGAGAGTGGCATTAGTTGAGTTGCTCTTGCAGAGAGTTGGCATTAACACAATGGGCAGAATAGCCTCCTTCTGTACTGTCACCATTCTGTGACAGCCACAGTGCTGAAGTGATTGGTCAAATAGACTGCTTTGGAGTTTCAATTTTAATGATTTCTATGAATGGAAACAATAGATCATATGAATTCCCTCTTTTCGATGTTTCACATATGCAGTCATGGCTTCACTGGTGTGTTATAATAATTATACCTGTATAACATAATATTGCTTGACAATCTGGCTGTATTATGTTATAATGTAAGTGTTATATCTCAGGGATAGATTGTGGAGGTTGGGTGTTGGTTGATGGAATGGAAAGCGAGAGGGCAGTGGTCAGACCTTCAGCAGCTTGCACATCTTGCCAGATATAAGGATAAGAATGAGGTGGGTGTTGAGAAGGGGGTGAAGGAAGGAATATTGTGTGATCCTCTCTCAGTGATGTTGGATGCCACGGGCTTTGTCACAGATGACATCATGATGCAAGGAATCACCTTCTCCATAGTGTACAGGAGATGCAAGGGCCCTTGTCCCCTACAAGTTCAGCTTTTCTCACAGCAGTTACAGGCCAGCGTGTTCTGCAAGAGAGAGGGAAGAATGTGAGTGATTGTATTGCATTGTGTTTGGGTGATTTGCCTGCCACAGCTGAATAGCTAGAGGCACCTGGAGGCAATAGGATAAGGAAGTGAGGGTGAGCTGGAGTATCTGGATGTTAGGCATGAATTCTGAGTGCTAGGAACTCCTGATGTGTGATTGATGGGGGTGTGTTGCCTTGTGCAGCATAAGAGGTTGGCGGTGTGGTGGATAGGAGATGTCATGTGAAAATACATTCACTGATGTTGACCACCCAAGCAAGGATCTCCATGGCCACCTGCTCCCATTCCTTTGGAAGCTGTTTCTTGAAGTTTACCTGCCCCCAACCACTACTCCCACCCCTGCCGCCCCCTGCCTCCCCCCACCACCCCCCAACACCAACCACAGAAACATAACCTTTCTTTTCTTGTCAACCACCATTACTAAGGCTCTAAGTTTCTGTGAACCTAGGACCTCTCTTTCTCCTCTAGTGCTCCATTTGTGCAGCTCCCATTTCCACTTAGTGTCAAAGCAGGCAGTATGCAACAGCTCTCTTCCACTGAGTGCAGCCCTCCTTTACGAGGAACAGACAATCTTTTAAGAGGAGCAGGCTGGTTGCATCACATGATATAGGTGCACATTGTTTGGCCTCCCGCTCAGGCCACCAGCAGTCTGGACCCCATTTGGACCAACATTGTAATCAGATAACTAAGGAGGCAGCACCAAGTTTGCAGGCTGCCTGCCTCAATGGGATTGGGTGCAGGCAGGTTACGAATCACTCCCGTTCCATTGCTGTTAATGAATGTAAATGTCAGGTGCTGCATAAAACAGACAACCACTCAAATACCATCCATTTTGCATCACCTTCAGAAATGAATATCTACCCTTTCCAATTGTTGGCCTTCCATCAGAGTTTGTAAGCCCTGTTCCTCTCTCGCCAGCTGTTGCCTGACCTGCTACGTGCCTTGGCACTTCCTGTTTTAGTTCCCAATTACCAGTATCGGCAGTATTTTGGTTTTGTTAATTATGTGAAATGACCGCTGGCACAATTTGTTACACTGTCTTCCAGCATAGTATGTGGTCTGGGCTGCACTGAATGTTAAATTGCTCTTATTGTTTAAATTAGTCTTGATTAATTCAGCCGTCTCCAGCATTGCATCTACCTAAAAAGTGAGTCAGGTCCTACTCCTGAGAGAGGACACGTGTTATATTGTACATACACAGAGGGTCTTCCATTTTTATGCACTTAACTGGCATTTAATTAAGTATCATAAGCGAGTTGAAATGTGGAGCTGCCACGTATATTTACATTTTTTCCAAAGTGTTTTAAAATGGATATTTCCAGATCCAGAATGTGGGGGACACCATTTGTTTGAGATATAATCACTAGCTTTTATTCAAAATATATGCCCATAAAAATGGATTCAACTTCAAACTTATTTTTGTAATGTTTTCTGATTTTCATTCTCTGGTCCTCCTCTCCTGAGGCAGTGCAAAGATTCACAATGTCAATGAACTTCTGTGGTCTTGCACAAATGACCATTCTCCATGTAAACCATAGAACTATAGAACCATAGAAAAGTTACAGCACAGAAGGAGGCCATTCGGCCCATCTTGTCCATGCCAGCCCGAGGACACCCTGTTGCCCTTTCTAATCCCACCTTCCTGCACCCGACCCATAGCCCTGCAGCTTACAGCACTTAAGGTGCAGATCCAGGTACTTTGTAAAAGAGTTTAGAGTTTCTGCCTCTACCACCAACTTGGGCAGCGAATTCCAGGTACCCACTACCTGCTGCGTAAAAAAGTTCTTCCTCATGTCCCACCTACACCTTCTGCCACTTATTTTGAATCTATGTCCCCTGATTTTAGGATTGTCCACCAAGGGAAATAATTTTATCCTGTCCACTCCATCTATTCCCCTCATAATTTTGTACACCTCAATCAAGTCACCTCTCAGCCTTCTTTGTTCTAAGGAAAATAACCCCAACCTATCCAATCTCTCCTCGTAGCTACACTTTTCTAACCCTGGCAACATTCTTGTAAACCTCCTCTGCACTCTCTCCAGAGCTATTACATCCTTCCTGTAATGTGGTGACCAGAACTGCACACAATACTCCAGTTGTGGCCTCACCAGTGTTTTATACAATTCCAACATTATATCCTTACTTTTATATTCTATACCTCTGCCAATGAAGGAGAGCATTCCATATGCCTTCTTTACAGCCTTGTCTACTTGAACTGCTGCCTTCAGGGACCTGTGTACTTGTACGCCAAGATCTCTCACTTCATCTATCCCTCTTAGTATATTCCCATTTATTGTGTAATCCCTGTAAATGTTTGACCTCCCTAAATGTATGACCTCACAGTTCTCTATGTTAAAATCCATCTGCCACTTTACCGCCCATTCCACCAACCCATCTATATTGTTTTGGAGATTATGGCTATCCTCTACACTATCCACTACTCGGCCAATCTTTGTGTCATCTGCAAATTTCCCAATCGTGCCCCCCACGTTCACGTCCAAATCGTTAATATGTAACACAAACAGCAAGGGTCCCAACACCGAGTCCTGTGGAACACCACTTGAGACAACTTTCCATTCGCAAGCGCATCCATCGACCTTTACCATTTGTTTCCTGTTACAAAGCCAACCTTTTATCTAGTTTGCCACATTACCCTGAATCCCATGGGCTTTTACTTTCCTGACCAATCTGCCATGTGGGACCTTGTCAAATGCCTTGCCAAAATCCATATACACAACATCCACTGCACTACCTTCATCAACCCTTCTTGTCACTTCCTCAAAGAATTCAATCAAATTTGTGAGGCAAGGCATTCCTTTAACAAATCCATGCTGACCATCCCTGACTAGTCCATACCTTTCCACATGACAGTTAATCCTATCTCTCAGGATTGATTCTACTAATTTGTTCACCACCGATGTAAGACTAACTGGCCTATAATTGTTTGACATTTCCTTTGATCCTTTTTAAACAATGGAACTGTGTTTGCATTTCTCCAGTCCTCTGGTACCTGCCCAGTATCTAGTGAAGATTGGAAAATCATCCTCAGAGCATCTGCTATCTCCTCCCTGACTTCCTTCAGCAGCCTTGGAAACAATCCATCTGGCCCTGGTGACTTATCAACTTACAAGGATTTCAACCCTTCAAGTACTTCCTCTCTCTTTATGACAATCTCGTCTAATATCTCGCAGTGTTCCTCCTGGACTACTATATCTACATCCTCCCTTTCCTTTGTAAACACGGAGACAAAATATTCATTCAAAACCCTTCCCACAGGCTCTGCATCTACACACAAGTTTCCATCTTCATCTCTGATAGGTCCCACTTTTTCCTTAACCAGCCTTTTAGCATTAATGTATTGGTAAAACATCTTTGGGCTATCCATATCCTTACTTGCTAATCTTTTTTCATACCCTCTCTTTGATTTCCTTATTTCCTTTTTTACTTCGTCCCTGCACTTCCTATATTCGTCTAGGCTATCTGCAGTGCTTAGTTCTTTGTGCCTTTCGTACGCTTTCTTTTTCTGTTTGATCTTCCCCTGTATTCCTCCAGACAACCAGGGGGGTCTAGATGTGGCAGTACTACTCTTATTTTTGTAGGGGACATGTCTACTTTGTACAATTTGGATCTCGCTTTTTAGTGCTTCCCACTGGTTTTCCACTGTTTTATCCTCCAGCAATGCTGTCCAGTCCACCTCAGCCAAGTCCCTTCTCATTTCTGCAAAATTTGCCTTCCCCAGTTCAAGAATTTTACTCATTCTTTATCTCTGTCCTTTTCCAGGGTAATGCTAAATCTAACTGAATTGTGATCACTGTCCCCGATATGATCGCCAACTGTCACTTCACCCACTTGCCCTTCTTCTTTCCCCAAGACTAGGTCTAGAATTGCATCTCCTCTCATTGGGCTTGTCACCAATTGATTGAAAAAAATTTCCTGGGCACACTGCATGAATTTTGCTCCCTCAGTGCCCCTTATATTGTTTGAATCCCAGTTGATAATAGGATAGTTGAAGTCTCCTACTATTATTGCCCTCTTGTTCTTACAAGCAGAAATTTGCCTACATATTTGTTCTTCTATCTCCCTTTCACTATTTGGCGGTCTGTAGTATACTCCCAGTAGTGCGACTGCCCCTTTTTTATTTCTAAGCTCAATCCATAAAGCCTCGTTTGTTGACCCATTTAGTATATCATCCCTTCTCACAACTGGAATTGATTCTTTAACCATTAGTGCTACCACCCCCTCCTCCTTTTTTATCTCCTACTCTATCGTGTCTGAAGACTCTATAATCAGGGATATTAAGTTGCCAGTTTTGTCCCTCCTTTAGCCAGGTCTCCGTTATAGCAATGACATCCTGCTGCCATGTGCCTACCTGTGCCCTTAACTCATCTACCTTGTTTGTAATACTTCTTGCGTTGAAGTATAAACAGCTTAACCCCGTCAATTTCCCTTGCTGGACACTTTTTAAACTTTGCTTCTCCTGTAACTCCACGTCTATCACAACATCCCTCGCTAATGTTCTACCTCCATTTTTCTGATCTGAATCTGACCTGTCTGATCCTACTCCTGGGATCCCATCCCCCTGCCACACTAGTTTAAATACTCCCCAACAGAATTAGCAAAAACCCCCGCAAGGACACTGGTCCCAGCTCCGCCTGGGTGCAGCCCGTCCGATTTGTACAGGTCCCATCTTCCCCAGAATCAGTCCCAGTGCCTCAAGAATCTGAATCCCTCCCGGCTACACCATCTGTCCAGCCATGTGTTCATTTGGTCTATCCTCTTATTCCTGCTCTTGCTAGCACATGGAACTGGGAGTAATCCTGAGATTACTACATTTGAGGTCCTGCATTTTAATTTATCTCCTAACTTCCTGTACTGAGCTTGCAGGTCCTTATCCCTTAGTTTACCTATGTCGTTGGTACCGATGTGTACTACAACCACTGGCTGTTTACCTTCACTCCCCAGAATGTCCTGCAGCCACTCCGTGACATCCTGGACCCTGGCACCAGGGAGGCAACATACCATCCTTGATTCACGTTTGTGGCCACAGAAGCATCTGTCTGTGCCCCTAACTATTGAATCCCCTATCACTATAGCCCTGCCACTTGTTTTCCTCCTGCCCCTCTGAGCAGCAGAGTCACCCACGGTGCCGTGAACTTGGCTGTTGCTGCTTTCCCCTGAGAGGCCATCCCCCCCAACAGTATCCTGCAGGAGGAGCATATCACGGGTCTGAGTTCTCCTGCCATGATGTCCCTCTTGATTAAGCTAGTTACTCTCTTAATAAAATACACTAGCTCAGGGCCTTATTTATGTTAGCTAGAAAAAATCTTCTTTCGGAAGAGTGTCACTCGCAGGTCAGGTGCACTCCTGAAGGTACTGCCTCTCCCCCTCTCTCTCTTTTTTTTGATTTGAGGAGGAGGGAGGGATGGAAACACTACAGCAATGTAATGTTTGGGGCTATTCCGTTCTTTGACAGTGGGTCCTCCTTGATCCCCTTCTGAGTTGCGGTGACTGCGCTGACTTCTCCCAGAATGCTTCTCAGTCACTTCTCACTACCGCCCTCTGTTGGATGCTCTTCCTTCTGTTGAGGGCAGGGGTCCTTCTCTTAGACAAGATTGTCTATAATGGGCTAGACATCATTACCATGCCCGATCCTGATATTCATACATAATCCTGGAAATTACTTTTGATGTAAAGGATTATATATCGGTAATTAGGGGAGACACAGCAACAAGGCTGACATGTTCTCTGCAACCTATGTTACTGATAGCAGGAGGTTAAGTCTGTATGCTAAAGGGAGTGCAGAGTTAATGAATAGGATTAATACTCTTTCATGATGATGTGACTTGTGCATGAGTGATATTAATCTGTGATTTCACTGGCTAACCAAACATATACTGAACTGTTTAAAAAGGACCTTTTAAAGACAATAAAAGGTACTGACAAAATATGGCTACCAGAAGTCACCTGACACCTGGTATTGCAAGTTGAGCAGCTTCTGCAAAATTCCACTGTGAATTGCAAATAAAACAAGCCACAGTATTCTTCTCTGGAACTTTACACTTGAGGATGTCAAGAACCACTTCAAAGGGATTTACTGAAATGTACTAGAGATAGCATTTGCATTTCTATAAGGCTACCTCTCCAGCGGGGACAGAAAGTCTGCTAGAACAATGGTTATATGGAGACATGTCTTCCTGTCTCAACAACATGGATAATGACTTATTCAGGGAGTTAATGGCTGGGACATTACAGATTCTACTCACATCCAGCCATGAAACAAAAGCACAGGGCCATCTGTCACTCATTTCTATGTTGTGCTTTCCCAGAGCGCTGACCCTTGTTCTGCTATTAACATCTTGCTATCTTTATGACACTTTCAGCACCTTCTTTAGTCTTTAACACTGCCATTAACACTCCCTTTGTCTTGCGTCCATGACATCTTTGTCAATCTCTCCTGAGCTCCCATCTATCCCTGACCTTCTATTTTGCTCCGCCTGCTCCACCCCACCTTAAACAGTATAAATTCCATCACATTTCTACTTCTCTTTAGTTCTGAAGAAGAGTCATACGGACTCGAAACGTTAACTCTGTTTTCTCTCTCCACAGGTGCCACCAGACCTGCTGAGTTTTTCCAGCAATTTCTGTTTTTATTTCAGATTTCTAGCATCCACACTATTTTGCTTTTATCTTAAACAAAAGCAACCATTGGTTCAGACATCAGATAAACAAACCCCTTCTGAAATCATTATAGGGAGAGAGAGGTTATGTGACTGAAGTAACCACTTTTAAATCTCTTTAATGCAAGCTGCTGAAGACAGAAGTGGTCAGTAGTCTGGAAAAGTTGCTAATGAAGCAGTAAGGAGTTCCCTTCTCTCCTCTCCCAAGTTAAGACCCTATCTTATACAGTTTAAAAATCCATATGAACATATGAATTAGGAGCCCCTTGAGCCTGCCCTGTCATTCAATAAGATCATGGCTAATCTGATTGCAACCTCAACTCCACATTCCCACCTTCCCCAATAACCTATTTCACCGCCGCCCCCCTTTGCTTATCAAGAATCTATCTAGCTCTGCCTTAAAAATATTCAAAGACTCTGCTTCCACCACCTTTTGAAGAAGAGAGTTCCAAAGAGTCACTACCCTCTGAGAGAAAAGAATTCTCCTTAGTTCTGCCATAAATGGGAAACCCCTTATTTTTAATCAGTGACCCCTGGTTCTAGATTCTCCCACAAGAGGAAGCATGCCCTTCACATCCACCCTGTCAAGACCCCTCAGGATGTTATATGTTTCAATCAAGTCACCTCTTACTCTTATAAACTCTAGCGGATACAAGCCTAGCCTGACCAACCTTTCCTCATAAGACAACCCTCCCATTCCAGGTATTAGTCCAGTAAAATCCAGCACAAAAGTAAGGTGCCTCAGGTGCAAAACTCATTGAATTCTGGAAGAGATGGATTACCGATTAAAAAGAAATTATCTCCGGCAGGTGCGGTTATATGAGCTTCAACTCAACTTCCGGAGCCTAATTGAACTTGGAAAAATTCCTGCTGCAGCCACAGAGACCAGCCAAGCACTCATAACCAGTGAACTCTCAAGTTTTTATCTGTCAGCATTGAACTTTAATTTGGCCAAGAGAGTAACTACCTAACTTGTAAATGTTGCATGCTTGTGTGTGTGTGTGTGTGAATGTGGGTTGCGAAAGCTCGAGAAGCACAGGTTTACCTTTTTTAAATCTTTTGCTATCTTTACCTGGTTTGGTTTTTCACTCAATTTTGTGTCAGACTCATTTCTTTGTAATCAGCGTGTAAATAGTTAAACACAGGCATTGAGTAAAATTCCTTCTAAATCCTTCAAAAGACCCTGTTACGGTCAGACTTGGAGTGGTCGGGCAAGGGAATCCATATTTACCCCATCTCAGGTGGTTGTGACAACTCTCATAATTGCCAGTTGAGGGGCAAATTTCAGTTCTTGTCAGGCTACTGTAGGCATATTAGAAGCACCAGCCAGCCTGCAATCCATGCTTGCATTAAATAGGTGACTGATCCTGTTTTGGCAGAGCAAGCACTTTCATCACATTCCTAATGGACAATTGGAAGCAGCAGAAAGCAGGAGAAAGGGAAGAAGAAGGGAAGATATGAACAACCCTGTTGTGACATCTTTTCAGTGCTGACTGCTGCATGTCTTTCTGTGATGTCAATGGCAGCATCTTCCTTAGGGTTAATTGTTTGCACTTACCAAACTGACACCAGTCGATCCTGAAAATAGGCCATGTTCTTATTCAGAAGGGAGTCACCACCCCACTTCAGACTGAGTCGTTGTTCTTATGGCTGTGCTTTTGCCTTTCAATGAGTCTTTTGTCGTTTCCTGATCATTCCCTAACTTCAGAAATTTTCTTTACATGAATGTCTTCAATGCATTTGCTCAATTAATGATTGAGAAATATAAATCTTTGTATCAAAGACACTATAGCATGAAAGATTTCAATGAGAAATTGGCATATTTGAGTTTTCATCCTGCATGTGTTGAAAAGTCAGTTTCTGATGCTTCCTGCTCATACATCATGGAGCAAAAGCCCATTTGCATAAGTCAAGTGACTCACCAGATAATCAAATCTGATAGTCGCACTTATTAAGGATTCAGCCTGAGTGGATGGGCCAGAGTTAGACAAAGCAGGGCAGCTGCCAGGAAAGATGACACAGAATTGTATGATGTGCTGCTGGCTATCACACCCCAGTTTCACTATAATACAGTGGAAGCTGACAATAGTGCGCTCCGTGAGTCAGATTTTTTTCCCCCGCCTTCAGCTCGAGCATTTGTTGTGCCTCAAATTGCTGCAAGTGCTAATCGATACCGAGGCGCCTGGGGCATTGCTGAATGACGGGGCCAATAGTCTACCTCCTTAACCAATGAGATTAAAGGATAGAGAAAGAAATAGAGTGAATGACAGAGAAGGAAATAGAGCAAATTTGAGTCAAATTAGATGAGGAAAGAGAAATAAAAAGAGGGAAAGAAAAATAGGATTAAGAGTGAGAGGTAAAATGAAAATGAAAGGAAAAGTAAGAACAAATTAAAGTTTAAATTTTACATTTAAAAAGCCTCTAAGAGCAATTTACTACCGACAGGAGTTAAATTCTACAGTTTCGTTATTTTCTGGGATGGAGAGGTTGTGTGGTGTGTCAGGACCATAAATCCCATCATGGGAAGGGTTCTTAATTCATGAAATACGAGACTTATCAATCTGAAGCTAGATTAATTCATATTTATCCAGAAAATCCAGTGCTTCCTTGAAACTCACAGGAAGGTTGATAATGAGATAAAGGTTTTTAGAAGGCTAAGGGGCTGAAATTAATGGCCACAGCAATGGCCCTAACAGCAGGTGCTACTGACAAGAGGGTGATTAATTTAAATAGCCCTCAGGGTAGTGTCCTCAGCCAAACCATCTTCAGCTGCTTCATCAATGACCTTCCTTCCATCATAAGGTCAGAAGTGGGGATGTTTGCTGATGATTGCACAATGTTCAGCACCATTTGTGACTCCTCAGATACTGAAGCAGCCCATGTCCAAATGCAGCAAGGCCTGGACAATATTCAAGTTTGGGCTGATGAGTGGCAAGTAACATTTGCGCCAACAAGTGCCAGGCAATGACCATCTCCAACATGAGAGAATCTAACCATTGCCCCTTGACATTCAATGGCATTACGATTGCCGAATCCCCCACCATCAACATCCAAGGAGTTACCATTGATCAGAAACTGAACTGGACTAGCCATATAAATACTGTGGCTGCAAGAGACTAGGAATCCTGTAGCGAGTAATTCACCTCCTGACTCCCCAAAACCTGTCCACCATTTGCAAGGCACAAGTCAGGAGTGTGATGGAATACTCTCCACTTGCCTGGATGAGTGCAGCTCCAACAACACTCAAGAAGCTTGACACCATTCAGGACAAAGCAGCCCACTTCATTGGCCTCCCATCCACAAATATTCACTCCCTCCACCACCTGCAATGAGTGGCTTGTCTTATGGGGAAAGGTTGGACAGGCTGGGCTTGTTTCCACTGAAGTTTAGAAGAGTGAGGGGTGATTTGATTGAAGTATACAAGTTCCTGAACGGCCTTGACAAGGTGAACATCGAAAGGACGTTTCCTCTTGTGGGTGAGTCCAGAACTAGGGGGCACTGTTTTAAAGTTAGGTGTCGCCGTTTTAGGACAGAGATGAGGAGAATTTTTTTCTCTGAGGGTTGTGTGACTTTGGAATTCTCTGCCTCAGAAGGTGGTGGAGTCATTGAATATTTTTAAGGCAGAGGTAGATAGGTTCTTGTTAGGCAAGGGAATCAAAAGTTATTGGCAATAGAAGGAATGTGGAAACCAAAACACAAGAAGATCAGCCATGATCTTAATGAATGGTGGAGCAGGCTCGAGAGGCCAAATGGTCTACTCCTGTTCCAATTTCTTAGGTTCTTATGTTCACACATGAACAGTGGCAGCAGTGTGTACCATCTACAAGATGCACTTCATATACCCACCAAGGCTCCTTAGGCTGTACCTTCCAAACCCATGACCACTACCATCTAGAAGGACAAGGGCAGCAGACACATGGGAACACCAGCACCTGGAAGTTCCCCTTCAAGCAACTCACCATCCTGACTTGGAAATGTATCACTGTTGCTTCACTGGGCCAAAATCCTGGAACTATCTCCCTAACAGCATTGTTTGTGTACCTACACCCACAGGAACTGCAGCGGTTCAAGAAGGCAGCTCACCACCACCTTCTCAGGGGCAATTAGGGATGGGCAATAAAGTTGGTTTATTTTACACACACACAAATTGCAAGAAGGGGTTTTCACAACATCTGTCCCTTTTCACACTCATACAATAAAAGAGGTTTAAGGGAAAGAAAGGTGTACAGGGCAAGACTATGATAAAATAAGAGTTATGGTTTCACATGAGTCCAGAGTCCAGAATCAAAAGGACCAAATGTTCAGTGGTGTATTCCTTCAGAGGTTAGCAGGCTGAAACTGTTGCAGGGTGATCCGACTTTCCAGAAATGAGGGCTTACACAATGGAAGAAGGCACATGGAAATGAATGAGCTTTATAGGCACTGATACAGAAGTTCCAATATTCTAGTAGTACACTGTGTGGTTTAGGGCTGTGCAATTTACCTGGGCAGAGCTCTTTCTGCTGCTACCTGTTAGATGGAAAAATGGTAGGCTGCCTGAGTTCAGTTCCACACACCAACATTACAGTTTCTAGCAGCTTGGGAGAGGTCATGTGACATGTTTCCCACTTCTTCTCCTGGGTGTTGGACAAAGGATGTATATTCCCAGCAGCATCACGAGGAGTGGTGGCCACTGCTGGTATTGCAGGGCCAGCAACATTGGTGATAAGAAGGCCTCAGCCTGTGGTGGGGGTCATTGTTGAGGGAGGAGGGATGGCTTTCAGACGGGGCAGCTTTTGTCTCTGGGGAAAGGCCCTTGATGGGTCGCAAAGTACCTGTTCAGGAGAGACCCCTGGCAAGCCCGCAGAGAGATTGCCAGCTTTTACTGGGTGGTCTCCCCATTTAGCCCACCTCAAGTAGGATACCAGCAGCAGCGGGATGAGGACCTTAACTGGCACTTAATTGGTAACTTAAGGGCCTCAATTGGCCTCTGGGCGGGAGGGCCAAACTTGACCTTTCCCCTGAGAGATTTGCAGGAAATGGGCAAGGCAATAAGCACTTGCCTCCCGAATTCTGCCCACGTAGTGCAAATTGTCCAACAATTTGTGGTGGTTCATAGTTGCTGGTTTATCTCTTCCTCACCACAAATCACTGGGTTCGTGACACACGGATAATGGCGTGCAGCTTTAATGCGCCATTACATTGACAGTAAATTCTGGAACAATGGGGAGAATTTTCTCCCCGTCAGGTGGGCCGGTCGAGAGCGGGCGCGTAGCCGATCGACGCTTGCGATTGGCTGCACGCCGCCATTTTGCTTGGGTGGGCTAATTAAGGCTCGCCCAGCGTGACACGCACCTGGAAGCACACAGCGCTACCTGTGCGGGCAGGGGGAGGGGGGAGAGCCAGGACCTGCACTCTTTTGAGCATGTGCCCGAAAGAGCGCAGAAATCGCCCTGAGGCAGCTCCGTGCCTCAGGGAGATTAAAATCAGTTTTAAAGGTTAAAATAAAGGAAGTTAAAAATCATTTACACATGTACCCTCATGTGACAGTGTCACATGAGCTGGGACATGTTTATGAAATGTTTAAAAGTTAATTATTAATTTACTTAACGCTTCATGAAACCTCATCCTGCCCGTGGATGAGGTTTCATGAAGAATGTGAAGGCCGCCTGGGGTCTTCACCTGCCCGCCAGCCTTAAGGTTGGACGGGCAGTCCTGTCAAATTGGTTAGTTTTTAAATGGCCTTAACAGGCCTTTGACAGTCCGGCGGCTGCGCAGCCAATTCTGGGGTGTGCCCGCTGAATGAAAGATTGGAATGACGCGCGGTGACATCGGAATGCACGCCTGTCATCACCGCGTGTCATTTTACACACCGGCATGCGGGGCCCGCCCCTGCAGGCCGAACAGAAAATTCTGTCCAATGTTTTGTTTGGGAGGTAAAAGGCAACAATGAGACCACAGAATTTAAATTTTGGGAGACAAAATGCTGTAGAGCATTAGAGCATTATAAAACACTGATGACTGAGGAAAGCAATTTCGGCAAAAATAGTTATTTCATTGCTCGTGCTGTTATCTTGTCTCTTCCAAAGTTTTAAAATGTTAAGTAGCTTATATGAAGTTAATCATATGGCATCAATTTGATATGAGTATCATCATACATCTTTGTTGAGGTAATATATGTGAATGTGTAAGAAATTTGCATGCATATAATTGACTTAGATTTAGAAACTTCCCGCGTCTAATGACACATGAGGCAGTGAAAGCACATGCATATGTCCACCTTTGTAGATAGTTCCATGCCTCTAAGACATGTAAGAAATCATACACTGTCAAATCAAACTTTACCTTTTTTGATTGTTTAAAAAATGGACCTTGCTGAACCAAAAGATGGCTGGGACAGGTCACATGATTCACAAGTTGGTTACAGTTTCTGGTAATGTCCAAAAGCAGTTCCAGGACAAAAGCTCAACCCTCATCCTTGTGGAATCTCGCACCTCTTATTATGAGGACACATTACAATCAATGAAACCAGGGACCAGTAGATGATCTGTCTCTCTAGCCTGGTCCTATACAAAGGGAGAGCTATTGAAGATTATTATACCTACAGAAGTGCTAAAAACTACCACTTATCTCCGAAGGCGAACAATGGATTTTGACCAGAGGCATAGAAATTGCTTGTTAGCCTGCAACTGAATCATTAATGGGCAACATCACATGACCTAAGCTTCTGGCCTTTGGAAAGTTTTAATATTAGATTTCTAGACTCACAGCTCAGTCTGCTGTTTAAATTCCAACCTGAAAACACCAGGGCTCCAGGCTGACCAACAGTCTGAATCAAGTCTAAGCCTCCTTGAACTCTATTTCTCTGGAAGACTCCTGTCATCGCCTGCTGGGCAGACCAAGTCTACCTCATCCTGCTGTGTCACCATCAGCTTTAAAAGAATTCTGCAAGATCCTGCTTCAGTTGGCTGAAGCTCCTCTGTGAATGAACCCTCACTAGATTCTGATTTTCTGGACCCACATCAGTGGTGCTTTTTCTTTAAGTTACTCATAGCTGTAAAAACTCCCCTTTCCTAACTTCTTATTGTGTGTGTGCATGTGTGTGTGCTTGTGTGTGCGTGTGTGTGTGTATGTGTGTGTGTGTGTGTGTGTAAAGTTGTTACCATTCCTTGGGTTTCAATGTGTGAAAAAACGATATTTTTGATTTAACCCGGAAGAGAATTTGCCACGCGTTACTTTAAAAACTGACCTCATAAGCAGAGGGCTTTGAGAAACATGCTACAGTCTATTTTAAAACTTGAAGCACGTCTGCTTATGGACATGCAACGAAAAATAAAAGAGCTCAGTTTTGTCTCCCTCCCCTTTCCATAACACTGGTTTTTCCTAGAACAGGTCACCAGAGGCTATAGCTTGTGGGGCACCACTCCATAAAGCATGGCTGACCTGGGTACTCTCCCACTCTTACCACCTGCTATAGGTGTATTGGAAGGATTTGCAGGTTGCTAATCAACCTGTTTGGCCACATTATGAATGGATCTTCCTTGGCCATCAAGTCCTGGAGAGTGACTTGAGTCCAGAGCTTCTGTCTAGAGGTTGGGATGCTACTGACTGCACCACAAGACTTCTTGGAATTGAACAATTCCTTAAATTAATATAATAATTGCACATAAAATCTTGCAATTGGTTTGAAATTGGACTTGGACAGCTCAGCGAAGTTAAAAAAAGGGCATCGTGACAAAGCAACTGCAATCAAATAAAGGAGTTGGGCAAACTCGGTTCAGTAAAATTCAGTTATCTAGGACTTACTTATGGTGAGATCACCAGATATCTATGCAATTTCAAAATATGCGCTGGAAGTGCAATTTCATAATTTGTGAATGACACCAAATTGGTGTGTGCAGTTAATACTGAAGGAGAATGCAACAAGGTACAAGAAAACATTGGCCAGGATTTTACAGTCCCTCCCGCCTGGTGGGATATTATGATCCTGCCAAACTGGACATTTAAGTGGCTCGCTGCATCCGCCAGGGGGTAGAAATGCCACAGCGAGTCATTTAATAAACTTTCAGAATGGCCAGGTAATTGGCAATTGAATTTCAATATAGAAAAATGGTAGGTGTTGTATTTTGACAGGGAGAATAAGGGGACCACAGACTGCTTGGATAATCAGTGTCTAAACATGGCAGAAAAGCAATAGGGTCTGAAGTACAGGAACTCTAATCATTAAAAGTAATGCCGCACACGAATAACATCAATAAAAAAAAAACAAGCACTTTGATTTCTAAAAGAAATGTCGCTGGGTCAAAATCCTGGAACTCCCTTCCTAACAGCACTGTGGGTGTACCTACACCACATGAACAACATTGGTTTAAGATGATGGCGCACCACTATCTTCTCAAGGGCAATTATGGATGGGCAATAAATGCTGCCCTGGCTGGTGAGGTCTACATCCTGTGAAAGAATTAAAAAAAGTTGAAAAGGGATTTTAAACTTACTTAGAACTTTGCTTCGACCACACTTGGAGCACCTCTGCACAATCTGTCTCCATATTATAAAATTGACAGAGAGACACTGGAGAAGGTGCAAAAAAGAGATTCACAAGGATGGTACCAGAACCGAGAGGATATATTTATCAGGAAAAGCGGAACAGGTTAGAGCTCTTTTCTTGAGAAAAGAGAAGGCTGAGGGTGAACTGATGGAGATCTTTACAATTATGGGTGGAATTTTCCATTCCAGGGATAAGGGCAGGAGCGGGAAATTGGAGTGCTTTTAATTATGTCGCCACCATCAGGTCCAGGCACCATATTTAAAAGGCACTCGGACAGCCACTCAGTCACCACGCCAGAGCCATCAGATTCCAGCATGTCTATGAGAAGGCAAAAACCTCCGGCCCCACAATTCAGCAATGCCTCCCTGGAGACTTTCCTCCAGGCAGTCCAGGAAAGGTCCTCTTTCCAAGGGATGGGAGCAAGAGGCCATCCAGTCTGACCTCGACGGCCTGGGAGGAGGTCGTCAAGGTGGTAAGCGCCCGTAGGGCCCAAAGAAGGGCCGTCCTGCAGTGCAGGAAATGGATGAATGATCTTATCCACTCCGCTGGGGTAAGACAAGCTGCAAACTCACATTCTCACAAGCCTAAGGGCTAGAGTCCACAGGGGTGCAGCACATGGTCAGCAGATGGGACATTAGCACTGTTTTCTTGTGTTCTTTCATGGGTCGTGGGTGTCACTGGCAAGGCCAGCATTTTTGTTGCCCATCCCTAATTGCCCTTGAGAAGGTGGTGGTGAGCTGCCTTCTTGAACCTCTGCAGTCCATGTCGTGTAGGTACACACACAGGGCTGTTAGGAAGGGAGTTCCAGGATTTCGACCGAGCGACAGTGAAGAGAGGTTGATGCAGTTACAAGTAAGGATGGTATGCGGGTTGGAGGGGATCTTGCAGGTGGTGGTGTTCTCATGTTCCTGCTGCCCTTGTCCTTCTAGGAGCTAGCAATAGCGGGTTTGGACAGTGCTGTCGAAGGAGCCTTGGTGAGTTGCTGCAGTGCATCTTGTAGATAGTACACACTGCTGCCACTGTGTACTGGTGATGGAGGGAGTGGATGTTGGAAGTGGTTGATAGGGTGCCAATCCAGCAGGCTGCTTCGTCTTGGATGGTGTCCAGTTTCTTGAGTGTGTTGGAGCTGCACTCATCCAGGCAAGTAGTATTCCATCACACTTCCGACTTATGCCTTGTAGATGGTGGACAGGCTTTGGGGAGCCAAGAGGTGAGTTACTTTCTGTGGAATTACCAGCATCTGACCTACCCTTTCATCCAACATGCGCACACTCAATCGATCTGTCTTTATGCAGAAGAAGGAAGGCCAAACAGGAGGGAGAGAGAGAAGACAGGAGGTGGAATGCTGGAGCTGAGAAACCTAATGGAATTTGAGCAGCAGGCTGCAGACAGGCAGAGGAGGACGCAGACTGTGCATGCACAGATGCCGAGGTCAGTCCCTCCCAACACCTCAGTGAGGAGTCATCCATTACACACTTCACTTGCATTCATTTCCTGAAGTTCTCTGTATAATGTTTGAGTCAGCCTAGGCAGTCACACATTCTCTCTTTTCTCCATTCAGTGAGCCAGCAAGAAGAGGGGGAAGCCAATGTGCTTCACAGGAGAAAGCCCCAGACCCCAGACCACCGCAGAGGGGGCAGAAGAGGATTTCACACTTATGGAACTGTCATTGTGTTTGCCTGCACCTTGCACCAGCGCATAGACACACACATCAGTGGATCATAGTTCTAGAGCGGGCTTGGGGTGACTTACTGATGGTCACCTCATAGACACGTGTCCACAGCAGGCAGAGGCAGTCACAGCCAAGGTCTTTGGCACTCGCAGGACTGCTGGAGAACAGGCCTCTGAAATATCTGAGTCAGATGACAAGCCTTTGCAATTGGCCCGAGGACACATGTTGGAGATGCAAATAGGTGCAGTGGAACATCAAGCAGAGGTGCCACAGCGTGACACAAGAGATGGAGGTGTCCATTCGAGTGTTCTCTGATGTCATGGCTCAGGCAGGCGAGCACGTCGTAGACTCCATGGGAAGGGTGGCGGCCACCTTGGAGATCTTGGTGCAGCAGGTTCTGCTGAACATGCGCTCAGACCTGCAATCCATCGCTCTAGCCATGGGTGCATTTCAGCAGTGGCCAGACGACAGGGCGACGGGCAACTCGACCTTCCTCCAGGTGCCTTCCACCAACCGCTTTGTGCCTTCCTCACCCCTTCCCATGCATACCATCTCCCGTGTTGGCATCTCCCGGCAGCCAAGAGCAGTTTTAATGGGGAAGGCAGTGTCGAGTGCCTAGTAAATCCCGGAGGTCTCCCTCACCGGGTGCACACCATGAATGTTGAGTCCTGAAACAGAAGCCTAAATTCCCACTGATGGGGTGGAAGATTTGAAGGGGGAACAAGATTCAGGTTTGTTGGCCTGGTAATGAGCATTCAAGAGATACAAAATAGCTTCCTAACATTCATCAGCAGGAAAGTCGACCCACCATTAACCCACCAGCAAAGTCAGGGGATCAAGGTTCTGACCTAATTTTCCGATGTCAGTAACCTGATTTTTTGACTCTTGCCAAATCTCCTGTTCCTGCCCATTATGATTCCCGAGGCTGTTAGGATAGTAAGTTGGTGGATGCTGGTAAATTTGCTAGGATAGACATAGAGAAAATGTTTTGACTTGTGGGGAATCCAAAACTGGAGGTCATAAATATAGGAGAGTCACTGATTGTAATTGGAAATTCAGGAGAATTTGCTTTACTCAAAGAGTGTTGAGAATGTGGAATGCGTTATCCCAAGGCATAGTTTAAAAGGAAGCTAGATAGGCACATGAGAAAAAGAAATATTTACATTTATATAGTGCTTTTCATAACAGCAGGATGTTACAAAGTGATTTACAACCACTGAAATACTTTTTGAAGTGTAGTCACTGGTGTAACTGTTTTCATTCTTATGTGGGAATTGAACACTGCTGGATAAGCCAGCATTTGTTTCACAGCCCTAACTTCCCTTGAAAAAATGGTGCTGAGCCATCTTCCTGAACTGTGGCAGTCCATTTGGTGTAGGCAAACCTACAGTGATATTAAGAAGGGATTTTGACCCAGAAACGCTGAAGGAAAGGCGATTTAGTTCCAATGGCGATTTGGTTCCAAGTTAGGATGGTATGTGACTTGGAGTGGAACTTGCATGTGGGGTGGTGTTCCCATGCATCTGCTGCCCTTGTCCTTCAAGGTGGTAGAGGTCATGAGTTTGGAAGGTGCTGTCGAAGGAGCCTTAGCAAGTTAATGCACTGCATCTTGTAAATGGTACACACTGTTGTCTAACATAATCCCATGTGTATGTCCCAATCATTTCTTTCACTATTTGTAAAAATGTAAAATTAAAAGTGAAGGGATTCAGTGGTCTTTACTTCCTGGTTTGCTGTCCATCATAATACTTCAGTGTGATTGGTTAGTTGGTATCAGCACTGCTGCCTGCTAATCCCTTGACTTGGAGGCAGAAACAATAAGTTCATTAGATCTTCGTGGGCAGCTTTTGGAGTTGACCATAAAACCCAACCCAATCAGACAATGGACCAAAAGATGGATCAAAGATTGAGATTTTAAAAAGCATCTTAGAAGAGGGAAGGGGTGGAGAGGAACAGAGGGAATTCCAGAGGCTTTAGGTGCTCAGCTGGAAGCAATTGCATTGGAAGGTGACAGAGTACCAAAATTGGAAGAGAACATTGGAAAATTGCAGAATGGAGAGGTTGGTGGTGAATCCCAAGAAAAGGAATTTGTGGAATGTCTACGAGATGGCTTTTTGGAGCAGCTTGTGGTGGAGCCCACTAGGGAACAGGCAATTCTAGATTTAGTGATGTGTAATGAGGCAGATTTGGTAAGGGAGCTTAAGGTGAAGGAACCCTTAGGAGGAAGTGACCATAATATGATAGAATTTACCCTGAAAATTGAGAGGAAAAAGCTGGAATCAGATGTAACGGTATTACAGTTGAATAAAGGCAACTACAGAGGCATGAGGGAGGAGCTGGCCAGAATTGACTGGGAGATGAGCCTAGCAGGAAAGACAGTGGAACAGCAATGGCAGGAGTTTCTGGGAGTAATTTGGGAGACACAGCAAAAATTCATCCCTAGGAAGAAGAAGTATATCAAAGGGAGGACGAGGCAACCATGGCTGACAAGGGAAGTCAGGGACAGCATAAAAGCTAAAGAGAAAGCATACAATGCGGCAAAGAGCAGTGGGAAACCAGGGGATTGAGAAGCCTACAAAGACCAACATAGGACAACTAAAAAAGAAATAAGGAGGGAGAAGATTAAATATGAGGGTAAACTAGCCAGTAATATAAAAGAGGATTGCAACAGTTTTTTTTAGATAAATAAAGGGTAAGAGAGAGGCAAAAGTGGACATTGGGCTGCTGGAAAATGATGCTGGAGAAGTAGTAGTGGGGAACAAAGAATTGGAGAAGGAACTGAATAGGTACTTTGCGTCAGTCTTCACAGTAATAAATCTAGCATTGGAAGTTAGTCTCAGTGAGACTAGAATTGATTGCTGTAAAAGCCCATCTGGTTTGTTAATATCCTTTAGGGAAGGAAATCTACCATCCTTACTGGTCCTACATGTGACTCCTGATCTACAGCAATGATACTTAATTGCCATCCCTCAGAGCAATTAGGGATGGGCCTTGCCAGTGATGTCCATATCCTGTGAAAGAAAAACCCACCTGCACTCATCTAGTTTTAGCCTCTTGAACATTTCATTATGCCACCATTGGTGGCTGTGCCTTCAACTACCCAAAGCATATAAGCTCTGCAATGCCCTCTGTAAATCTCACTAACTCTCTTCTTCCTTTAAGGTGCTCCTTAAAACCTAATCCTTTGACCAAGTTTTAGCCATCTGTCCAAATACCACCTTATATGGCTCAGTGCCTAATTTTGCTTTATAATGGCCCTATGAAGAACCCTGGTATGTTTTATTATATGAAAGGTGCTATATAAACATAGATTGTTGCTGTTAAATTCAAATGTACAAAATCAAGGGAAAAGCCCAAAGCTGATAAAGTTCATTAGGAGATGCTCTCTCAGTATCATGACAACAACTGCCCTTAATCTAAATTGCTCTGTGGTGCCTGGTGATGCAAAACAAAAACACTCAACAACTAAACCCTTTCAAATATCAATCACGTCTTTGCTTCTGATAGATACCTTGTGTTGTTTTCACTGATGTGAGCGAAAACAACGAAACAAAGCAACGCTGTGGGTCTGTAGATTGTATTCAGACAGCTTTCCATTGTCAGCACCCTGTATTATCTAACGGATATACGACTGGGCTAACATGATCAGCAGTGCACATCACACAAGAGCTCTGCACAAAATGAAGTTAAATATTCAATGTACTGTCACAGGCTTGGCAGAAATAAACTAAACTGGTAGGCTAAAAAAATGAAATCTAATCGTTTCATCATTGTGTGATTAATGTTTTGCAGAGTATATATTGTCCTTAACATTTCCACCTGAATATTAACACGGTGCAGCAATAGCAAGTTATTTTTAGAATCTGTTACCTTTTTTTCTGTTACTATGCAATATTTATAATAGCATAGATGTTGCATGATAAGTGTATATGTTAGAGGCCTAAATCCTTTAACAAACCAGCGACTGATGCATTATTCCGTGACCCTGTGGCTGCCAACCAAAAGTAAGTTTGTAAAATTTTGATTTTAAAACCACCTTCCCAAGACTGTATTCAAATCATCTGCATACACAGAGGCAAAATTAAACTCAGTACAACCTCCTTGAGTTAGGCCATTTCTAACCATTCTCCATTCCATTTTCAGTCCGACTATGCTTATCCACCTGCCATGTCACTCCTCTGAACTAGTTGCTCTATTACAACTGTATGAATGAAGCTTCAAAGAGATGTTGGAACTCCAGTGCTGCTCTATTGCCATCCAAAATATACCATGGGCGGAATCGTCCCAGATTTGCAATAAGCACGGTAGCGGGTGAAGTAATCCCCCTTCCTGACTCCTTCCTCCTTCCTCCATTTTACCTCTTCCAACACACTCAGTCCCTCCCCCCGGCTCCTTCCTCCAGCCTTACCTCTTCCTCCAGCTTCACTTCCCCCTCCAGCTTCACTTCTTCTTCTAGCCTTACCCCTACCTCCTCCAACACCTGCATTCCCCCCTCCCAAACTCACCCCCCCGACACCTTAATTCCCCCCGTCCCAAACTCACCCCCACGACACCTCTTCCTCTTTCAGCTGATCCTAGACCTTCCTCTCTCACCCCTTCGACCATTACCTGTTGTGAGCATCAACAGTGACTTTCCAATTTCTATGTGCTCCTTCGCAGCAAAGCCATGTCCATGAGGATCCACCCAACATGTAATGGACATTCCTCCAGTGTGCTGTTGCTGTTGGGCTCCAGCATCTTCTGCTCCTTGGATGTCCATGATGTGAGCAAGGCCCTGGTGGGTAAGTCCTAACTTCTGCACGTCACACTTGTCAAGACGTGTTCTATACCAGCGTGTTTTCTGCCGACGTGGGTGGACGATCCAGTGATGGGGGGGAATTCCGAAGGGCTGGCCTAATAACGATGTGTTGATGTATTACAATGAGTTTCAAGATGGCCGATGGCGGAGAACACGGCTTGCCATTGGCGGGCTGAGCGGATGGTCATGAACAGGTTTCATGCCATCGTGAAACCGATGGTGTCATATTGTCTGATTACACCACTGAACATAACCGACGCAGGGGGGCATGGAAAATCCTGGCCCATGTCTCTGATTTGAGTGCCTGCTTCCATTGTACTGCACTGTAGTTCCCAATAGCCAGTATTGGTTGTATGGCAATATCTAATCTGGTGCTTCTTGCTAGGGAACACCCAATAGCTGGAGATTGTGAAGTGGTTGTGGTGCATGTGAGAGCTCCTGACATTGACGTGGCTCTTGACTTGTGGCAACACAAGCTTGAGATAGTCCAATTACTACTGCAGTACTTCCACAGCAGCAAGTAAGAACTGAGCCTGCTGTCTTCTGAAATAATGGCAGGGAGGTGGTGGAATGGTATGTCAGTCACTGACACTGGGAGAGCTTGCAATACCATTCACTGACGATCAAGCCAGCCCTTGCTGTTAAGCTCCATATGAAAATAAGTTGCAAAAAGTTGGCAGCGGGAGACTGAGTGCAGTGAGACACTGGTGACCATCTCTCAAGGAAAAAAAATATAAAGGACACTTTGATGGAAGGGCGGTCAGGGGTTGCAGGTGAACATGTGAGAGGGGAGGATCGTTAGGCTGAGGGGATGTTTGTTGGCATTATCTGCAAGAGCATGTGTGTAGGGGGGTGCAAAGCTGTCCATTTTTTTTATTCATTCATGGGATGTGGGCTTCACTGGCTGGGCCAGCATTTATTGCCCATCCCTAGTTACCCTTGAGAAGGTGGTGGTGAGCTGCCTTCTTGAACCGCTCCAGTCCATGTGGTATAGGTACACCCACAGTGCTGTTAGGGAGGGAGTTCCAGGATTTTGACCCAGTGACAGTGAAGGAATGGTGATATATTTCCAAGTCAGGATGGTGAATGACTTGGAGGGGAACTTCCATGTGGTGATATTCCCATCTATATGCTGCCCTTGTCCTTTTAGATGGTAGTGGTCATGGGTTTGGAAGATGCTGTCTAGGGAGCCTTGGTGAACTCCTGCAATGCATCTTGTAGATGGTACACACTGCTGCTACTGTACATTGATGATGGAAGGAGTGAATGTTTGTGGATGTAGTGCCAATCAAGCGGGCTGCTTTGTCCTGGATGGTGTCAAGCTTCTTGAGTGTTGTTGGAGCTGCACTCATCCAGGCAAGTGGGGAGTATTCCATCACACTCCTGACTTGTGCCTTGTAGATGGTGGACAGGCTTTGGGGAGTGAGGAGGTGAGTTACTCATTGCAGGATTCCTAGCCTCTGACCTGCTCTTGTAGCCACAGTATTTATGTGGCTAGTCCAGTTCAGTTCCTGGTTAATGGTAACCCCCCCAGATGTTGATAGTGGGGGATTCAGTGATGGTAATGCCATTGAATGTCAAGGGGCGATGGTTGGATTCTCTCTTGTTGGAGATGGTCATTGCCTGGCACTTGTGTGGCACAAATGTTACCTGCTACTTGTCAGCCCAAGCCTGGATATTGTCCAAGTCTTGCTGAATTTGGGCATGGACTGCTTCTGTGTCTGATGATGCTGAACATTGTGTAATCATCAGCAAAAATCCCCACTATTGACCTTTTGTTGGAAGGAAGATCATTGATGAAGCAGCTGAAGATGGTTGGGCCGAGGAGACTACCTTGAGGAACTCCTGCAGTGATGTTTTGGAGCTGAGATGACTGACCTCCAACAACCACAACCATATTCCTTTGTACTAGGTATGACTCCAACCAGCAGAGATTTCCCTCTGATTCCTATTGACTTCAGTTTTGCTAGGGCTCCTTGATGCCACACTCGCTCAAATGCTGGCTTGATGTCAAGGGCAGTCAACCTCACTTCACCTCGGGAGTTCAGCTCTTTTGTTCAAGTTTGAACCAAGGCTGTAATGAGGTCAGGAGCTGAGTGGCCCTGGCGGAACCCAAACTGGGTGTCAGTGGGCAGTTTATTGCTAAGCAAGTGCCAGTTGATAGCATTGATGATCACCCCTTACGTTACTTTACTGATGATCGAGAGTAGACTGATGGGGCAGTAATTGGCCAGGTTGGATTTGTCCTGCTTTTTGTGTACAGGACATACCTGGGAAATTTTCCACATAGCCAGGTAGATACCAGGTAGATGGTTGTAGCTGTACTGGAACAGCTTGGCTAGGGCCGTGGCAAATTCTGGAGCACAAGTCTTCAGTATCTTTGCCGGAATATTGTCAGGGCCTATAGCCTTTGCAGAACCCAGTGCCTCCAGTCGTTTCTTGATATCATGTGGAATGAATCGAATTGGCTGAAGACTGGCATCTGTGATGCTGGGGACCTCTGGAGGAGGCCGAGACGAATCATCCACTTGGCACTTCTGGCTGAAGATTGTAGCAAAGGCTTCAGCCTTATCTTTTGCAGGGCATGTGCTGGGCTCCCCCATCATTGAGGATGGGGATATTTGTGGAACCTCCTCCTCCAGTGAGTTGTTTAATTGTCCACCACCATTCATGATTGGATGTGGCAGGACTTGAGCTTAGATCTGATCCGTTAGTTGTGGGATCACTTAGCCCTGTCTATCATTTGCTGCTTATGCTGTTTGACACGCAAGCAGCCCTGTGTTATAGCTTCACCAAGTTGACACCTCATTTTTCGATATGCCTGGTGCTGCTCCTGGCATGCCCTCCTGCACTCTTCATTGAACCAGGGTTGATCCCCTGGCTTGATGGTAATGGTAGAGTGGGGGATACGCCGGGCCATAAGGTTACAGATTGTGTTCGAGTACAATTCTGCTGCAGCTGATGGCCCACAATGCCTCATGGATGCCCAGTCTTGAGTTGCTAGACCTGTTTGAAATCTATCCCATTTAGCACGGTAGTAGTGCCACACAACACAATGGAGGGTATCCTCAATGCGAAGGTGGGGCTTTGTCTCCACAACAACTGCGTGGTGGTCACTCCTACCGATACTGTCATGGACAGATGCATCTGCGGCAATTGGGCAGACAGGAACAGTGCAAGCTTGTAGACGAGCGCTGTGCAGGCAATGAAATTTAAAAACCGGAAATCCGTGGAAATTAGCATTCTGCCTCAACATACAACCTGGGACACGGGTCAGCATCTTCATCTTTGGGATGAACCCTTAAAATCCAGGACAGTTGGACAGCCTGAGTGAGCCGGAGTGCTTAAGTCTTGGGCCTGAATTCCACATTCCCCGGCAATGGAATTTTAGGCAGGGAGTGTGAAATTGAAGGAACTACACTCTGTCTGGGTTCCCAACTGCCCCAACTCTGGAGCAATTTTACACCCCTGCCTCAGTTGAGAACCTTAAGTGCCAATTATTGGCCACTTAAGGGCCGTTTCTTGCCCAGGATCAATTTTTAGGCTGGCGGGAGGATTTGCCTGGCACAGGGAAAGACCAAAAATAATAGGTTTAGATCATGGGCAGGAAGTGAGGGGCCGCCTCCATCAGAAACCCCCTTCTGACTGCAGGCGCTCTTCCTAAGGTCCAGTGGCCACTGGACCTACCTCCCTGCATCCCCCCCACTCCTAGCCTCCCCCCAACTCCCCAATAACCCCTTTGCACCCCCTCACGTCTTCTCTTCCCTCCCCATCATGGGACCCCTTGTCCTCCGATCCCTGGACTTAGCCTCAGGCATCTTCCTGAAGCTCATCTTCAGTGCACTGCAGCTCTTGTCACTGCAGGGACTGGAGAGCTGTCGGACAATCAGGTTGACCAGCAGCTCTCTAAGGCAGGACTTCCTCCTGAATGAGGGGCAGAAATGCCATCTGCAGCCAACTGACACTCATTCGAGCGGGAAAGGGCCATGGGCCTCTTGGAGTCAGCTGGAATTTGCTCCCCGCTGACACTTCAGGTGGTGGGAAGGGAAACCCCACCATCTGAAAAATTCAGGCCCTGGAATTTGATAACTGAGGGAGTTTTCAGGGTAAATCTCTTTTTAAAGTCTAGGCAAATTTGCATTTAAATTAATTGGAACAGTAATTTTTTTTAGTCTCAGTCAGTGATAAACAAGCTCACTACTAGAGGTAGCATTTAGTTAATTAGGTAACTAGTGCAGTGACATTTGGAGCAGAAACAGTACATAAGGCAAATTCGTAATATCTTTATAATGTCTGTGGAATCTCTAATTGTTTTTAAGATTGTTTGAAAAGAACTTTTAAGAGTTTGCATCAATTTTAAAGGGATCAATTATAATTTTCTTAAATAATAAGAAATACTGAACCATGTGATCTGACAACCCTTAACCTGGAAGCAAAACTAACAGGAAAGATACAGAGAAGACAGACAAAGAAGCCACTGCTTTAAAGAAAAAGGAGAGCTGTAGCAGAGGGGAAAGCAGAGAAGGCACATTTACAGGAAGCTGTATCTGTGTAATATAGCTAAACAGGACAGAAAGCTGAAGATAGGAATAAGATCAGAGAGTGTGAGTTGGACAATTCTACACCTATACTTCATTTTTGCCAGTGCTGACCAGACCATCTTAATGAGGTTCACTAAAGGAGCCAACCAAAGGAGTCCTGCCTTAGAGAAGTCCCTGGGGAATGTGTGCCATCAAGACTGTCATAAACCTAGCTAAGGAGGTTCTGCAGGAGTGTGCCATTTGGGTGAAGACTATCTATGGGAAACTTGGAAAGTGTGGAGCTACTGTTACAGGTGACTTGAGGACCAACTCTATTGAGTGAGAAAAGTGAGTTCCCTTGTACCGAGGCCATGTTGGAAAGACTGAAATTGCACATAGTGCCACATTTATGCAGGGAGTGACACAAATGCTTGTAATCTTGTGAGATAATCTTTGTTGTATCTGATATTCCATGTGTAAGTTATAGTTCATGCCAACTATAATTTGCCTGTTAATTCATGTTTAATTTACATGAATTCTGACTCATGTTAAAGTAAAAGCTACAAAAAGTGGAATCTTGCTGGTAATTCCTTCATTTGAGGATCATTCAATAAATTTGGCTATTTTGATTTACAGGTTCCCATGGGGATTGTAATGCTAGTTAACACTGGTTTCCTAGCCAGCAGTGGTTGACTCAGCTCACTGGAATCTGAGTTAGTTAAATAGAGGAGGTTTAACAGATGCACAGAGTAAGTCACAAGAAGTTGGTAGCTAGAGACTGAGTACAGTGAGGCCAAGTGTTTAAATCCAGGAATTTGGTAAGTGAGGAAATTTGGTGCAGTAAGGGAAAGGTGCTATTCTGCCTTTTAAAAATAAGGAGTGGTCCAAGAGAGAGAGAGAACGGAGACAGCAAGATTTGAGAACTGAAGCCTGGAGGTATTTTTTAGGTGAGCAGTAGGTGGTTGGTGAATTTTAAGTTTATTTTCTCCCTCTAAACTGGGGCAGAAGTTTAAACTGGTACTGGGTAGATAGAAGTATAATATTAAATTTATAGTTTAAATAATTAATCACCATAATATAACTATGGTTAATCATCGAGTAATAATTCTAATCTTGAAAGTAAATTTGTTAAATAAAAGCAAAATAAAGATGGCAGGGCATAGGGTGTGTTGGAGCTGTAACAAGTGGATGCTGGTGGATATCTGTGTGACCCATAGCTACCACATCTGCAGTAAGTGTCTGCTGTTCGAGGAGCTTTGGCTTGGAGTTGATGAGTTGGAATCCAAACTTTGCACACTGCATTGTATCAGGGAAGGTGCAAGTTACTTGAACACTTTGTTCCAGAAGACAGTCATACATCTTGGACTTCAGATTTGGTCTGTGGTCAGGGACAGGAGGGCGTGACTGCATGAAAGTCAGGTGTCGGGATCACGGAGGTAGAAATAGAGATGCCTCAACCCTTGCAATTATCCAACAGGTGTAACATTCTTTCAGCTTATGTGGATGAAAGACTGCAGAGAGGATGGGCAAACTGACCATAGCACTGTGGCACAGGGGACCATTCAAGGTGGAGAGCACAAAGGAATGTAGTTGTAGTTGGGAATGTTACTGGCAAATTGTACAACTAGTGCTGTAGAGAGAGCTTTAAATTGAATACTGGGGAGAAGGTTCACATGTTGGGAGATTTGGACAGTGAAAGAGAAAGGACAAGGCAATAGTACAGGGCAGTGATGCAGATAAAGATAACCAGAGTGCGATAGGAAGGGACAGAATATAAAAAAAAACATAAGAGTGCACTAACAAATAAGGCTAGAGTAGGGAAAAATGGTAAAAAGGACAGAATTAAATTTTCCCTGAATGCATGGAACATTCGTAACAAGATGATGAATTGATAGCAAAAATAGAAATAAATGAAATGACATGATAGTCATTACAGAGACATGTTTGCAAAGTGACCACAGGTGGGAGCTAAACATTCAAAGCTACTTGGCATTTCAGAAGGACAGGAGAAAAGGAAAAGGAGGTGGGGTTGCTTTGTTAATAAAGGATGAGATCAGTACAGAGGAGAGAAATGATCTTGGTTCTGAGGATCAAAATGTAGGGTTGGTTTGGGCAGAGATAAGAAATAGCAAATAAATAAGTCATTGGTGGGATTAGTTTTTAGTAGCTGACAGCAGCTATATTGTTGAACAGAGTATAAATTAAGAAATAATGGGGGCTTATGAGCAATGTATTGTGATAATTGAGGGAAATTTTATTATGCATATTGATTGGATGAATCCAATTGGCAAAAATAGCCTGAAGGTTGAGTTCATAAAGTATATTCAGGACAATTTCTCAGAACAGTATGTTCTGGAACCAACCAGCGGGCAGGTTATTTTAGACCTGGCATTGTGTAATGTGGCAGGATTAATTAATGACCTCATCATAAAGGATCATCCAGGTAAGAGTGATCATAACATGATAAAATATCATATTCAGTTTGAGGGTGCACAATTTGGGTCTGAAGCTAGTGTATTAAACTTAAATAAAGGCAATTACAAAGGTATGAAGATGGAGTTGTCTAAAATAAAATGAAAAATAGGTTGAAAGCAAAGACAGAGGAGAAGCAGCGGCAGGCATTTAAGGAAATATTTCATAACTCTCAACAAATATGTATTCTATCAAGAAAGAAAGACTCGATAAGAAGGATGCATCACCTATGTCTATTTAAGGAAGTTAAGAATAATATCAAATTGAGAGAAAAGATGTAAAATGCTGCAAAGATTAGTGATAGCCCAGAAGATTGGGAAAATTTCAGAAATTATCAAAGGATGATGAAAAAGTAGAGAGGGAGGATTTGGAATATGAGAGAAAAATAGTAAGAAATATAAAAACAGACAGTAAAGCTTCCACCAGAATATAAAAAGATAGAGTGGTGAAATTGAGCATTGGTCCCTAAGAGGGTGAAGCTGAGGAATTAATAATGGGAGACAAGGAAAGAGTCTTTGAACAAATATTTTGTAAATGTCTTCATAGTAGAAGACACAAAAAAATCCCAAGAATAGTAAAAACAACATGAGGCAAAAGAGACGGAGGAACTTTAAATAATCACAATCAGAAGAGAAAAGTATTAGGAAAACTAATGGGACAAAAGGCTGACAAGCCCCCTGGACCTGAGGGCCTGCAGCCTAGGGCCTTTAAAGGAAATGGTTGCAGAGGTAGTGGATGCATTCGGTTGTAATCTTTCAAAATTACCCAGATTCTGGAAAGGCTCCAGTGGATTTGAAAGCCATAAATGTAACACCACTATTCAAGAAAGGAGGGAGACAAAAAGCTGTAGGCCAGTTCCATCAAGAAAACTGTAGGCCAGTTAGTCTAACATCTGATGTTGGGAAAATCCTAGAATGCATTTTAGTAGTAGCAGGATATTAAGGTCTTAATTTTATGGGAGAGGTGGGACATATTGCTCTCCCCCCACCCCAACAACCACCCCCCGCCCCCGCCAAGAAGAAAGGTTAGATGCCAGCTGACCCACAAAAAACAAGACCAACTCGCAGCAATAACACACTACCGGCAGCATGAATGAGCTGAGAGTGGGACGTTCGCCTCTCAGTGGGAGGAATTCCCACTCTCGAGAGCTGGCAGTTGGCCAGCAGCTCTAGCCCTCCCAGCAGCACCAGAACTCAGTAGTGGACACTGCCGGGACTGCAGACAGGCCTAAAGTTGAAAAGGACATGGGTCCTGGGGGTATTTGATGGGGAGGGATCGGGAAGACCAGAGAGGGGGCGAGACGGGTGTGGGGTCAGCTTTAGGAAGCCAGGCGGGAAGGAACAAAGGGCGATTTCATCGTGAGGCGGAGGTTGCTCTGATGTGCACAAGGAACTCCCCAAAGGACGTACCCCATCCCCCACCTTTTAAACAGCTTCTTGAAAAAGAACAGGTTGCCTACTCCAGGCCACCTGCCCACGCCAACTGTAAGATAGGGTGGACAATGTATTATTCCAGCCAATTGGCTTGGTAACAAGCTCAGTTGACCGTTAATTAGTCATTTAATTAATTAAGTTAATTTAATTAGTTATTCAGCTGCTGAATTTGGCGCCCGCCCACCTACCATGTTATGGGTGACAGCTTGGGTGTGGGCAGGAAGGTTGTGGGCTTTCCACCCCTGATATTTCACTTCCACCCACCACTCCCCTAGCCAAAAGCACACCTGGCTCGGGGTGGGCCATAAAATCCAGCCCTTAGAAAATCATAATACAATCAGGCAGAGTAAACATTGTTTTGTGAAAGGGAGATCATGTTTGACAATTTTATTAGAGTTCTTTGAGGATATAACAAGCAGTGTGGATAAAGGGGAACCAGCGGATGTAGTGTATTTGGATTTCCAAAAGGCACTCATTAAGGTGCCACATAAGAGGTTACTAAACAAGATAAGAGCTATTGCTGAAAAAGAGACATGTCAATGCTTTTTGTCATGCACTCATTAGGACACTTCACAAGAATACCAATATAAAGGGAAAACAACAATTTATACAGTATGTGAAGAGAGTGCTGATTGGTTGGCAAGTAGACTCTGATTGGTGGAGGCATTGCCATCAAGAATGCACCAGTGATGTTGACTGACAGTTAACTGCCAAGCATTATTTGGAATTTAAACCCAGCAGCTTGACCTTGATTGGTCAAGGTATTGCCCTGAGGAATGAGTCAGTGAATGGCTGTCGCTTATTTTGTTTAACTGAAACAGATGCAATATATGTACCTGTCCTTTCTGTGTTCGCAGCAATGCCTCTATCAATCGGGGTCCACTTGCCAACCAATCAAGGCTCCCTTCACTTACAGTATAAATTGTTGTTTTCCCCTTATATTGGTATTCTTGCAAAGTGTCCTGATGTGTCCAAGACAAAAGCTTTGACATGTCTCTTTTTTCAACAATACTCAAGTTCTGTACCACCAAACGGCCAAGATAAGAGCTTGGAAGTGATGTATTGACATAGAGGATTGGCTTACTAACAGTAAACAGAGAGGGGAATTGAGTATTTGACATGAGTGGCATCTTGTAAAACAAACACATGCATCATGGTATTACCCTTGCATATTGGGAAGCCATAAATATGCATCAAGAAAGGAATTGTGTTGGGAGATTCCACTATTGATGCTTGGCATCAAAGAGTTGATGAAAATAAGGTGTTGGGATTCCTTACTGAAGCACAGTTGTCTCACACATTGTCCCTCACTGAGGTTCAGTTAGGAGAATTGCCTGTTTCTAAGGCCTTATGAATGAGCCCTCCTCACTCTTCAAATAGCTTGCCCTACCGTGTCACCTCTGCTTATTCTCCAAATCATGTAGAGCTCCAAAAGGATTGCCTACCACTGCATGTCTGGGAGCAACTCGTTTGTGCAAAACGCATGACATCAGGACCAACATTTAGTACCTGCTAGATCTCCACTCCCTACAAAACTCTATAACTTTAAAGAACTCTAGAAAGCATCAAACACTTGTACAGTCATAGTGAGAGACAGTAGAATTCAATTGCAATTAACCTGTAAGCAATTGACGATCCCCTGATATAGTGGTGGTTAAATAGGGCTTCTTCCTGTTTCTAATGCATGTTAAGCTGTGCTTGATTAAGAGAGGGCATTAGCTGGAGCATGAAGCTCCAAAATGGCAGCACTTTCCCATTACAACCTGATTGACGTCATTATCTACCTATGCTGCGTATTTCCGGTGGTGCTTACTTCGTGCATGATTACATCCTCACTAACATGGTGTCCACAGCATGACTCACACCAGAAATGTAAGCACAAGTCCCAGATGCCATTTTGAACCTCTAAGACCACTCCCAGCACTCAAACAGTTCCAAATTTTGTGCTGCAAATTCTAGTTTTCACACTTTGGAACTATGGAATGGTTCTAAGTCAGAGTTTTATTCCGAAGTGTATTGTATCCACAGAGGCTACACAATTCAAGCTCAAGCATTCATCATTCTACATCTCATATTGTACCATTTGGTTCGCTAATGCCCTTTAGGAAAGGAAATCTGCTGTGCTTACCTGGTCTGGCCTACATGTGACTCCAGACTGACAGCAATGTGGTTGACTCTTAAATGCCCTCTGAACTAGGAGGCAACTAGGGATGGGCAATAAATGCTGGTCTGGCCAGCAACGCCCACATCCCATGAACGAATAAAAAAAAACCTGGGTGTATTATCCGTATCTGAGAATATTTAGGTCACACCCAGTAAGGGATATACAAATCAATCAGATAATGCCACATTACCTAACATCTCATTGAGCTGCTTATGGATCTCTACTAGAACTGCATTAGATTTTCAGGTTTTCAGTAGGCTAAAGGGTAAGCCATCATCTGTAACAGAGGTAAATAAGGATAGAAATCCACTGAAATGGTCAGATTTGCCTTTTTAAGCCTTAATCCCACCTACCCTAGAATCTGAGAGAGCAGGAAGAACAACATGAATTTAGGCCTCTGGATACAGAAGTTGTGCTTGTTGCTCTTTGAGTTATCCTTCAGCTTGCTGCTCAGGGCCTGATATTTTGCATTCAGTGGAACAAATGCTTTCCTGCCACATTGTACACCACAGTGGAACAATACAGTGGCTGGGCCAAAATTTGCAGTTTGTGCACATTTTCCCTTCACTGCCCATGCACTCTTTCAATTTGCAACCTCTTGAGATGACTTTTCCATTGCTAACCAGATGTCAGCTTGAGAATTCTGCACAATGATCTCCCTCATCAAGTGACAATTCCAAGAAGCTCTAGAGGATTGGCGTGGACCAGCCATCTGGGCAGCGGTGAGCCTGTGTCACCCTCCTCCGGTTCAGGCTGACATCAGACATTACTTTGATCAATCTTACTCAGTGTTCAGATCCTGGAGGACAAGAAGAATATCACAGGGATGTCCAATCCATGGTGGGGATTGCACCTTGGTTCACATTGCAATAAAACACCCCTGACTGCAAAAAGGAAAAATAAAACTACAAATGTCACTGGAACTTAAATAATATAAACAGTGCACCAAAATAAATGTCATGGGAAGAAATCAATTAAAAATAAACATAATATTTACCAGTTCAAAGGAGATACAGCTTTAAGAGGTGCAGGAAGGTACCTCTGATGGCTGTGTGTCAGCAAACCTGCCGTTTGTCCTGATATTTTATGGCATACTGTGATGACGCTGTGCATTCTGCCACCTGCCTGTAAGCAGCACAGAGATGTTGCCATTCAGAGCACCCTTGAGCGTTCAGATAGCTAAGCGTTTTGGATCATTGGGCAGCCTCATATATCAGGGAGATTGATATTCCACTTCATTAGCAGCTTAATCATATGTAGCTGCCAAATAGCAGTGTTCCCTATTTAAAGCAGATGATTAACTATAGGCTTGATATGCTCATGTTACTTTTTGCTGTTTCAAAATTCTTTCAATCAAAATTCAATTTCAATATGTCTTCATCAAGTTTCTTTTCAGTCAGAAATTGGTTTATAATTGAAAAGTTAAACAGTAATACAAATAAGCAATGCTTAGATGTAACGTTGTGCATTGGAACAGGAGCTGGCCATTCAGCCCTTCAAGTTTGTTCCACCATTCAGTTAGGTCAATAGAGGTTAATGGGTATGATCTTATAGCCATTACAGAGGCACGGGTACTAGGATATCAAAGCTGGGAACTAAATATTCAGGGGTATGTGACTTTTTGAAAGGATAGGCAGGAGGGAAGGGTTGTGGGTTAGCTTTGTTAGTATGAGGTGGAATAAGTATGATAGCAAGAAATTATCTTGGATTGGAAGATATAGAATCCATATGGGGGAAGGTAAGGAATAACAATGGGAAAAAGACGCTGATGGGAGTAGTCTATCGGTCCCCTAAGAGTAGCAATACTGTAGAACAGAGAATAAATAAGGAAATAATGAGGGCATGTTAAATGGCAGTACACTAATCATGGGTGATTTTAATCTTCATGTAGATTGGGGAAATTAAATTGCCAGAGGTAGCCACGAACATGAATTCATAAAGCAGTATTCAGAACAGTTTTCTGGAACATTATGTTGTGGATCCAACCAAGGATCAGGCTGTTTTGTATCTGGTAATGTGTAATGAGGCAGGTTTAATAAATGATCTTAGAGTAAAAGATCCCCTAGGGAACAGTGGCCATAACCTAGTATAATTTAGCATTCAGTTTGAGAGTAAGGAACTTGGGTCAGTAACAACTGTGCTAAACTTAAATAAGGATAATTACAAAGCAATGAGGGCAGAGTTGGCTGGAGTGGACTGGGAAAGGATTTTAGAAGAAAAGACAGTTGATGAACAATGGCAAATGTTTAAGAAATAGCCCAAGACTCACAACAAAGATATATCCCAGTGAGAAAGAAATAAACCAACAATGGTTAACCAGGGAAGTTAAGGATAGTATCAAATTGAAAGAAGAAACATACAATATGGCAAGGATTAGTGGTAAGTCAGAGGATTGGGAAAGTTGTAAAAAAACAACAAAATATGACCAAAAATAATAAAGAGGGAGAAAATAAACTTTGAGATTAAACCAGCAAGTAGTATAAAAATAGACAGTAAGAGCTTCCTAAGTATATGAAAAGGAAGAGAGAGGCCAAAGTGAACATAGGCCTCTTAGAGAATGAGGCTGGGGAAATAATGATGGGGAACCAGGAGTTGAATAAATGCTTTACATCAGTCTTCACGGTAGGAGGCATTAATAGCATTTCAAAAATACTAAATAATCAAGGGGCAAAATGGGGAGAGGAAATAAATACAATAACTATCACTAGAGAAAAAGTACTAGGGAAACTAATGGGGCTAAAGGCTGATAAGTCTCCTGGACCTGATGCATCCTGGGATATTAAAGGAAGTAGCTACACAGATGGGTGCATTGGTAGTAATCTTCCAAGAATCCTTAGATTCTGAAAAAGTCCCAGAAGATTGGAAAAGTGCCAATATAACACTCTTATTCAAAAAGAAAAGGGAGACAAGAAACAAGTAACTATAGGCCAGTTAGCTTAACATCTGTCATTGGGAAAATCTTAGAGCCTATTATAAAAGAAGTAATAGCAGAGCATTTAGAAATGCATAATCTAATCAAGCAGAGTCAGCATGGCTTCATGAAAGGGAAATCATGCTTGACAAATTTATTAGAATTCTTTGAGGAGGTAACAAGCAGGGTAGATAAAGGGGAACCAGTAGATGTAATATATTTGGATTTCCAAAAGGTGTTTGATAAGGTACCGCAATAAGGCTACTTAATAAGATAAAAGCCAATGGTGTTGGGGTAGTATATTAGCATGGATAGAGAATTGGCTAACTAATAGAAGACAGAGAGTTGGGTTAAGGGGGCATTTTCAGGATGGCAACTTATAACTAGTAGAGTGCCACAGGGATCAGTGCTGGGGCCTCAATTATTTACAATATATATGAATGACTTAGATAAGGGAAGTGAATGTTCTATTGCCAGGTTTGCGGATGACACAAAAATAGGTGGGAAGGCAAATGGTGAGGATGACACAAGGAGTCTACAGAGGGATGTAGATAGGATAAGTGAGTGGGCAAAAACTTGGCGGATGGAATATAATGTGGGAGAATGTGAGGTTATGCACTTTGGCAGGAAGAATAGAGGAGCTGAATATTATTTAAATGGAGGAAGACTGCAGAAGGCTGCAGGACAGAGGGGTTTGGGAGTCCTTGTGCATGAATCCCAAAAACCTTAAATGTCCTACTATTACATCCTTTATAATAGATATAACATTTTCCCAATGACAGATGTTAAACTAACTGGCCTATAGTTACCTGTTTCTTGTCTCCCTCCCTTTTTGAATAAGGGTGTTACATTGGCCGTTCTCCAATCCCCTGGGACTTTTCAAGAGTCTAAGGGTTCTTGGAAGATTACTACCAATGCATCCACTATCTCTGTAGTTTTTCCCTCTAATATCCTAGGATGCAATGTTTCAGGTCCAAGGGACTTATCGGCCTATAGCCCCATTAGTTTCCCTAGTACTTTTTCTCTAGTGATAATTATTGTATTTATTTCCTCCCCCGCCTTTGCTCCTTGATTATTTAGTATTTTTGGAAAGCTATTAGTATCTTCTACCATGAAGACTGAAGCAAAGTATTTATTCAACTCCTCTGCCATTTCCTGGTTCCCCATTATTATTTTCCCAGCCTCATTCTCTAAGACATCAATGTTTACTTTGGCCTCTCTCTTCCTTTTCATATATTTAAAGAAGCTCTTACTGTCCCTTTTTATATTACTTGCTAGTTCACCCTCAAAGTTTATTTTCTCCCTCTTTATTATTTTTTTGGTCATCTTTTGTTGGTTTTTAAAACTTTTCCAATCCTCTGGCTTACCACCAATCTTTGCCACATTGTATGTTTTTTTTTCAATTTTACATTGTCCTTAACTTCCTTGGTTAACCATGGTTGGTTTCTCCCTTCCCTAGAAACCTTCTTCCTCACTGGGATATATCTTTGTTGAGAGTCATGGACTATTTTCTTAAACATCTACCATTGTTCAACAACCGTCTTTTCTGCTAAACTCCTTTCCCAGTCCACTCCAGCCAACTCTGCCCTCATTCCTTTGTAATTACCCTTATTTAAGTTTAGCGCGGTTGTTTCCGACCCAAGTTTCTCACTCTCAAACTGAATGCTAAATTCTACCATATTATGGTCATTGTTTCCTAGGGGACCCTTTACTCTGAGATCATTTATTAAACCTACCTCATTACACATTACCAGATTCAAAATAGCCTGATCCAGGGTGGATTCACAACATATTGTTCTAAGTTGGGTAGCCGGAGTTTAGCACGCTGCATGGCTCCCCGAATCCCCACCTCCGCCCCACTTTACCTGACCGATTGGTGACAGCTTCACCCATTGGACTGCATGCTGTACTCTCAGCTCAGGGATAGGCATTCTCCTAACATGCGCTGCAAAGCTGTGGGAAGACTGGTCCAAACCTGACTGATGACATAACAAGGGGCTATGAGCGCCTCCACCAGTGACTGCCCCATGGGCAGTTTTTGAAAAGAGATCGTATGTCTTGCCCAGTCATCCAGCTGGTCTGCAGTCCACTGAAACTCTCATTAGTTTGCAGTCTGTGCCCAGGCGGTGAAAAACTTTGGAGTATTTGGTGGTACTTCCATGCCTCTCCAAGCAGTCCAGGCAGATTGGAGGGTGGCAAATGTAACCCCACTATTTAAAATAGGAGGGTGGAAGCCAAAAGCGAATTACAGACCGGTTAGCCTAACGTCAGCAGTAGGGAAAGTGCTAGAGTGTATTATAAAGGATATGATAACAGGACACTTGGAAAATATCAAAGGGATTAGACAAATTCAACTTGGAGTCAGGAAAGGGAAACCATGTTTGACAAACCTACCTACCAGCAAAATAGATAAGGGAGATTGTGGTGTGTTTGAATTTTCAGAAAGCTTTTGATAAAGTCTCACATCAGACGTTAGTGTGTAAAATTAAAGTGCATGGGATTGGGGGTAATATATTGGCATGGATTGACAAATTGGTTCTCAGGAAACTGAGAGTTGGAATAAACGGTTCTTTTTCGGAGTGGCTGGCGGTGACTAGTGGGGATATCGCAGGGATCAGTGCTTGGGCCCCAGCTATTCACAATATATACAATGATTTGGATGAGGGGACCAAATGTAATATTTCCAAGTTTGCTGATGACATGAAACTTGGTGGGAATGTGAGCGATGAGTAGGGTGTTAAAATGCTTCAAGGCAATTTAGACAGGTTGAGTGAGTGGGCAAATACATGGCAGATGCAGTATAACATCATAAGTGTGAAGCTATCCACTTTGGTAGGAAAAACAGAATAGTAGAGCATTATTTAAATGGTGATCAATAGGGAAATGTTGATGTACAAAGGGACCTGGGTGACCACGTACACCAATCACTGAAAGCAAGAATGCAAGTGCAGCAAGCAGTTAAGAAGGCAAATGCTATGTTGGCCTTCATTGTGAGAGGACTTGAATACAGGAGCAAGGATGTCTTACTGCAGCTGTACAGGGCCTTTGTGAAACCAAACCTAGAGTATTATGTGCAGTTTTGGTCTCCTTACCTAAGAAAGGATATACTTGCCATAGAGGGAGTGCAGCGAATGTTCACCAGACTGATTCTTAGGATGGCAGGATTGTTGCATGAGGAGAGACTGGCCAACTAGGCTTTTATTCACTGGATTTTAGAAGAATGAGTGGGGATTCCATTGAAAAGTATAAAATATTCTGACAGGGCTGGGCAGACTGGATGCAGGGATGATGGTTCCTTTGGCTGGCGGGTCTAGAACAAAGGGTCACAATCTCAGGATACAGTGTAGGCCATTTAGGACTGAGATAAGGAGAAACTTTTCACTCAGCGGGTGGTGAACCTGTGGAGTTCTCTACCACGGAGGGCTGTGGAGGCCAAGTCACTGAACATATTGAAGAAAGAAATAGAGGTTTCTGGATGATAAAGGCGCCAAGGGGTATGGGGAGAGACAGGAGTATGGCGTTGAGATAAAGGGCCATCCGTGATCTTATTGAATGGAGAGCAGGCTCAAAGGGCTGAATGACCTACACCAGCTCCTATTTTCTATGTTTCTATCTTTCTATGTTTCTGCGTTGCTTGAATGGGCAGATAAACTAGAGGCCCGACTCCAAACATGTAAATGTGGCTGCACCCAAACTGTGTCAGCTGCAAAGGAATGGTCACTTTATACAAGGTTTCCCTAATGCGTGGCTGCTTCTCTACCCAACCCACCACCTGCACATGTTTGTGTCCCTATCATCAACTGGAATACAGCGCTTGCCCCACCCCCTTCTCACCTCAACCGGAGTGCAGCCTTTGCCCCCTCAACAAGTCGCCTCACCCGGGGGGCAGCCTTTGCCCCGGCACCGCTAGCTGGGAAAAAGTGACTTGCCTGTCCCCTCGCCTGAATGTGCGGCACTGCAACCTAGAGGTCCAACTGATGACCCTCACGAGGGCTGCACAATGTTATTGTGCACTCACCTCCGAGTTCCCCTCGAAGTGCAGCTCATCTGGTGCATGCCTTATAAATGCTGTTGTGACACATGTCGGCGTGCAATCACGCTGACGTGCTCAGATGATCCAGCGTGGGGCGATGATTTCGGAGAGCTGGTCTTGTAAAGGTATGTAGATGCATTACAATGAAGTTCCCGACGTCCAGTGACAGGAAACGTGGCCCGCCGTTGATGGGCAGAGTGGACAATTGCAAATGCGCTTCACAACGGCTTGAAACCGATTTTTGGCCTTCCCACCATATTGTCCGCTCATGCCTGCCATGATGCCTGATGCCAGTGGGCATGGAAAATTCCGCCCTCAGTCTAAGATATGCGGATTGCAAAAACTGTGCAAAACCCAGGAAATTCACAACTGGCTCTCACTCATAAATGCAAACGAGGTCAGTGGGAAGTTGCAGGAAAGCTCACAAAGCATGAAGAAAATCAGGGAGATTATTTTAAAGGTACACAAGCGACAGCTCAAAACAACTTCCAGCAGCAATCCCTTGCTAAAAATCTAACACCTTTTATACACTGAAAGTATGAACATTTAACCCTGTCTCTAAATTCTGCCATAACCATGGATGGAATTTAATGTCCTCTCCCAGGGCAAATTTAGTGGCTGGGTGGGGGTGGGAGGGGACCCTGCCAACTTCACACCTCCACCTCAAGTAGGTCTGTGGAGGGAAGGCTTATAGGCAGTCAGTCCACCCCACTGCCAATTGAGGCCCTTAAATGCCCACTTAAGGGCCTCGTCCAGCCACTGCTGTTATTAACCCAGCAGCAGGCAGGGGGTCTCGCCAACGGGGAGCATGACAGGCACTCCCGTGAGGGTTTGTGGGCTCCCATATTCGAAAGCACCCAGTGACTGATTGAGGGACCTGGCATCAGAAAACGCTGAGAGCCACCCCCCTCTCTTCCAGCTGTCCACCCTCCCCACCCTCCCCTCAGGACCTCGTTACCCTCTCACCCATGACCTCCTCCCACTATCGCTCACCTGTGGCTTGGGATCCAGTGCTGACACTAGGCCTTGGGTGGGTGTTGTACTAGCAGCATGCATCATCTTCCCAGTGGCTCTGCCATTCAACCCAGAAATAAAACCAGTAAAACTTGGGAAATGACTGGTACTGGTCTGAACTGGCCTTGTGCACTTTAAAATGGAACACCAGTTCGGAACAGTTCCAGTCAATTCCAAGTTTTACTGTTTTTTCCTTCTGGGAATAGAGCTACCGGCCTCTGATTGGCTGGCATCTCTTGGCGGATGGGACTTCCGCCTTTGGAGCTCTTTCCTGAGGAAGGCCAAACGCTGTCCAGTTAAGTGTATGAATGGCACTTAATATGGTGGACCTTCCCTAAAAGTGGTGATGCGGGGCTCTTGCTGGCTTTCCAGTCAGTGGACGACACTCCCGTTGCCTCTGCTAAATACTACCCTACGTTTCACATTGTTTACCAGAACTAGTCACTCAAATGTTAATGTTCCAGAGCTACTTGAGCTGCAAAAAGTAAATGGACTAAACCGCAGAACTGAAATACGCTTGTGCCATGGTTCAACAGAAATCAATGACCATGTTGCCAAGGGGATGCTGCTGGATTAAAGCTGTGGGAAGGCATCCATTTAAATTGGCGGAACTGAGTTCTATTTCTGGTGCAGACTGCGTGTGACATAGGCTCATTATCTGCTCCACCCAATGATGATGCCGGAAGGCATTCTCAATTTTTGTGATTGGATCTCGCTTTGATTCTGGAGGAGAGCTGCGAGTGCTAATCAGTCTTCTTGTGGGAAGCTCACTGTCTGGGAGAGCAGAGATCTTGTCAGTGTTGCTGTTGCTTAAAGCTAGCCAGCAGTCTTTAAAGTGGAGGGCACTCATAAAAAAGACCACAGAGCATCATGATTTTTAGATACTCCCCTGGATATCCTCCTCTTTCCAAGGACCAGAAAGGAGGACCTCTTTCCTTCGGATGGGAGATTGGTGCCCTAGAAAATTGGTCAGAATCAGTGAAGAGAGCTTTTTTCTCTCAACGTGCACACGATACTAAAGTACCTCACACACCTTCACAATCCTTATCAGGGGATCCATAGGAACATAGGACTTCAGAGCAGGAGGAGGCCATTCAGCCCTTTGAGTCTGCTCTGCCATTCAATAATATCATGTCTGATCTGGTTGTGGTCTCAACTCCACTTTGCCGTCTGCCCCCATGACCCTTGACTCCCTTGTCCATAAAAAATATATCTAGGGAAGAATCTTCAGGTCGGTGAGCGGGGGGCGAGGCCTGCTCGCCAACCCGTAAAATGACACACGGTGACGTCGGGCGGGTGTCCCGCCGTCACTGCGCGTCATTTAGATTTCCAGTTCGGCGGGCGCGCAGCCAACTCAGTGGGATGAAGTTTCATGAAGTGTTTAAAAATTCCATAAACATTTTTTTTAAAATTCATTGACATGTCCCAGCTCAGGTGACACAGTCACACAAGGGGACATGTTTTAAAAGTTTTTAATTTCCTTATTTAGTTGTTTAAAACTTAAACTAATTTCTGCGTGTGAAAGAGCGCAGGCCCTGACTCAGGGAATCCACCACCCCCCAGCCGCACAGGGAGAGCTCAGTGCTCCCGGGTGCGCGTCATGCTGGGCGGCCCTTAATTGGCCCATCCATGTAAAATGGTGGCGCGGACCTGATCAGGGGCGCCGATCGGGTTCGCGTCCGCTCCCGCCTTCCCCCCTGACTGGGGGAAAATTCTGCCCCTAACTGTGCCTTGAGAATATTTAATGACCCTGCCTCCACTGCTTTCTGGGGAAGAGAATTCCACAGACTAACAACCCTTTGAGAGAAGAAAATTCTCTTTATCTCTGTTTTATATGGTAGACCTCTTATCCTTAAATTGTGCCCTCTGATACACTCACCACTTTTCTTGCAGATGAAGTAGGCACACGCTTGAAGAGATCTCAAGAACAGGAGGAAGGCCGCCCATATTATAGCTTTACAACTCCAATGGCAGGTCCTACCATTAACATTATTGCCAGAAGGTAGACATATAGCATTAGAGATGGTGAGATTGGAGCTCACACAGCATGGTAGTTGGGCATTTTGCTTCATGTTCCTTTCAGTTCTATATCATACACAATAAAAATCAACATTGCAATGAATTGCACAGCCACTCATCTCCTGCTCATTACCTTTGTCTTTATGTCTCAATCATTGTCCCTCTACCGTTCTCATAGGCTCTTCAAATAACTTGGAGCCATGCAGACCAAGGGAGACAACCCTCCTCATGATGCATTATCACTTGCATTGACTTTTCATGCATCAGCACAGAAATCAGAAACCCCAGGCGGTATAGATAGAAAGTTAGTGGGGCCTGAACAGTGGTGATTCATAAACAAGTGAGTAGGAGAAGGTGCTAGTGAAAAGGACAATCCAGGAAATGGCTCACCAGAGGGAACACCTAGGTTCCAGCTTTGCAGTACTGGATACAGGTGAAGACTTTAGGTTGTTTTTTGCTCATTAGCAGTTGTTGAATCTAATGGACCATCAACTGAACAGATGCCACCTTGTTTTGGGGATTACCAACTCATGTCAGGTTCTAGTTCATGTCATCAATGTTTTGCAGTCAACAAAGCAGTGAGATGGTGATGCAACGGTTATGTCACTGAGCTGGTAATCGTAAGACCCAGGCTAATGCTCTGGGGGCACAGGCTCAAATCCCATCATGGCAGATGGTGGAATTTAAATCTAATAAATAAAATCTGGAATTGAGAGCTAGTCTCAGTAATGGTAGCCATGATAGCTATCATTGATTGTTGTAAAAATCCATCTGGTCCACCAATGTCCTTTAGGGGAACAAAATCTGCCACCCTTACCTGGTCTGGACTACATGTGACTCCAGGTCCATTGCAATGTAGTTGATTCTTAACTTACCTCAGAAATGGCCTAGCAAGCCACTCAGCTCAAGGGCGATTGGGGATGGGTAATAAATGCTGACCTTGACAGTGGCACCCACATCCCATGAAAGAATAAGGAAAAAAAGAGCACGTCATCACCTCAATGGATAACATAGCTGGGCCCTCCTTACAGGAGACTATGGCATCAGTATTAGATCTCTCAGAAATGCACATACTGGGGTCATGCATGCTCTGTGCTCCACCATCTCCATTGCCTCAGAAAGGCAGGAAGACCGAATATATTTGGGCTTCAATCTGATCAGTGAAGTGCTGAGCCACAACCTGATAGCAGGAACAGTAGTATAATTGGAGTGGAATGTATTGTCATCTCTCAGGATGAGACCATGCCTACATCTCACTGCCGCTTCACCCTGTGTCCACCCTAGTGCCCATACAGATTGCCCTGACAGCCCCTGAGATGCTGCAGTCTACAGTTCGGCCTTCCGAAGCCTGAGTTTCAGAGCTTATCAACCCCGAGCACCCTACACTGAAGCCAATGGGGACACACCTTGCAGAAGTAGTAGACGTTGAGACCTCACTTAAAAAAGGGACCATGGGCTCATATCTCTGTGAAAATGATCAAGCAAGCGTTTGTGTAAACCAAGAAAATGAACAGCTTATGAAAAAAATCTTAGTAGGCAGAACGTTCCCGTCGTGCTTGGCCGCGGTGTTCCCGCACTTGCCTGACTTTTGAGGTCAGGCAACATGAATATTCTTTGGGTGGATGCAGTTTATTGAGGGAGCAAAGAATATGACAGATGTTGGGCATAACTGTTAATGCAGGCAGACAGTGACTATACATCTGGAGGCTCTTCAATGAGCTACTGCCAAAGAGCTCTGGCTGCAGGCTGTTGTTTAGGCAGGCTGATGCCTTCACCATCCTCAATGTCATCAGTGGCATCTCCAACAACTTGCTAAAATGTTGTCAGATAAGGCTGGCTCCAGTTGCTTGGTAATATTATGCCTTATACAGCAATGCACTAACTTACGGGGGTACTCTTCCAGGCCAGACTAGGCTATGAGGCAGTTGCTTGGAGACTCCAATGGTCTGCTTGATAAACAGGCTAAACTAATTTAGCCTGGGTTTCTGACAGGATTCAAGAGCCATAAGCTAAAATAATAGTAATTTTTAAAATCTCCAACATTAATTAAAATGTGAAGGAATTGAGACTCCACACTTGCAAAAGTAAATTTACAGTGTCAGATAGGTTGTTTGGCTGTAATTAAGACTTATCACACTGTTAAATATTTACACATGATTCATTAAGCCCAGCCTTTTCTGTCAAGTTTAATGGGTATATATATCATCTAGGTACAGCAACTTCACACCATTCCACTGGGGTGCTGTATTTGGTTGCAGTAGAGAGCTTCAGTTGGAGATTGGTGACTGAGAGAGTTTAAGGGTTAAATTAAGAGTTAAATTCTATCTAAAGTCTAGTCTTTCTTTAATTTAGCAGTTAACTTAAAAGTTGCTGTTAGGGTTGGAAGGTGAGTTTTAGCCCAACCTTAAAACAGGGCTCATACAGGCTCTGCTTGCAACTGTAACTAGTTAATTAGAAAACTGGCTTAATCAGGTTTTCAGAGGCTAGGTTCAGAGAGTATCAAAGTAGGCTATCTTATAGTGTTGACTTTGTCTGCACAGGAGTGCTGTGTTTGGCTGCAGTAGAGAGCTTCATTTGGGGATTGGTGACAGAGGGAGTATAAGGGTTAACTTAAGGGTTAAATTCTACCTAAGGCCTAGTCTTTCTTTAATTTAGCAATTAACTAAAAGTTGCTGTTAGGGTTAGAAGAAAGTGAGTTTTAGATCGGAGAGGAGAGGTCAGCGACAGTGGTGTATAAAAGCGGGAATATGACATTGAGATAGAGGATCAGCCATGATCATATTGAATGGCGGAGCAGGCTCGAAGAGCCAAATGGCCTACTCCTGCTCCTAGTTTCTATGTTTCTTTGTATTTCAATGTTGAGTCTCTGGGTGAGTTATTGGTATAGCAAAGGCTCTGGATGGTTAGGGCAACTCAAATAGTAACTTCCTGATTTCAGTATTTAACTGTGCATATGCAGTTGACAAAAGTTGCTGCCTGATCCATGCCTTCATACTGGTTGCTGTTGATGGCCTCACTTTTATTTTAATCACAAAATCTGGGCTGTTGATGTTTTAGACATCCCTTGCATTGGATGGAACGAGAGATGCGAACTTCAGAGCAGAGATAATCCTGACTGCAGTATGCAATGCTGTGATTCTGTTGCAGTGAGTCACAAGTCTTGTTCCGGGAAGTTGCATCACTTTATCATAGCCTCCCTCGAGAAGTTACGTAGAATTATATAGAATATACAGGGTATACTGTCAAACAAGTGTTTATGGTCCACTCGAATCTTCCCCCATTCTTCCTCATTTAACTCTATCAGCATATTCCTCTATTCCTTTTGCCTCGTATGTTTATCTAGATTCTCCTTAAATGCATCTTTAGGCTTTGCCTCGCCCACTGACTGTGGGAGCTTTCTAACCAATCTCTTAGTAAAGAAGATCCTTTTGAATTCTTGATTTGACATCTTGATAACCTTTATGTTGATGACCCCTAGTTTTGGGCTCTTCCATCAATGGAAATGCACTCTCTGTATTAAGTCCTTTCATAATTTTAGGCCTCCCCTCTGCCTTCACTTTTTAAGAGGAAAGAGACCTAGACGGTTTTCCCTTTCCTGGTAGGTATAACCTTGTATTTCTGAGCATTTAAGAGTCAACCACATTGCTATGGGTCAGGAGTCACATTTAGGTCAGACCAGGTAAGGATGGCAGATTTCCTTCCCTAAAAAGTACTAGTGAACAAGATGGCTTTTTTATGGGCTTTGAATCAGCAATGGCTTCACAGTCATCATCAGATTTTTATTGGATTTAAATTTCACCATCTGCCATGGTGGGATTTGAGCCCAAACCCCTGGGATTACTAAAACAAAAACGGAATTACCTGGAAAAACTCAGCAGGTCTGGCAGCATAGGTGGAGAAGAAATCAGTTGATGTTTTGAGTCCTCACGACCCTTCGGCAGAACTGAAGTATAGTTAGGAGAGGGGTGAAATATAAGCTGGTCTAAGGTGGGGGGGCGGGGGGAGAGAGAAGTTGAGGGTGGGGTGGTTGTGGGGATAAGCAAGCAGTGATAGGAGAAGATAATCAAAAGATGTCACAGACAAAAGGATCAAAGAGGTGTTGAAGGTGGTGATATTATCTAAGAAAAGTGCTAATTAAGAATGGAAGGCAGGATATTCAAGGTACAGCTCTAGTGGGGGTGGGGTGGAAAGACTAACAAAGTTTTAGTTTTAGATTTAAAAATAATGGAAATAGGTGGGAAAAGAAGAATCTATATAAATTATTGAAAAAAAAGGGGGAGGGGGAAGAAACGGTGTGGGGATGGGGGGTGGGGGAGTTTAAGATCTAAAGTTATAAAAACAAAAAGCTAAAAGCTACTGCGGATGCTGGAAATCCAAAACAAAAACAGAATTACCTGGAAAAACTCAGCAGGTCTGGCAGCATCGGTGGAGAAGAAATCAGTTAACGTTTCGAGTCTTCATGACCCTTCTGCCAAAGGGTCATGAAGACTCGAAACGTTAACTGATTTCTTCTCCACCGATGCTGCCAGACCTGCTGAGTTTTTCCAGGTAATTCTGTTTTTGTTTAAGATCTAAAGTTGTTGAATTCAATATTCAGCCCGGAAGGCTGTAAATTGCCTAGTCGGAAGATGAGGTGCTGTTCCTCCAGTTTGCGTTGGGCTTCACTGGAACAATGCAGCAAGCCAAGGACAGACATGTGGGCAAGAGAACAGGGTGGAGTGTTAAAATGGCAAGCGACAGGGAGGTTTGGGTCTTTCTTGCGGACAGACCGCAGGTGTTCCGCAAAACGGTCGCCCAGTTTGCGTTTGGTCTCTCCAATGTAGAGGAGACCGCATTGGGAGCAACGAATGCAGTAGACTAAGTTAGGGGAAATGCAAGTGAAATGCTGCTTCACTTGAAAGGAGTGTTTGGACCCTTGGACGGTGAGGAGAGAGGAAGTGAAGGGGCAGGTGTTGCATCTTCTGCGTGGGCATGGGGAGGTGCCATAGGTGGGGGTTGAGGAGTAGGGGGTGATGGAGGAGTGGACCAGGGTGTCCCGGAGGGAATGATCCCTACGGAATGCCGCCAGGGGGGGTGAAGGGAAGATGTGTTTGGTGGTGGCATCATGCTGGAGTTGGCGGAAATGGCAGAGGATGATCCTTTGAATGCGAAGGCTGGTGGGGTGATAAGTGAGGACAAGGGGGACCCTATCATGTTTCTGGGAAGGAGGAGAAGGCGTGAGGGAGGATGCGCGGGAGATGGGCCGGACATGGTTGAGGGCCCTGTCAACGACCGTGGGTGGAAAACCTCGGTTAAGGAAGAAGGAGGACATGTCAGAGGAGCTGTTTTTGAAGGTAGCGTCATCAGAACAGATGTGATGGAGGCGAAGGAACTGAGAGAATGGGATGGAGTCCTTACAGGAAGCGGGGTGTGAGGAGCTGTAGTCGAGGTAGCTGTGGGAGTCGGTAGGCTTGTAATGGATATTGGTGGACAGTCTATCATCAGAAATTGAGACAGAGAGGTCAAGGAAGGGAAGAGAAGTGTCAGAGATGGACCATGTGAAAATGATGGAGGGGTGGAGATTGGAAGCAAAATTAATAAATTTTTCCAGGTCCCGACGAGAGCATGAAGCAGCACCGAAGTAATCATCGATGTACCGGAGAAAGAGTTGTGGGAGGGGGCCGGAGTAGGACTGGAACAAGGAATGTTCCACATACCCCATAAAGAGACAGGCATAGCTGGGGCCCATGTGGGTACCCATAGCCACACCTTTTATTTGGAGGAAGTGAGAGGAGTTAAAGGAGAAATTGTTCAGTGTGAGAACAAGTTCAGCCAGACGGAGGAGAGTAGTGGTGGATGGGGATTGTTCGGGCCTCTGTTCAAGGGAGAAGCTAAGGGCCCTCAGACCATCCTGGTGGGGGATGGAGGTGTAGCGGGATTGGACATCCACGGTGAAGAGGAAGCGGTTGAGGCCAGGGAACTGGAAATTGTTGATGTGACATAAGGTGTCAGAGGAATCATGGATGTAGGTGGGAAGGGACTGGACAAGGGGAGAGAGAAGGGAGTCAAGATAACGAGAAATGAGTTCCGTGGGGCAGGAACAGGCTGACACGATCGGTCTGCCAGGACAGTTCTGTTTGTGGATTTTGGGTAGGAGGTAGAAGCGGGCCGTCCGAGGTTGGGCGACTATCAAGTTGGAAACTGTGGGAGGAAGATCTCCAGAGCAGATGAGGTCAGTGACAGTCCTGGAAACAATGGCTTGATGTTCTGTGGTGGGGTCATGGTCCAGGGAGAGGTAGGAGGAAGTGTCTGCGAGTTGACGCTCAGCCTCCGCGAGGTAGAGGTCAGTGCACTAAACAACAACAGTACCACCCTTGTCAGCGGGTTTGATGACAATGTTGGGGTTGGACCTGAGAGAACGGAGTGCAGTAAGTTCAGAGAGAGACAGATTAGAATGGGTGAGAGGAGCAGAGAAATTGAGACGGCTAATGTCACGCCGACAGTTCTCAATGAAAAGATCAAGGGAAGGTAAGAATCCAGAGGGAGGGGTCCAGGTGGAGGGAGAATATTGGAGGTGGGTAAAAGGATCCGTTGAACGGGGAGAGGACTCCTGCCCAAAGAAGTGAGCACGGAGACGAAGGCGGCGGAAGAAGAGTTCAGCATCATGCCGAGCCCGAAATTCATTGAGATGAGGGCGTAAGGGTATGAAGCTAAGTCCTTTGCTGAGCACTGAACGTTCAGCATCGGAGAGGATTAGTCCAGTGACAATAGCACCATGCTACAGGCTGGCCTTGTACCTATTGAAGTTTGGAATATTGGGAGGTGTGTCCCGAGGGGTGATCCTGAGGGGTCTTGACAGAGTGGATGCTGAAAGCATGTTTCCCCTTGCTGGAGAGACTAGAACTTGGGGACACAGTTTAAAAATAAGGGGTCTCCCATTTAGAATAGAGATGAGAAGTTTTTTTTTTTCGTTTAGAGGGCCATGAGTCTTTGGAACTCTCTTGCCCAGAGAAGGGTGGAGACAGGGCCAATAGATATTTTTACGGCAGAGGTAGATAGGTGGGATAGGTGGAATGTGGAGTTGAGGTTACAATCAGATCAGCCATGACCTTATTGAATGGTAGAGCAGGCTTGAGGTGCTGTTGTGTTTATATGTGCATTTTTAAGTATGATCTTTGCAAGGTTCGATACCAGGTTAGTGCAACTTCTCTACTTTTCAATTCTATCCCACTAGAAACAAAAGTGAGTGCTTTTGTTTTTTTTATTAAGGCCTTATTAACTTGAACCACAATTTTTAGTGATGCGTATTTGTACTCCCAGATTCCTTTGCTTCTCTAGCTCATTTAGATTCTTATTTTCCAAGGAACATATGATCTCTTTATTTTTCTTACTAAAATATAATACCTCAGACTGATCTGTGTTGAAATTCATTTACCAATTATGTGTCCATTCTGCAAGTTTATTGATGTCTGCTTGTAATTTGGTGCATTAGTCCTGAGTATTGGCTGCCACCACATCCCACCCACCCCCAAATTCAGTGTCATTTGCAAATTTAGAAATGGTGCTTTTGATACATCGGTATAAATCAATCTTATAATTTGTGAACAACAATGATTTTACCTTTCCACCATTTACCACCTTCTGCCACAGTGAATATCGACCCTTTATCCCTACTCTCAGCTTTCTGTCCTGCAATCAGCCAGCTATCCATAAATTCTAGTGAGGCCTCATTAGGCATTGTTGCTCTGAGAGCGCAGGTCTGTTGTCCCAGCTGGGCTTATGAGCTCTGTTGGGAGGGTATGAATTGCTGTGAGCCTGCCTGCTTTGATTTGCTCTCTCTCCAGCTACTGTTCCTTTCTCCTGCTCCTCCTTTTGCTCTTCCTCCTCCTTTTGCCACAGTAGATTTTGCAGAGGGACCCCCATGAGAAAATAAGACTTCAGAATGTTCGACAGCAACCATAAGTCAATGGAAACGAAAACTAGGAGAGATGTTTATTTGAATCAAAACTGCCCGTCTTACAAACCAACCCAGACTCAAAATTACCTCTTATGAAAATAAAATTAAATGCAGGAGCACAGGAAAGGCCCAAGAAATTTGACTTGAAAGTGTTCTTAACTGGATAACAAAAAGCATTGTCATTTCACTCACCAGCAGTTTCTTTCTGGATTAATAAATCACACAAGCTTGATTATTTATAACATTTGACAAGAGACCATTACACATCAAACAGAATAAACTCCTCTTATTTCAGAGATAGCTGTACTATATTTGGATAACTAAGAGGTAGGTATGTTCACCAGTTATACTGACGATCAAGTGCAATCCCGATGTCAACCGTTCTAATTTGCTCCACCGCTGATTGAAAAGTATTTATTTTGACTTTAAAGCTGATGCACAGTGTAATTGCCCAAGGCAACCTGTTAATTAATGATGCAAAAGTGATACCTTGTTCTATGGTGGGGTGGATTTAGATTTAGCCATAGGAATTTACTTATCGCATATTTTCTATTCTGCCAATCAAGCATGTGTCTTCTTCGATAATTATCAAACTTCATGGAGCTCCAGTCTGCACATGAAATTCAGACCACGTGAAAACAAACCTCTGTGTTAAATCTCTTGAGTCCACAGATGACCTCTGAATGCAGAAGTTATATCCACAACTCATTACCATAGACCATTCTGGAAGCTGTTTTAAGTTCAGCTCAGTTACGTATGACTTTTATAAACTGACCTTTGTTTGTTAGATAATGCTCTCTTACAGTTTACTGCACTTTCATGTATTTCATAGAAATGTTTAGTTAAAATTAATAAACTGCAAGTTTCATACCAAGCTTAAAATGTTTGTTTGGATTTTTTCTCATTACATTGTGTACTGCCCACTGATGGATGTGTTATTTGCTGAATGTCAGAAAGCATTCCTATGCTTTTAATAAAAACAGAAAATGTTGGAAAATACTGTATTCACTGCTCACAAGACGATCTCCTCTACATTGGGAAAACCAAACGCAGGCTGGGTGATTGCTATGCAGTACACTTCTGTTCAGTCCGCAAACATGACCCCAATCTTTTTTTTATTATTCATTCATGGGATGTGGGCGTCACTGGCTGGGCCAGCATTTATTGTCCAGTCCTAATTTCCCTTGAGAAGGTGTTGGTGAGCTGGCTTCTTGAGCTGCTGCAGTCCATGTGGTGTAGGTACAGCCACAATGTATTAGGGAGGGTGTTCCAGGATTTTGATCCAGCGATAGTGAAGGAACAGCAATATATTTCTAAGTCAGAATGGTGAGTGGCTTGGAGGGGAGCTTCCAGGAGGTGATGTTCCCATGTGTCTGCTGCCCTTGTCCTTCTAGGTGGTAGCGGTCATGGGTTTGGAAAGTGCTGTCTGAGGAGTCTTGGTGAGTTCCTGCAGTGCATCTTGTAGATGGTACACACTGCTGCCACTGTGCGTCGGTGGTGGAGGGAGTAAATGTTTGTGGAAGGGGTGCCACTTAAGCAGGCTGCTTTGTTCTGGAAGGTGTTAAGCTTCTTGAGTGTTGTGGGAGCTGCACTCATCCAGGCAAGTGGGGGGTATTCAATCACACTCCTAATTTGTGCCTTGTCGATGGTGGACAGGCTTTGGGGAGTCAGGAGGTGAGTTGCTCACTGCAGGATCCCTTGCCTCTGACCTGCTCTTGTAGCCACAGTATTCATATGGTTATTTTTATGTGGCTTATATTTATATGTAGGCACTATATATGGCTAGTCCACTTCAGTTTCTGGTCAATGGTAACCCCCAGGATGTTGATAGTGGGGGATTCAGCGATGGTAATGCCATTGAATGTCAAGGGGAGATGATTAGATTCTCTCTTGTTGGAGATGGTCATTGCCTGGCACTTGTGTGGCACAAATGTTAATTGCCACTTGTCAGCCCAAGCCTGTATATTGTTGAAGTCTTGTTACTTTTGGACATGGGCTGCTTCAGTATCTGTGGAGTCGCGAATAGTGCTGAACATTGTGCTATCATCACCGAACTCACCACTGCTGACCTCATAATGGAATGAAGGCCATTGATGAAGCAGCTGAAAATGGTTGGGCTTAGGACACTACTCTGAGGAACTCCTGCAGTGATGTCCTGGAGCTGAGATTATTTCAGCCATATGTCATTTTAATTATCCAGCTTGCTCCCACTCTGACCTTTCTGTCCTTGGCCTACTACTGTGTCCAATGAAGCTCAATGCAAGCTCAAGGAACTGCACCTAATTTTATGACTGGGCACTTTACAACCTTCCGGACTCAACAGCGAGTTCAACAATTTTAGATCTTTCCCAGTTTGTTTTGTGTTTGTTTGGTGATTTTGTTTTTTTTCTCTCATTTCTCCATTGTTTCCTTTACTTTCGGTTGACAGCAATCCTACCATTCACACCTCCTCTCGACATATCTTCTGTTTCTTTACTTGTCACATTACTATTTCCTTTGGCCTTGCACCGTGAAACCTTTTGTCTTTTAATCTCATTCCCTCCACTTCTTGACAGACTTTCCCTTTTGTTCTTCTCCCCCCCTTCCCTCTTTTACTTGCTCAAAACCTGTTACATTCCTGATCTTTCCCAGCTCTGATGAAAGGTCATCAGCCTGAACATTAGTTTTAATTTTTCCCCTATGCAGTTGGAAATTCAGCTGTTTGTGCTTTATAATCGAGCCTATTTCTACCTTCCAAAGTTCACACATACATGCACACTTTCTGGAAGCAATCAGGAACAGGAAGCCAGGCCACATTTCCCCTCCTCAACCTGAGGAGACTACAGGCAGTGTAGTGTTATGAGATAGCCTTTCGGTAAAGCTGAGTTATTTAAAAATCCCAGAGGGAAACTTTAAACAACTGTCATAAACTACTTTAAGTGGTATTTTTGAGATGCAATTCTAAATTCAGGAATCAGGCCACCAGTTCTCAAGAGGTTTTATATTAAACTAAATGAAATATTTTATTAATTTACACAAGTTAAATATATACACATGGCTATAAATTACTATGATCATTTTAACAATTTAACAAATTCCCAAACTAATCTCCATTAAGGCAAAAGCAACCCATAGACTTAACCAAACACCAGACAAAGCATTTTCACCTTAAAAATTCAAAATGAGGTTCCTTTCACTTTGGTTCCTGTGGAGACAGTTGTAGGCTTACAGCTAGTTTGATCTTACACTACCTCTCCACTGCACACACAAAACTGCTATTGGTTATATCCAACACAGCTTATTGAATGTAAATTATCACCTTTTAACTCCACCTCTTCTAATAATAAAACCACTTTCATAGTACCAATTTTATTAGTAATATAATATATATTATATATGTTGCTTGGGCTCTGCTAGCTAGGTGCCAGATTTCACCCCACTTCTTGAATGCTCTATTCAAAAAATGCAAATAAACCTCTACATCTCAAAACTAGTACACATCAAAGCACACAGACTAGCTGGCTTTAATCCAATTAAGACACACCCACAAACTAAACCTCTATATTAAAAGAAAAATATTTTCTTTTTATAATTATATTATAAAAATATAAAAATTATAAAATATTAATATTATATACATTAATAGCTTCATGACAGTAGTGCTTTTAGTGACCAGATCAGGAATCACACTGGGAACATTGCTACTCTGTGTGGACCGATATATGCTATGCATGGCAATTATACACTGAGCCATCAGGGAGCTCAAATGCTTCTGAATAATAATTGCTACCTTTTAACATAGTCCACATTTAAACATGTGATAACAATTTGTAACAGGTACATATCACTATCACTAATTCACTCAATATTTTGGGATTAGCCATTGGCATTACGACAGATTTACGTTAGAAAATAGAAACAAAAGCAAACCTAAATTGAGTCTAAATTAAATGACTTCCCAGAATTCCTCTTTCCTTCAGACAGGATATCTGCAGGACTATGACGGAAAATCTAGACTAAACTGTTGATGTTATTCATGTGGATGAATATGAGAACTGTAATCACTGAAAGGATTATTTTGACAGAAAATATTTATTCCTATTCAATGTGCAATGATTTCTTCCAAGTTGCCCGATAATTTATCAGTGGTTGATTGTTCCTTGTGTCATGCCTATTTTAATTTGTTATGCCTTGCGTACTATGATGGTTTGATTTACTTCGGGGTTGAAAGGGTAGTATAAACCAATGTGTACTAAGGCTGAAGTCAGATGTTAAATGATCATTGTCATCAAGATGAAACATTATGTACTAAAGTTGATTCCTGGTTCTTGGAATCATAGAATGGTTACAATAAGGAGGAGGCCATCTGGCCCATTTTGTCTGTGTTGTCTCTGTTCAAGAACAACTAAGCTGGTCCCACTGCCCCACCCTTTCTCTGTAGTCCAGTAATTTTTTCTCTTCAGGCAATAAACCAACTCTCTTTTGAAAGCCATGATTGAATCTGCCCGCACCACAATCTCAGGCAGTGCATTCCAGATCCTGACCAGTTGTTGCATTAAAAATATTTTTCCTCATGTTGTTGTTGGTTCTTTTGCCAATGAACTTAAATCAATGTTCTCTGATTCTCAAACATTCAACCAATGGGAACAGTTTCTCTCTATTCTATCTAGACCGCTCATGATTTTGAACACTTTTACCAAATCTCTTCTCAACCTTCTCTTCTCTAAGGAAAACAGCCACAGCTTTTCCAATCTATCCATATAATTGACGATCCAGTTTTACTCAGTGAGTGGTTAGGACTTATCCACTGACTGAGAGTGGTGGAAACAGATACTCTGGGTCTTAACTTCTGAGCTCCCAAGCTTTGGATTGGTAGGATGGTTGGTGGGTGGGCGTGGGGTGGGGTGGGGTGGTGGGGGGGACCTAAGATGCACTGGAGAATCCCATTTGGACCATTGGAGGTTCACAGGTAAGGTTTACAAAGCAACTGCCCAGAGGTGCAAACTTCCTCTGGGCAATTGCCATGCATTGGGAGCCATCCGAAAATGTGATTTGAATTGCAAATATCGGATGGTTCTGACTGAGTTAGATCAATAGATAACCAGAAACAGTTAGAAGGGTTAAAATCACTTCTGACTTCTGGATTACTACTGTACAGGCCCAGACCAACCTCCCAAAAGACCCCTACACACCCCTGAAACCCACCCCCCACCAAGGGATTCCCCCACCCACTGACTATCCCCAACCTCCACCAACTGCCTAGGGGACTCTCCCCACTCCCCAACTACACCTCCCATGGGACAGCCCCACACCTCCGATCCCCCCAGGGGTCTCCCATTGCTCCCTCCCACCGGGTTCCTCCCACCTGCATGGTACTCTTCAACCCTCCCGTCAGGCCTGACTCTCACCCCCACCAGCCCCCAGGCCCGACCAACTGGACCTGAGGCCTGATCCGCATTCCCCCACCCCCTGAGGCCCGACACATACCCTCCCCCCACGAAGACCCACTAGCTCCCCCCCGCCCCCCCGACCCTTAGGTCCAACCACCCTCTCACAGGGCCCAACAACCTCCACATTGCCCCTCCCCTCCCACCACAACCCCCCACCCCAGAGGTCCAACTCAACCCAACCCGGGGCCTGACAATCCCTCCCAAGGCCTGTAACTCCCTGATCCCTCCCCCACACCCCTCCCACCCCCATCGAGTCCCAAACTCCTCCCTATCGCCTGCAGTCATGTCCTCTGACCCCCTCAAACTACACCCCCGCCAACCTTCAATCCCCCCATGACCTCCAATCTTCCCAACCCCCAAATCCTATCCACTTACCTTAGACACTTACCTTCTCCCTGGCCTGTAAAGGACCATTACACTTAAGCTTGGTTTATGGCAGCCAGTGCCTAAAAGAAGGGGAAGTGGCCCCCTTCACTTCGACTCTGCTGTACTTCGATGCTGGCCCCCAGGATGCGGCACTGCCTGGATCTCACCTGGCCTGAGTCAGAAGGTCAGGTTAGATAGGATAAAGAAAAGTTGAGGTAAATAATTGGGCACAGAGTGGCAATATGACAATGATTGCCGCTCCGGGGTAGTTCAGGCCCTCTGTTTCCTGTGACTCGGCCAACTTTGTATCCATGCTGCCACTGTCCCTTTTGTTCCAAAGGCTTAAAATTTGCTGGCAAGCCTATCATGTGGCACTTTATCAAATACCCCTTAAAAACCTATGTACACCATATCAACCATATTACCTTCATCAATCCTCTCTGTTATCTTATGCAAATGCTCCGTCAAGTTAGTTAAATATGATTTGCCTTTAACAAATCTGAACTGACTTTCCTAATTAATCTACACATGACTGAGTGACAGCTAATTTTGTCCCAGAGTATTTTTAAAGCTTTTTCACCATTGAGGTTGGTGGTAACTGGTCTGTGGCTACTAATTAAACTGACTAGCATTTCTTGATATTTATTAATGACCTAGACTCGGATATATGGAGCAAAATTTCAAACTTTGTAGTTGACGCAAGCTTGGAAGCATTGTGAACTATGGGAAGGATAGTGATAGGCTTCAAGAAGACATATATAGCCTGGTGGTATTGGTGGACATGAGGCAAAAATTTAATGCTGAGAAGTGTGAAGTGATACATTTTGGTAGGCAGAACAAGGAAAGGCAATATAAAATAAGGGATACAATTGTAAAGGGGGTGCAGAAGCAGAAGGACCGGGTCATTGGAAGGGACAGGACAGGTTGAGAAAGCAGTTAATAAAGCAAATGGGATTCCGGGCTTTATTGAGGCATAGAATACAAGAGCAAGGGAAGAGCATCCTGCAGTCAGCATCGTGGTGAAGCAGCCTGGGAAAAGTATCCTGCAGTCAGAATCATGGTGAAGCAGTCTGGGAAGAGCTTCCTGCAGTCAGCATCACGATGAAGCAGTCTGGGAAGAGCAGCGCGCAGTCAGCATCATGATGAAACAGTCTCGGAAGAGCGTCCTGCAGTCAGCATAATGGTGAAGCAGTCTGGGAAGAGCGTCCTGCAGTCAGCATCGCGATGAAGCAGTCTGGGAAGAGCGTCGTGCAGTCAGCATTGTGATGAAGCAGCCTGGGAAAAGTATCCTGCAGTCAGAATCACGGAGAAGCAGTCTGGGAAGAGCTTCCTGCAGTCAGCATCGCGGTGAAGCATTCTGGGAAGAGCATCCCGCAGTCAGCATCGTGGTAAAGCAGTCTGGGAAGAGTGTCCTGCAGTCAGCACCATGGTGAAGCAGTCTGGGAAGAGCGTCGTGCAGTCAGTATCGCGATGAAGCAGTCTGGGAAGAGCTTCGTGCAGTCAGCATCGCGGTGAAGCAGCCTGGGAAGAGCGTTGTGCAGTCAGCATCGCAGTGAAGCAGTCTGGGAAGAGCTTCCTGCAGTCAGCATCGCGATGAAGCAATCACTTCAAAAAGTGACATCAGCACAAAGGTGAGAACTGATTGGTGAGTAGTGGATAAGTCTTTTTCTCCAGTTTTTTCCTCCAGTTTTTCTCCAGTTTAAAATAGATTAAGCTAAGGAAAGGTCAGTGTTCTAGTCTTTATTTAAAGTACATAAATAATTTAACTTTTTTTTACTGTAGTTAACATAAAGTAAGGATTTCTTTTCAACTAGAGGCATGGCAGGGCAGCTCAGTCCCTTGTTATGTACCATCTAAAACATATGGGAAGTCCTAGACGCTCCTTGCGCTCTGACCGACCACGTGTGTAGAAAGTGCCACCGGCTGCAGCTACTTGAGCGCCGATTTTCAGAGTTTGAGCAGCAGCTGGAGGCACTGAGGTGCATCCGCGAGGCTGAGAGTTTTGTGGATAGCACGTTTTTAGACGTGGTCACCCCACAGCTTACAGAAGTGCAGACAGAGAGGGAATGGTTGACCATCAGTCAGAAGAAAGGTGTCAGGCAGATAGTCAGGAAACCCCCAGGGTGCATCCCGCTCGAGAACCATTTTTCTGTGTTGGAAAACGGTGAGAGTGACGGTTTCTCTGGGCAGTGCAGCCACGTTCATGGCACTGAGTGGCTCAGCTGCGCATGGTGGAAAAAGAGGGGAAGAGCAATAGTGATAGGAGACTCAATAGTAAGAGAGAACAGACAGGCATTTCTGCAGCTGTAGACGTGACTCCAGGATGGTATGTTGCCTCCCTGGTGCTAGGGTCAAAGATATCACTGAACAGCTGCAGAGCATTCTAAAGGGGGAGAGCAAACAGACAGAGATCATGGTACATATTGGGACCAACAACATAGGTAAAAAGAGGGATGAGATCCTGCAGCAGAATTTAGGGAGCTGGGAAACAGATTAAAAAACAGGACCTCAAAGGTAATAATCTCTGGATTACTTCTGGTGCCATGCGCTAAGTGAATATGGAAATAGGAGGTTAGTCCAGATGAATGCGTGGCTGGAGAGATGGTGCAGGAGGGAGGGCTTTAGACTTCTGGGACATTGGGACCATTTCTGGGGGCGGTGGGACCTGTACAAGGTGGACGGGTTGTTCCTATACCGGAATGGGAGCAACACTCTTGCGGGGAGGTTTGCGACTGCTGTTGCGGAGTGTTTAAACTAACTTGGCAGGGGGATGGGATCCTGAGAGGAGGATCAGCAGGGAGAGATGCACAGCCAAAATTAGAAGAGAGAGCAAGTGAGTCTGGAAGGCATAGAAGTTAACATAGAAAAAACAAGGGAGTTTGGCAAGGTTGGATGGTATTTATTTTAATGCAAGAAGTCTGACAAATAAAGCAGATGAGTTGAGAGCACAAATTAACACATGGACATATGATGTCATTGCTGTCACAGAGACATGGTTGAGATAGGGGTAGGATTGGCAGCTCAATATTCCAGGATACAGGACCTTCAGGCAAGACAGGGAAGGAGGAAAAAGAGGAGGGGGTATTGTATATTGATCAAGGAATCAATTACAGCAGTAAGGAGGGATGACATCTTAGAAGGCTCCTCAAATTAAGCCATATGGGTAGAACTGAAAAACAAAAAAAGGAGCAATCACATTGCTGGGAGTGTACTATAGGTCCCCAAGCAGTCAGAGAAATAGAAGAGCAGACATGTAGGCAAATTTCAGAGAAGTATAAAATTAATAGGGCGGCAATAGTGGGAGATTTCAACTTCCCCAACATTAACTGGGTTAGTCATAGCGTGGTATGTTTAGAGGGAGCGGAATACTTAAAATGCATCCAGGAGAGCTTTTTAAGCCAGTACGTAGAAGGTTCTATAAGAGATGGGGTGGTCCTGGACTTAATTTTAGGGACTGAAGCCGGGCAAGTGGTAGAGGTATCAATGGGGGAGCATTTTGCAGATAGTGATCATAACTCCATTAGATTCAAAGTTGTTATGGAAAAGGACAAGGATGGGCCAGAAATCAGAGTTCCAAATTGGGGGAAGGCTGATTTTAATAAGATCAGGTATGATTTGGCCAGAGTGGACTGGGAGCAGCTACTTTTAGGTAAATCTACATCAGAGAAGTGGGACTCATTCAAGAAGGAAATAGGGAGAGTACAGGGCCAACATATTCCAGTAAAGACAAAGGGTGGGACCAACAAATCCAGGGAACCCTGGATGTTGAGGGATATACAGGGTTGGATAAAGAAAAAAAGGGAGACTTATGGCAGATACCGCGGGCTCAAAACAGTGGAAGCCCTAAAGGAGTGTAGAGTGTGTAGGAGGGAGCTTAAAAAGGAAATTAGGAGAGGAAAAAGGAGGCATGAAAAAACATTAGCAGGTAAAATAAAGGAAAATCCAAAGTTATTTTACAAGTACATTAAGGGTAAGAGGATAGCTAGGGAAAGAATAGGGCCCATTAAGGACCATAGCGGTAATTTGTGTGTGGAGCCGGAAGATGTAGGTAGGTGTTCACAAGTGAAAGGGATGGCGTGGGTTTGGAAATCAGGCAGAAGGACTGTGATATTATTGAAGAAATTACCATAGAAAGGGAAGAGATTCTAAGTGGTCTGGCAGGCTTAAAAGTAGATAAATCTCCAGGCCCGGATGAAATGTATCCCAGGCTGTTGAGTGAGGCAAGGGAGGAGATAGCAGGGGCGCTGGCAATAATTTTCAATACCTCTCTGGCCACTGGAGAGGTGCTAGAGGACTGGAGGACAGCCAATGTGGTACCATTATTCAAGAAGGGATGAATGGATAAATCAGGGAGCTACAGGCCAGTCAGTCTAACCTCAGTGGTGGGGAAACTATTGGAAGCAATTCTGAGGGATAGGATTAATCTACACTTGGAGAGGCAGAGATTAGTCAAGGACAGTCAGCATGGTTTTGTTAAGGGGAGGTCATGTCTGACCAATTTGATTGAATTTTTTGAAGAGGTGACCAGGTGTGTAAATGAGGGCAATACATTTGACTTAGTCTACTTGGACTTCAGCAAGCCTTTTGATAAGGGCCTGCATGGGAGACTAATGACGAAGGTAAGAGCCCATGGGACCCAAGGCAATTTGGCAAATTGGATCCCGAATTGGCTGAGTGGCAGGAAGCAGAGGGTGATGGTTGAGGGGTGTTTTTGTGACTGGATGCCTGTGTCCAGTGGGGTTCCACAGGGATTGGTGTTGGGTCCTTTGCTGTTTGTGGTGTATATTAAAAATTTAGACTTGAATGTAGGAAGGTTGATCAGTAAGTTTGCAGATGACACAAAAATTGGTGGGGTGGTAAGGAGTGAGGAGCGTAGCCTTAGATTACAGGAGGATATAGATGGGCTGGTCAGATGAGCTGATCAGTGGCAAATGGAATTTAATCTGGATAAGTGTGAGGTGATGCACTTGGGCAGGACAAACAAGGCACGGGAATACACGATGAATGGTAGGACCCTGGGAAGTACTAAGTATCAGAGGGACCTTGGTGTGCATGTCCACTGGTCACTTAAGGTAGCGGGACAGGTAGATAAGGTGGTTAAGAAGGCATATGTGATACTTGCCTTTATTAGCCGAGGCATAGAATATAAGAGCAGGGAGGTTATGCTGGAACTGCATAAAACGCTGGTTAGGCCACAGCTAGAGTATTGCAGTTCTGGAATCCACATTGTAGGATGGATGTGATTGCACTAGAGAGAGTGCAGAGGAGATTTATCAGGACGCTGCCGGGGCTGGAGAGTTTTAGTTATTAGGAGAGATTGGATAGACTGGGGTTATTTTCCCTGGAGCAGAGGAGATTGAGGGGGGACATGATTGAGGTGTATAAAATTATGAGAGGCGTAGATAGGGTAGACAAGAAGGAACTTTTCCGTTTGGTGGAGGAATCAATAATCAGGTGCATAGATTTAAGTTAAGGGGCAGGAGGTTTAGGGGGGATGTGAGGAAGAATTTTTTCACCCAGAGGGTGGTGGGAATCTGGAACTCACTCCCTGAAAGGGTGGTAGAGGCAGAAACCCTCATAACATTTAAGAAGTATTTGGATGCGCACTTGCGATGCCATGGCATATAAGGCTATGGGCCTAGTGCTGGAAAATGGGATTAGAATAGTTAGGTACTTGTTGGACCGGCACAGACTCGATGGGCCGAAGGGCCTTTTTCTGTGCTGTAGACCTCTATGACTCTATGACAAGGAAGTTATGATGAACCTTTACATATGAAGGCATCAGGGTGGGTGCAGAAAAGATTCACAAGAATTGTTCCAGGGATGACGATTCAGTCGCATAAATGGATTGGAGAAGCTGGGGCTGTTCTCCTTGCAAAAAAGAAGGTTGTGAAGAGATTTGATAGAGGTGTTTGAAATCATGAATGATCTGGACAGAATAGATAGAGAGAAAATATTCCCAACTGTTAGGGAATCAGTGGGCACTGATGAAGGTGAATGGTAACAGAGCCAACAGTGATATGAGGAGAATCTTTTTTATGCAGCGAGTGGTTAGGATCTGGAATGCACCTTGTGAGAGTGTGATGGAGGCAGATCCAATCAAGGCCTTCAAAATAGAATTGGAAATTATCTGAAGACAACAATTTGCAGGGCTACAGGCAACTGGCAGTGGGTCTAGCTGAGTTGCTCTTGCAGAGAGTCTGCACGGTCTCAATGGGCCGAATGGCCTCTTTCTGTGCTGTAGCCATTCTGTGATTCAAATACCGGAAAATTATTAAGCTGCAATCAGACGTTTCCAAGTACATCTACTTGTTTATTACCTTGTGTAAGATCAGATGACATTATGAAACAAAAATGGTAGATGATAATCATTTCGTCAGAAACTTTCAGTGAACAAACATTAAGAAATGCTGAAGCAAGATTTCCAATAATATGAGCAGTGCAATTCCTTTGAAATTGGTTGAGAATGCTGTGTTATTCAGCAACGATGTAAACACTCCATTTTATAAGAAATATTCACTGGTTTGGTTGCTTAAGATGTGACACACCAGCCATACTAAATCACAGACAATGAGAGTGAGTTTTACATGGTGCAGGGAACAGATTGAAGTGAGAATTTGCTTTGTGCCATATCTTTTTGTCACAGCAGTCATGCCACAGGTTATTTTCCAAACACTTTGTGTGCTTCACTAAGATTAAAGGATATTGTGAAAGAAGCAGACTATTATTGATTCCCTGACATCTCTGGGGCATTTCAGCTTTGCAATGATAGCCTGCAGAAAAATGTAACCAATAAATTGAAAACAGCCTTGCATATATCCTAAAGTCAGACGCCTTTTTTTTGCAAAAATATACTTTATTTATAAAATAATTGAAAGGATATTACAAAACATTTCAAAACGGCTATCACAAAAAATGCAATAATGTTCAAGTTTTCCACAGATCATGTCACACCCTGAGGTGCTTCAATACAATCACGGAACATTACAGACATTTCAAAATGGTCTTAACAGATAATCAGACAGCGCAATGGTATTTAAGTTGCCTACATAGATCATGCTGCATTCTGAGGCGCATCAATACAATTGCGATACATGTAATATTCACTGCAAATATCCAATGTGAGTCATACAGCCCGAGCGGCCTATACAACTCCCAGCCCCTCGGTGCATCATGGCTGAAACGTCTTAGACTGTGGCCTTTCCTCATTGTGCCTTTGCGGTGGCTGCCCCAAGTTTTAGTGCGTCCCTCAGCACGTAGTCCTGGGCTTTGGAACGTGCCAGCTTGCAACACTCGGTTGGGGACAACTCTTTGCACTGGAAGACCAACAATTTTCGAGCAGACCAAAGAGTGTCTTTCATCGAGTGATGATCCTCCAGCTGCTGTTGAAGTTTGTCTCGGTGTGTGTCCCTGGGAACAGCCCATAGAACACAGAGTCCTGTGTCACGGAACTGCTTGGGATGAATCTCGACAAAATTAACTGCATCTCTCTCCAGACCTTCCTTGCAAAGGCCCATTCCATATGGAGATGGACAACGGTCTCTTCCCCACCACAGCCACCTCAAGGGCAACGTGCGGAGGGGGTGAGACTCCTGGCGTGTAGGAAGGATCTGACAAGGAGGGTCTTTTTCACCACCAGCCAAGCTACATCTTAGTGCTTATTGGAAAGTTCTGCCAAATGACTTTGACAGTCTGCTCGGGGAACTAGCTGACAGGATCCACCATCTCCTTTCCTGGCAGGGCCTCCATGACGTGTTCAAAGGTGTTTCTCTGCATAAATTTTTCCACGAGGGACAGGTGGTACGGCATGGTCCAACTACTTGGAGCATTCTGCGGCAGCATGGCCAGACCCATCCTTCGCAACACCAGGGTCAGGTAGAACCACAGCACGTAGTGACACTTGGTGTTTGCAATCAGAGGGCCTACGCACAGCTTGATTCAGCCACATACACTAAGCACCAAAAGGTGACCAGCAGGATGAGGGCAATGTTGGGCACGTTTTTCCCCTTTAGCTAGAGGTTTGTACATTGTGTCCCAGCAAACATGGTCCATTTTTGACCTCCAGATAAGCGGAAGATGGCTCGGGTGTTTGCCACAGTGCAGGAGTGAGGAATGGGCCAGAACTTGGCCACGCACAGCAAGGCCGAGAGTGCCTCACACCTGATGACCAGATCCTTACCCACAATGGAGAAGGAGTGTCGGTCCCACATGCCCAGTTTTTTTCCATGGCTATTCGCCCCTTCCAGTTCCTAACGCATGCCCTCATCCCTCCATATTCCCAGCACCTTCAGGCCATCTGACCTGACAGTGTAGGGGTCAAAGGATTGGTCAGCCGAGTTCCCAAAGGACATGGCCTTGCTCTTTCCATGGTTTAGCTTGGCACCTGAGGCCAATTCAAACTGGTCACAGATGTTGATCAGTCTGCTCACTGATAGCGGATCCGAACAGAAGACAGTGATGTCACTCATGTACAGGCAGGAGCCTCGATTTTAACTCTTGGCAAGAATGGTAGTTGCAGGGGTTATTGTTTGCAGTGATTCACCCACTACCCACTCCAACCACACAGCACAGAGTGAGACTTGGGCGATTTTACCTCCAGGACCTCATTAGCATCCTTCGATACTGACTCCTGCCTGCAGCCAATGAGAATGAAGATATCTACAGTGAAAAAAAGAAAAGAAAATGCAATTGCATTTATATTGGGCTTTTCATGACCACCGGACATCTCAAAATGCTTTACAGCCAATTAAGTACTTTTAAACCAAAAATAGAAAATGCTGGGAAAACTCAGCAGGTCTGACAGCATCTGTGGAGAGAGAAACAGAGTTGATGTTTTGAGTCTGCATGGACTTGAAACATCAACTCTATTTCTCTCGCTGCAGATGCTGACAGACCTGCTGAGCTTTTCCAGCATTTTCTGTTTTTGTTTCAGATTTCCAGCATCCGCAGTACTTTGCTTTTCCCTAAATACTTTTGAAGTGTAGTCATTGTTCTAATGTAGGAAATGTGCACAATGACCTCCCACAAACAGCAACGTGAGAAAAAGCTAACCTGTTTTTGTGATGTTGATTGAGGGATTGGCGTGCACAATAGGGTAACTCCCCTGCTTTCCTTTAAAATATTAAATTGGGAGTTTTTAATGTTCACAGAGAGGGCCAAAGATCAGGCCTCAGTTTAATGCCTGATCCAAAAGTCAGTGCCTTCAACAATGCAGCACTCTCTCAGTATAGCACTAGAGTTCCAGCCTTGGTTTTCTTTTGCACTGCAGTCCTGGGATGGCACTTGAATCTAGGGCTTTGTACCTCCGAGGCAAGAATACTTCTACATTCTGAGTCATAGTTGACACTCAGTGCATGAGGGTTGAAAATTAGTAAAGTTTCAGGCTGCCACCATGAACCAAACTGCAAGAATTGGAGATGGAGATGTCCAAGGTATGATTATTGGGTTGGGGGAGTGGTCTTGAACCTCAATGAACTAGTTTTTAAAAAAGCCAATGGGCCTGCTCTAGATGGGATACTATCTTCCACCAGCCTTTGCTGGCAGTCTCAAGGCCATAGTCAGAAGACAGTTAAAATGGCATGCATAACCCGATTATTTCATCAAGTTGTGACTTTGTCATTTAAATTAGTCCCTGCTCCTCTACAGAAGGTAGAATGCTTGCACCTGAATCCTGGCAAGTTAAGATGTGGAGGTGGGAATGTGTCAGGAATGTGGTATGAATCCTTCCACCATCTTAACACTCCATTTGCACTATTAATGCAAACATAGGAACTGCTAGACAAGAAAAGACCACAAACAAGCTAGGTTTCTACCATCTTGGTATTAAATAATACAATGACAATGGAGTCCAGTGATTTAAGCACATAATTAAGTGTTTTGGGAATTGTAATTGAAAAGTTATCAGCTCCTCTAAAGTATGCATGTCAGCTGTGGCTCAGCTTGCTGCATACTTGGATCTCAATCACAAGGTTTTAGGCTCAAGCCCCACTCCAGGGCTTGAGCAGCACACAAAAATCAAGACTACCACTCCAGTGCATAACTGAGGGAGCTCTGCACAGTTCGGGGTGCGGTGTATACCTTTTGGATGAGACATTAAACAAAATCTCCATCTGCCCGCTAGGGTGGACGTAAAAGATCCCTTGGCAATATTTTGAGGAAGAACAAGTGAGTTATCCCCAGTGGCCTGGTCAATATATATTCCTCAGTGACATTATAAAAATAAACTGATTATCTGGTCATTGTCACAGTGCTGTCCATGGGGGATTGCTGAGCGCAAGTTAGCTGCCGCATTTCTGACATTCCATCAGTATCATGCTCCAAAAAGTACTTCACTGGCTGTAAAGTGCTTTAAGAGGCCCAATGGTTGTGAAAAGTGATATAAGTGCAAGTCTTTTTTTTTAATGTCCCATATTATGGCCTGAATTTTCCCGTTGGCGATTTGGGGGTGGGGCCCGCTCGCCAACGGGAAAATGATGCGGGATGATGTTGGGAGGAACCCCCGACGTCATCCTGGTCCCTTTAAATTTTTAGGAAGGCGGGCGGACAGCGAAATCAGCTGTCCGCCGGCCGACCTGTCAATGGCCAATTGAGGCCATTGTCAGGCTAATTAAAGTAATTAAAGACCCTGCCCATCCAACCTTAAGGCTGGCGGGCAGGCCAAGAGCCCCAGCAGGCTTCTGATAATACATGAAACTTCATCCACTGGTGGGATGAGGTTTCATGTCCATTTTTAAAAAGTCTAATAAAGTTTATGTCATTTTTATTAACATGTCCCATCTCATGTGACATTGTCACATAAGACCATAAGACATAGGAGCAGAAATTAGGCCATTTGGCCCATCGGGTCTACTCCGCCATTCAATCATGGCTGATAAGTTTCTCAACCCCATTCTCCCGCCTTCTCCCTGTAACCTTTGATCCCCTTACCAATCAAGAACCTATCTATCTCCATAAGACCATAAGACATAGGAGCAGAAATGAGGCCAATCGGCCCATCGAGTCTGCACCGCCATTCAATCATGGCTGATAAGTTTCTCAACCTCATTCTCCCGCCTTCTCCCCATAACCTTTGATCCCCTTACCAATCAAGAACCTATCTATCTCCGTCTTAAATACACTCAATGACCTGGCCTCCACAGCCTTCTGTGGCAATGAATTCCATAGATTCACCATTCTCTGGCTAAAGAAGTTTCTCCTCATCTCTGTTCCAAAAGGTCTTCCCTTTACTCTGAGGCTGTGCCCTCAGGTCCTAGTCTCTCCTACTAATGGAAACATCTTCCCCACATCCACTCTATCCAGGCCTTTCAATATTCTGTAAGTTTGAATCAGATCCCCCCTCATCTTTCGAAACTCCATCGAGTATAGACCCAGAGTCCTCAAACGTTCCTCATATGTTAAGCCTTTCATTCCTGGGATCATTCTCGTGAACCTCCTCTGGACCCTCTCCAGGGCCAGCACATCCTTCCTGAGATATGGGGCCCAAAATTGCTCACAATATTCTAAATATGGTCTGACCAAAGCCTTATAAAGCCTCAGCAGCACATCCCTGCTTTTATATTCTAGTCCTCTCGAAATAAATGCCAACATTGCATTTGCCTTCCTAACTACTGACTCAACCTGCAAGTTAACCTTAAGAGAATCCTGGACTAGGACTCCCAAGTCCCTTTGCACTCCATATTTCTGAATTCTCTCTCCAGTTAGAAAATAATCTATGCCTCTATTCTTCCTACCAAAGTGCATGACCTCACACTTCCCCACGTTGTATTCCATCTGCCACTTCTTTGCACATTCTCCTAACCTGTCCAAATCCTTCTGCAGCCTCCCCGCCTCCTCAATACTACCTGTCCGTCCACCTATCTTTGTATCATCTGCAAACTTAGCCAGGATGCCCTCAGTTCCTTCATCTAGATCATTAATGTATAAAGTGAAAAGTTGTGGTCCCAACACTGACCCCTGCGAGGGGGACATGAGGGGGACATGTTAATAATTTTAAAATTTTTCTATTTTTTGACTTTTCTTACCTGTCACTGATCTCCCTGAGACAGGACTTTGCCTCAGAGAGCAGTGCGCTCTTTCACACGCATGGGTGAAAGAGTGCACTTTGACAGATGGGGAATCCCTCCACCCCCCGCACAGGAAGCGCATAGCGCTTCCCAGCGGGGATGCTGCTGGGCGGACCTTAATTGGCCAGCCCACTCAAAATGGTGGCGGGCCCCCTTCGGTGGTGGGGGTCGGCTGTCCGCCCGCCACCGAGCCGGTGGGGCCCGCACGCCCACCATGGGCAAAATTCTGCCCTATGTCTTACTCTTGCTGGGCACTGATGTTAAAATGCCCCATAGATGTTTTAAACATTTAATTACATGCAAATCAATATTAAAATAGTTTGACTGGGAAAGTCCTTGAAGCAACTTCTGTTGAAGCAACTTTGCCGAAAGACTGGTGATAACTCTAATTCTGTGCCGAAGCAAGGTTTCTGCTGCACTTCTGGTGAAGCTAAAGTTGCAAACGAGCACAGCATGGAGGAATTTCGTGGCCTAAGTTCTAAAGTGCAAAAACTATTCAGTTACAATGAAGTGGGATAGAAAGCAGATATTAAGTAAATGGATTTAAGGTACAGATCAGCCATGATCTAATTGAAAATGGAACCTGTGGAGCTGAATGGCCTACTCTACCTTACTATTGATTTCCCATGGCCTTCATAATGGGATTTAAATTAAGAAGATTGGTTCAGTTTATGGCAAATATAGTTAAATTGATTTCTCAACTGGGGCAAGAATAACAGTGGAAAAAAAAAGATTCATTGAAGGAGTAGAATATTAGTCAATATTTAAAGTTTACTTTTATTTTCTATATAATATGGAAAGTGCACAAACCCCAGATTGAAAGGTGATGTTTCTCTTATCAGTGTTGGAGAAACAACTTAGGGGTCATTATCCATCAGAGGTGCACCTTAATGGCCTCTACTCCTGATCTGGATGCAGGTAGATTCTGAGGTTCATTTGAATGACAGGCTGACTGTCATGAAGCTATTAATGTATATAATATTTTAGAAAATACTTTTCTTTTAAAATAGTGGTTTAGTCTGTGGGTGCATCTTAATTGGATTAAAACCAGCTAGTCTGGGTGCTTTGATGTGTACTAGTTTTTGATATATGAGAGAGATAGCGTGCATTTGCATTTTTTGAACAGGACATTCAAAAAGTGGGGTGAAAACTGACACCTATCTAGCAGCTACCAAGCAATATGTTTATATTACTAATAAAAACTGGTACTATGAAGTGGGTTTTAATGTTAAAAGGTAGAGTTCAAAGAGGCTGGTCAGGCAATGAGAATTTGCATTCAATCAGTGATGGTAGGCATACAAGACAACTGTTTTGGGTGTCCAGAGCAGAGGCAATGTAAGATCAAAAGGCAGCTGTAAGCCTCCAACTGTCTCCACAGGAACAAATGTGAAAAGAACCTCATTTTGAGTTTGTAAGGTGAAAATGCTTTGCTTGGCGTTTGGTTAAGTCTATGGGTTGCTGTTGCCTTAATGGAGATTAGTTTGGGAATTTGTTAGAAGTTTTTGGTAGTAGTAATTTGTAGCCATGGTATATATGTTTTAACCTGAGTAAATTAATAAAATGTTTCATTTCGTTTAATGTAAAACCTTGAGAACTGATGGGTTGATTTCTGAATTTAGAGTCACATCTCAAACATGACACTTAAAATTATTGGTTATGACAGTTGTTTAAAGTTTCCCTCTGGGATTTTTACTCCACTTTACCATCTGCATTGGTCATAACACTGACAAAGGGAGTACTGAAGAGGTACATGTTTATCAGTTGATGTACCCAGATTGAATCATAGAATGGTTATAGCACAGAAGGAGACCACTTTCATATGATGTAATTCAGGGTAGGTCTTCGGACCACTAACTATGTGATTGGCTACCTAGTATCATCAGTACCTATGTGACGAACATTCATGCTTAGTCAAACATCGAGGATCATGGTCAGTTATCCCTGAGCTCCGCTTTCACCTGAGTCACTCCCCTTGGTTGTGGTTTCCTGGAGTTAAGTCACAACGTGGATGAGCAACATAAATACTCGGATTGGAAGCTGCACTATTGTGTGTATCAAAATAGCCAAATGCCTTGGCATCTAATTAGTGATGTGCATGAATGGATGAACGAGATTCCCACTGTCCCTACCTACTATCTAGTGAAACCACAGCCAAGGGAACGGGCTTGGCAGAATCAGCAGGTAAAGAAGACCCTGTTGAGCTTGACTCTAGTCTGGCACTGTGAAGTGACATATAATTATTGCCATGTGTTGGCAAGAGGAAGCCTCCAGATGTTAGCATGAAAGCCTGAACAGAGGTGGCAGCTAGTGAGCAGCATTGCGTAGGACTTGGGTGCGGTGTTGGAAGAGGGTGAATGACATTCTCCACTCTGCAAGGGAGAGTTGGGAAGACCCTTTGCATCTTGAATGAATGTATATGTATGGGCATGCACTTGGTAGGATTAGTCAGTGGTACACAATTGGCTCCAGTTGCCAAAGTGATCTATGCCCAACAAGTCTGTCTGGGACTAGACAGGATGGAAGGCATGGCTAGAAGGGGAAAGCCCTACAATGTATTGGGCACATGGACCAGCGATGGTAGTGAGGAGCATGCAAACCTTAGCCATATTGAAGAGAGACTCATGAATCTGCTCTTGTCCTCACAGGAGAAGAGGAAGCTCAATGGAATGCAGCCATACTAGTGGTAGTGTCCTGAATCTGGCTGTGCTGACGCCGATGGAGGAGGACATTTTTGTGTTAGCTTGCGAGCAGGGGGCGAGATCTACTGGTCGAGGAGAGGTGAGGGTTTCGGACGAGGGTAACAGTGAAGGGGACACACTTTCGATGGGGGTTGGGGGGGGTTCAGAAATGAGGGCACTGGGGCAAGGAGTGCAAGATGATGCTACTGCTCCTGTATGTACTTGCATCAGTTAATGTTTGAATTGAGCAATGCTCTTGTGCAGAATGCAGGAGCAGCTACTTACTCTGCTTCTATAATGCTCATGTATACTGACTGTTGCTTTTCATCCATCAGATGAATCATTGTCCAGACTGGTAGAGGGTCTGGATGGTCCACCATTAACATTGGAAGAGAAGGGGCCCCCAGATGCTGCTGTGTCACATCCCCGCTCTTGCACCATCTCAGATACTGGCACCTCAGCGAGGTTGAGCACATCGGTACAGATGGATGCACACATTTGGGAAAGCACATCACGTTCACCTGAGGAGCTGTCAGAGATTGAGAGTTCCCAAACCTCTGACAGCCGGAGGAGTGTTGGGGACCAGGATGATGCTGAGCCCCAGGCCCCTGGAGTCGTCCATTAGGCGGCAAATCCTAGAAGTCCAGTGGGATATATGTGGAAACCTGGCAGAGTGCACAGAGGATTTGCGTGCCATGGTTCGTACAATGGAGGAGTCCATTCGAAGCATGAACACTGTGGTCACCCTCAGCTCTGAATGCACACCATCCTCCATTGAATGATTGGCAACTCTCATGGAGCGCCAGTTTCCGGAGCTCAATCAAGGGTTTCTGGGGTTGCATTCAGGCCTATAGGCACACACACTGGCAGTGACCTGAGCAGGGCATTGCCAGTGTGAGAGATGGATGAGGCACCTAATGAATCTGCTAGATGCTCATCCATCTATGGTGAGCAGGGAGGTACAAGCAAACTTCATGTTGGCGGATAAGCGGCATTTCCATACGTTTGGGGGCTTCTCTCTCCTGATGATGACAGCAGCTCCTCCGCTCTTCTGCCAGTGACCATGAAGATACCATGACGACAGAGAAATGTCCTTCCACTGTGAAGTTCTCTCCCTCCCAGTTGAGGCCCTCACAGGCACCGGTGACCAGAAGATTCCTGCCAAAGTCATCCAGGCCAATGGGGCATCTGAGTCAGCAGCCTGCCTCCAATGTAGCTGCTGACGACAGGGGTGGGGGGAGCACCATGATATAGCACTCATAAACAGTTTCAGAAATACAGTAAAGGCAATCACGGGTAAAACCTTTATCTGTATGACTTGTGTATTATTGGTCCACATCACTTTATTAAATTCTCACTTCACATCACATGTTCTTCATGGGCTAGGAGCGCCATTTAGATAGGAGACCTGCAACTCAATCCAAAAAGTAATTAAATGCACAATAGCAATTTTCCAGAGGACGCACAGGAGGTAGAGGGCATTGTGGTTGGGGGAAGGGGTGTGGGGAAGGGGTTCATGAGCTCCGTAGCTGTAGCTTTTCAAGGATACGGAACAATGACTTTGGAAACCTACTGGAAGCTCCTTTGAATGAGACCTTCCCTTTTCTCCCTAGCTCCCAAAAGCTGCTGCCTTGCCGGGTCCTCAACATGGCCCTGTGGCTGCTCAGGTTCATCCTCACAGTCTGTGTCGGATTTGTCCTTAAATGTTTGTGGCTGTTCCCCCTTCATCTGATCCAACAATGAGCGACACGTGATTGGGTGCATATTGAAGAGACCCTCCAGACTGGTCCAGGTAATGGAACCTCATTCTGAGAAGGCCGATCATCTTCTCAATTAGAGCCCCCTTGAAGGCACGTCTTCTGTTATACCTCTCTTCAGTGGGCATTTGTGGATGTCTTACTGGTGCCATCAGCCATACTTTCAGAGGGTATCCTTTATCCCTCACCAGCTAGTCATCCAATCATGCAGGGGGAGGGGGGGATGAAACACTTGGAACTTGGGAATGCCGGGGAATATAAGAGTCATGGCAACTGCCATGATACCTTGCATAAACCTGGAGGATCTGCTGTTGGTGATCGCACTCTAGATGGACATTGAGTGAGTGGAAACCCTTATGATTCACAAAGGCCCCAGGCAGGTGTCTTGATGGGCACATGGGGGGTGCAGTTAATAGCACCCTAAATCTTTGGGAAGCCTGCAATAGCTGCAAGCCCTCTTGCACACTCTGCCTGGCTATCAGCTGTTCTGAAATGTATGAAGGTGTGTGAAGAGTGTCTCCGTGTGAAACTTTATGCAGCTGTGTGCTGTGGATTGTGGCACTCCGCCCTGGATGGAACCTGAGGCATAAAAATTGAGGGCGACGGTCACTTTCAGTGCCACAGGTATTGGGTGCCCAATTACACAGTTGGATGTGATCTCTGGACCTATCATCTCACAGGTTCAGGTTACTGTTTCTCTTGACAGCACTGCACCTCCGTCATGTCCAGGTAGCTGGTTCTAACTCTGTATACTCTTCCAGCAGGGTAGTGGCGCCTCTGGTGGCCCCTTTGCCCTTGCAAGCCTTGCTGACCTTCAACCCCTTGAGAGTGTGCTGCTCACTGATGTGGGCAGACATGCTGATGACGTCTCTGGCCAGCTGGCCTCCTCTCTCTTCTTCTCTCCTCCTCAGCTGAGGACAAGCTTCCACATGACATGACAATCCCCATTTTTAAGCTATTGGATTGCTGAGATACAGACTTACAGATGCTATGGTCAGTCTGTAAATGCCTCTTGGAGGACAGAAGCCTTCTTACCTCCAGAAAATATGAGCATTACTGTTCACAGAGCCACCAAGAAAGCCCAGACTTACACAAGAAATGTTGACGTATGCCTCCAGACTATTTGCTCCATCCTCAGCCTTATATTCTGTCCTGGATTTAGAAAATCCTAACCGTAAATTTCCTGCCTGCCCATTCAGCCCATGTGCCGACTGCAAAAATGCATGTGCTGCTTAAAATTGCAGTGCATTGCTTTTTCAACTGGCTGAATTGCCCCTTTCATTGACGTCGGGCGGGCTGCTGACATTCGGGCAAGCCTGACCACCGAAATATCGCGATGCGATGTGATAATGTCAGGAGGGGCTCCCGAAATCATCGCGCTCTGTTTCACAGCACATTGGGAGTGCCATGCGCCTACACCTGCGCCGTAAAATTCAGGTCCATCTTCCTTTTTATTCCATTGGCAGGATATTGCGTCATGTGGGCAGGCGCACGCCCGACCTGATCGGGCATAAAATAGTGCGTGAGGATGTTGGGCGAGCGTCCCAACGTCATTGGACGATATTTTGGTCAGCGGGCGCGCGTGAGAGTCAGCAGCGCATTTGTCGGCAATTAAGAGGCCTATTACAGCCCTGAATCAATTAATTTAAACCTATTTTTCACTGCCCGTCAAACCTTGCAGTTGGTGGGTGGGTGAATCGGCCAGGCAGCCTTGTGATTTTTTAGCAAACCTCATCCATGGGCGGGATGAGGTTTCCACGATTAAATAAAAAAATAAATATAAATTTTTTGGTAGAATTTTTATTCTGTTGATGTTATTGTGAATGAGTCCCATGGCATATTTTTTAGATTTTAAAAATCTTTATTGTGGATTTTAAAATTGTTCAGCTCCCTGAGGCAGCTCCCTGCCTTCTGGGGGCTTTCTGCGCAGGCTTCCCCACACATGCGCAGACTTTAGCGCTTGCACTCCTCCTGCCCCCTCCCCAGGCAGTGCTGGGGTTATCAGTGTGCCTTTCACGCCAGCTGGCTGTCAATTGGCCAACCAGCGTGAAATCGCGGTCAGGGGCCGATCATGGGAGGCGGACCGTTTCTCAGCCACTCCTGGGCCCGCCTGCCACGCCTGCCCGATGACCTGAAAATCCTGCCCCATGAGTTCAGATTTTGCTTATGTGGCACTTTATCAAATGTCTTTTGGAAGTCCATGTACACCACATCAGCACTCTCTGTTACCTCCTTAATTCTAAACTCGAGCAAGTTAAGTAAACACAATTTGCCCTGAACAAATTCATGTCATTTCCTTAATTAACGCACATTACCCAAGTGACTATTAATTTTATCCCAAATTATCATTCCTGGAAGCTCCTCCACACTGAGGTTAAACTGACTGGCCTGTAGTTACTGGGCTTATCTTTACACACTTCTTTGAAACGGGGTGTAACATTTGCCATTCTTCAGTCCCCTGGCACCACCGCCGAGTATAAGCAAGATTGAAAAATGATAGCCAGTGCTTCTGCATCGGACTACATCTGAACCAGAGCGGGACTCTTGCGGGCGGGTTTGCTAGTGCTGTTGGGAGGAGTTTAAACTAGTTCAGCAGGGGGAGGGGACACAGAATGTTAGCAGAATAGGGACACATCATAACACAATAAAACAATCAAGTCAGAGGGAGTACAGCTGCATTAAGTTTCAAGGGAGTAAGGCAAGGCTGGATGACCTCTACTTTAATGCCAGGACTATTACAGGTAAAACGGGTGAGTTAAGGGTGAGGATTGACACGTGGAATTGTGATATTGTAGCCATCACTGAGACGTGGTTGAGGGAGAGGCAGGATTGGCAGCTCAACATTTCAGGATATAGAATCTTCAGGCGAGACAGGGGAGGGGATAAAAGAGGAGGAGGCATTGCATTATTAGTTAAGGAGTCAGTTACTGCAGTAAGGAGAGATGATACCTTGGAGGGGGCATTGAATGAGGCTTTGTGGGTAGAGCTGAGGAATAAAAAAGGGGCAGCCACATTGTTAGGTGTTTATTATAGACCCCCAGATAGTCAGCGGGAGATTGAGGAGCAAATATGTGCACAATTTGCGGAGGTGTGTAAAACAATAACAATAGGGTAATTATATTAGGTGATTTCAACTTTCTCAACATTAATTGGGATAGACATAGTGTTAAGGGTTTGGATGGAGTGGATTTCTTGAAATGTGTTCAGGAGAACCTTTTAGGTCAATATGTAGAGGGTCCAACAAGGGACAGCGCAGTGGTGGACCTGATTCTGGGGAATGAAGCCGGACAGGTGGCTAAGGTAGCGGTGGGGGAGCATTTAAGTGATAGTGACCACAACATGGTACAGTTTTAGTTTGTTATGGACAAAGAAATAGACAAGTTGCAAAAAAATATTTTGGATTGGGGGAGAGTGAATTTTAGTAAAATAAGGCAGGATCTGGCCAAGGTAGACTGGGAACAGCTACTTGTGGGGAAATCTACAGAGGAGCAGTGGGGGGTGTTCAAAAAGGAAATGGGGAGGGTACAGGCTCAACATGTTCCCTCTAGGGTGATAGGAAGGAGTAACAAGCCCAGAGAACCATGGATGACCAGAGATATTCAGGATACAATGAGAAGGAAAAGAGAGGCTTTTAGCAGGTACAAGGGAAGCAAATCAGCGGAGGCATTAGTGGAGTACAAAAAGTGCAGGGTGGAGCTTAAGAAAGAAATTAGGAGAGCAAAGAAGGGATGTGAGAAAGCTCTGGCTGGTAAAGTAGGGAAAATCCCAAGATATTCTATCAGTATATCAATGAGAAGAGGATAAACAAGGAAAGAGTAGGCCCCATAAGGGACCAAGGGGGCAATCTATGGGTGGAGCCAGAGGGCATCGCTAAAATGTTGAACAAATACTTCACATCCGTCTTCCCCCAAGAAAATGAGGATGAAGGTATCGAACTTGGGAAGAGACACTGCGAGGTTCTTAAGCAAATTGATATAGGGAGTGACAAGGTATTGGAGGTGTTGGCAGGCTTAAAAGTGGACAAATCTCCAGGTCCAGATGATTTGTGTCCCAGACTGCTGAGGGAGGCAAGGGAGGAGATCGCAGGGGCTCTGACCCAAATTTTTAATTCCTCTCTGGCCACGGGGGAGGTGCCAGAGGGTTGGAGAACAGCTAATGTGGTTCCGCTATTTAAGAAGGGTTGCAGAGATAAGCCAGGGAACTACAGGCCAGTGAGTCTCACGTCAGTGGTAGGGAAACTATTGGAGAAAATTCTGAAGAAGAGAATCCATCTCCACTTGGAGAGGCAAGGTTTGATCAGGGATAGTCAGCATGGCTTTGTCAGAGGGAGGTCATGCCTAACAAATTTGATTGAATTTTTTGAGGAGCTGACCAGGTGTGTAGATGAGGGTAGTGCAGTTGATGTAGTTTATATGGATTTCAGCAAAGCCTTTGACAAGGTCCCACATGGGAGACTTATAAAGAAGGCAAATGCACATGGGATACAGGGTAATTTGATAAGGTAGATTCAAAATTGGCTTAGTTGTAGGAGACAGAGGGTGATGACAGAAGGCTGCTTTAGTGACTGGAAGCCAGTGTCCAGTGGCGTACCACATGGATCTGTGCTGAGTCCCCTATTATTTGTCATTTATATAAACAACATAGATGACTATGTGGGGGTTAGGATTAGTAAGTTTGCGGATGACGTAAAGAGTGGCCGGGTAAAGTGAGGTTGAGTGTCTTGGGCTACAGAAGATATAGACAGGATGGTCAAATGGGCAGATAAGTGGCAGATGGAATTTAATCCTGAAAAGTGTGAGGTGATACACTTTGGAAGGGGTAATTTGAAAAGGAAGTATTCAATGAACGGCATGACACAAGGAAGTTCTGAGGAACAAAGGGACCTTGGCGTGTGTGTCCATAGATCTCTGAAGGTGGAGAGGTATGTTAGTGGGTTGGTGAAAAAGGCATATGGGACATTTGCCTCTATCAATCGAGGCATAGATTACAAAAGTAGGGAGGTCATGTTGGAGTTGTATAGAACCTTGCTGAGGCCACAGCTGGAGTATTGTGTGCAGTTCTGGTCACCACATTATAGGAAGGATGTGGTTGCACTGGAGGGGGTGCAGAGGAGATTCACCAGGATGTTGCCTGAGATGAAACAGTTAAGTTATGAAGAGAGGTTGGATAGACTTGGGTTGTTTTCGTTGGAGCAAGGAAGACTGAGGGGCGACCTGAATGAGGTGTACAAGATTATGAGGGACATGGACAGGGTGGGTAGGGAATAGCTGTTCCCCTTAGTTGAAGGGTCAGTCACAAGGGCTCATAAGTTCAAGGTGAGGGGCAGGAGGTTTAGGGGGGGATGTGAGGAAAAACCTTTTTACCCAGAGGGTGGTGACGGTCTGGAATGCGCTGCCTGGGAGGGTGGTGGAGACGGGTTGCCTCACATCCTTTAAAAAGTACCTGGATGAGCACTTGGCACGTCATAACATTCAAGGCTATGGACCAAGTGTTGGTAAATGGGATTAGGTAGGTAGGTCAGGTGTTTCTCACGTGTTGGTGCAGACTCGATGGGCCGAAGGGCCGCTTCTGCACTGTGATTCTGTGATTCTGTGAATTTCCACTCTCACTCCCCTCAGTATCTTTGGATGCATGTTATTTGTTCCTGGTGCTTTACCACCTTTAAGTACAGGGGGTGGCCACAATTTTCCACCCCATTGGCAATTGGCGTCATGGCGGAAGTGAACGGACAATATGGCGAGAAGGCCAAAAATTGGTTTTATGTTGTCATGAAATCCAATTTGCGCCATGCCCATCAATGGTGAGCTGCTGATCCCCACCGTCCAACGTTGGGAGCCTAATTTCAATGCAATTGCATCCCATCATCTTGCCTGTCCACCGTAATCATCTCCCCATGCCAAATTTACTGCCCACCTTGGCAAGAAAACACGTTGGCCCAGTGTGATGTGCAGTAGTCGGGACTTACCATTAGGATCTCGTTCAGATGGCAGACATCCGAGGAGTAGGCAGTTCTGGAGCCCTACAGCTACCGGACCTGGGAGGAGCATGTTCATCGCATGCTGCGTGGATTCTCATGGACATGGCTCCACTGCGAAGCAGCTCACGGAAGATGGGAAGTCTCTGTTGATATCTGGGCGTGCTTCGAGACATCACAGTTTTGGCCATGGCCTGCTATGGTTAATCGGTGAGGTGGGGGATAAGAATGTCCAGCTATGAGTGGAAGAAGAAGGTGAGTGGGAGAAGAGGGGGTGCAGTGAAAGTTCACCAGACTGATTTCTGGGATGGCAGGGTTGTTGTATGAGGAGAGGCTAGGCCGACTAGGCTTGTATTCGCTGGAGTTTAGAAGAATGAGAGAGAATCTCATTGAAACATTTATAATTCTGACAGGGTGGGCAGACTGGATGCAGGAACAATGTTTCCTCTGGTTGGGGGGTCTAGAACAAGGGGTCACAATCTCAGGATATGTGTAGGCCATTTCGGACTGAGATGAGGAGAAACTTCTTCACTCAGAGGGTGGTGAACCTGTGGAGTTCTCTACCACAGAAGGCTGTGGAGGCCAAGTCACTGAATATATTTAAGAAGGAAATAGATAGATTCCTGGACTCTAAAGGCATCAAGGAGTATGGGGAGACAGCGTTGAGTTAGACTATCAGCCGTGATCGTATTGAATGGAGGAGCAGGCTCCTGCTTATATTTTCTATGTTTCTATGTGTACCAGGGTTGGTGTGGGAGAGGTCTAGGTTTGGCTGGGAGAGGAAAGTGTACCAGGAGGGGGTTATGATCGGAGGGGGAGGATGAAGGTGTTGAGTGGGGGTAAGGTTGGGAGGGGGGGAGGGAGTATGGGGGAGGAGGGTGTAACGGGGGAGAATGCAGCAACTGGGGATGTAGGAGTAAGGGGGAAGCAAGATGCAAGGGAAGGAATCCGGAGTGGGGATGAATTTTGGGGGGAGGAAGGAATTTCGGGGGAGGAAGTAGTTTGGAGGGGAGAAGGAGTCCAGCCGGAGTAAAGAGTTTGAAGTGGGGAAGGAGTCCAGGGGGTAGAAGGAGCCCAGGGGGAGGAAGGTGTTAGGGTGGAGTTGTTCAGGTGAATGTGCAAGGGAGGGGTCTGTGGAGTCACTGACTGCCTCCCCGGGAACGAACTGAGGGTGGGCGTGGTAGGAGGGAATGGTGAGTGTGAGAGGGAGTGGATTGAGCCAGAAGAATGGGAGGGTGATGGTGCAATGGTAGCAGTAGAAGGGACGGCGAAGCTGGTTGGTGGGGATTCGGAGGCAGCCACGGACCCTGGGGGTGGGGAGGAGGTGGTTGGGGAGGTCAATGATGTTGGGGGTGGGAGTTTTGGGAAGGTACGAATGTGCATGTTCACCTGGACATCCCCAAAATAAAAGGGTTCAGGTTGGTAGGTGACAGTGGGGAGGTGGAAGGTGATGGCAGGGGGTTCAATAGTGATGGGGCAAAAGACATGGGTGACCAGGGGATGGGATAGGACAGGGGAGTTGAGCAAAAATATGACTACGACCATGTTTTTGAGATCAAAAGTAAGAGAAGCCTCGTATTGGACAGGCACAGGTGCTGCATGGGAGGGGGATCAGTGGGTGGGCGGAGATGCAGCTCAGCTCAGATAGACAACTGAAAGTGAACCCCAGCAGGCAGCATTGAAAATGCTCAGGGCAGCGAGATGAGTGTGATGGATGCAGGATCCGCATGCATGGGACAATGTTTGCACAAGGCTCCAAAAGGCCCTACCGCACACACGCTTCTCCCTCCAGAATCACTAATGGTCTGGCTGTGTGCAGCTGAACTACTCAACTGGGGAGGGAAGCAAAGAGAGGAATCGTGAAGCCTGTCAATGAAGCTGAAAGACACCTTTACAAAGTGAAAGTGAATATATTTTCAGATTGTAAAGTGACAAAATATGTTTATCCGTGCAACCACTTTGATCAGAAAGTCTTAACTATTCCTGGCCTATCGCTTGCTGGTACTGCCCTGACGCCTGCAGCAGGGGTGGAGACAGCTCATGCAATGGTTAGCCCTATTGCCTATGATGACTTTGTGTGGGTCCACTGGAGAGCCGAGGCCTTGAGGGCCCATCTTGCTTTAGCTGTCCTCCTGTAGCCAGCTGCTCCCTCTGCGGTGACAGAGGATGAGGTTGAGGGGGTCACAGGCAAATGTGACTTGGAGGGAGAGGACAGCCTCTGAGATTCCTGAGTGGATGACCCAGGGGTGTCCAGCTGCTGCTCCTCCTCCCGTCGGGTGCCCGAGGGCTCCAGCCCGACTCCTTGAGGGGAAGCAACATCTGGAGGGATGTTGAGGTGCCCCATTTCCCTGTCTCGTTGCCATTTCAGGAATTCACCCATGGCTACCACGATGGAGTGCAGGTCTGCGCACATCTCCATGTCCTGCTGGACCAGGGTCTCCATGGCATTCGCCATCCTCTCCACAGAGACCTCAATCCACATGTGCGCACCACTGCATCAGAGAGCAGGTGGGCACAGACCTTCGACTCGTGTGCCACTCTGTTGAGCGCTTCCAACAGCTCTGCGTGATGTTCCCATGCCTTCTGGTGACTCTCCACAATCAGTTGGAAGGCCAAATCCCAAATCTCATCATCTGACTCAGAACTCACACATGCCTCTTCCTCAGCAGTCCTCTGAGTGCCGGGGAGCTCGGCTGAACCTGCCTCCTCCTGCTGTGGAAACATGTCCATGTGGTGACCACCAGGTTGTGAACCCAAATCTGTTCCAGATCTAGGTCCCACCAAGGTGTGTGTCTCTGCGCTGGTGGAGGGTGTGGGTAAGCGCTATGATGGGTCTTCCAGGCTGCTTATTTCCACCTCTTCAATGGAGGAGGTTTCCTCTTGGCTGGACGTGAAGATATGGCTGGAGCTGAGGGATTGGCTGGCTGAGGGTGTTGGTCACTTTGCAGAGCTCCCTGTGAAACAAAGGAGAGATAATTAGTGTATGGCAGCAGAGTCAAAAGCAGGAGGGAGAGCACTCACAGTTGCATTGAGAGAAGGATGATGTGGTGTAGGATCCTCATGTGGATGGTCGCCACTGAGCTCACCGTCATTGCAGGCATGGTCCACATCCTCACCAGTCAGCGCAAAGGCATATTCCTCAAAGTGAGTGAGGGGCCTAATGTGGGGCTACTCCACCCCCCAGTCTGGGACCTCTCCCTGCTGCTGTGAGCCAGCTTCTCCTACATGAGAACAGGTGGAGAGAGTGTGAGCAGGATGCATGGCACTGTGTGGAATGTCTGTGTGGTGAGCGGAGCCATGGATGGGATGAGAATGCGAGCTCCAGAGGATATGAGCCTGATGGAGATGTGAGGGTGTGTGTGAGAGTTAGTGGTGTTTTCTTTTGAGGTGTGAAATCCCAGTGGATGTTTTTTTTAATTCATTCATGGGATGTGGGCTTCGCTGACTGGGCCAGCATTTATTGCCCATCCCTAATTGCCCTTGAGAAGGTGGTGGTGAGCTGCCTTCTTGAACCGCTGCAGTCTATGTGGTGTAGGTACACTCACAGTGCTGAGGGTATTGGTCACTTGGCAGAGCTCTCTGTGAACCAAAGAAGAGATAGTGCTGTTAGGGAGGGAGTTCCAGGATTTTGACCTAACGACAGTGAAGGAACTGTGATATATTTCCAAGTCAGGATGGTGAGCGACTTGGCGAGGAACTTCCAGGTGGTGGTGTTCCCATTTATCTACTGCCCTTGTCCTTCTAGATGGCAGTGGTCGTGGATTTGGAAGGTGTGATGGGTTTGTGAGTGTTTGAGTTGAGAATGATGAGGTGGTTGACTTACCCTGGCGGAACGGATGAGAGCATTCATCCTCTTCCTGTACTGTCCTCTTTTGCACGGCATTGGCACTGATCACCAGTGTCATCGCCTCCCATGCTGGATTGATGACCTTGCTTGCTGGTCTTCGCCCAAAGTGGAGATAGAGGACTTCGCGCCAGGCCTCACTGTGTCCAGTAGGTGTTTAAGGGAGACGTTGCCAAACATGGGCAGCATATTTCTTCTCTTTGGCAGTCATAAGTTCCCAGCAGTTCCTATCCCTTGAAGTGTGCTAGCTCTGTGCAGTAACACCCGTTAAATTTGGCTCACTGTATATTGAAGGCCTGAGGTGGCGATGGGGCGAGTGAATCAGAGGCTGCCCTGCCAGCAACCCGGCCTGTTTCCTAGAATACATAATGAATGAGGCAGGGTGTGCCGGGAAGTGGACGATATGGTGTGAAAATCTGACATTGCAACCAGCAGGTAAAACATCCTTCTTCCCGCCTGGTAATGCGCTTAATGCAACCCTGGGACGAGTGTATCCAAAACCCTGGGACGAGTGTATCCAATACCTCCTCCTTATCAATTTTCAACTCTTCAAGTGTCTGAACTACCTCCTCTTTCACCATGACCTGCACAGCATCTTCTTCCTTGGTAAAGACAGGTACAAAGTATTCATTTAATATTCCCCCTGCCTCCATGCAGGAAATCCCCTTTTTGATCCCTAATCAACCCCACTCCTCCTTTTATCACCTTTTCACTATTTATATGCCATTAGAAGACTTTTGGATTCCCTTTTATTTTAGCTCCTGGTCTCTTCTCATACTCTCCCTTTGCTTCTCTTATTTGTTTTTTCAATTCCCCTCTGAATGTTGATATGCAGCCTAGTAAACAGTTGTATTATCCACACAACATCTGTCATAAACACACTTTTTCTTCTTCACCTTAATCTCTATCTCTTTTGTCACCCAGAGAGCTCAGGATTTGTTAGCCCTACCCTTCCCCTTCATGGGAATATAATTGCATCAAGCCCAAACTACCTCTTCCTTAAAGGCAACCCATTGTTCAGTTACAATTTTGCCTGCCAATCTTTGATTCCAATTAATCTGTGTCAGATCCATTCTTACCCCATTGAAGTTGGCTAACCCCCAGTTAATTATTCTAACTCTGGATTCGTTGTAGCTGACCTAAACCTTAAGATACAATGATCACTGTCCCCTAAATGTTCCCCTACTGACATTTGATCCTCCTGGCGCACTTCATTCTGAGGAACCAGGTCTAGCAGTGCCTCCTTTCTTGTTGGACTGGAAGCATACTGGATTGGATGCAGCGAAACTGAAGGTAATCTGAAAGGAGGATCAATCTTTTCATGGCTGCAAGATGCGGTCTTCAACTCCTACTGTCCATTCCATGCCATAGGAATGCTTTTAATAAATGCTACTTAAGGTGGCATATTTGAACATTGTTTTTAGATTGGAGATGCAATGATGTGTTTACTCTGTAACTCCCTTAAATATGGGTTATCACTTCTCTCCTTTCATAATGAAAGACCAATTCATGCCTGGTTGATTGTATTAGTGGCTTTCTCCTTCCCCCCAGCCTCTGCCCCAACCAGAGAATTAAAAGCAGAAACAAAATAATTTGTGGCATTCAGCGTGTCCTTGATGTAATCAGATGCCCGAATATCATGTGAAACTGCATATACAACAGTGAAAGGGGATATTTCAAGGGCTAGATGGAAGATGCTGCTAAGCCCTTTGGGGACAGTAGTTCAACGGACCAGCCTTCAGAACCAGGCTTCCTGTGACACTTTCAATTAAACACAGTACACTTGTGAGGAAATTGGGCTATAGCGACTCACTGTGCCTTAACATCTCTACTGTCCAGTGTCTAGCTGACAAATTTCTGTTTGATAACAAGAGCTGCAAGAGGTTTTTCTCCTTACTAATGGAGCCAGAAAGTCATGTAATCCCTGATATGTCCCTAAGGTGGGATACAGAAAATGTCAACTTCATCAGAGATGCATTCTCATTGCAAAAGCCATAGCTCCTGTACCTATTCTTTTCAATTCACATGCGGGGACTTTCAAAAGGCAATCTTCAGGTGAATGTTCTGAAAGATAATGAGGAAATATGCCAGGAGTTATCGAAAGGGAGAATATATGGCTCCGCATGGAGGCACTGTTGGTCATTACCTAACAATAATAAGCACTGCAGACTTATAAGGGTCACCATCTTGATGGTCTTTTCCTTCCAATTACATCAATTCATTCAAGTATTTTTCAGGGGTATCTGGATGCATCAAGGACACAGTTTTTTTGCTAATGCAGTGTAAGGAGGAATTGATTGCTGATTTTATTTTCTGCTAGTTCTACCAATGTTAACATATCACTGCAGTTGGAGTTTTGCATTTTTGACTTTTTGGGTCAAAAAATCATCTGAAATTGGCTGCCAGCAGATACCTGCTTTTGAGGGTGCAAAATAAAGCAGATTGCTCATAAAATAAGCTTTGGGTTTACTTTTGAAAGATAGTTTACATAAGTAATGAATGTTTGAAAACATCTTCACAAAAAAATACTGATATTGAAAAGTTAACTGGTATCATTAGCTGCATCCTTGGCTCCTTTTTCCCTCTGAGCTTCGTTTAGACGTGTGGTGCTGGTGACTAAATGTGAGCTTGATGTTAAAGCAGGCTGTCAGAGAGACCAAGAGCTCCTTGTGCCTGCGATAGCAGCTGTGAGTGTTTCAAAAGAACGAAAGCATGGCAATGTTTCAGTGTTTTATTGCGTTTAACCCTTATTTTGAAAGTCATCTTTTAGCAGCTAATTAATCATTGGAATTAAATCTAAATTCAGGAAGCTCATCTATAAGTGGACACTAATGACATTTTGATTTGATTTTGTAAGTTTTCTTTCACGTTTATGTTTCAGTTACAGTGCCCCACCAGGGATTGTCACCCGCCCTCCCCGCTTTGATTTTTAGTTTAATTTATTGATTCTGTTACTCAAGGGGAGTCTATAAGTGGACACTATGGCTCAGTTGGAGGCAAACTTACTTCTGACTTATAAGATTCTAGGTTCAAATCCCAGGGCTTGAGCACAAAAATCAAGGCTGACAGTCTACTCCAGTACAGTAGTACTGAGGGAGAGTTGCACTGTTGGAGGTTCTCTCTCACATGAGGCATTAAACTGAGGTCCCAACTGTCTTTTAGGGTGGATGTAAAAGATCCTGTGGTACTATTTAAAATAAGAGAGGAGTTATTCCTGGTGTCTTGGTCAATATTCATCCCTCACTCAACATCCAAAAATAGATTACCTCATCATTATCACATGGCTGTTTGTAAGAGCTTGCTTTGCGCATATTGTCTGCTGTGTTTCCTATGTCACAACAGTGACTATACTTCAAAAGCATTTAATTGGCTGCAAAGCACTTTGAGTTGTCTGGTGTTTGTGAAAGGTGCTATATAAATGCAAGTGTTTTTCTAATGTATCATCTAGACTGGTAGGAGGACACCCAATTAAATTTCTCAGTGGAAAACTGAGCTCACCAGGATTGTCAGTCATGATATTCAATATTCCAATAGTTCTTTGTTATGGATTACTATCTTTTAATTTACAATACGAGTACATTTTGGCTTAAAATTCATATATGCATGCCTATTTTTCAAATCTGCATGTTTAGAATAACTGGAGGGAATCTAATGATACTGAGGAAAATAAATTAAAAACCACACAGAAAATTGAAGTCTACTTTTAGGTAATACAATATTACATTTCACAGTACTTCATGTACGATAAATTCCTTTGAAGTACAGAGATTTATGAAATGGGCAAATGCAGACAATATTTTGTGAACACAATAAGATTGATGTTTGTGGTGAAAAGACAAGCCAGACCATTAGGAGAACCCTGGATTCTTTTTTTCTATTCGTTCACGGGATGAGGGCTTTGCTGGCTAGGCCAGCATTTATTGCCCATCCCTAGTTGCCCTTGAGACGGTGGTGGTGAGCTGCCTTCTTGAACCGCTGCAGCCTTCTTCTTCGAATAGTGTCTGGGCATTTTGTTTATCTAAGCAAGTGGAACAGGAAAACAATTGGTTTTGGTTTAACGTTAATGAATTTATACAACTACAATGAAGCTGAAGCTGTATAAGCAGCAGCTGATCCTGGATCTCAAGTTTTGCACCCCTGCTGAAGTTGAAAGTTCTGCCTAGTAGTTTGAACATTGCAACACTCCTTCATGAATAAAAACAGAAAAAGCTGGAAAATCTCAGCAGGTCTGACAGTATCTGTGGAGAGAGAAACAGAGTTAACATTTCGAGTCTGTATGACTCTTCTTAGAGCTAAAGAGATTTAGAGATGCGATTAAATTTATACTGTTTGTGGGAGTGGAGCAGGTGAGGCTGGAAAGAAGGCCAGCAATCGGTGGGTGTTAAGGAGAGATTGACGAAAATGTCATGGGCAAAAAGACAAAGGAAGTGTTAATGGTAGTGCTAAGGGCTAAACGAGGTGCTGATAGCGACATAGAGGTAAGAAAGCAGAATGTGTGAATAGCAGACGAAGGGTAAGCACTCCGTGAAAGAACAACATGGAACAAGTAACAGATGGCCCTTTTAGGGGTGGGGTGGGTGAAGGAGGCAGTGGTTGGGGGAAAAGGATGGAAAAAGGGACAAAAAGGAGATAAAAAGGGGGATATAGACAATGAATAAATGAATAAAAATGAAAATAAGTGGATAAAACATAAAAATAAATTTTAAAAAAAAGAAAAGGGGATTTATAAAGTGGTGAAAATAGAGGAGAGAGTTCATGGTCTAAAGTTGTTGAACTCAATATTAAGTCCGGAAGACTGTAAAGTGCCTAATCGGAAGATGAGGCTCTGTTCCTCCAGTTTGCATTGAGGAGACTGTATAGAGGAGAGGAGACCACACTGGGAGCCAAACTGGAGGAGGTGCAAGTGAAGCGCTGCTTCACCTGAAAGGAGTGCTTGGGCCCTTGGACAGTGAGGAGGGAGGGGGTAAAGGAGCAGGTGTTGCACCTTCTGCGATTGCATGGGAAGGTGCCGTGGGAAGGGGATGAGGTGTTGGGAGTGATGGAGGAGTGGACCAGGGTGTCCCAGAGGGAACAGTCCCTATGGAGTGCTGACAGGGGGAGTGAGGGGAAGATGTGTTTGGTGGTGGCACCATGCTGGAGTTGACGGAAATGGCGGAGGATGATCCTTTGCATGTTGAGGCTGGTGGGGTGAAAAGTGAAGACAAGGGTGATCCTATCAAGGTTCTGGGAGGGAGGGGAAGGTGTGAGGGCAGAGGCACGGGAGATGGGTCGGACACAGCTGAGGGCCCTGTCAACCACAGTCGGGGGGGAGCCTTGGTTAAAGAAGAAGGAAGAGATGTCAGAAGCAACGTTTTGGAAAGTGGCATCATCAGAACAGATGCGACGGAGGCGAAGGAACTGAGAGAATGGGATGGAGTCCTTACAGGAAGCAGGGTGTGAGGAGCTGTAGTCGAGATAACTGTGGGATTTGGTGGGCTTGTAATGAATATTTGTGGACAGTCTATCACCAGAAATAGAAACAGGGAGGTCAAGGAAGGGAAGGGAAGTGTTGGAGATGGACCATGTCAGGTGATAGAGAGGTGGAAATTGGAAATAAAATTGATAAATTTTCCCACGTCCAGATGAAAGCATGAAGCAGCACCTAAACAGCCATCGATATACCGAGTAAAGAGTTGTAGGAGGCGGACCTAAGTAGGACTGAAACAAGGAATGTTCCACATGCCCCATAAAGAGACAGGCATAACTGGGACCCATGTGGGTACCCATAGCCACACCTTTTATTTGGAGGAAGTGAGACGAGTTTAAGAAGAAATTGTTCAGTGAGAGAACAAGTTCACCCAGACGGAGGAGAGTGGTGGTGGATGGAATTTTTCGTGCTTCTGTTAAAGGAAGAAGCGGAGAGCCCTCAGGCCATCATGGTCGGGGATGGAGGTGGGGAGGGATTGGACGTCCATGGTGAAGAGGAGTCGGTTGGAGCCTGGAAACTGGAGATTGTTGATATGACATAGACATAAACTGTTGAAACTCATTGACATGATGTATGACGCAACTTCAGTTGTGTATGGCAATGTCACTCCGGATTGTATCCTCAGGTTCTGGAGTAGGGGTCAGAATGCACAACTAGAGGGGGATTGCTACCAACTGATCCAAATGGACAGGCTGGAGATATGAATCGTAGGTTCTTAGAATACGAGCCTGAGTTGGGAACATTTCCAGGACCTGACTCCACTCTGATTGTTAGGCTGCTCGCCTGGGAGATCTTCCTGGACCCAGCCAATTAAGAGACTAACTCTAGGGCCGCCACCCAGTCAAGAATGGTGGGTAGGTTCGTGAGGCCTCAGGCCCAATCAGAGATCCAGTTAGCCTTGGAAGGATGGCAGCATGTTGTAAGGGTAGCCGAGTTGTGTTATTAATGTTGAACTGCAGATATTTCTTAAGTGGAAACTTTAAGGCCAGAATCTTCTGTTTGGTGTGCGGGGGCGGGGCCCACACACCAACATGTAAAATGACAGACGGCGAGGTCGGGCGTGTGTCCCGACACCACCGTGTGTCATTCCAATCTTCTGTTTTGCGGGCATGCACTGGAGTCAGTTGTGCGCCCGCCAAACTGTCAAAGGCCTATTAAGGCCATTTAGCTACCAATTAGCCCCGTTGAGAAAGCTGTCTGTCCAACCTTAAGGTTGGCAGGCAGACAAAGAGCCCAGGCGGCCTTCACATTTGTCATGAAACCTCGTCCATGGGTGGGATGAGGTTTCATGAATTTTATTAATGAAATAAAAACTTTTAGCAAAATTCATAAACATGTGCCAGCTCATGTGATACTGTCACATGTGGGGACATGTCTGAATTTTTTTTTTCCTTTTTTTCAATGTTTCATAATGAACTTAATCTCTCTGTGGCAGCTCCATGCCTCAGGGAGATCTCTGCGCTCTTTCACGCACATGCACAAAAGAGCACAGGCCCCAACTCTCTCTCCTCCCCCCGGCCACACAGGTAGCACTCAGTGCTTCTGGGTGCGCGTCACGCTGGGCGGGCCTTAATTGACCCGCCCATGTAAAATGGCGACGCGCAGCCAAATGTGGGTAGCGATCGGCTCTGCGCCCGCTCCCAACCAGCCCACCCGATGGGGAGAAAATTCTCCCCTAAGTTTATTAACAATGTACTCAACAGCAACTACACATGTGCTTTCAACTCCAACTCTACCTCTACATTGTTAGCTGAGGTAGCCCACACTACTCTCCTATTGGTTACTACAAATTATGTGATCTTGCCTAAGAAGTATTATTCTTAAAGGTACATTATACACTAAATTACAAAATATTACTACATTCCTCCCCCTTTAACTCAGCCAAACATATTGTATTTACAAGTACATATTTTTCAAGACAACATAATATTTACACTGGGCAAGGGATTTACACGTTCAATCTTTCAGGTGGTTTCTTGGTACTTGTGGAATGTCACAGCTCCACAGCTTCAGGTTCTTTGTCGGGAGCCTTCTTTTCTGGAGTAGCCTGAACATCAGGCATTTCGGTGCACGCTTGCAGTTCTGTATCCTCAACTCTCATCAGACATGTCAGTCCTGGGTTGAGTATCTACAACAGGAAATGGAGACCCGGTCATGGTCACTGGTGGAACCATATCTTGATGATTTGTCTCTCTCTTCCTTAAATGCTCCACATGTTTACGGATGATCCGGCTTTCCACCTCCACATGGTAAGATAGAAGTCCAGTCACCGCAGTTATTTCAGCTGGTAACCACTTTGGTCCTTCCCCGAAGTTCTCCCACGGTAAATTTCCTCATGCGACTATGCCAGTGTCTAGTTTTCTGGCTTCTCTGGCTCCTTTCCACCTTCCCCTCTAAATTTGGCACTATTAAGCTCAATCTCGTCTGAGACGGCGTTTCAATAATAACTCCGCAGGTATGACACCTGTTATGTGAAGGGTAGTCCTGTAATGAAAAAGACAGTGTGCTAGCTTGGCTGCCAAGGAATCACCAATTAGCTTTATCATGTCTGTCTTGAACATTTGAACCGGCCTTTTGGCCAGTATGTTTGAAGAAGGGTGGTACGGTGCAGTTTTCACATGAGTGATACCGTTGAGGCTGATTAACTGTTGAAACTCAGCACTCGTAAATGCCGTGCTGTTATCAGAAATGATTGCTCCTGGTAGTCCATGAATGGCAAAACTCTGACATTGTTTCTCAATTGTTGCACCCAGCGTTGGTGGTTTCGCCTCTTATATATCCAACCATGTTGAATGGGCATTGACACTGAGCAGAAGCATTGTTCCCAGGAAAGGTCCAATGTAGTCAATGTGTAAATGCACCCAAGGTCTACCTGGCCACTCCCATGGGTGTAATGGAGATGTTACTGGCAACTTTTGCTGTTGTTGACATTGCACACAGTGCTTTACTATACTCTCTGTTTCACCATCCAACCCTGGCCACCATAAATAGCTTCATGCTATGGCCTTCATTCAGGAAATTCCTGGATGGAGACTGTGTCGTTCAATTAAAAATGGCTCCCTTCCCTTTGGAGGAACTAACATTTGTGCTCCCCACAATAAGATGCAAACGTGACTGATTATTTTATGTCTTCCGTTGAAGTGAGGTTCCATTTCATCAGATACAGGCTCCTGTGACCACCATATAGCACTTGTTGTCATACTTGAGATAGGACTGGGTCCTGACTTGTCCAGTCTCTGATCTGTCGAGCACATACCGGCGAGGAATCTAAGAATTTTAACAGTAAAACCAGTTCCTGTGGAACGGGGACACGCTCATCATTTTCCTTTTAAGGCAAACGGCTAAGGGCATCGGCGTTTGCGATTTGATTACCAGGCCTATGTACAAAAGTGTTTTCGTATGCTGCCAGAATTAAAGCCCATTGTTGTATTTTTGCTGAGGCTATGGGTGGTATAGCTGTGCACATACTGGTGAAATTTCTTGACACCAAAGATGATGGCTTTTCAGAAGCCTGAAAAATAAGGCTTCTTTTTCAATCTGCGAGTATCCTTTCTCTGATGTGGTGAACATCCTTGCAACGTAACCTATTGGCCGTTCCGTGCCATCATCCATCCGATGAGAGAGGACCGCTCCCACTCTGTAAGGAGATGTGTCACATATCAGCACCAACCCTTTTGTCTGGTCATAATGCACAAATAGATTGGACGAGTGTAACAAGTGCTTCACCTTTATGAAAGCTTCTTTCTGGTGCCCTCCCAAGACTAATGTTGGTTCTTTTTGAGTAGAGAATGCAGGGGGGCCAGCACTGTAGACAAATTAAGTAAGAACCAGCCATACTAGTTGATCATTCTTTGGTGCAGGTGCCTCTCTTATGGCTCTCACTTTCTCCTCAACCAGGAGGTGGAGGCCCTGTGAATCTACCCGGTGACCCAAAAAGACTGCCTCCCTTACTTGGAATGTGCACTTGTCTCTTTTTAGATGCATTCCAGCTTGCAAGAAACATTTTAAGACTTCTTCTAAGTTTGACAAATGCTCTTTTTCAATGAATCATGTCACAAATGCATCATCTAAATAGACTACAACCTGGGGCACTCCCAGCACTAAGCTTTTCATTGTTCTCTGAAAGGGGACACAAGCAGAGGACGCACCGAAAGGCAATCGTCTGTATTGGTACAACAGTGTGTGGGTATTAATTGTGACCAATCACCGGGAGGCATTACCCAATTCTGGTTGTTGATAAGCATGACTTATGTCAAGCTTTGTGTACACTGTCCCACCTGCCATCTTGGCATACATGTCTTTGATTTTTGGAATGGGGTGCCTGTCCAGCTTCGTTATTTTATCAATCATCAATTTGTAATCTCCACAAATTCAGAAGCTTTGGTCGGGTTTAAGGACAGGGATTATGGGTGCTGCCCATTCTGAGAACTGACCAGGTTGTATAACGTTCAATTTCTCTAGTCTGTTCAGCTCAGTGTCGACGTTTTCTCTCAGGGTGTATGGCACCGATCTCGTCTCCATGAAGCGAGGGGTTGATTCCGGATCCACATGAATCTTGGCCTGCAGGCTTTGGATTTTCCCCAGTTCGTCTTTTAAGATGGTGGTGTGCTTTCTAAGTAGCACTGGTAGCCCACTTGCTCTCAACTGGAAAATTCAGACCATTCTAACTTAATCTCCTTTAACCCGGGTTCGAATCACACCACGGCAGATGGTAGAATTTGAATTCAATAAAACTCTGGAATTATAAGTCTAATGATGACCCTGGAACCATTGTTAATTGTTATAAGACCCATCTGGTTCACTAATGTCCTTTAGGGAAGGAAATCTGCCATCCTTACCTGGTCTGGCCGACATGTGACTCCAGACCCACAACAATGTGGTTGACTCTTAAATGCCCTATGAAATGGCCTAGCAAGCCACTCAGTTGTAACAAACTGCTGCAAAGTCACAAAAAAATGAATGAAACCGGACAGAGCACTAGGCATCGACCTAGGCACCGGAAACGACAATGGCAATCTCAGCCCTGTCGACCCTGCTAGGTCCTCCTTACTATCCGGAGGCTTGTGCCAAAATTGGGAGAGTTGTCTCACAGACTAGTCAAGCAAAAGCCTGACATAGTCATCCTCATGGAATCATATCTTACAGATAATGTACCAGACATCACCATCACCACTGTCCCACTGGCAGGACAGACCCAGCAGAGGTGGAGGCACGGTGGTATGCAGTCAGGAAGGGGAGCCCTCAACATCAATTCCGGCCCCCATGAAGTCTCATGGCATCAGGTCAAACATGGGCAAGGAAACCTCCTGCTGATTACCACGTACCGCCCTCCCTCAGCTGATGAATCAGTGCTCCTCCATGTTGAACACCACTTGGAGGAGGCACTGAGGGTGGCAAGGGTGCAGAATGTACTCTGATTGGGGGACTTCAATGTCCATCACCAAGAGTGGCTCGGGAGAACCACTACTGACCGAGCTGGCCGAGTCCTAAATGAAATAGCTGCTAGACTGGGTCTGCGGTAGGTGGTGAGGGAGCCAACAAGAGGGAAAAACATACTTGACCTCATCCTCACCAACCTGCCTGCTGCAGATGCATCTGACAGTATTGGTAGAAGTGACCACTGCATGGTCTTTGTGGAGGCCAAGTCCCACTTTCCTCTCCATCGTGCTGTGTGGCACTACCACTGTGCTAAATGGGATAGATTTCGAACAGATCTAGCGACTCAAGACTGGGCATCCATGAGGCGCCGTGGGCCATAAGTAGCAGCAGAATTGTACTCGAACACAATCTGTAACCTCATGGCCCAGCATATACCCCACTTTACCATTACGATCAATCCTGGTTCAATTAAGAGAGCAGGAGGGCATGCCAGGAGCAGCACCAGGTATACCTAAAAATGAGGTGTTAGCTTGGTGAAGCTATAACACAGGACTACTTGTATGCCAAACAGCATAAGCAGCAAGTAATACACAGGGCTAAGCAATTCCACAATCAACGGATCAGATCTAAGCTCTGCAGTCCTGCAGTCATGAATGGTGGTGGACAATTAAACAACTCACTGGAGGAGGAGGCTCCACAAATATTCCCATCCTCAATGATGGAGGAGCTCAGCACATCAGTGAATAAGATAAGGCTGAAGCATTTGTTACAATCTTCAGCCAAAGTGCCGAGTGGATGATTCATCTCGGCCTCCTCCAAAGGTCCCCGGCATCACAAATGCCAGTCTTCAACCAATTCAATTCACTCCATGTGATATCAAGAAGCGGCTGATGGTACTGGATACTGCAAAGGCTATGGGCCCTGACAATATTCCCCACTTGCCTGGATGGATGCAGCTCCCACAACACTCAAGAAGCTTGACACCATCCAGGGCAAAGCAGCCCGCTTGATTGGCACCCCAACCACAAACATTCGCTCCCTCCACCGCTGATTCACAGTAGCAGCAGTGTGTACCATCTACAAGGTGCACTGACAGGAATTCACCAAGGCTCCTTCGACAGCATCTTCCAAACCCATCATCGCTACCATCTAGAAGGACAAGGGCAGCAGGTAGATGGGAACACCTCCACCTGGAAGTTCCCCTCCAAGTCACTCACCATCCTGACTTGGAAATATATCGCCATTCCTTCACTGTCACTGGGTCAAAATCCCTTCCTAACAGCACTGTGGGTGTACCTACACCACATGGACTGCAGTTGTTCAAGAAGGCAGCTCACCACCATCTTCTCAAGGGCAATTAGGGATAGGCAATAAATGCTGGCTCAGCCAGCGAAGCCCACATCCCGTAAATGAATAATAATTTTTTAAAAATTCATTCCAGGAGGCTTGGCCCTTCACCTACTACCACCATCACATGTAGCTGTCAACTGGCCTGCATAATGAACAGTTATTCTGCTTATGCATTTCACTTGAATGCCTTCACTCATTTATGTTTTTAGCTTGGCAGCTGTTTGTTCTAAACTTAATTGATGTTCACCATTATTCAAACATTACTATAGTGCAAGCTCCCGCATCCACTTCCATTTTAACAGGTTTGCCATTTATTTTCACTGAGACAAACATTGGTTCCATCCTTCCAACTTTCAGGTTAAACAACGAGTAAATGTCAGAATTTGTTGTTTCAGGCTTTTCTACATTGTAAGTTTCATTGGGCTTCTCGAGGCCTGCTTGAATCTTTCCTTGCATTACCTCATTATATGTCCATTTCTGTGACAATAGTAGCATTCAATTCTTTAAACTGCCAATCGCCAAAAGACTGATTGTTCCCACCTTTCCTAAAATTATTCTCGCTGCTAAGTTATTTTTCTTTATTCTTCGGCTAGCAGGGTCTGTTTCCCACTTCTCAGCAGACTCTGCTGGTTACTACAGATCATCTGATCTTTCCTAACAATTACTATTCTTAAACGTGAATTACACACTAAATAAAACCATAATTACTGCACCTCCAGAGTCAGCACTGCAACTGCTGAAGGGGACTGCGAGGGTGCCTCCATCTTGGGGCACCTTTTGATGAGGTATCTGCTTTACTTAAACAAACAATGACCACAGCTGCCAGGAAACCCTGATCAAAGCTGCTCCAGTAGTGAAGGGAGGGGGAGGGTGAGTGTGGGAGGATAAAATTGTTTCCCTTGGTGGAGAATTCTAGAACCAGGGGACATAGATTCAAGATAAGTGGCAGAACTTGTCGGGGGGACATGAGGAAGAACTTTTTTACGCAGAGGGTAGTGGGTGTCTGGAATTCGCTGCCCGAGTTGGTGGTAGAGGCAGAAACTTTAAACTCTTTTAAAAAGTACCTGGATCTGCACATTAAGTGCTGTAAGCTGCAGGGCTATGGGCCGGCTGCAGGAAGGTGGGATTAGAAAGGGCACCTGAGTGTCCTCGGGCTGGCATGGACAAGGTGGGCCGAATGGCCTCCTTTGCTGTAACTTTTCTATGGTTCTATGGTCTTGTGGGACGTCAAGGTCAACTGCAGGCAAGCCATCTCAAGGTACCAGCTGGGTTTGACCCTCAGTGAGGGAACCTCTTGATGATCCCAGCAGAGGCCCCACTTGCTGTGACCTCTGGTGCCACATGTCTTGCATAGTCAGGGAAAGCTGGACAATTTTGGGGTGCATATATGAGACATCACCGCCTCCATGCTTTACCAGGTCTTACCAATCAGCCACAAATGGGCGCTTAATTACGCAGATAGGCTACCAAACCCCACCAAATCCACCCCCCCCCCCCCACCCCGCCCCCCCCCACCCCCAGCTGCCTGGTAGAGTGACAGCCTCTGCTGGTGCCGACCCAGCCTCTGGGAAGATGACCTGGCGGTGGGAACATGTCGGCCCAGTACCTGTGCTTCTACCTATGATATTCCTTCTGCTCTCACCTTCAAGTCTGGGACAATTTCACTCCTAGACTCCCATCAGGCTATCATTTGCGCCCGACATAATGAATAACCTAGCAGTTGAGGAGATTGCCTCTTATCATTACGTGTTAATAACATTGTGGGCATAGCAGGAAGATCCTTCTGTGCACTATTTCTCTTAAAAATATGAAGATGTTTTAGAAGGGTTGGTTTCAAAGCTGGCTGAGGGTAACAAGCAGTGGACAGAGGCCATGCATCTGCAAATTAATCTTAACGGGGTGACAATTTTCGTATGAGATTTAGAATAATATTTTTTCTTGTTTATTTCCTTGAACTGTTCTTAGGTTTTTCTGAGTTTAGATAAATCACCGATCAAACCAACCAAGCTTGTTCCATTACAGCACTGACCTTGAAACTGAAAGCAGTACCTTCTTCCATCCATCGCAGCATCTGCAATTTCAGTCGAATAATTACAGAACTGTGACAGTTGTTCCTGATATAATTTCTATCCAGGCATGTAGCTTGTTAAAATACTGTGTGCCCTGGGTGAATGCTCAGCCTATTCATTAAAATTATAAATTGACCAGCGATATGAGACAGCAAATACCATTAGTATGCATTGATATTACAATAATGAAATGGTTATCAGATGCGTATGATGGAAAGCTGTGCAGCTAATACATGTCCAACTTCAACAGTTGTAGAAATCAACTACACACTCACTTCCTTTGACATTGCATGCAGCCTCATACCTTTACCTTTGAGAGAGATGGATATGTCCTGTTCTACACTGCTTTTAATTATTTGTTAAAGTAACTCGCTCACTCACTTTTCCAGACCCACTTCATCCAATTCAGGGTCACGGGGTGTCGGTGCCCATCCCAACAGGCAATGGGCGCTAGGTGGGGTGTTTAAGTAACTGATTCTTGAGATTCCATTAACTAAAAAGTGCACCTTCTCTGTTGTAGCTCCAGGATGGTTCTAATACATTAACTTGAGGGTTCACTATTGGTCATTTTACTACAATACATAAAATGGCAGTGTAAGTATATTGGCTTAGTTGAAGATGATTGATGCTCACTTTCTCCCAGAGAGTAGTGAACCTCTGGAATATGTTGCCAACCGGTGAGGTGGGTGCTGACTCCCTGCTTGTCTTCAATTGGGAGTTCAATTGGTTCCTACCTTGAACAGAGATTGTATCATGTAAAAGTAAGTGTCTTTTTTCATAACACTTGATCCATGTTAGTCCCCTCACCAGTGTCAATTGCCTGGAGGAGCCAGAGATTAATTTTCCAAAGGATTTTTTTCATTTATTGTGACACACTTGCCTCAGAATCACAAGGTTCCAGGTTTAGGTCTCACTCCAAGACTTGAGCATAAAAATCAAGGCTGACAGTCCAGTGCAGTACTGAGGCAATGCTGCACTGGTGCTGTCTTTTGGGTGAGACATCAAATTGAGGCCCCATCTGCCTGCTCAAGTTGATGTAGATGATCCCAAGGCATTATTTTGAAGAAGAACAGGAGTTATCGCCAGTGTCCTAGGCAATATCTATCCCTCAATCAGTATCACAAAAAAACAGATTAGATGATCGTTATTACATTGCTCTTTGTGGGAGTTTACCCAAAAGGCAAATTTCAGATTTCCAGCATCCAAAGTATTTTACCTTTATTTTAGTATCCTTGAGGTATGTGATCTTTGCCATTGTCTTGTCGATGTTATGAATGGCAACTAAGGTGAGGTCTCCGCATGTTGGCAGCCTGCAATCACTGGGACTGTGGTGTCCACAATATAGAATATGTGGGATAGCCATGGTGAGTTGCTGTAGTGACGTTCAAGTGTGATGGATCCTGGGGGCAGAATTTCCATGCCATTATAGGCTGTGAGCTTGGCAGTGGTTGGTTGAGCCATCACTTTCCACTTCTGTAGGTATATGATTTTCAGTATGTGAAGTGGAAGAATATTAATACTCACAACCATATCTAGTTTTTTCCAAAGTGTATGTTTCCCAGGCTTTTGTGGGCATACAATTTGAATAGTGGCAAAGGCTTCAGATGGTACAACAATGTCAATATGTTCTGTGCTGTTGACTGTATGGAATGCTTGCTCACTATGTGTGTTAATGCTCTATTCATCCTCATCATCCAACCTTGCAGTCTGATTGGTCAGTTGTGTATTTGCTTCTTGTGATACCCGGTACGCTCCTTTTGTTTGCTAGAGTGATGTATCTGTCTTGCATCCGACTATATTTTGTAATGTGTCGAGCCATCTGTTCTGGCTTTGGCTCCCTGCATTGGCACTTCCTGTGTCCTCTGGTGCCACATTTCTTGTATAGACAGGGACAGCTGGACAATTTCTGGGTGCAGAAATGAGACATCACCGCCTCCATGGCTAACCAGGTTTATTTAAATTGGCTACCGTGCAATGGGTGGACGTAGTGCACAGAGCCAGGTCCAAAAAACATAGTTCCATCCATTCATAACAAAAACAGAAAATGCTGGAAAAATTCAACAGGTCTGACAGCATCTGTGGAGAGAGAAACAGCGTTAACGTTTCGAGTCTGTATGACACTAAGTCGGAACTCTGAAGACGTGTCATACAGACTCGAAACGTTAACGCTGTTTCACTCCCTCCACTACCAATGCACAGTAGCAGCAATGAGTACCATCTACAAGATGCACTGCAGGAATTCACCAAGGCTCCTTAGACAGCACCTTCCAAACCCATGACCACTACCACCTAGAAGGTCAGGGGCAGCAGATAGATGGGAACACCTCCACCTGGAAATTCCCCTCCAAGCCACTCACCACCCTGACTTGGAAATATATCATCGTTCCTTCACTGTCACTGGGTCAAAATCCTGGAACTCCCTCACTAACAGCATTGTGGGGGTACCTACACCACATGGACTGCAGCGGTTCAGGAAGGTAGCTCACCACCACCTTCTCAAGGGCAACTAGGGATGGGCAATAAATGCTGGCCCAGCCAGTGAAGCCCACGTCCTGTGAATGAATTTTTAAAAAGTTGTGTGCCCTCAGGAAGATTGGATGCAATTGTGAGTGGAGGCTTGTGATATCCCACAAGGGTTTCCCTAATGCATAGTTGCTTCCCTCCCCCACACCCTGCACGTGCTTGTGTACTGCCTTCAACTGCAGGTCAGTCCTTGCACCCCTGCCCCCCTCCCCAAGTCGCCTCAACCACAGGGCCGCCCTTGCACCCCCGCCCCAAGCTGCCTCAACCTTGAAGATCAACAGGCGACCCTCGCGAGCGTTGTGCAACGTTACTGTGCTCTCGCCTCCAAGTGCAGCCTGCTAAATGCACACCTTATATATGCTGTTGTGGAACACGTCGGCTTGCACTTACGTCGACGTGGGCGGACGTTCCAGCGAGGCGGTTGATTCTGGCAGGCTGGCCTTACAATGAAATGCAGTTGTATTAAAATGAGGTTCCCGACATCCGACGGCAGGAAACATGGCCCGCCATTGACAGGTTGAGCGGACGATCGCAAACTGGTTTCATGACGTCGTCAAACCGATTTTTGGCCTTCTCGCCATATCGTCCACTCACGCTGCTGAACGCCTGACGCCACTGGACATAGAAAATACCGCCTTTAGTCTTCACTCAAGGAGTCATTAATCAGGTGAGCCTTTTTTCTCTTCTTCAGTGATGTGTGTGGGTGGAGATTGATGTATTTTTACATTTAATATAGCACATTGCTGAAAAACACACCATGGGTAATGTTCAGGTAATCAGCCGGTTTTCAATATTTCTTTAGTTTTTACCCGATTAGAGGAAAGATCAGGCTAGACAGTTTACTAAGTGTCGGCCACTTGTATTGATATAGGCTGAATTCTGCTCAATGCTTGATTTAGGGAATATTTCATTGTTCCGATTTTGAGCTTATTCAATTTGTTCTGTCATTTTTGAACCAATTGTTTTCTTGACAAATGGTTTGTCAATCTTTTGTACATAGTGTGGAAACTTTTCCTTACCTAAGATGTTTGAAACATTCATTATTCTCATAGGCTCTTTGGTATTGCATCTTCACCTCTTCTCTCCTCTCTTCCCTACTCCCCTTTTAAAGATATGACCGGAATGAAGTTTCACAGATATCAGGCTGTCTGCAATGTTGCCATTTTTAGAGTCTTAATCATATAATCATACAGCACAGAAGAAAGCTATTCAGTCCATCATTGAAAGAACTACCAATTTGTCCAACGGCTTCTCTTTCCTCATAGCTCTGCATATCTTTCCTTTTTAAATCAAGACCCAATTACGAAAGTTACTGTTGAATCTGCTCCATTCATCCAGGTAGTGCATTCCAAATCATAACAAATCTCCGAGTAAAGGGAATTATCCTCATTTCAGTCCCATTTCATTTCTCAGTCGTATTAAATCTGCGTCCTCTTATTATTGCCAGCTTTGAGTTACAAATGCTCAGATAGTTTTTCTTTGTAGCTTGCATCTGCTGTTGCTTACTGCTGCTGTTTGTTTTGTACTTTGTGCCCTATTCCTCTCCTTCATAGTGATTAGAAGTGTGCACAGTGCGTGATAAGTTATTTTGATTGGCCATGAATGGGTGTTGCTATGGTGCTGTGAAGAGCACCGACACAGCAGTTTGTTGAGTATCTGTTGTTCTGTTAGGTTGCACAAGTGACTAGAGAAAGCCATAATTTCATAAATAGCCCATTGTAAATAAACCATCAATATTTAGCCCAAACAGGCAATAGACTAATTTTTATTCATTGCATATCCCAGCTATAATTGCAGGAGACAGAATGTTTGAGTAATCGAAACATCAACCCTTGTTAAATTTCCACAATTCTTCTCATTTATTCTTTTCGTTTGATCAACCGCATACAACAACCACTTGCATTTATATGTCATCTTTAACGTGTAAAACATCCCAAGGCACTTCACAGAAGTGTTATCAAAAATTGACACTGCGCAGCATAAGGAGAGATGAGGACGAATGGCCAACAGCTTGGTCAAAACGGTAGGTTTTAAGGAATGTCTTAAAGCAGGAAAGAGAGTTGAAAGGTGGAGAGACTTATGGAGGGAATTCCAGAGTTCAAGGCCTAGGCATAAGACCCCCTTTTAGTTAATATTTTCTTTAACTTAATCAAAACCAATGGAATGAATAGAGACCACGATTGGCAATATTCAGTACCTATTTGAGAAGTAATGTATTTTGATAACAACAGAAGATAAAAATGAATATACTGTCTTTATTGTATATTTTTGCTGTAGTTTGATAACATGTGCAACATAACTTCCACCATGTTAGTAATGCTTCACTATTTTTCCTGCTAACTTAGTTTTGCTTTTGGCAATCTTTCTGTCTGTCCCTACTGTGATTGGTTGAAATATCTGGCATATATATTCTAAATAATTGATGGCTTAAAATAGATCTCAATGTAGGTGCTGCACAACAAATTTCCAATTTTCTTTTTGGTCGCTCCCAATTACTTGCAAATTACTTAGAAACTACGGCTGGCAAAATGCTATCACATCGGGAGCTCAGGAATTCAATGTTGCTCTATTCAGGTTATACGATCGTTCAATTTATTTAGCACTATTTGTTTCAATGCAACACTGATTATGCAGACTCTGAAGCTGCTATAAAGTCAATCATACTGCAGGTCCAAATAACAAACTTGGAAAAGATAATAAATTTTATTCCAAGCACAATAATTGCCTTTCATTTATTTTTCATGCAGTAGGCCAGGCAACCCCCACATTTTAGGCAGTAAATGGCCTACTAAACCTCTAACGTGGATGTGCACTTTTATTACCAGTTGGTAGTATGCCGCCTGGCATACTGGCAATACCTAAGTAACCAGCATCGGCGGAGAAGAAATCAGTTAACGTTTCGAGCCTTCATGGCCCTTCTGCCGAAGGGCCATGAAGGCTCGAAACGTTAACTGATTTCTTCTCTGCCGATGCTGCCAGACTTGCTGAGTTTTTCCAGGTAATTCTGTTTTTGTTTTGGATTTCCAGCATCCGCAGTAGCTTTTAGCTTTTTGTTTTTACCTAAGTAACCAGCGTCCAATGCCCATGCCTGAAGCATGCGTTAAGTCATTTAAATATATAAATAAGGGATAATATCTATTTAAGGCATGCACTACAAGGCTGGTTTCCCCTAAGATAGCCGACACTGGATGCATTCAGAAGAACCAGGTTATCACTGCAATCAAGAAGGGAAGATTTTAAAATCTACTAACCAGAATGTGGATCTGGGAGGAGCAGGTATGCTGCTTCTGAACACACATTCAAAGAATATGGGCCTCTGCCGGCCACTGTTTTGACAATTACTGAAGAGATAAGTGGAGATTTAGGGCTTGTGTATATAACGCATGTGCTGAGAGCTGAAGAAGAAGCAGAATCGAATGAGGAACGGGAAGTGATGAATGTCAAGCCAAGTATGTGCAATGTGGTGAAGAATTGCTGGGAGGGGTTGGTGGTTGTCCAAGTCCGAAGATGTGAGAATACTATTGTTTGTGGTGCAAAACGAGCAAATGATTGAGGTGAGTGGTGTTTGGAATGAAAAAGAGAGATATTGTGCCCTTATCATTGTGCATTGTAGGGTGTGATAGAGATAAAGGAATTGTTGAGGGTGGTGGAGTGGGAGGGGGTTGCGGGGGGTGGAGTTGCTGTCATGGGTTGTTGAGAAAGAGGACAAGCTGTACTCAGCTTTGTTACTTGTGCGAGGGAATTGGATGTCTTTCTTCAATGTGACCTGGAGGCGATGCAGCTGACGCTGACCCTGTCAGCAATTTCTGTCCAGGAATGCAGCTGGACAGAAAGATTCTCCTGTGGGATCTGGGGAATACAACACCCTTCCTTGTCCAAACTCCTCCACCAAGGTGACATTATGAAACATGTGGGCACCCTTTAGAGTCATTTCTGAGATATCCCCCTTTGCAACAGAATGACAGCAATATCTGAAATTAGGAGATGCTAACCTCTCTTTAAGAGGGATTGTACTATTGTGGTAATGTTATTGGACTAATAATCCAGAGGCCTCGCGAGCCTGCTGGAAACTGCTAGGCAATCATTTTAAAGTGAGTTGTGTTGGGACATTATACAGCTTCCCACTCACCTCATCTCCTACCCAACTGATTCCTATTCCAGAGTTAAAAGCAGCGACCATAAACCTTTGACTTTGATGTTGTCCCTTACCTATGTAAATATTGCTGTTTAATGAAATAACAGCCTCTGACTGATTGGGATTAATGCCACAGGAGAATTACGAATATATCATAAATGAATGCACATGAACACTATTAAATTATTTTCTTTTATTTAACTGCATTCGTTCACTTTCTCTTTTCAGTGAAAATGCCCTGTCAAAATAATTAAATATTTTATTTTCCTTGATGTTATAACGTCTGATATTTAAATGCTTCCTAATTTGTTCAGGACTGCTAAAGAAGGTTGTTCTGCAATTTGAACACTGTAGAGCTATTTTCTTCTTTTCCTTGACTGATCTTATTCTTGTTGCCTTGTTTTTCTGCATCTCTGGCAATGCTTCTTACTGATGAGCCCATCAAGGCCTGAGAAAGGTTGGCCCGGATTTCCCCACAACGGCGAGATGTTTGACCTCCACCATAAACCTCAGCATCCAGCATGCCAATCTTGCTGTTATTAACTTGCTGCAAATTTTGTTGCTTTTCTAATTAGAATACGTCACTAAGAGTACACTGGTGAATCAGACACTAGATGCTAATCTAACAACTGAAGTGATGGCACTTTCACCATCCGGAGGATATCAGTGAATGCATGTGTGTAACTTTAAAAATTAATTTTATCAACAATTAGTTTAAGCTGTAATGTCACTCCTTCCCAAGTAGATTCTCCTGAATCCCCTATCAGATTTATTAATGGTACCTAATGTTGAACTCCCTCAAAAGTGGAAGTGCCATCTCTATGTCTACCCTATCAAACCACACCATCATTTTAAAGACCCTATCAGGTCACCTCTCAATGTTTTCTTCACTAGATAATAGAGCCCCAGCTTGTTCAATCTTTCCTGATAGTTGTGCCCTCTCAGTTCAGGTATCATCTACTTAATCTGTTTTGCACATTTATTCCAGTGCTGCTATGCCCTTATTATAATAATATGGTAACAAGAGCTGTGCACTTGTTAGTGGCTTTAGTGAGGCTGAGACTGTTTAGGTAACTAAAATGACTAATGGCACCTCCTAAATGATGTAAAAATAATGATGTAAAAATATCTCAGAATGCTCCTGAAAACTGAATGCCACAACTGAATAACAAAGAACAAAGAACAAAGGAAAGTACAGCACAGGAACAGGCCCTTTGGCCCTCCAAGCCTGTGCCGATCATATTGCCTGTCAAACTAAAACATTTTGCACTTCCAGGGTCCGTATCCCTCTATTTCCATTCTATTCATGTATTTGCCAAGCTGCCTCTTAAACACCACTATCGTACCTGCTTCCACCACCTCCTCTGGCAGCGAATTCCAGACACTCACTCCCCTCTGCGTAAAAAACTTGCCCCGCACATCTCCTCTAAAGTTTTCTCCTCTCACCTTAAATCTATGTCCCCTAGTAAATGACTCTTCCACCCTGGGAAAAAGCTTCTGACTCTCTACTCTGTCCATGCCACTCATAATTTTGTAAATTTCTTTCAAGTCGCCCCTCAATCTCCATCACTCTAGTGAGAACAATCCGAGTTTCTCCAAACTCTCCTCATAGCTCATAACCTCCAGACCAGGCAGCATCCTGGTAAACCTCCTCTGCACCCTCTCCAATGCCTCTATATCCTTCTGGTAATGTGACGACCAGAATTGCACGCAATATTCCAAGTGTGGCCTAACCAAGGTTCTATACAGCTGCAGCATGGCTTCCCAGCTTTTACACTCAATACCACTGCCAATGAAGGCCAGCATGCCATAAGCCTTCCTGACTACCTTATCCACCTGCGTTGCCACTTTCAGTGACATGTGGACCTGTACACCCAGATCCCTCTGCCCGTCGGTGCACCTAAGGGTTCTGCCATTTACTGTATAATTCCTACCTGTATTAGACCTTCCAAAATGCATTACCTCGCATTTGTCCGGATTAAACTCCATCTGCCATTTCTCCGCCCAAGTCTCCAACCGATCTATATCCCGTTGTATCCTTTGACAATCCTCTTCACTATCTGCAACTCCTCCAACCTTAGTGTTGTCTGCAAACTTACTAATTAGCCCAGTTACATTTTCCTCCAAATCATTTACGTATACTACAAACAGCAAAGGTCCCAGCACTGATCCCTGCGGAACTCCACTAGTCACAGCTCTCCATTCAGAAAAGCACCCTTCCACTGCTACCCTCTGTCTTCTATGACCAAGCCAATTCTGTATCCATCTTGCCAGCTCACCTCTGATCCCATGCGACTTTACCTTTTGTACCAGTGGGCCATGAGGGACCTTGTCAAAGGCCTTACTGAAATCCATGTAGATAACATCCACTGCCCTTCCATCGTCAATCATCTTTGTCACTTCCTCGAAAAACTCAATCAAGTTGGTGAGACACGACCTCCCCTTCACAAAACCATGCTGCCTCTCACTAATACGCCCATTTGCTTCCAAATGGTAGTAAATCCTGTCACAAAGAATCTTCTCCAATAATTTCCCTACCACTGACGTAAGGCTCACCGGCCTGTAATTTCCTGGATTATCCCTGCTACCCTTCTTAAACAATGGAACAACATTGGCCATTCTCCAGTCCTCTGGGACCTCACCCGTAGCCAGTGAGGATAAAAAGATTTCTGTCAAGGCCCCAGCAATCTCCTCCCTTGCCTCCCTCAGTACTCTGGGGTAGATCCCATCTGGCCCTGGGGACTTATCCACTTTAATATTCTTCAAGATGCCTAACACCTCCTCTTTTTTGATCTCTACATGATCCAGGCTATCTACACATTCTTCCCTAGACAAACCGACCGCTAAGTCCTTCTCTTTGGTGAATACTGATGAGAAGCACATATTTAGTATCTCTCCCATTTCTTCTGGCTCCACACACAGATTCCCACCTCTGTCCCTAAGTGGGCCTACCCTTTCCCTGGCTACCCTCTTGCTTTTTACATATGTATAAAAGGCCTTGGGATTTTCCATAATCCTGGTTGCCAGTGACTTTTCATGACCCCTTTTAGCCCTCCTGACTCCTTGCTTAAGCTTCTTCCTACTTTCTTTATATTCTCCATGGGCTTCATCTGTTCCCAGCCTTCTAGCCCTTACGAATGCTTCCCTTTTCTTTTTGACTAATCTCACAATATCCTTCGTTATCCAAGGTTCCTGAAACTTGCCATACTTATCCTTCATCCTACCCAGGAATAACTCAAACAATTTGCTGAAAATAATGAAGATCAGTGCGATGAAGGGATTTCAAATTCATAATTCTATGGCTCAGCTCATTCCAATACTAATCTGCTTAATTAGTTTCTTGATGAAAATGGGCTAAGCCAATGACAGTACCCGTCAGCAGTTTAAGAGCTACCCAAAACATGCATTCTCCTGTTGCTCAATTGTTGAGTCTATACATGAATATAAAATAAAATGGATCAATGAATATAAATTAGATCTCATCAGTCTCTCAGATGCAGCAGAGATCAGATCTATACAACACAGAACACCTTCACACAGAGCTTGAACTGGCCATGGGCTGAATTGCCAATAAGGTAATCTGAAATGTGTCAGAAAATGCCATTTAACTGATAACACTCAATGCTTGACTAATCCTTTCTACATACTGCCATCTATATCAAACTTGGTTTATTAAATGCAAGTAAACTGATGAACATCATTGATATCCCTTCAGCAGTCTGGGAGAAGTCAAAGGCAAGGCAGCTCAGTGAGGCAGTGACTTTGACTGTAACAGTGCTGTCAGTAGCAGATGGTGACACAACTCTCTGCCAGCCTCCCTAGAGAAGTGGAGCTTCCTTACGCAATTGCCCTCAGAGAAGTGAAGGTTCATTGCCCTAGGCTAGGGAGTGGAAGTATTCTGGCGGGCTCACTTCCTTCTCGCTGGTCTTCCTGCATGCTGCCCTTCCATGTGGACCTTCCACTTATTACTGTTGCTTCATTTCCTCTACCCAGAGCAGAATTACTAGAAAGATAGTCATTCTGAAGCTGACAGCATCCCCATAATATTTCAAAACACTTCAATATCAAATAAATTGCCAATAAAAACCATTATAAACAACCAGCAAACTGCCTGGCTAAGCCTCCGCAGCATTTTAAAGGAGTACCGAGGAGGATCCTTTTAACTGGCATTGAAAAATGGCTGCTTCCCAATCTGTTCTGCCCATGAATTGTGGCAAGATTATTTAACATGCAAATGATGCTGGGGTCTCATGTCTGTTGTCTGACCCCTATTTTATTATTTCTGTTAGGCACCTGCACGTTTCCAGTGGCAGCCAAATAGAGATCACCCCGGAAATTGGAATAACTAATGCAGTGCTGACACCTGGTGACACAACTCTGGGGTAAGTCCTTGCTCCTATCGTAATTTTCATTCTATACTGCCATATTTATAGTTGGTAGACAGTGAAAATTGACCTCTGTAGCTCCAACTGCACTTACACAGAAATACCAGCGTGATTCTGGGACTGTGTTCTAAAGCATCAAGCCAAGACAGGGATGGGTATTTATAGCTGTATCATAAAAAAAAGCTAATAAAGCAGCAGCGGGAGATTTCAATTATCCACTTCACAAGCTGGATAAACAAGGTACAGGCATAAAGATGGGATGCACTCAAGAGAATTTTATTAATGCAACCAACAATTGCTGCTTAATTAAGCATGTGACAATTAGCACTAGAATTGATAATATCTTGTAATGGGCCACAGCTGATAAGACGTAAAGGTGATTCGAACCTAATATGAATTTTAAAAGAAGGGTTGTCAAAATTGCTTAGTGGAATTTACCTGCTTTCATCCAGCCCCCTTCCTACAGTCTTCAAAGTTAACCTGCGCAAGCGGGAAGACCACACCTCAGTCAGCTCAGCTGCCACTTTCCACCAGTTCCAAGTGGGCAGGCCATGCCTGGGGATTAGCTGGAGCTGGGACTGCTGGGGTCAGGGCAGTTTGCTGCCAATTCCTTGACCCCCGGCCAACTGATTCCTATCCCAATGTTAAAGTCGGAACTTAGGCAGAGATAGGTGTTAAAATCAGTTAGATCTATCTAAAAGAATCTGCAAGGTTGTGTTAATAGCAAAACAATTGGGAAAGTGTTATTTGGATATGTCAAAAGTCAGAGGTTGTTAGCCAGCAAATAGGACCTCTGCAGGGTGACTCCAGCAGGATTATAAACTATAGTAAAGGGCAGAGCAGAAGTGTTGAGCAGTTATCTCAGGCTAAATTTTCCTCTTTCCCACCTGCGTGGTAAACTGGTGGAGTGGATCGCTAGTATTTTGAAGCATACGTCCAATTTTCAATCCTTTCATCTCAATGGAATGAAAATCAGGCGGATAATGTAAAGCACAGGCAATTTGTTTCTCCAGGGCACAGCACAGGCCGTGAAGACAAGAACCCGCCCCTATCTGTCCCTAACTATGGGGTGGTAGGATGTGCTCCTTACAGAGCAAATGAAACGGAACATTAAATCAATTGCTTGCAACTCCGGGGAAAATGGTCCAAACTAATTTAAAAGACCTTAAAGTAGAAAAAACCACCAAAGCCACATTTAATTTGTCCATTGGTACTGAAGGCTGGGCTTGTTAATACGCCCTAGTAAATATTTTCAGTGGCTCACTGAGAACAAAGAAGTGCCAGATGATTGTTGGAAACCACACATGCTGCTTTTATTTGAAAAGAGATTAAAATCATAGCCTGTAAAATATTGGCCTGTGAGTTTAACCTCTGTGATGATAAATTTAATGGAAAATCTCATTAGAAATGCGGTGAATGATCATCTGGAATATGATGACTAGCTTGGGGATACATAACATAATGTCAGGAAACAGTGGTTGTGAATTAACTGGAATCCATTGGAGCAGTCACTCAGGCTCATCATTTACTTGAATTTCCAAATGGTTTTTGGCGATGTGCCAGGTGAATACTGTGTGTAAAAATTCAGCCTGATTGTATGTAGAATGATGGGGTGAAACGAAGCACAAATTGGCCAAAAATATGTTCCCATTAGGGTGGTTTTAAACTGGATTGCTTCAAGTGAAAGATCTCAGAGTTCAGTCTGAGGTTTTGTTCAGTTTATGTTCACTAGCAATCTGGACAATGGCATCGACAGCACAATAATTAGCCTCAGGGTGTGATGAATATCTAATTCTTGGTTCATAGTAATATTTTAGAGGTAACGGCTGGAATTTTCCAGCCTCGTTGGCATCGGGTGTCATGGCCGGCGATGGGGGTTCAATACGGCGAGAAAGTTAAAAATCCATTTCGCGCCAGCGTGAAAGCACAGCCGGACCACCCGATGGTGCCCGCCATGGCGGAATGCCAATCCAGCTGGAGGCCGGCGTGAACCCGCTTTGCATTCCGCTAATGGGATGCAAAGTAAGGCCTGAACGAAATTGTCCCTCCACGCCAGGTTTATTGTTACGCCGGCGGGAAAACACACTGGCCCAGAACACATCTGGACAAGTTTAACGTGCAGAAGTCGGGACTTACTGCTAGGGACTTGCTCAGATGGCGGTCATCTGACGAGCAGAAGATACTGGAGCCCTACAGCTACCAGACCCTGGAGGAACACGTGCATCGCATGCTAGGTGAATTCTCATGGACATGAGAATGAAGGTGGGAGGTCTCCATTAATACCTCAGGTCTGCTCCAGAACATCACGGTCTTGGCCATCAGCTGCTGCGGATGATCGACGTAGGGTGGAGAGGAAGGTCCAGCTGTGAGTGGGAGAGGAAGGTGTACTGGGGGTGGGGTGGGAGAGGAAGGTCTAGGTTTCAATGGGAGAGGAAGGCATACTGGGGGAGAGGTTAGGGGGTGCGGGATGAAGGTGTCGGGGGGTAAGGTTGAGGGGGAAGGGAGTATTAGGGGAGGAGGGTGTAACAGGGGAGAATGCAGCAAGTAGTGAGGCAGATGTAAGCGGGAAGTAAGGTGTAAAGGAAGGAGCTCAGAGGGGGAAGGAGTTTGGGCAGGGGAAGGAGTCTGGGGACAGAAGAGAGCTCAGAGGGGGAAAGGTGTCCAGAGGCAGGAAGGTGTCCAATGGGTGGAGGGAGTAGGGGTGGAGGAGGGAGTAAGGGGAGGCATGTCCAGGTGAATGTGTAAGGGAGGGGTCTGTGGAGTTAATGACAGCTTCCTGGGGAGCGAACTGAGGGTGGGCATGGTAGGAGGAAATGGTGAATCTGACTGTGAGAGGGGGCAGAGGTAGGGTGGGAGGGTGAGTGTGTGTTGGTAACGGTAGAAGGGTGCCCAGAGTGAGGAAGAGCTGAGGTCATGGCGGGGCTGGTAAATCCGAGCCTGCCCGCAACGAGGGTGATTAGTGGGGACTCAGAGGCAGACACGAACGCTGGGGATGGGAAGGAGGAGGTCGGGAAGATGACACACTCTTCTAGGTGCTACCCTGACATCTGCAGCAGGGTTGGAGACAGCCCGTGCAATGGTTGGCCCTGTTGCCTCTGATGACTTTGGCATGCATCCCCTGGACCGTTGAGGCTTTGAGTGCCTCAGCTTGCTTTGGCCGTCCTCCTATGGGTCAGCTGCTCCCCCTGCGGGGACAGAGGACAAGGTTGAGGGGGGGTCACAGGCAAAGGGGACTCGGAGGGAGAGGTCAGCCTCTGAGATTCCCGAGTGGATGACCCAGGGGTGTCCAACTGATTTTCCTCCTCCCTAAGGATACCCGAGGGCCCTGGCCTGACTTGAGGGGAAGAAGTACCTGTAGGGACGTCGAGCTGCCCCATTTCCCTCTTGCATTGCCACTGCAGGAACTCAGCCATGGCTATCACCCTGGATTGCAGCTCTGCGCACATCTCCACATTCTGCTGGACCAGGGTCTCCTTGGAACTTGCCATCCTTCACATGGAGGCCTCCATATGCGTGCATGTGGGTGCCTCTTAATCAGAGAGTAGGCGGATGCACTCCTCCATCTCATGTACCACTATGTTGAGGGTTTCCAACAGCTTTGTGTGACATTCTCTGACCTTCTGCTGACTCTCCACAATGCGTTGGAATGCCGAATCCAGAGGCTCGTCATCTGACTCGAGCCTCACAGATGCCTCTTCCACAGCAGTCCTCCAAATGCTGGGGAGCTCAGCCGAACCTGCCTCCTCCTGCTGCAGAAACATATCCATGTGGTGACCACCAGATTGTGAACCTGAGCCTGCTCTAGATCTAGGTCCCACCAAGGTGTGTGTCTCTGCGCTTGTGGAGGGTGTGGTTAAGTGCTGTGACGGGTCTTCCAAGCTGCTTATTTCCAGCTCTTCAATGGAGGAGGTGTCCTCTTGGCTGGAGATGAGGACCTGGATGGAGCTGAGGGACTGGCTGGCTGAGGGTGTCGGTCACTTGGCAGAGCTCCCTGTGAACCAAAGTAGAAATAATTAGTGTTTGGCAGCAGAGTCAAAGGCAGGAGAGAGAGAGAGAGAGAGAGAGCACTCACAGTTGCATTGAGAGAGTGATGATGTGGTGCAAGAGAGGGCTGATGTTCTCCATGAAAACAGATGGAGAGTGGAAGCAGGGCTCATGGCATTGCATGAAACGTTTGTGTGGTGAGCGGAGCCATGGACAGGATGAGGACGTGAGCTTAAGAGGATATGAGTCTGACGGAGATTTGAGGGTGTGTGAGAGAGTTACTGGTGTTGTCCTTTAAAGTTTGAGATCCCTGTGGATGTGTGATGGGTTTGTGAGTGTGTGAGTAGAGAGTGATGAGGTGGATGACCTACCCTGGCGGAACAGATAAGAGTATTCATCTTCTTCCTCCACTGGATGGTTGACCGCTTCTGTGCTCCAGTAGCATTGACCACCACTGCTACCACCTCCCAGGCCAGATTGGTGACTCTGGTGAACCTCCTGTGGCCAGAGTGGTTTTCCTCTCCGGCAGGTGTCCCAGAGAGGCACCACTAAATCTTGGGGCTGCCGTCGTCTTTGCTTTCGGGGCCATCTGTCACCTGGAGCAATCCTGGTCTATAGATATGAAGTAGGCATACATTCTGCTGCACTTTAAATATGGCTCCCAGGGCAAGGAGGCGCTGAGGTTACGGCGGGGCAGGCAAATCCAAGCCTGCCCACCAATCACCCGGCGTGTTTCCCGTGAATGCATTATTCATGAGATGGGATGCGCCAGAATAGGATGACATGGCACAGAAGCCCCCCAAATTGTGTCCAGTGAGTAAAATGTCCTTTTTCCCATCCGTTTCCACACTTTCTGCAAATCTGGGATGATTTTGCTCAATGTTTAGTTCTGGGAAGATTAAAGTTTAACTATAGAAAATGGGATAAATGCAACTAAAGCTACTTGGTGTCTATTACACTTAAAAGGTTGGGGCCATGTTGGCTTAAGGGGTTAACAGCTAGTAAGGTAAGACCATAAAATAGCAGGCGGGCTTACTTAACTGGAGAAATTGTAAAGGAGGGATAAGTGGCTTGGAGGTCAGTTTGAGGATAGACCATAGCAGACTACGTCATCATAGAGATGGGTAGAGCTTAAAAGGTTTCCCAGGTTTCTACTTATTGCTGGGAGAGTGAGTGTTCTGCAGCAGGAAGGAGAGCCTATACAGGAAAGTTGCTGCTGTTAGCAGGCTCCAGGAAGTTATAGTTCCCAGGGCTTTTTATGAGCCCTTGAGTGCAGCTGAGAGTGGCCGCTTGGACTTCATATGGTTCACAGCTCACAAGCAAAACTATGGTAGCTGCTCCCAGGCTCCAGGAAGTTAGGGCTCAGAGAAGCCCTGGGAGCCATTTATAGCTCAGTGCAGCCAGGACATGAGTTCGGAGAAACTCAGGGGCAGTGCCAGCTTATAGAAGCTTGTCATCTGTAGAAGGGCCTGATTGGGCTGGTAATTAGAGGTGAGAGTGCACCTTTGTGAATCCCATGGAATGCAGTCTGAAGAGAAGAGATTGAACAATCAGGATGTGAGCAGCCATTGAGGCAGTCCAAGTCAAAGCAGTTGTTGGGGGAATTCAGGGGCTAGATCTTCAAAAGTTGAAAGTTGAAATCTCTCATGTAGGAAACAGAGTTCTGAGATTTTGTGACTCGCAATGGTCATTGACATCTGGGTGGGTTGCTGAGAAATCCATGGGATCTGTCTTGGTTGCATCTGACATTTATTGAGCCATTTGGTGTGTTCGACCACAATTTTCCTGTTAATTCAGATTTACCTCATGTTAATTCTAAACGTTAAGGGTATAAGATAGATATTGTAAATTGTTTTGCTTTTCTGGCTTTGTATAATAATTTTATTTGTTTAAAACCATGGAATCTTGTGGCTTTATGCTCCTGGTGGTTAACTGGAAGTTCAAACTTAGTCTGCTTTAAACAAGAAGTTACTAATCCCTAACCAGATCATTACAAGGGATAATACCAATGGCCTTAGAACAAGATACATTTCAGCTGGATTTGAATAGATTGTGCCAATTTTTTTTCTGTATAGATAAAAGACAATTATGCACATGAGTGTGCAGAATATGTATGAAAAATATGTCATGAGTGCGTGTAATTTAAAAGTGACTAGATCTTGGTAATATAATGTGAGTTACAAAACACTTTGAGATCACAATTAAAACAGAAAATGCTGGTAAAACTCAGCAGATCTGGCAGCATCTGTGGAGAGAGAAACAGAGTTAACATTTCAAGTCCATATAACTCTTCTTCAGAGCTAAAGACTGAAGAAGAGCCATAGAACCATAGAAAAGTTACGGCCATATGGACCCGAAACATTAACTCTGTTTCTCTCTCCACAGATGCTGCCAGACCCGTTGAGTTTTACCAGCATTTTCTGTTTTTATTTCAGATATCCAGCCTCCACAGTATTTTGCTTTTACCCTTGTGACCACATCTAGATTATTGTACACAGTTTTCATCATCCCACCTCGAGAGTGATATTGTAGATCCAGAGAAGGTACAGAGAATAGCAACAAGGGATGATTACTAGTCTAAGTGCATTGAGCAATGGAAATAGATTTTGTGCATTAGATTAGATTGGATTTTCAGGAGAAGCACAGGTTTAGAGCAAATCTCATACCTTTAAACTTATTAAGGGCATTTATTTACATATAAGTAAATGGATTGTTTAAGATAATAGGGCTGGATAGGACCAATCCTTCTATTTAAGTTGTGAAAAGCAGATGGGATGTTCAGAAGTTTAATCATTCGTAGGGGTAATCAAACTATGGAGCAGCATTCCTGAGGTGATAGCTCGCAGTCCATCAAAAAAGTGTTAGATATATTTTTGAAAAATTATATGATGATGGCAAAAGGAAAATTAATGATTCTGGGTAACAGCCAGTGAGCTGGAGGCTTCCTGAGGCTTGCCTGATTGCATTCACGGGAACAAAAAGCGTATTTTAACTCACAATTCCTGGATTGACCTTGAGGTGCTGCGTGTTTTGCCTCTGCAGGAGGTGGTGGGGAGGAAGAGTGCTTACATCATGTTGAGTTCAGCAAAAATGGGGGCTAAAGGCCCACTTGTAAATAACTTAACATAACCTTTCTCCAAAATGAAGAACATCAATTTACACTATTTCCTCCATCATTTTACATTCCCATCTTTCCCCCTTTATATTATTTAGCGCATTATCTTTTTCTCACTATTTCAGCCAAGTTGTTAGACTGTAAATGGATTAATGCCTCACTAAAAATAACAGATAGAGGATTTTCAGACAATTACATTAAATATCTCTACATAATTACCTCAGAGCATAATTTGAGGGTCATGAAGAGATCAACAAAATCTTTCATCTCCACACTTTCTGAGGTATGGAAATTTTTCCATGTCGTTTTTTTTTTGTATTAGCCATGTTACCTCACTTCTTCTATTATTGCTGAAGAGATGAACAGAAATTCATCGAATCAAGTGGTCCTGGAGGTGACAGTGAATTTAAAAATATGAACACAAAGAAAAATACTGAAAATCTTGAAACTAAAACAGAAAATGGTAACACTCCACAGGTCAGTTTGCATCAATGGGCAAGGTAATGACTCAAGTGTTGATGGTGGGTCTACCTGAGATGCTAATTTGTTGTTCTCTTCACAGGCGCTAATTGCCCTGCTGAAAGCTTCCACTATTTTATAGTTTTGGTTCAAATTTTCAGAACCGACAGGGATGGAATCATTCAGTCCCATTAGTGGCGGAAGTCATGGCAGGCATGGGCATACAATATGACAACTAGGTCAAAAGTTGGTTTTATGCCATGGTGAAACCAGTTTGCGATCGTCCGTTCCACCCGTCAATGGTGGGCCATGTTTCCCACCACCGCACACCGGGAACCTAATTTCAATAAGCCCTGCTTGCCAGAATCATCCCCCCACGCTGATGTGTTTCACAGCTGTCGCTTAGGACTTTGAGGTTTGTTTGCTTACCTTTCTATGAGCAGCAGTCATGGCCACCAACACCAGGCTTCGCAGGCAGCACCACATCACTTTTAGGGGGGCTCAAGGGCAGGTCTCTACTGACTAGACCATGGCGTGTGGCGGGGGTGGCTTTTCAATGGCTGTAGGGCTACGGCTTGCCGGCCTGAGAAAGCAGTGAGGTAACAGCACAGCGGGCAAATCGGGGACCGCCTGCCGTCAGCGAGACGGCGAGTTTCCTGTGGCTGCATAATTAATTAGGCGGAAAGTGGACGATACAATGCGAAAACCCGCCGTTGCGGCTGGCGGGTAAAACGTCTTTTTTCATGGCCGGTACCACACTTAGTGCAAACCTGGGACGAATATAGCTTTTCTTTTTTGTTCACTATCAATGCTCCTGTCCCTCACCTTCCCCTACATTCCTGTTCTATTTTCTCGCATCAACCCCACAGATTTATTCTTGTGTTGTCATGGAAAAACATTAAAACTGTGAAATTCCTTCATCTTCTTGTAAAAGGTTTGAAATTGTCCTTATTGAAGAATAGGACACTGTTGAAATGGAATTTTGCTAAGGAAATATTGTCAAAAATGATGGACTCACCTTCACTTTAACATTGAGCAAGGTCATAAAACCTTGCGACTGTGTCAGCCTGCATGGCTTCATGGTCCAGCAGTAACATAAATTTAAAATTCTCATTTTTGTTTTCAAATCCCTCCATGATCACCTCCAGCCCCACGACCCTTCGAGATATTTGTTCTCCTCCAATTCTAGCTCCTGCGCATCTCTGATTTCCTTCAGCCCACCACTGGCAACCATGCCTTCAGCTGCTTAGGCCCTGGGCTCTAAGTTTCTCTCCCTAAACCTCTCTGCCTCTCATCCTGACTCTCCTTCTTTAAGACACTCATTAAACCTATTTCTTTGTCAAGCTTTTGGTCACCTGTCCCAATATTTCTTTATGAGGCTTGGCGTCAATTTTGTTTGATTAAATGTTCCTGTGAAGGGCCTTGGGATATTTAATCTGTTAAAGGTGCTGCATAAATTCAAGTTGTTGTTAGTCATTATTACACACAATATTTTCAACAGTTAATATGGTCCCACAGTTACATCTTGTAAAATTTTATATAAATGTACGTTAGTTAATAGTTTAGGAATGTGTCTTTAAAAATAGCTGCAAAATGGTTAACAGAATCACTCAGTTATAACAGAATCACTCAGCGTGCAGGTTGCTTGTCATGTTCCACAACACAATCTCCCCTGCTGGCACTCTAATCAGTAATTACTGTAGCTATAACCGTACACTCTCTCTCACTGGAACACATTTCTTGGAGGCTAACATTTTACATGTTATGAGATCCTTGTTAGTGTGAGTGTCAAGTAAGATACTAATAAATGTAATACAAAAACCAGGAACCATTAGGTCCAGTAGTCTCCACACTGACTGTGTTATTACTGAGACTTATAATAGGGTGGTTGTATATTAATTATAATGTTATTATTTGGCTCTGTGGCGAAATTAATGATAGGTTGGTGACACAGCACTGAGACGTGATTCATTTGATTAAAGGAATAAATTGTGCCCGTATTAGGATCTATGCTACATTTAAAATACGAAAGAGGCAAAACCAGCCCAGCAGATAAATTGCGCTATGCTGCATGACTTCCAGTTGTCATAATCTGTTTTGTATTACTGTATTCAAAGATCCTATCTTGATGCTTGATGACTAGAACACCTTGGATCATTAGCTATTATTTGCTATTAAGTAAGTATGACACAGTTGAATAATTGTATTTCTATCATGGATCTTATGGTAAATTAAAGGATGGAAGATGTTCCACACAGAATTACCAGTTACATTGTCATATGTCCTGAAAGCCAGTTTTCTTATAAATTAATGGATTTATTAATCTAATTCAGCATTCCAAAGGGATGTTCCCTCTGCAACATCCTTGTTTCCTCTATCACCCACTCCCTTTCCCATGAGATCTTCCTGTGCAATGCAACACCTGTCCTCTTACCTCTTCGCTTTCCATCCCGTATGCAGGGCCCTAAACCCTCCTTCCAGATGAATATTCACCGCTCACAATGCGGTCTCCTCTGCATCTTAAGCCTGTTCCGTTGCCATTCGATAAGATCATGGCTAATCTGGTTGTGGTCTCAACCCACCCTCCTACCTGCCTCCCATAACACTTGGCTCCCTTGTCTATCAAAAATCTATCTAATTCAATTTTGCATATATTCAATGATCCAGCCTCCACTACTTTCTGGGGAAGATAATTCCACATACTAACAACCCTCTGAGAGAAAAAAATTCTCCTCATCTCTATCGTAAAAGGGAGGTCTCTTATTCTTAAACTGTGTTCCCTAGTTCTAGTCTCTCCCACAAGAGGAAATATCCTCTGGATATCTACCCGATTAAGTGCCCTCAAGATTTTATAGGTTTCAATAAGATCAGGTCTCATTCTTCTAAACTCCAATGGGTATAGGCCCAACCTGTTCAACCTTTCTTCATAAGATAAGCCCTTTGCGCCAGGAATAAATTGAGTGAACCTTCTCTGAACTACTTCAAATGCTATTATATCCTTTTGCAAATAAGGGGACAAAGCAGTACATAGTACTCCAGATGTGGTCTCACCGATGCCCTGTACAGCTGTAGTAAAACTTCCCTAATTTTATATTCCATTCTCCTTCCAATAAACACCAACATTCCATTTGTCTTCTTAATCGCTTGCTGTACCTGCATACTAACTTCCTGTGATTCCTGTACCCAGACATCCATATCCCTCTGTACCATGGTCATCTTCAGCCTCTAGATTTAAATAATATGCTGCTTTTCTATTCTTCCTGCCAAAAGTCAAGTTCGCATTTTGCCGCATTATACTCCACCTGCCAAAGTTTTGCCCACTCAATTAATTATCTATACCCTTTTGCAGACTCTTTACCTCCCCTCAGGGCCGGGGATGGGTCCTAGTCCTTCTCCTGTTTCTGAGCCTCTTATCCACCATCCCGCCCACCCCCTTTAACCCTCCCCTCCACATCCTTTGGATGTCCATAATTGGGAACCATAACCACAGTGGGGTTGAACTGTTTCATATAGATTTAGAAAAACTTCTTGGCTTTTGTACTCTATGGGTAAAATTTCTAGCTCGGCAGGGGGGGCACGCGCCCAAACCGACTGAGTGCAAAATGACACGCGATGACATCGTGCAAGCATCCCAACGTCATCGCACACTCACCAATTAAGGACATTCAAAAGCTGATTAAAAGAAACTTTTCATTGCCCGTCTAGTTGACGGGCAGGCAAAAATGTCAAGCGGCCTTTGCACGTATTTGGAAACCTCATCCATGGACAGGATAAGGTTTCCAAAAGCAAATAAAATTAAAATAAAAACTTTGTCTTTTCATTCATAACATGCCCCTGCTCATGTGACAGTCACATGAGGGGACATGTTTTATTACATTTATAAAATCTTTATTTTTTTTAAAAACCTGCTCATCTCCCTGAGGCAGCTCTCTGAGAGAGCTGCCTCAGGGAGGTTTGCAAATGGCACGCGTGCCCATGCTTGAAGTTCATGCTCGCCCCACTCACCTTCCTCCCCCCACCCCCCCCCCACCGCCCATACAGGCAGCGCAGCTGCTTGCAGTTCACGCCAGGTGGACCTTAACCGGCCCGCCAGTGTGAAATTATCTTCCAGCTCCGATCACAGGCAGGTGGCCTCTGATTCACCCACCCTGCCACTTCCTCACTCCGGGAGCCATATTTAAATGGCACCCATGCACAGCCTTGTCAATGTCTGCAGCCCAGGACAGAAGACATGACTACAAAGGGAAGAAGTGTAATGCTCCGAAATTCAGTGATGCCTCACCAGAACACCTGCTGGATGTAGTCAAGACCCACCACAAAGTCCTTTATCCTCGTGATGGCTGGAAGGGGTCCACCAACCTCACCATTCTGGCTTGGCAGATGATGGCAGTGGTGTTCAGTGCCGATATAGCACATAAGATGGCAGCTACCCAGTGCAGAAGCAAGATGAATGATCTCATCTGTGCCACCAGGTTAAGGCAACCATCTCATCACTCTCAACTCACACACTCACCAGCCCATCACACATTCACTGGCATCTCACTCACTGCCAGCTCAGGGGACAACACCACTCACTCCCTCACATACACCCTCATATCTCCATCTAGCCTCATATCTCCTGCAGTTCAAGTCCTCATCCCGTCCATGCACTCACCACCCACACATGGCTGGTATCCTTATCAACTGCCCTGGCATGCATTCTGCTCACCCTCTCCATCTGTCTTTATGTAGGACAAGCTCGCACACAGTCAAAGGGAGCGGGCTCAGAGGCCAGGGGTCGAGTGGCTGAAATCAAGGTCCTCACTCCCTATAAGAATCGAGCCATCGAGCTGGCCGGAGGGGGCATGAACCGTGCCTTCGCCAACGGCGGGGTGGGTACCCAAGTGAGGATCCTGCCTATCCCTCAGACAACCATACTGTGAGTGCATGGTCATTTTGCGCTCAGTCGTTTAAGGTGTAGTGTACAAGGAGAGATGTGTTTACCCATGGAGAAAGGTCATATATCATCCAATTCCATGTGGCCTGTGTCTTCCAGCAGGGTTTTCATGCTATGAGCCCATACTCAGGGCTTGTGAGCACTGCTGTCTGCCAATCACGTTTCCGACTTTCTGAGTACATATCTGCTAAACTGACCAATAAGTGGAAGGACTTTGCCCCCTCAAGGTGCTGAAGCTCTATCCTTCTCAGCCACGTTATTGCCCTGGCACTCGAACTGACAACCTTGAACGTTTCTCAACCTGTAATTGTCTGTACTGTGGCCTCGAGACTCTAATCACAATGTTGGGATGCAGCACTGTGCGTCTCATCACCGAAGCACTCGCCAAGACGTCTGATGCTAATTGCAAATGGTGATTTTTGTTGGTCAATAGAGCCTTTGAGTATGCTCTGGAAGCACACATCGTAACTTTAGGCAATGTTGAGGGGAGCAATGGGGTAGGAGCTAGGATGTACTGAAGCAGAAATCTGCTCTTTATTAGCAACAACTTGTGACCTTGAGGACTTCGTGGTGTCTGAGAATTTTGGAGTTCGCAAGGGCCAGGGCTGGCCATGAGGGCACAATGTATGTCTTAAAGAGGAATCATTTTAATGCCTGGCATGCAAGTGGTTGACATCAGGAGGAATTGTCCTAGATTTGCACTAAGCTCAGTAGCGCCGGGTAAAATTACATTTTACTTGTCGGCCGCAATTGCAGGTTTTCACGACACATCGTCCCAAACCCATTGCATTAGTCATGCATTCCCAGGAAACACGTCATTTCAATGGCAGGCAGGCTTTCCTTCACCCACCATGCCATCACCTCGCTGCTTCATCAAGCCAGGCACTGTATTTAAAGTCCAGCCATCTGTAAACATCTCAATGCTTCCAGCCCCAACTACTGCACGAAAGGCAAAAAGACTACAGCCCCAGGTTTAGTGACGCCTCATTGGAACACCTTTTGGATACCGTGGAGGTCCACTGTGATGTCCCCCACCCCTGCTCTGGCCACAGGATGGGCAGCAGCATGACCAACCAGGCTTGGGAGACGATGGCAGTGGTGGTCAGTGCCAATGCTGCATAGAAGAGGTTGGCCGCCCAATGCAGAAAGAGGATGAATGATCGCATCCGTGCAGCCAGGGTATGGCAACCATCTCATCCCTCTAAACTCGCACACTCAAGCCCATCATACATTCACTGGCATCTCACTCACTGCCAGCTCAAAGGACATCACCACTCACTCTCACACACATATTTTCACATGTCCATCTGGCCTCATCTCCTCAGAAGACTGCATCTCAGCCCTCACCACCTTGAGGCAACTTGCACAGATCAACATGTGCCCCCCACACACACCCTGGGATACCCTCCTTCCCCAGTACAACTCTCGTCCTGCAGCCTCTTCCCTTGCCTGAGGCCACTTCTCCCCCTTCCCCAATGAAGCCCTAGCCCTGCAGCCATTGAAAAGCCATCCACATATGGCTGATCTGGTAGGTAGAAACCTGTCGTGAACCCCCCTAAAAGTGATGTGGTGCTGTCTGTGAAGCCTGGTGCTGATGGCTGCAAGTGCTGGCCGAAGGTAGGTAGGCAAACAAATCTCGAAGTCCCGACAGGTGCACGCCACTTATGTGCTGTTGTGAAACATGTGCAGGCCTGATAATGATATGCTGGTGTATTACAATGAGGTTCCTGAAGCCCGATGGCAGAGAATGCAGTCCGCCATCGGTGGGCTGAGTGGATGATCACAAATTAGTTTCACGCTGTTGTGAAACTGATCACCCCATATTGTCCACTCACACCACTGAACACACCCAATGCTGGCGGGCATGGAAAATCCCGGCAATTGTCATCCTCAGGTGGTTCACAGGCATAGTAATGTGAGGATAAATGTAGACCTACATCCCTAACTGAGAGTGCTGGATGTTAATGTGATAGAGAAGAAGGTGACATAGAGGATTGAGTCATTGCAGAATTATTGTACACCTGCAGAACATCTTTGGCTGCCTTGGCTGAAGTGTCACCTAATAGTTTCACCATCGATGTTACACAGGATGTGTTGTCCTGTTGCTGGAGATGGATCTCCTTGGGGAGCTTTGTTGCATTGAAGGCATACAGCTATGAGCCCGCTGAGAGTAGTGGAACAGCTCCTGGCTCTTGTAGGCTGCCACTGCAATTGGGATGCTGAAGATATGCTTGAAGAGGCAGCACCTTCTGATGTCTGATGGTGGGATTCCCTCCTCCAGTTAGCACCTCATCTCAGCAAGGACACATGCTCTCGAGGCTTCATCCTCCTTGAAAGGATCAGGACAATGTAAGCTTCATGTGTAACTGTGCTCTCTCATACTGAAGTGCATGTTGAAATGAGAGGAATAGCAACACTGGTGTTCATGTGGCCCATGACGGAGGGCACTTGTCCAAGAGTACTCAGTGCAACTTGTCATCCTCCTCGTGGAATCTGGTGGCAACGAGGGCCTCAGGTTCATGCCTGCCTAGTCTGGCCCATGCAATGGCCTCTTCCCCTGCAGCCTCGACTTCCCCCAACCCAACGCCCTCACCCCCTTCAATGTCCTCCTCATTGGAGGAGACGTGCAGTTCCTCCATGTTGACATGGAGGAACTACTACAGAGGTCCTCGGTGGACCCCTGAAAGGAACCACTGGTGTAGAAGTTGTGTGCAGCCATTACTTTCAGAGCCACTGGTAATGGATGCCCTCCCAATCCCCATGGCATCAATTCCCGGAGAATGTGGCAAATATGAGTCACCAGATCCTGGACATCAGGAGGCATCAGTAACTCTGTCTTTTGCTCATCAGCAAATAAGACAGGGGATTTCTGTGCACCCTCAGTCTTATGAGCTGCCAACGCATGATGTTTCTCATCCTCTGCGTCCAGTGAGGGGCCTTGCTGGCCCTTGGTTGAGGGTTTTGCTCCTCCCTTTGGCAATCCAGGAGCCTCCATCGCAATCTTCTCCTTCTTCTCTCCTGCCTGCATGTGATTATGTCAATATTAGTCTCCACAGGCTCTCTTTTTGTCAATGACTTGTCAGTGAATGTGGGTTCAAGGGCTTTGATCCCATGTCAGCAACTACTCACCCCTGAAATGATGGCCAGTGCAGGGTACATTTCATGGTGCTCCCCAGCCCCCCAACTCTTTACATGACTGAATGCTGTGACATTGCTTTGGCCAGGCGCTTGGATGTGCTGCTTACAGCCTAACAGCTGGGATCCTTTTTCACTGCACTCTAATACCACATTCTTTGGAATAAACACGAGAGTAAATGTTAGTCAGGAAATGAGATTATTTGAGGGGGGCCTGAGGCTTCTCTTCTGTGAATCTGCCAGCACCACAATTCTAACACACTTTTGAAGCTCGTCCAGTCACCCAATTGCTCTGTAGTTCAATGTTGCTCTGGGGAATTTCCACGCTGTGAACAAAGGGTTAAAGGAGATCAATTAGTGCCACTTTGGGGGATAGTCTCGCATGAATGCACACCATTGCTTCACTTCCTGATTCCCTGCATTATCATTGAAAGGCTCCGAACATATCCCAGCTCTGCCTCTCTCCTCATTTGGGAATACACATTTCAGTGAGGTGTCCCTTTAATCGGCACCCCTAGTGCATGCACCTGACCGCCAATCCGGCTGCAGAGTCCTCACCATCAGAGCTTCTCCTCATTTTAATTTTGTACTGTGCCATCACTACAGGGTAGAAGATGGTGGTGCTGAGCTCTCACTGCCAGACCAGTTTGGACCCTTCCTGTGTGAGTATGAAAACCCATCCCAGAGGAGTTTAATGTTCATGTTTCCCTACCTCCATGACCTCTTAATCCTCCCTCTGTATTCCTTGGCCCCAACATGATTGTGGTGGATATCCGGTTGTTAGCCCTTTAGCATTTTGCGGTGCATGTGACTATGCCCTGTGTGGACCTCATCACCCCCCATCTGAGGCCACTTATACAATTAAACATACACCCCCCAACACGCCCTCAGATACCCCTACAATGCCTTTTTCCTATCTGTAGGCTGCAGATGCCTCCCCTGACTGATTGTGCCATCTATAGCCCAGTATGATGCCAAAAACCCGACAGAACAAGACGCGTGATGTTATGAGATTACCCTGCAAACAACATGCTGGGCACGAGTGAGACTGGACTGACATGCCCTCCCCGTCTCTAGACTGGGACAAGGACAGTCTTTGCAAACTGAATAATGTAAACAGAGACGTTTCTTCACTCCGCTCCTCTCATTCTGGGCCCAAGTGGCTTATGTCATTCTGTAACATACTCTCTCCCCATTCTGGCACCTGGTGCTGAGGACACTAATCCCCCTGGACCCTCCCCGAGTCATGTGAAACCTCCCCTACTCGTACCCACCAGTGCAGCCCTAGTCCTGCAGCCCCTTCCCATGGTTCAGGCCGGTTTCCCCTCTTCCCCCGTGCAACCCCAACCCAGTAGACCATTAAAAACCACCCCTGCATTACAGCTGGTCTGCTAGGTAGAGACTTGCCACTGACAGCTCCCTGAAAGCGATGTGGTGCTGCCTGCGAAGACTGGGGCTGATTACCACGAGCGCTGCGCTATGCAAGGTAGGTGAATGAACCTCGTAGTCATGAGTGACGTGCAGGTCACCAGCTGCATGTTGCTTATATACCATTGTGAAATACGGCGTTCTAGTTTCATGCTGACGTGCCCCGATGATCCAACGTGGGAGGATAATTCCGGTGAGGAGCCCTTATAATGAGATGCAAATATATTGAAATTACATTCGCAATGTGCTATGGGGGCAAATGCGGCCCATCACTGAAGGCTGTAGTGCACAATTGCAAGCTGTTTTTACACGCCATGAAACTAATTTTTGGCCTTCTTGTGTTATTTTCCGCTACAGATGGGTGCGGAAATTTCTGGCCTATGTATAAATGAGAATTTCTTGATCTAACAGTGATGTATTCCATTGGCCCATTACCCCTGGTTTCACTTCCAAGTTTAAAAATGGCAAAGCCTTCCAATAAATTAGCACCAATCTATTCACCTGCAATAACGTTCTATTTCTATCTACACAAGTGGGCTTTGTTAACAGTAAAAATTACACTTTTTTTATTGAGCGATAAATGTTTTCTCATTTTAAATTGAAACTAGCCAGACTTACAAATAAATGCCCAGCATGGAGCACATAATAGGAAAAGGAAAGTACTGCAGCGGCTGGAAATCTGAAATATAAACGGAAAATGCTGGAAATAGTCAGCAGGCCAGGCAGCAGCTGTGAAGGGAGAAACAGAGTCAACACTTCAGGCCTACAATCTGCACTAGTTCTGATGAAGGGTCACTGACCTCTATTTCTCTCCGCACAGATGTCAGCAGACCTGCTGAGCAGTTCCAACACTCCCAGTTTCAAATGAGGCAAAAATAATTCCATTTGCCAGCCCTCCAAAAAGCAATCAGACTTCTTGTGAGCCTTTCATTCTCCTTCAGCAAGAAACCTAGCAGCAGCTGCCTGAGATCTGGTTTGGCACATTAAAAATGTATTTCAAAAAATAAAGTTAAGGTATGAAGAAAACATAAACAACTTGCTGAGCAAAGAAAAACAATGTCAAAGCAATAAATTGATAATTTTTTAAATTAGTAATTCATAAAAACGACCATTAAAAAGTGCCAAGCATCTTAAGAAGCAGAGCTAGAGAGAGACAAACCCCTGCCCCTCAGGGCAGAACCTTACGTCCCACGGGTGGGCACATGCCATGACCTGATCAGGCATAAAATCACACGAGAAGACGTCGGGCAAGTGTCCCAGTGTCATCGCGCACTCCTGTGATATTTCGCTCGGCAGGCGCGCGCAGAAGTCGGAAGCACGCCCGGCGACAATTAAGGGGGCAATTAAGCCCATTAATGGCACAATTGTCTCCGATTTTTCGTGACCCGTCCAACCTCACAGTTCCCAGATGGGTGAATTGGCCAGGCGGCCTTTACATTTTTCATCAAACCTCATCCAATTGCGGGGATGAAATCTCCGAAAAGAAACAAAATAAAAATAAATATCGGTGGGCAGCATTTTTATCAGCTATAGCTTCAGCTGCTTGGTTGTGATTCATGGACATTTTTTTGCTGCTTTTTTAACCTTTATTTGATCATTTGCAGGTCTGCAGCTCCCTGAGGCAGCTGCCTGCCTTCAGGGAGCTCTCTCTCATCGCCCACCCCTGCCTGCAGAAACATCATTGCCCGCCCTCTTTCTGCCCCCATCCTGGCAGCGCTGAGCTTTTCAGCGCGCGTCTCATGCTGGCTGGGCGATAATTGGCCAACCAGCATGAAATCGCGGTCGGGAGCCGATCGCAGTCGGGGATCTGTTTCCCGACCGCTCCTGGGCCCACCAATCGTGTGCACCCGCCAAAGGTCAAATTAAGGCCTAAGTCCTTGTCACCAGGGGAGGGACCAGGGCCAAGCTAAGGAGATGGGTTTAACTAACACCAATCTTGCATTCGCCTCTGGTGGCGCACGCTCCAAGCTGACTCATAGACTCATAGACTTTTACAGCACAGAAGGAGGTAATTTGGCCCATTGTGTCCACACTGGTCAACAAAGATCTGACTACACTAATCCCATTTTCCAGCACTTGGCCCATAGCCCTGGAGGCTACGGCAACACAAGTGAATATCTAAATACTTCTTAAATGTTACGAGAGTTTCTGACCTGCCCTGATACTGTGTATACTGGGCATACTGTGGTCTTTTTAATTTTCGATATTCAATACTCTGTAGAGGTGCCCTGTTGTGTGGAGGGGTGATGGCACAATTTGCACAACCTACAGCATAATGAAATAAAAGGGATCAAAGAATTCCCACTTCACAAATAATCACCAGCTTCTAAAATAAATTGTCACTTGGTATAGAAAGCAATGTCTCAGCTGAAGCATTGGAACCAGGTCAGCTCCTGATTCAGTGGAGCATATATGGGTTTGAGACAGAATAAAAATGGAAAATTATCGCATTGAATTATTATAACTGGCTGTGGTTAAGGGTGAAAGCTGAGTGGGCTGTACAGTCTTTTCCTCTTTTCACATTCGTTCTGTCTTAAAACTAGAGCCAAACATGTCAGGAGTGAAATTAGGAAACACTTCTAGACACAAAGACTGGGGTTTTATGGCCTCTTTGCTAATGGGGGAAGGGGGTGTGTAAGGTTTCATGTATTGGTGTCGGAAAGGAGTTTCAATGTCATCGTGCCAGGTCCAGGTTTTACAAGGCGAGGACTGCAAGTCCAGTGGGAACGGCGCTCAGCTCTAACATAAAGATCGTTCAGACAATTCAAGTGGCAACTGAACGCGATATTACAGGCCCATTCCAACTTTAAGAAAGGTTCATGTGGCTCATGGTGTGTCAGAACCCTGGCAGGTATAATCCAGGCCAGTGCTTACTTCGGTAGCCGCTGGGTGGGGCAGCATGGCCTCACAGGAAGACTGAGACAGCGCGGCCTGAGCACATTGCAGTGCAGAGGGGGAGTTCAGGTGCCAGGACTTTCGGGTCGAGCCTCCATGGTGCCATTTGACTGCTGATACACGGGTGCATTGAAAGGGGGCTGAGAGGAGGTGGAGTGTTTGGAGAAAGCATCTGAAAGAGTAGCCCTCGCGACTGCCAGTGCTCATCTGCCATGGGCATCATCCACTCAGGAGGTGGGTTCTTAAGTGAAGAGGAGTACCTGAGAGGGAGGGAGTAGCAGGAACAGGAAGCCGGGCATAAAGCAGAAGAAGGCCATAGAGGGGACAGCTGTGAACACACGTCAGTGCAGAGAAGAATGTACTCTGTTGCAAGGATAAACAAACAGAGGGTGAGCTACCACTAGATGTTGGAGTGTCACTGTCTCCAAAGGCTGTATGTCTCCCAAGAGACATCCCATCATAGATCTTTGTGCCATGTTGATGAAGAAGCTGAAGCCCATCGGTATTGGTAGTCAGCTGGTGGCAGAGCCAGTGAAGGTCACTGTAGCTTTAATTTCTACACCTCCGGTTCAGTGCAGAGATCCACTGGGAACACAAGAACACAATAAATAGGAGCACGAGTAGACCACATGGCCTATCGAGTCTGCTTCACCAATCAATATGATCATGGCTGATCTTAGACTTCAACTCCACTTTCCTGCCTGCTCACCATATCACTGCCTGCGTGGGGGGGAGGGGAGGAGGGCAAGAGTGCAAGTTTGCACATGCACTTGGATGTGTGCTGGGAGTGTGCCTCAGGGAGATGTAAAGTTTTGAAAATTAAAAATAAAGATTTTTGAAATGTTAAAAAACATGTCCCCTCATGTGACAAGCAGGGACATGTTAGAAATTAGAATGAAATTTGAAAATTTTTTTTTAATGAGGAACCTAAACCTCATCCCACCTGTGGATGAGGTTTCGCAAAAAAATGCAAAGGCCGCTTGGCCTTTTTGCCTGCCCACCAACTTTAAGGTTAGATGGGCAGTGAAAGATTGAAATCAATTACATTGTTAATGGTCTTAATAGGCCTTTTAATTGTTGGTAGGTGAGCTGCCGATTACCGCACACACCCATTGACTGAAATATCGTGCGAGTGCGCAATGACATTGGGACGCTTGCCCGACATCACCGTGCATCATTTTATGCTCGAGCGGGTCGGGCGTGCGCCCGCTAAAAATTTCTGGCCTCTGTGTTTCTTGTATGAACACACCCAAGCCTCTTTGAACATCACCAATGACATATCAATGCATTAAGGTGGTGATCCATGTCCACTACAGGAGGGCCAGCCAATACATGCATTATCACCTTGATCCAAATAGTCAGTCTGAGAGAGCCAGAGGATTCGGGACCATTGCAGGAATCCTCCGGGTGCATTGTGTGATAGACTGCACACGGGAGGCCATCAAGGCTCCCACAGGCCAGCCAGCATTCTTAACAGGAAGGGTTTTTATTCAGTCAATGTCCAACTGGCCTGCAACCACTTCCAATGGATCCCGTGTATGCATGGTACCCTGAAAGCAGCCATGATGCCTACAGACTCAGGCACTCTCAGGTGCCAGAACCATTTACAACCCCCACATGCCATCAAAGCTGCATACTTGGTTACAAGGGCTACCCCCTATAGAGGTGGCTGCAGATTCCAGTGAGAAACCCTAAACTGGAAGCAGAGGAGAAATACACCTGCCATATAGTGACCTGAGACCCCATCAAGCATACCCTAAGTCTCCTGAAATTGCGAGTGCAGTTTTGGGCCAGAAACTGTAAGGAATAGAGAGAGTACAGTACAGGTTCGGCAACCTGCTATTGAGTAATGTAAAAATGAGGAAAAGATGGAAAAATTGGGACTTTTAATCAGAACAGAGGAGACCATGGGATGCTTTGATTGCTGTGTTAAAGATTATAAAAGGATGTGAAATAGATAGAAACAGGCCCTAATATCAATACGAAGTTGTGGGGTTGGTAGTGGGGATGTTGGATTATCCAATTTCAAATTGGCTTCCTCATTAAACTTTTCTTCTAGGTTTCATGCCTTCAAGCTGCACAGAGGGCATGATGTGCACCTACAAGACACAACCTCAAGTTGACTATTTGAAGGACCAAAGCAAAAATGTAATTCTAAGGGCCGAGGAAGATTCAGAAGGAGATGGTGTGAGATACTTAACATGGACTCTTGATGAGTAAAGCCACCACCCAGATTTAACAATGCTTCCCATTACAATGCTGTCTTTATTCTTTCATGGGATGTGGATTAAACACCATCACTGCCAAGGCCAGCGTTTGTTGCCCATCACTAAGTACCCTTGAGAAGGTGGTGTTGAGCTGTTTTCTTGAACCACAGCAGTCAGTGTGGTTTAGGTACACTCACAGTTCTGTTAGGAAGGGCGTCTTGCCAAGACAGCGTGAAGGAGATAAAAAAACTAAAAGAAATTTGTTTCTCTTCCATATTCCCTTGTTTAAATTCTATTTTCTTTTTAAATGGACAAATGGCTGGACTGATAAAATGGCCGCCACTGACCACATGATGGTAGTTTGGGACGTTTCTGAGCAGTTTAAAAATGGACAAAGGCTAACACATCAAACTCCTGGAATGTAACACCCCTTAATTGTATAAACATTCCAGCCAATCCAACACAAAGGAAAGTAGATGAGATGTCTGCACCAGACACCTATGGACAAAGGCAGAGTTATTTGTGGCTCCTCGTCTCCAACATTGTGCTAATGGTTCTATAGTTCAAAACACAATGGGTTTTAACTCGACCCAAAACCGCCCTGTGACATGACTGGGAATTGAGTTGCTTGAATTGCTTTAATTATGCAGCTTTTGGGTTCTATCTTCCGTCGCTGGTTAACCTCAGGAGAGAACCAGGACTCCAGTCTATCAGCCTGCCTCTGTCTACTATTTGCCATCCAACTGTGCAGCAACAGAACCAGGGCTCTGTCCAGGTTTTAAATTACCTGGTTCTCCTCTACTTTGCATACCACTGGAACATCTGAACTTCTGTATCAGTGCCTAGAAGATGAATTCATCTCCACGGGCCTTCTTTCATTGTGGCAGTCATCGCTTCTGGAAAAGTGGATCACCCTGCAACAGTTTCAGCCTACAAATCCCAAAAGGAATGCACCATTGGACTCTTAGATTCTGAACACTGAACTCAAGTGAAACCATAATTCTTATTTTTTATCGTGGTCTTTGCCCTAAGCCTTTTATTTCCCTTATCCCTCTTTTGTTATATGAGTGCAAAAATGGGTGGACATTGCAAAACCCCTTGCCGTGTTTCGTGTGTATGTACAATAAACTATCCCTCTTATTTTATCTTATCTTGAGTTTGCAGTGGGATTATTAATGGAGGATTGGATCGCTCCAATGCTGAAGGGTTGGGGAAAATATGCCACCACTTATAAAGAGAGGAATCAGAAATCAAAAACACCTTTCTGTTTACAGATGGCTAGTGAGTAGAGAAATCAGGGCTGTTTTAAATTAAACCCCCTCCTGTCCATAACAAGGGGGTTCCAGGATTTTAATCCAGCGACAGTGAAGGAATGGCGATATAGTTCCAAGTCAGGATGCACATCAAATGGGCTGCTTCATCCTGGATGGTTTTGAGTTTTTTGAGTGTTGTTGAAGCTGCACTCATCCTGACAAGTGGAGAGTATTCCATCGCACTCCTGACTTGTGCCTTGTAGATTGTGGACAGGCTTTGGGGAGTCAGGAGATGTTTTTTCTCATCAAAACTCCTAGCCTCTGACCCACTGTTGTAGCCACAGTATTTGCATGCTGATCCAGTTCAATTTCTGGTCAATGGTAACCCCCAGAATGTTGATACTGGGGGGATTCAGCGATGGTAATGCCATTGAATGTCAAGGGGAGATGGTTGGATTCTGTCTTGCTGGAGATGGGCATTGTCTGGGACGTGTATGGCACGAATATCACTTGCCACTTATCAGCCTAAGCCTGAATGTTGTCCAGGTCTTGCTGCGTATGGGCGCGGACTGCTTCAGTATCTGAGGAGTTGTGAATGGTACTGTCAGGAGGAGGTACTTCTCACCATCAATGGGGAAAGCAGTTGTTACTAAGAAGGCGTGAATAGAGGTGGTTGAGGAGGTGAACAACAAGAGTACTGTGCTCTGGTCTTGGGCCCAGTGCAAGGGTCCAGGTCAGGAAAAGTGAGTACATTTGTTGATTCACCTACATCCCGCGGTGCACAATCTCCTTCCCCACAACTGCCCTCTCACTCTATCTTGCCAAGCATACTCTACAGCTTTACTCCTCACAACCATACTTCAGTTTTTATCCCTTTCTTCACCCTCACACTTACCCACCCACTACTGCCATTCACCTCAACCCTTAAGCAACATGATTCATCTTTCTGTTAGGCATCTTTAGCAAATAAACTGCATCTATTGGATGAATATTTGGAAAATCACAGGTCCATTCTTTCATTCCTTGTAGAAAAGAGCACAAACTGCAAGAGAAACATCGAGCATTGGAGGTGCACTCACAGATGCAAAGGAAGGGGCAGTGGAAATAAGTGGTATCTCTGTGTCCCTGTCAATTGGAAAATGGAGAGATTGGGAACTGGCAGAAGGATAGTGACAAAATTAAAAATATTTCTGAAACACATGCTGACTTTATCTCATCAATTAATCAATGATGGGAAGCTTGAGTATGAAAATTGTCAAGATTGACAGAGGTACAGCAACAACTTTATAAGGTACTGACAGACATGCCTCGACACTCTCCATAGTTGGCAGAGATAATATTTCTCATCGTCCTCCTTTTCAGTGTTCTCATCATGAAATCATGGACTGGTTGCAGTGCAGAAGGAGGCCATTTGACCTGTCATGTCTGTGCCAGCTCTCATCAGAAGATGATTGATGAGCACCTTGGTTGTTCTCCACCTCTACTCTTCTCTGCTGCGCAATGTTGCACAGGATGTAGCACTTGACAATCAGTCTGGACCTCTGCCTGGCAGATATTAAAGGGTGCTACCAAACCTATTTAGACATCTGAAACACATCTTCAAGATACCAGTGAAACATAGAAACATAGAAACTAGGAGCAGGAGTAGGCCATTTGGCCCTTCGAGCCTGCTCCGCCATGATCATGGCTGATTATCCAACTCAATAGACTGCTCCCACTTTCTCCCCATACCCTTTGATCCCTTTCACCCCAACAGCTATACTTAACTCCTTCTTGAAAACATACAATATTTTGGTCTCAACTACTTTCTGTGATAACAAATTCCACAGGCTCACCACTCTCTGGGTGAAGAAATTTCTCCTCATTTCAGTCCTAAATGGTCTACCCCATATCCTCAGACTGTGACCCCTGGTTCTGGACTCCCCCACCATCGGGAACATCCTTCCTGCATCTACCCTGTATAGTCTTGTTAGACTTTTACCGGTTTCTATGAGATCCCCCCCTCATTCTTCTGAACTCCAGCGAATATAATCCTAATCGACTCAACCTCTCCTCATATGTCAGTCCCGCCATCCCAGGAATCAGTCGGGTAAACCTTCTCTGCATTCCCTCTATAGCAAGTACATACTTCCTCATATAAGGAGGCCAAAACTGCACACAATATTCCAGGTGTGGTCTCACCAAGGCCCTGTACAATTGCAGCAAGACATCCCTGTTCCTGTACTCAAATCCGCTGGGTATGAAGGCCAACATACCATTTGCTTTCTTTACCACCTGCTGCACCTGCATGCTTACCTTCAGCGACTGGTGTACAAGGACACCCAGGTCTCATTGCACATTCCCCTCTCTCAATTTCTAGCCATTCAGATAATAATCTGCCTTCCTGTTTTTGCTACCAAAATGGATAACCTCACATTTATCCATATTATACTGCATCTGCCATGCATTTGCCCACTTACTCAGCTTGTCCAAATCACACTGAAGCATCTCTGCATCCTCCTCCCAGCTCACCCTCCCACCCAGCTTTGTGTCATCTGCAAATTTAGAGATATTACATTTAATTCCCTCATCTAAATCATTAACATATATTGTGAATAACTGGGGTCCCAGCACCGATCCCTGCGGTACCCCACTAGTCACTGCCTGCCATTCGGAAAAAGACCCGTTTATTCCTACTCTTTGCTTCCTGTCTGCCAACCATTTTTCTATCCATCTCAATACACTACCCACGACCCCATGCATTTTAATTTTACACGCCAATCTCTTATGTGGGACTTTGTCGAAAGCCTTCTGAAAGTCCAAATAAACCACATCCACTGGCTCTCCCTCAACAACTCTACTAGTTACATCCTTGAAAAATTCCAGTAGATTTGTCAAGCATGATTTCCCTTTCGTAAATCCATGCTGACTCTGTCCGATTCTGCCAATGTTTTCTTGCTGTTTGACAAACCTAGTGGTAATTAACATCTTGTTGTAGTTCTCTTGTGCTTCACTACTAGGGTTCTTCACAAGTGTTTTGAGCCAGGTCTGACAGAGGTTTCCCTTTGTTCCTATGAATCAGCCCTTAATTCTGGTTCTTTTATGAAGAGGTTTGGAATGGTGCACTGCCGTCATATAAATGGGAAACTTGCACCCACTTGCATGAACGTCTTTTTGTGGGTGCACACCAGCTGTAAATTGATGAAATGAAATCTTTTATGGTTGATAAAATCACCTTGTTGATCTGACAGTTCTTGGATTGCCACATGTGTGGAATCAAGGGCATCATGTACCTGTGAGAATCAAACCAGAGATACAAATCAGACAGCTGGCTATTGTTCGCATGGAAAATTGTCATTAGTTGGCACCCTGGCAAACAACCCATCCATGCCCCGCCTGTACAATCTGTATATGTACACTGACTGAGAGACCCTCGAGGTATCACTGATGGTGCAATGGAAGGAGCAATAGGCGAGGAAATTGAGGGCAGTGGTTACCTTCACATCAATTTCCAATACATGACCACCAGGTCCAGCAGTGAACAGCTCTTTTTGTTGGAAGATGGAGGATATGTCGATATCTATAACCACCTGCAGTGATAATCTGAGCATGTGGAAGTACTGCTTTTCAGATAGGTTAAGGAAACTGAGCCTCTGTCTGTAGACTCTCTCATATTGGTAGTGCCTCCTGTGACCTCAGGCCATCCAATGCTCTCCTCTCTGCTGTTCACAACTCTGTTGTTTTCCATTCTTTCCTGCTCCTCACTCTATCCCCTCTGCGCTCTTCTCCATTTTGTTGTTCAGATCTATGTTGTGCCTCTTACTCTTGTGTGCCTGCAGATTCACTACTGCATGACTTTGCTGCTGTGGATGGCGATTCAGTTCATCACTCAGCATCCTATTGGAATTATCCATTTTGCCACCTCCCCACACCCTCCCCCCACCCTCCAATCCTCATGTTATTCACTCGAAAGCCTCCCAAATTCAGAAACATGTTTCTGATCATAAGAACGCTCCAGTGTTTGTCTTTTTTCTTGGGGTGGGGGATTGGGGGTTTGGTGGGGTGGGGATGTTGGTGAGGGTGTGTGGGTTGGTGGGGTGGAGGGTTGGTGAGGGTGTGTGGGTTGGTGTTGGAGGGTGTGTTGGTGAGGGTGGGGGTGTTTGTGAGAGTGTGCGGGTTAGTGAGGGTGTTTGGGTTGGTGAGGGTGTTTGTGAGAGTGTGCAGGTTAGTGAGGATGTGGGGGTTGGTGAGGGTGTGCGGGGTGGTCAGGGGTGTGGAGGTTGGTGAGGATGTGCGGGTTGGTGAGGGTGTGCGGGGTGGTGAGGGTGCACGGGTTGATGAGGGTGTGTGGGGTGGTGAGGGTGTTCGGATTGGTGAGGATGTTCGGGTTGGTGAGGGTGTGTGAGTTGGTGGGGTGGGGGGGTTGGTGAGGGTGTTTGGGTTGGTGAGGGTGGGGGTGTTTGTGAGATTGTGCGGGTTAGTGAGGGTATGGGGGTTGGTGAGGGTGGGCGGGGTGGTGGGGGGTGTGGGGGTTGGTGAGGATGTGCGTGTTGGTGAGGGTGCACAAGTTGGTGAGGCTGTGCGGGGTGGTGAGGGTGTGGGGGTTGGTAAGGGTGTGCAGAGTGATGGGGGTTGTGGGGGTTGGTGAGGGTGTGTGGGGTGATGGGGGCTGTGGGGTTTGGTGAGGGTGTGGGGGTTAATGAAGGTGTGCGGGTTGGTGAGGGTGTGGGGGTTGGTGAGGGTGTGTGGGGTGGTGAGGGTGTTCGGGTTGGTGAGGGTGTGGGTGTTGGTGAGGGTGTGGGTGTTGGTGGGTTGGGGAGGTTGGCAGGGGTGTGGGGGTTAGTGAGGGTGTGCGGAGTGGTGAAGGTGTGTGGGGTGTTGGGGGGGTGTGGGTGTTGGTGAGGGTGTGAGGATCGGTGAGGGTTGTGGGTTGGTGGGGTGGGGGGGTTGGTGAGGGTGTGGATGTTGGTGAGGGTGTGGGTGTTGGTGGGTTGGGGAGGTTGGCGGGGGTGTGGGGGTTAGTGAGGGTGTGCGGGGTGGTGAAGGTATGGGGGTTGGTGAGGGTGTGTGGGGTGGTGAGGGTGTGTGGGGTGGTGAGGGTGTGTGGGGTGGTGGGGGGTGTGGGGGTTGGTGAGGGTGTGGGGATTGGTGAGGGTGTGCGGATTGGTGGGGTGGGGGGGGTTGGCGAGGGTGTGGGTGTTGGTGATGGTGAGCAGGGTGGTGAGGGTGTGCGGGGTGGTGAGGACAGGGGCACTTGTGTGGGTGTGGGGGTGGTGAGGATGTGGGGGTTGGTAAGACTGTGGGCATTGGGTAGGGCGTGGGGGGGTTGGTGGGGTGTGGGGGTTGGTGAGGGTGTGCAGGTTGGTGAGGGTGTGGGGGTTGGTGGGGTGTGGGGGTTGGTGGGGTGTGGGGGTTGGTGGGGTGTGGGGGTTGGTGAGGGTGTGCAGGTTATGACGGTGTGCGGGTTGGTGAGGGTGTGGGGGTTGGTGGGGGTGGGGGTTGGTGAGGGTGTGGGGGTTGGTGAGGGTGTGCAGGTTATGACGGTGTGCAGGTTGGTGAGGGTGTGGGGGTTGGTGGGGGTGGGGGTTGGTGAGGGTGTGCGGGTTGGTGGGGCTGTGTGTGTTGGTGGGGTGTGCAGGTTGGTGAGGGTGTGGGGGTTGGTGGGGGTGGGGGTTGGTGAGGGTGTGGGGGTTGGTGAGGGTGTGGGGGTTGGTGAGGGTGTGCAGGTTATGACGGTGTGCGGGTTGGTGAGGGTGTGGGAGTTGGTGAGGGTGTGGGGGTTGGTGAGGGTGTGGGGGTTGGTGGGGTGTGGGGGTTGGTGAGGGTATGTGGGTTGGTGGGGCTGTGTGTGTTAGTGGGGTGGGGGCTAGTGGCATTGGCCTGGGAGCCATTTCTGGAAACCTGAGGGGCACTCCTGCTCTTCCTGGGCACACAAATATCATTAAAAACTTACTTTCTCGGCTTCCCTTTGACTGGACTGATTGCTCCATTGATGAAGAGCATGCAGGGGAGGAATGGCTGCAATACCCTTCAATGGTCCCCACTGAGTGGAAGTATATAGGCAAACTCCTTGAGCTGTGTGTCCCTTTTTCTCCCCTGTCTGGCTGCAATGCCAATGCTAATGAATAGGGTTGCTCTGCTGCACAGAGCATGCCTGCCCTTATTGCTCATGTGGCAGAGAGCCCTGAGGCCAATAGCCTTTTTATTCTTTCATGAGATGTGGGTACCACTGGCAAGGCCAGCATTTGTTTCCCCATCCCCAATTGGCCTTGAACTAAGTGACTATTTCAGAGGGCAGTTAAGAGTCAACCATACTGCTATGGGTCTGGAGCCAAATGTAGGCCAGACCAGGTAAGGTCAGCAGATTTCCTTCCCCAAGGGACATAAGCGAACCAGATGGGTTTTTATGATAATTATGATGGTGTTATGGTCACCATTACTTCGGCTGCTTTTCAATTCCAGATATATCATTTGAATTTAAATTCCACCAGCTGCCACGGTGGGATTTGAACCTGTTAACCTAGAAAATTAGCCTGAGCCTCAGGATTACTATTATGTCACCGCCTCACCTGAGCTGTAAAAGCTGATAATAATAGTGGCGATTCTCACTGCTACAGAGAGAACAGTTCTGGCAAATAAGCATACCCGAGATTTCATACAGCAGATCATGGAGATGCCCAATTGCAGCTGTTGAGAAGTGAGCTTTGAGAGAGCTTCAGAGAGCTTATAAGAGAGATCTGAAAAGGGCCTATGTTGCCTGTAAATTAATTTGAGAGTAACATTGGGGAATCGTATTCTTCTGGAATGCAGGATCAAGGCCTATTTCCTCTTCTAGTTCTTTTGTTCATGTGATCTTATGTGACCCCCAAATGAAGAAATTGCCAGAGAAGATTTCACTTTTTGTAACTTTTATTTTAACACAAATCGGAATCAACGTAAATTAAACATAAATTAACAGGTGAGTCATAGTTGGTAAAAGCTATAAATTACATATGGAATATGTAATGGACTTTAAACTAGAAAGTGGGGGGGGGAGGGAAGGGTAAAACTCCAATAAGTATGACTAATGGGAAACAAAGCAGCAGGTTAGCATGTTGGGGGGGGGGTGGATTCAACTTCATGGAAAATTATGAAAAAACTGAAAAGAAAGGAGAGCCCTGGAGAGGCTATTAAAGTCCCCAGAACACAAAATAGGACAGAGTGTTTGGAAAGGGCTAGGAATCTAACTTCAAGCACATCAGATAAAAGGACGACAATGAGAAAGGGGACAGGAAATACAGGACTGAAGGTGTTGGATCTGAATGCACGCAGTGTACGAAATAAGGTAAATGAGCTTGTGGCGCAGATTGAAATTGGCAGGTATGATGTGGTGGGCTTCACGGAGAGATGACTGCAGGGGGATCAGGACTGGGAGCTAAATATCCAAGGATATACACCCTATCAAAAAGATAGGCAGGTTGGCAGAGGGGGTGGGGTTGCTTTGTTAGTAAAAAATGAAATTAAATTGATAGCAAGAAATGACGTAGGGTCAGATGATGTAGAATCTGTGTGGGTAGACTTGAGGAACCGCAAAGGTAAAAAAAACACATAATGGGAGTAATGTACAGGCCTCTGAACAGTAGTCAGGATGTGGGGCACAAGATACACCAGGAGATAGAAAAGACGTGTAAGAAAGGCAAGGTTACAGTGATCATGAGGGATTTCAATATGCACGTAGACTGGGAAAATCAGTTTGGTAGTGGATCCCAAGAAAAGGAATTTGTGGAATGTCTACGAGATGGCTTTTTGGAGCAGCTTGTGGTGGAGCCCACTAGGGAACAGGCAATTCTAGATTTAGTGATGTGTAATGAGGCAGATTTGATAAGGGAGATTAAGGTGAAGGAACCCTCAGGAGGAAGTGATCATAATATGATAGAATTTACCCTGCAATTTGAGAGGAAAAAGCTGGAATCAGATGTAACGGTATTACAGTTGAATAAAGGCAACTACAGAGGCATGAGGGAGGAGCTGGCCAGAATTGACTGGGAGATGAGCCTAGCAGGAAAGACAGCGGAACAGCAATGGCAGGAATTTCTGGGAGTAATTTGGGAGACACAGCAAAAATTCATCCCTAGGAAGAAGAAGCATACTAAAGGGAGGACGAGGCAACCATGGCTGACAAGGGAAGTCAGGAGCAACATAAAAGCTAAAGAGAAAGCATACAATGCGGCGAAGAGCAGTGGAAAACCAGGGGATTGGGAATCCTACAAAGACCAACAGAGGACAACTAAAAAAGAAATAAGAAGGGAGAAAATTAAATATGAGGGTAAACTAGCCAGTAATATAAAAGAAGATTGCAAGAGTTTTTTTAGATATATAAAGGGTAAGAGAGAGGCTAAAGTGAACATAGGGCTGCTGGAAAATGACGCTGGAGAAGTAGTAGTGGGGAACAAAGAAATGGCGGAGGAACTGAATAGGTACTTTGCGTCAGTCTTCACAGTGGAAGACACGAGTGACACCCCCAAAGTTCAAGAGAGTCGGGGGGCAGAGGTGAGTATGGTGGCCATTACCAAGGAGAAGGTGCTAGGAAAACTGAAAGGTCTGAAGGTGGATAAATCACCTGGACCAGATGGATTACACCCCAGAGTTCTGAAGGAGATAGTTGAAGAGATAGTGGAGGCATTAGTGGTGATCTTTCAGGAATCACTGGAGTCAGGGAGGGTTCCAGAGGACTGGAAAATCGCTAATGTAACCCCCCTGTTTAAGAAGGGAGTGAGGCAAAAGACGGGAAATTACAGGCCGATTAGCCTGACCTCGGTCGTTGGTAAGATTTTAGAGTCCATTATTAAGGATGAGATTTCAGAATACTTGGAAGCGCATGGTAAAATAGGGCAAAGTCAGCATGGTTTCATCAAGGGGAGGTCATGCCTGACAAATCTGTTAGAATTCTTTGAGGAGGTAATGAGTAGGTTAGACAAAGGAGAGCCAATGGATGTTATCTACTTGGACTTCCAGAAGGCCTTTGACAAGGTGCCACACAAGAGGCTACTCAGTAAGATAAGAGCCCATGGTGTTAGAGGCAAGGTACTAGCATGGATAGAAGATTGGCTGTCTGGCAGAAGGCAGAGAGTGGGGATAAGAGGGTCCTTCTCAGGATGGCGGCCGGTGGCTAGTGGAGTTCCGCAGGGGTCAGTTTTGGGACCACAACTTTTCACTTTATACATTAATGATCTAGATGAAGGAACTGAGGATATCCTGGCTACGTTTGCAGATGATACAAAGACAGGTGGAGGGACAGGTAGTATTGAGGAGGCAGGGAGGCTGCAGAAGGATTTGGACAGGTTAGGAGAATGGGCAAAGAAGTGGCAGATGGAATACAACGTGGGGAAGTGTGAGGTCATGCACTTTGGTAGGAAGAATAGAGGCATAGACTATTTTCTAAATGGGGAGAGAATTCAGAAATCTGGAGTGCAAAGGGACTTGGGAGTGCTAGTCCAGGATTCGCTTAAGGTTAACTTGCAGGTTGAGTCGGTAGTTAGGAAGGCAAATGCAATGTTGGCATTTATTTCGAGAGGACTAGAATATAAAAGCAGGGATGAGCTGCTGAGGCTTTATAAGGCTCTGGTCAGACCACATTTAGAATATTGTGAGAAATTTTGGGCCTCGTATCTCAGGAAGGATGTGCTGGCCCTGGAGAGGGTCCAGAAGAGGTTCACGAGAATGATCCCAGGAATGAAAGGCTTAACATATGAGGAACGTTTGAGGACTCTGGGTCTATACTCGATGGAGTTTAGAAGGATGAGGGGGGATCTGATTCAAACTTACAGAATACTGAAAGGCCTGGATAGAGTGGACGTGGGGAAGATGTTTCTATTAGGAGAGACTAGGACCCGAGGGCACAGCCTCAGAATAAAGGGAAGACCTTTTAGAACAGAGATGAGGAGAAACTTCTTTAGCCAGAGAGTGGTGAATCTATGGAATTCATTGCCACAGAAGGCTGTGGAGGCCAGGTCATTGAGTGTATTTAAGACGGAGATAGATAGGTTCTTGATTGGTAAGGGGATCAAATCAAAGGTTATGGGGAGAAGGCAGGAGAATGAGGTTGAGAAACTTATCAGCCATGATTGAATGGCGGAGCAGACTCGATGGGCCGAATGGCCTAATTTCTGCTCCTATGTCTTATGGTCTTATGGTCTTATGGAATAGCAAACACAACAGAGTCTATCAGCTCCAGAGCTAGTGGTAGCATGGGTCTACCAGAACCACCTTCACCTCCCCACAGTGTGGCTGATTCTAGGCATTCAATCGCTCGGAAGTGAAAGAAATAGCGGTGACAGTCTTAATCATGCTTTCAATCACCCAGGAATCCAGCTCTTTACCTTGACTCACTGACTGCCATCTGCTCTCCAGCTCATCAGCCTTCTTTGTGTCTGGTCCCACAGCTTCCATAATTTAATTTTTTTCTTGTTGGTAGTGTTTCCAGAACAAGTGTCACCTGGCCACATGAACCAGTATTTCTCATTATCCAAAAATTATAATTGATCCTTTTGCAAATAATAAAGGTTCTTTTCAAACATTAAAAAAAACCTTACAGATTCCCCAAATGTATTAAAGTAATTACAAATTTTCCTGGATCAAAGGACCTCACAAAGAGCAATGCCCAGGGACAAATCCATTCTTGTTTCTTTCAGTTTATCAACCTGTAACAGAGCTAAGACCTCACACTATTTTATATACATATACCTATCATCATGGCTACTTCCTAATCATCATGGCTACTTCCTAAAATTTTAAAACTGGACAATGACCTTTTAAAATAACTGAAGCCATGTCTGGCTGTGACCTTCAAACAATTGGAGCTAATGTAGCAGTATCAAAAAACTTGGGCCTCGTTATCTCTGAAGAGACGATAGCGGCTCTGTGGACTGCAGTTGCCAAATTCAAAAGGAACTATACAAAGGCCATCTACATTTCATAAGCCAGACCTGGCCAATGGAATCTTCTAGTCTGCTAGGACAAAGAGCTTTTTGACCTTCCTTTGTAATTCTTAATGGTTGGAACATTAATAATCTCAAGAACCTAGCCAAAGGAATATACACTCACTATCAAAGCCAAAGTGAAGAGGCGAGAGCCATGTGACATGACCCCCTAGCTGGCGGAACCTACAATATTGCCTTGTGGAGCTGCAAAGCTCAGTCTGAGACTTCTGAACTTCTATACTATTGGCTACAAGACTAATTCATCTCTGCATGCCTATCTCATTGTCGAAGTCAACTCTACTGGGAAAGTGAATTATCCAGCATCAATTCAGCCTGCTGACCTCTGTGAAAGAATTCACCATTGGACTTTTGATTCTGGGCTCTAGATTCATGTGAATCAATAATTCTTTGCTCTGCGGTCTTTGCCTTGCAAATCTTTCTTTCTCTATCCCTCTTTTATTGTATGAATGGACAGACACCCTTTCCCCGCCTCCCGAGTTTTGAATGTCTGCAAATGAACTAACCCTCTGAGTTTACCCTATCTGTTTGCTTTAGGGTTATTAATAAAAATTGGATCATACCAAAACTGAGGGGTTGGAAAATATGCCACTGCTTATAAAGGGGGAAATCAAAATCAAAATACCTTTCTGTTTACAGATGGGTGGTGAGAGGAGAAATCAGGGCTGTTTAAATGAAACCCCCTCCTGTCCGTAACAGACCCCACATCCCCTCCTTCCAACAGGGAATCCACTTCCACCTGTGCGATATTACTGCCATCACCCTTGGGCGGAATTTTCCGTGCCCGCTGGTGTTGGGCGTGATCGGTGGCATGAGCGGACAATATGGTGTGATCGGTTATACAACGGTGTGAAACCAGTTTGTGATCGTCTGCTCAGCCCGCCGATGGTGGGCCACGTTTCCCACCGTCGGACGTCGGGAATCTCTTTGTAACGCATCAGCATTTCATTCTCAGGCCAGCCTGCCAGAATCGTCCCCTCCCTCCCGCTGGATCATCTGCCAACGTCGGCGGGAAAGCACACTGACATGTTTCACAACAGCACATAAAAGGTGTGCACTTGGTGGCCTGCACTTCGAGGGGAACTCGGAGGTGAGAGCACAGTAACATTGTGCAGTGCTCGCCAGGGTCTCCTGTTGGATATCAAGCTTCAGGGGCATTGGAGGGGTCAGGGTTAAGGGCAGCCCTGCTGTTGGGGCAACTTGTCGGGGGGGTTCAGGGTTAAGGGCAGCGCAGCCGTGGAGGTGGCTTGGGGCGGGGGGGTGAGGGAGGGCAGCCTTGCCATTGAGGTAACTTGTTGTGGGGGAGGAAGGAGGGCAAGTTGTGGGGGCGGGCAAAGACAGCTCTGCTGTTGAATATAGCGCACAAGCATTCGGGGTGGGGGTAGGGTGGGTGAGGGAAGTGGCCACGCATTAGGGAAACTTGTATAAAGTGACCATTCCTCTGCAGCTGAGACAGTTCAGGTGCAGCCGCATTGATAAGATTGGAGTCTGCTTCTACTCAAGCAATGCAGAGGAATCAAAGTGCCACCAAATGCTCCAG